>NC_139223.1:166489916-167135865 GCF_055691185.1 Crinia signifera | reverse complement strand
TGTGTAATTACAGATGTCAGCAGGTGGATTTGATCCATGACAAGATAATATGTCACTTTCTGACTCCTGGCTGACTGACATCGCCCGTAGCAACTGCGCAGCTCCGAGTGTTAAAGCGATGGGGCTGCGGAATCCTGCTGGAGACAATTACTCATAGGGTGCGGGCAGCTGGATACTGGTGTTATTATGTCACATGTTATCGGTACTGGCCTCACATTGCAGAGTCTGATGCATCATCTGTGGGGGGGACAACATATGTGGGGACTATTTATAACTATACATGGAAGCCAGCTCCAAAAATTACCGCTGCCTCCAATCCCACTCTATACGGCACGCAGCGTGGTCAGAAAGCTGTTATATTACTCTATCCAGCATTTCAGTTATTATTATTATTACATATATTATTTATAAGGCGCCACATGGGGTTGGCAGCGCCGCAACATGGGGCACAGCCGGGATGTAAGGAAGCAGATGAGTCGTCTGCTTACTACCAAGGGCAGCGGCTGTTGGGAGAGATTAATGACACAAACACCAGTGGTAGTACCACTACAGCCTGACTCTAAACTTCCCCAATATTGCCTATACCTACCCCCCCCCCCCCCCCCCCCCCCCCCAGGCAACAGCTTAGTGCTTAACCCTATACACCCAGCCTAGCACTAACCTTCCCCTCCCCACAGCCTGACCGTAACCTTTCCATTCCCACAGCCTAGCTCTAACCTTTCCCTCCCCAGAGCCTAGCCCTAACCTTCCCCTCCCCACAGCCTGACCCTAATCTTTCCCTCCCCACAGCCTAGCCCTAACCTTTCCCTCTCCACAGCCTGACCCTAACCTTTCCATCCCCACAGCCTAGCTCTAACCTTTCCCTCCCCAGAGCCTAGCCCTAACCTTTCCCTCCCACACCATAGCCCTAACCTTTCCTTCCCCACAGCCTGACCCTAACCTTTCCCTCCCCACAGCCTGACCCTAACCTTTCCCTCCCCACAGCCTAGCCCTAACCTTCCCCTCCTCAAAACCTAGCCCTAACCTTTCCCTCCCCACACCCAAGCCCTAACCTTCCCCTCCCCACAGCCTAGCCCTAACCTTCCCCTCCCCACAGCCTGACCCTAACCTCCCCCCCCCCCCCCCACAGCCTGACCCTAACCCCCCCCCCACAGCCTGACCCTAAAGCTGGCTATACATTACAAGGATTTCAGGTCTGAACGCACCATTCCCATGGCTCGTGCAATGCATTGTGTATGTGTGTGTGTCTGTGTGTGTGTCTGTGTGTGTGTCTGTGTGTGTATGTGTGTGTGCACATTGTGAGGTGTTTTGGTATGATTAAGTTCCGATGCGCTGTCTCGCGGGTTGTGAGATGGATCCTACATACCTCCCAACTGTCACGATTTTAGAGGGACAGTCCCGATTTTCGGGTCCTGTCCCGCTGTCCCACCCGTGGCAGGCATTGTCCCCGCTGCGGGGGGTGGCAGTTGGGAGACCCCCCAATCTAGTAGAATAGACGCTGTGCGCATGCGCACAGCGTCTATTCTCATATGAAAATGAGGTCGTGGCTAATTAGCATAAGCCGCGCCCTCATTTGCATACACCCCGCCCCCCTTTCGGGCGCTGTCCCTATTTCTTCAGGTCCAAAGTTGGGAGGTATGATCCTATGATCTTACCTGCTACACGTAAGATGCTGCTAATGATCAGAATGCTGGGAGCTGCAGATCTTACGATAGATCTTATGTGAAATTACAGACTTCAGATCGTGTGTCTGGGAAGCTGTGAGGGAATTCATGGAATCTCGTGACTAGGGATGCCAATCCCGGGGCATTTTTCAATCCCGGGATCCTGGTATTGACATCTCTAATTGCGGTACACACATTCAGTACAAGCCCAGTTCCCCCACACCGGCCGCCCTGCATATTTACTTACATGGGTGGATGGCTGGGAGCAGGGGAGACAGCAGTGGTGCCTCCGGGAGCGGGCGGGTGGTGGTGGTGGCAGCAGAGCCGGAGGGCTGACAGCCGAAGCTGCAGACAGAGCGGCGTGGTCGGGACTCAGAGGTGTGCGTTGTCTTGAGTGGGTATCAGCTGTGAGGCCTACGCATCGCGATGGTCAGAGGTCACAGTGCGCAGGCCACACTGTCCATACCCACTCCAGACTGCAGGCGAGGCATTGTGAAAACCTGGCATGCACAGCTAATCCCCGAATCCCAGGACTGGAAAGTTTTTTGGGCCAAATCCCAGGATCCCATCGATTCTGATCCCAGGTCCCTAATTGTGACATGGGCCCTTATTCAGGTTCATTCGTTCGCATGCACACACGCACGCAGTGTTACACTTGATAGCAGCACGTACGCATCTTGCAGAGTCACGCCTATAGGGCTTGTGAACTCATGCGTTCGCACCCATACTAAAAAAGGGTGTGGCCTTTCATTGTGGGCAATTAAACTGCTCGCACGCGCCAACACATTTTCACACGCACACGCACCACAGTTGCATATGTGAGTTGACACATGTCGACTAATGTTGACAGTGCAAACATGCTACACATGGCAGAGTGAAAATGTACATAAAGGTATGTTATATAAGGGCAATTAATAAATGTGTTAAGTGCATTTGCATTTGTGGCCTACAATTCACCTTACCATAATAATTGAAATGTGTCTGCTAACACTTGTTTGGTTTTGTGATGTAAACTGATGTGGAGCAGAGTTAAATGATTGTCACAATCAACCAATAAATTGGTCACAATGGTGTTTCAGGTGCTATTGATTTCCCCATTTCGCTACTGTGTTTTAAGCGTACGAATGAGCAGTTCACAAGAAGTATGGTGTGCGAAACTGAAAACCTGCTTTGAGCTTGCGAAAGTTTTGGAGTTTGTGTGGGAACAATCCCTGTTGCAGTCATGCGAAAGCAACCCACCACTCGAAGTGAACGCCCACGTGTACGCCCATGTGTACGCCCAGTTTTGCTCATTATACTGGACGCGCCCATACAAACGCCCACATCACGCCTACTGGCTAAACCTTCGCTCGGACGACAGAAACCGCTTGGAAGATTGCTTGCGAATAGGAATTTCGCAGTTTGCACATGCGCATTGCGTACACTGCACATACGCAATGGGAGCAGTTGGGTCATACATGCGAATTCGCATGCGAACGTGTCAATGTGAATAAGGGCCATGATCTGTATCAAATGCTGGTCGTCCTGATGATGGCCAGCTTTAGTCCCGCCACTTGTGGCTAAACCTAACTCCCACTTCTGCAGGCGCAAGGTGCCAGCAGTCGGGATTCAGGCATTGGCATCCTGATCTATTCGAGTTTCTGGCACCGGCCATCTGAAGGCAGCCGGGATGCTACGTGGGTATATTGAACGCCGGCATCCTGACCACCCTGATGGCCAATACCACCTAACGGTGATTGGATACCGCG
Organism: Crinia signifera; assembly: GCF_055691185.1. NCBI lineage: Eukaryota > Metazoa > Chordata > Amphibia > Anura > Myobatrachidae > Crinia > Crinia signifera. The sequence goes on along the minus strand of NC_139223.1, from coordinate 167,132,453 downwards.
TCTACAGGGCACGGCGCTTGGATCTGCGATGCCGGCGGGAACCGCCAATATCTCACAGACGCCTCCTGCGGCATTGGTCTATTCGACCATCGCTGCTCCTACCATAGCAGCGTGAATCCCCAAATCACCCCCCATGATACAAACACGCATTGCGCTTTTTTCCTGATTCCCTCCATACTTCCTTCCCCGACATATAACCATTTACAGCTCACACGATACATTGGCGCAGCAGCTGACTACAACGCATCTTCCCAGCTGATATTTCAGGTTACATTATACACAGCGTCTGGCTTATGACTATCAACATATCTTAAGAGAACAAGAGTCAGGGGACCGACGCACTGAGAGCGCAGCACATCAAAGCCGCGAGTACAAGTACATCCTTAAACACACAAGCCTTTCATTTCGGTAACATACACATTATAAAATCAATGATATTTTCCTTGGATCCTCCCGTGTGAATTCAGCCCTCGCACTTTGCATACCAAGCAGGGCTCTCACAGCGCGCACATTAATGCACTTAAGGAAAGCGATTTACCAAACGGGAAAATTACCCAATTCTTTTGTTTACCCACCGCCATCCGAGTAATGAAAACCTGATGCCGGGACACAGCGACATCTCGCCCTAAAATGTCCCTGTTTTTTGCATTTTGCTGAAGACACCGCGGAAGTACGTCTAAGCAAATCTGTAACTGCTGTCCCCCGGATTCCCCATGGAATCGTCCTTAGGCACAATGCCAATGCTACAGAGATCGCTACCACATGGGATCCCGGGACACGGGGTGACAAAAGATCGCAGGACTAATGTGTACGCTCCTCGCAAAAACAAGTTTTTCTTCTTTGCAACTTCTTGTAAGAAAACACAATTAATTCCGAAATAAAACGAGACAAAACAGAGACTTCTTACTTACTGCAGTAATGAAAGGGGCAGGAATGTGAGCCGGGAAGTGCTGCCGCTGGATGTAATGGGCTGCAGATGGTCGCTGCGCTCTGCTACAGACGAGCCTGTTATTGGAAGGGACTTCTAAACTGTGCAGTAACACTACAAGCCCCATGTACTCATTTACTACAGCTCAGACTCCTGCAGGATGCAGACGCCAGAGTCGGGTTGATGAGGAAAACAGAATTAATATGAAAACGTGGAAATGTCACGTGCGGAAATATTTACTATAACTGCAAGCTCAGTACAACAGAGGACGGCAGAGAGCGGTACAAACACCAGGCCTGATTCTGAGGTGGACGCTGACCGGCTGCAATGGCGATGTTTGTGCAGTCCTTTCTTTAGTTGCGACTGCACAAATTATTCTAAAAAAACATCGCGCTCAGTGGCATAAGTACATCCCAGTTGACCGGAAGCAAGATACATTTTCACACACACACACACACACACACACACAGGATTAGAACCTGTGACCTGTCTCACTGGAGGCAGACACCTTACTGACAGAGCTATTTGCTCCTGCACAGTAAGGATTAGAACCTGTGACCCGTCTCACTGGAGGCAGACACCTTACTGATAGAGTTATTTGCTCCTGCACAGTAAGGATTAGAACCTGTGACCCGTCTCACTGGAGGCAGACACCTTACTGATAGAGCTATTTGCTCCTGCACACCCAGGATTAGAACCTGTATCCCGTCTCACTGGAGGCAGACACCTTACTGACATAGCTATTTGCTCCTACACTGTAAGGATTAGAACCTGTAACCAGTCTCACTGGAGGCAGACACTGCACTGATAGAGCTATTTGCTCCTGCACTGTAAGGATTAGAACCTGTAACCAGTCTCACTGGAGACAGACACCATACTGGTAGAGCTATTTGCCCCTGCACACCCAGGATTAGAACCTGTATCCCGTCTCACTGGAGGCAGACACCTTACTGATAGAGTTATTTGCGCCTGCACTGTAAGGATTAGAACCTGTGACCCGTCTCACTGGAGGCAGACACTTTACTAATAGAGCTATTTGCTCCTGTACTGTAAGTATACAGATTCTGACTCAATCAGTAAGGTGTCTGCTTCTAGTGGAACAGGTCATGGGTTCTAATACGGGCTGTGACACTTTCAAAAATTATGTTGAGATATATAGAGTGTGACGTCTATGGTTCTGCTAGAAGGGAGAGCCACAGAAGAGATATCAGTGGCTTTCAATTAACTGATTCAAACCCACATGGGATGAGAGGAGAGGTGCCCCCTTGAAAGCAGGAGCCCGGTGACAGGCGACTCCATTGCCTCCCAGCGTTACTCCTCTGAGGGGTAGATTTATTATCTGACGATCAGGGGAATATGCGCTATCCCGTGCCTTATGGCAGGGGATAGCGCTTCCCCTGATCTATGACACCCCCTGAGCGGGTGTCTTACGTGCGGCGATGTGGGGCAGGAGGCATAGCGCAGCTACGATATTTCGTGCTGCGCGCCTGCCTCCTGCCCAATTTATCCGCCGCCTGCAGCTATCGACTTCGACAGCTGCAGGCGGCGATGCCCTATGCCCACAGCAGGGAAGGCGCTGTCCCTGCTGCTGGCTCTGAGCTGCCCTGGGGAGTAGCGAGATCCCGCACATGCGCAGTCCAGCCGGCCGGGGAGAAGCAGACAGCGCATCAGTGTTAACTGACGCGCTGTCAGCTGGAGGAGCCATCGCCGGAGGGGGGGGTTAGCGCTCCCCCGCTTCGGCCGGCAAGATCTTAGTAGATCTTGTCGCTGTCCCCTCCTGCTTCGCCTCACTACTGAGGCGAAGCAGGAAGTGTTATAGCGGTGCTTTTACCCCCTATGTGTGGGTGTTACCCTGACTGTGAGTCTAATTCAGATTCTTTGCAAAGCTGCAACTGCCAGCCGTGGCAGTGTGTGTGTGTGTGTGTGTGTGTGTATGTGTGTGTGTGTGTATGTATGTGTGTGTGGGGAGGTGGGGTCACATTGCTAAAGTAAGAGCACTTAACTACACAGTAAAGTGCTTGCACACTACCGGCTGTCTACTGGCTGTGAAGCCAGATGCAGGTCGGCCATATTGCGGGTCACAGCAGCTTAGGGTGACATCATTCAGCCGCCGCAACCCTCCTACCCGAGAGGCCTGGACATGTCCATAACCGCCCCCGGTACTTGTGTATTATAGCGGCGCCCCCGATGTACATCGCGCAATGTTTTTATCGCATCGCATGCCATGCACCCGATGGCATGCGATGCGATTTTGGCCCCCTATGCGATGAAACATTGTATAAGCACCCTAAAGGGTTATAAATGTTAAATACACCCCCACGCCACCCCCCCACTATAAACGTGAACCCGAAGCGCGGCGAGCGCCGGCGGTACGCGTCCTCCGACCTTTTCATACCCCCACTATCCACGTCGGCGTGGAGTTGAGAATAGAAAGTGTGGCGAGCGCAGCGAGCCACCGAGCCCGAAGCGTGGCGAGCGGACGCGGATACCTGTGTCGGGCTCGGTGGCTCGCTGCGCTCGCCACACTTTCTATTCTCAACTCCACGCCGACATGGATAGTGGGGGTATGAAAAGGTCGTAGGACGCGTACCGCCACCCCTCGCGGGCTCGCTGCGCTCGCCACGCTTCGGGTTCACGTTTATAGTGGGGGGGTGGCGTGGGGTGCATTTAACATTGTAAGCCCCCATTAGGGTGCTTATACAATTTTTTATCGTATCGCATCGCATTGTATGGCATTGTACAATATCGTGCGATATCGCATCGCATGCCTTATGGTATGCGATGCGATGGGCGCCGCTATAATACACAAGTACCCGCCCCCTGTCACATCATCAACGCCCAATCGCCGTCCCCGGCCGGGGCATCCCCATGGAAATGCTGGGATTTCCCTTGAGTACGAGGATGGGACAATGTTTGGCGGGGCAGGCAGCTGATGTCACACAATGTCAGCCACCTGCCCCATCTTCGTCCCGCCGATCGCAAATAAAACTCAGTTTCCAATTACTTTTATTTGCGAAGCTCGGAGAAATCATTCAATGGTCGGCAACCAGTGGTTAAAGTGGGGAGGGGGACAGGGTGGAACTAAGTTGGGTGGGACTAATTTTACCTCCACCATGGCCCTACACAGTCCTTCCAACAAAAAACACCACCCACATCAATAGATGATGCAGCCACATCCACAACCCCCCTTCCTAAGTACCTGGTGGTTCTTCTCCACCTGCGGCCCGCATCTCTTGGTGCTCACTTGAGGTTCACCACGTCTCCTGGACCACTTTAACTCCTTTCTCCAGTATAGGAGGCATGCCAGGGGATGTGTCTTGGTTACACATCCCCACACATGTTATCTAGGTGAATCGGTGGCGTCAGAGGGACGGGCGTTCAGACGGGCGGTGTTCGTAAGCTGAGACCATCAGAAACCAGAATTAATTTAACCCTAGTGCCTAACCCTAAAACTAACCCTAATATTCCCCATTGGTATCCGCCGGCATTGTGACCATCTGGATTCCGCTATCGGGATCCTGATAGCCTCTCTCGCCAGGGTATAGGCCCACATCCAGTCAGCGAGACATGTGCCAATAAGGGCATTTTACAGATCCAACTCTTATATCAGACAAATGTATAATAGGGTTAATGTGTCTTTAATATAAACCCCACTGTTGACTTCTGCGGCCTCGCCGCGCATTCTTACACCCACATTTTCCCCTTTTCAGCAGGAAAGATATTTTTGGGAGTGGGAGGATTATATTTCGCTGTGAGTGGGAGAATAACTTACTGGTGAGTCGCTTGTTTTCAAAGGAGCTTTATTTTCCTGGCCCGGCTGAGACGTTACAGGGTATTTCATACTGTGACGGGGATCTGCGGAGAGAGCAGAGAAATACATATAAACCATCGCACACACATATTCCCAGAGGTTACATGTTATCCAGGCCGCCAATGGCTTTCATCCACAGTAACAACACACGTGCGATATATAATATAGGCCCCGTGTTACACAGGCAGGAGGACGCCTCCGACGAGGAACGCCGATTACTGTAAAGTCATTGGGGAAATGTTGTATAAATCATCACGGAAGGAACAGTTAGCAAGTCGTTATATCCCGGCTACATCAATGTCTAATCATCTTCACAACTAAACATCCAGAAAACAAACATGTACTTTTCCTTCTCTTAGGTAAGCGCAGGGCAGCCATCAGGGGGGGACTGTGGGACTCCTGTCCGGGGCACAGACGGAAAGGGGGCCCAGGACTGGAGCTTATAAAGTATAATCTGTCATAAACAAAGATCACATTTCCTTTGAAGCGATGTAGAGGTGGAGTAGCGCGGCCAGAGCTGCGGACACCGAAAGGTCTCACCAGGCATTCCAGGTGTCCGCTGGTGAATAGATGCTGTGCGCATCAGACTGGCAGAAAGTGCTGGGCATTCATCCATAGTGTCGGCAGAATGGGATGTGGCTCTGCGGTCGCAGCATTGCCTCAAAGCCACGGCCCCTCAAAATTATTATGTACTCTCTACCTGCCCTCTATTGTAGAGCTGGGTGCACATCAGGACTACATAAGGAATTTTGGAGCCCAGAACTCATTTCCAGTGCGCCCCCCTCCCCCCCACTCCTCACTTGACTTCATGTAACCCGGCTCCTGCTACCCCATCTCCTCTTCCGCTGAGCTGCAGCTCGGAGGTCCCAAAGCGCAGGCTTTCTTCAACTGATGATACCAATCACCAATTAAAATGCAGCACCGGCTGGTGAGCCAATCAGAGCTCACGTACCAAATCAGAGCTCATGTACCGGCAGCCGCTCTGATTGGCTGTCGGTATGTGAGCTCTGATTGGCTCAAAAGCCGGTGCAGCATTTTAATTGGCCACCAGCATTCTGGGTTGAATAAGCCAGCACTCCAGGACCTGCTGTGTTTAGCGCACTCAGCGCAGCGCAACGTTGGGCAAAATGGGGGTTGCAATGGGCAAAACGAGCTTCCAGAGGACGGGGCCGGGGACAGCTGTACCCACAGCACCCCCCTATTGGCGGCCCTGGTGCATATTGCACAATATGTGTACCTAGCGAGGTCGTGCGCTATGGGGGGGCCGGCATATAAACATACCGATGGCGGTATGCTCTCACTCATACTCCGTCGTCCTACATGTACAGACAAAGGAGGACATTACTAACGACCCGCATGACATCATTAATGATATTGTATGCAAACACTAGACAATATTCACAATTATGTCATTAACGATGGAAGTTATCATGCGTATCGCGTAAAAAAAATTGTGTAAGGCGTAGATAGCTAAAGTCTCTGTTTCATATTTACTTATTCATTTGTGTACTCTGTACTCGGGCGCTGCAGATCCCTTGTAGCGCCATATAAATAAAGGATAATATTAACAATATGGGGAGCTGTAGGGCATCCGAGTCCAGACTGGGAACGGCGGCCCTGGGATGAAGCGTTACATATTTTATGAATACATTTTCTCTTGTTAGCTTTCAGAACCAATAACGCATACTGTACGTTCTATTAAACTGGCTGCACAAAGAACAAAACTCTCTTGTATGAGATGTTGGGCAGAAAATGGCTCGGATCTCATTAAAGTTGTAATAGGGCTGCAAGGGCTTAAAAGACTGAAGATAGAGGAAAACGGCTGAAAGGTGCTGATTCATTAACCATTGTGTTAGTGCCCTTCTGCCTGAGTTCTGCGGTAATTATAGTGGTAACTATAGGAGGAGCCAGAGGCGTAGGGAGGGCGGAGCCACCGGAGCTCATGCTCCGGGCGCCGATTGGTCAAATGGCGCTGCCGACCCGCCCCCCCCTCCGCAAAAATCATCCCTGCACAAGAAAGATCATCTGTACTAACGGCAGCGTGCGCCGGCGGCTGCCCTCCCCGGCGCCTGCCTCCTGCCCCCTGCCCGGTCCGTGACGCTTGGGCGGCTGACTCACTCCAATGTAAATTGGTGGTGCTGCTGCTGCTGCTCGATCCGGCTTCCGGGCAGCGCAGCAGCACTCAGACTCCTCCCAGAGTCGCCTGCCTCTCACTCCCTCCTCTGTCATCAGCCACAGCCATCCCAAGCGCTGGTGAGGAGAAAGTTTCTGCTGCCGCCCGTGCCGCCCTGCTATCATTATTCAAGGTGGATTTCTTTTTTACAGCTAATTAATGATGTAATAAGCATAATAATAAACTTGGGGTTTGGGGGATTCGTGGGTCCTGGGGGAGGGGGGGGGGAGTGAATCTCTCTGGCATCTGCTGCTGCCCTGCTGTGCTGTATATATAGTTATTTATTTACAGCTGTCAGCATCTTATATAGCGCAGCAGATTCCGTTACGGCACCTTATATAGCGCAGCAGATTCTGTTACAGCGTCTTATATAGCGCAGCAGATTCCGTTACAGCGTCTTATATAGCGCAGCAGATTCCGTTACAGCGTCTTATATAGCACAGCAGATTCCATTACAGCATCTTATATAGCGCAGCAGATTCCGTTACAGCGTCTTATATAGCGCAGCAGATTCCGTTACAGCGTCTTATATATCGCAGCAGATTCCGTTACAGCGTCTTATATAGCGCAGCAGATTCCGTTACAGCGTCTTATATAGCGCAGCAGATTCCGTTACAGCGTCTTATATAGCGCAGCAGATTCCGTTACGGCACCTTATATAGCGCAGCAGATTCTGTTACAGCGTCTTATATAGCGCAGCAGATTCCGTTACAGCGTCTTATATAGCGCAGCAGATTCCGTTACAGCGTCTTATATAGCACAGCAGATTCCATTACAGCATCTTATATAGCGCAGCAGATTCCGTTACAGCGTCTTATATAGCGCAGCAGATTCCATTACAGCGTCTTATATATCGCAGCAGATTCCGTTACAGCGTCTTATATAGCGCAGCAGATTCCGTTACAGCGTCTTATATAGCGCAGCAGATTCCGTTACAGTGTCTTATATAGCGCAGCAGATTCCGTTACGGCACTTTATATAGCGCAGCAGATTCCGTTACGGCGTCTTATATAGCGCAGCAGATTCCGTTACGGTGTCTTATATAGCGCAGCAGATTCCATTACAGCGCCTTATATAGCGCAGCAGATTCCGTTACAGCATCTTATATAGCGCAGCAGATTCCGTTACGGCACCTTATATAGAGCAGCAGATTCCGTTACAGCGTCTTATATAGCGCAGCAGATTCAGTTACAGCATCTTATATAGCGCAGCAGATTCCGTTACAGCGTCTTATATAGCGCAGCAGATTCCGTTACAGTGTCTTATATAGCGCAGCAGATTCCGTTACGGCACCTTATATAGCGCAGCAGATTCCGTTACAGCGTCTAATATAGCACAGCAGATTCCGTTACAGCGTCTTATATAGCGCAGCCGATTCCGTTACAGTGTCTTATATAGCGCAGTAGATTCCATTATGGCACCTTATATAGTGCAGCAGATTCCGTTACGGCACCTTATATAGCGCAGCAGATTCCGTTACAGTGACTTATATAGCACAACAGATTCTGTTACAGTGTCTTATATAGCGCCCGTTACAGCATCTTATATAGCGCAGCAGATTCCGTTACAGTGTCTTATATAGTGCTACAGATTCCGTTACAGTGTCTTATATAGCGCAGCAGATTCCGTTACAGAGTCTTATATAGCGCAGCAGATTTCGTTACAGAGTCTTATATAGCGCAGCAGATTCCGTTACAGTGTCTTATATAGTGCAGCAGATTTCGTTACGGCACCTTATATAGCGCAGCAGATTCCGTTACAGTGACTTATATAGCGCAGCAGATTCCAGTACATCGTCTTATATAGCGCAACAGATTCCGTTACAGCGTTTTATATAGTGCAGCAGATTCCGTTACAGCGTCTTATATAGCGCAGCAGATTCCGTTACAGCGTCTAATATAGAGCAGCAGATTCCGTCACAGTGTCTTATATAGCGCAACAGATTCCGTTACAGTGTCTTATAGAGCGCAGCAGATTCCGTTACAGCATCTTATATAGGGGGAGATTCTCTAAACAAGAAATCGGTAAAAACCCCGTTATCGGGGTTTTTACTGCATTTTGGGATGCTGTAAGCATCCCCCGCCGGGTTAACGCGGCGGGGGCATCGCCAGAAAAATCTGGCGATGCCCCATAGAAGCCAATGGGCTTCTACCCCATCCCTCCGCCGCCCCGCGCCGACCCCCCGCCGCCCCGCATCGCCCCCTCCCCCTCACCTGTGTCTGGGCAGCACAGAGCTGTGCTGCCCGGATCTGTGACCTCCTCCCTGCACTGATCCTCTTCCGGGTGCAGGGAGGAGGAGAGCCCGGCGCAGCAGCAGCAGCGTCGGGTGTGTGAGGGAGGGGGGAGCCGCCGGGACCTGCGGGGACCCGGCGACTCCCACCGCAAAGGACAGCTCTTAACGCAAGAGCTGTCCTTTGCCTTAATTATCGCATATGTTACAACATATGCGATAATTAAGTATGCGATGGGCGGCGAAGGGGGGCGGAGATTCTTAGAGAATCTCCCCCATAGTGTCTTATTTTTTAAGTTTTTTTTTTTCAAATGTAACATGCAAACACATGTTAGCCACGCCCCCAATTCATTACCGGGGTAGGGGGGCGCGAAATATGCCTTTGCTCCGGGCACCATGGCACCTAGCTAGCTACACCGCTGGGATGAGCTGTTAGACACATGTGTTTATTGGGTCATCAGAATTGTTATTAAGGGAGCGTTGGCCATGTATGAATTGGGATCCCGATGTGGACAGGGCCCAACGGGGGGGGGGGGGGGGGGAGGGGGGGGTGTTCCAGCGTGCGAGGCCAGGATGCTGGGTGGACCCAGCGTGCATTCGACATCATGACGTGGGCCCGGTGTGAGACATCATGAAGCGGTAGACCCCCCAATTAGTGTAACGCGTACCCTGCCACTGCCGCCGGGTCAGTCAATAGTTAAAGATTGCCCAGCAGCGATAACAAAAACTCATCCTGCGGCTTTAAAGGTTTGCGTCAGGTCCCGCCACAGCCCACCTAAAAAATGTGCACGGGGTGAAAAAACACTGGGATATACCAGTGAATCCCCTGGTTCCCCACTATGCTGGTCCAAGCCCGGTCCAAGTTGACAGTCAATAGGTCGACACTATATGGTGAACACACACAAGGTTGACACAGACAAAAGATCGGAACACGCAAAAGTTGTGATGTGATAATTGTTGACACATGAAAAGGTTGACACACGTTTTTCAAATTTTTAGAAACTTTTTCAAAATGTACCATCCACTTGGACTACGGACGGGAACGGTACAGTGGTAACGGAGTGAGGTACCTGAGCCCAAAGCATGCCGAGAAATGTGAGCCAGACAGGGGGGCAGTACACTAATTGGGGGTCTACATGCTCAGTTATCAGGCCACCAAAAACTGTGAAAGGCTCCTCTCAAACTCTTCATGTGTTTCCGGTGTCAACTTAATTACTGTTGACCCCATGATCCCCACCCTATGGGGGTAATTTACTGTGTACTCTACTTCAAATGTGATGTTGCTATGGGCAACCAATCAGAATCTACTTCTTATTTATTTAGCACCTTTCTAAAAGATAGTAGACAGGATCTGATTGGTTGCCCATAGCAACATCGCATGTGACATTATTTACATTGATTCATAGGGGGAAGTTTACTAAGATGTGTGTTCTACTACACATCTTAGTAAATTTCCCCCTATGAATCAATGTAAATCAGGGTTGCCGACCCTCCCTGAGCCCCCCGAATCGCGGCATTTAAATGCCGCAATCCGCGGGTCTCAGAGGAGAGGGCGGAGCTAAAATGGCACAATTGTGTTATTTTAGCCCTGCCCCCTCCATGGAGATCAGTCATTTCTCCTATGTCCCGTAATGGGGGCGGGGCTTAATGACGTCACAGTCAAGCCCCGCCCCACGATCGGGTAAGGAAAGTCTCCTCTCCATGCTTCTCCTGGAGAGGGGCATTTAAAAGTCGGCAACCCTGATGTAAATAATGTCAATCATAATATTCATATAATGCATTGTCCAAAATCTCTGGACGCATCTACAGAGAGGAAGAATCCAGGTAGGGACCACTGGAACATACTGAGGAGTTTGTACTATGCTGTTTGCCTGCCACTAAATAAAGACCAAGGGGGAAATGTAATAGGATGAGAGAATTAGAAAGTGAGAGATTTGGTAAGAAATCAACAGGTTTTTTTAAAGCGGCAATCATTTACACTGCACAACCAGTTTGATTTTGCAGTGTAAATGATTGCCGCTTTAAAAAAACTGGAAATTTCTTACCAAATCTCTCACTTATTAAATTTCACCCCAAATCTTCACCTTATCCAGTGTATGTGATTCCTTATCTATCTATCTATCTATCTATCTATCTATCTATCTATCTATCTATCTATCTATCTATCCATCCAGGGTAAATGTAATTAGTGATTTTGGAGAACCCAGGTAGGCTGTATGCTCAGGGACCCTGTGACACTGAACTATCACCTAATGGGTGCCATGTATCCTATGGTTGGCCCATGGCAAACAGCTTCTCAAATTAACTGGATGTATGTATTTCATTTGGGAGATGTTGGCAATTAACAATAAATCCAGCGAGAGATGAAATGGGATCTAACTTTCTATTCCAGATGTTCCGTGTTGGGTAGATGTGTCAGGTGTGTCTGTGACCTTCAGTGATTGTTCCTCTGGGACATGGCAGAGATCAGGGGAGATATATCGCTCTGTGATAAGGTTCTTTGCTTCTGTTACTGATGAAGGATCCGTAATGAGTAGTGTGGTGTAGGATTCGCTGTTGTAGCCAGCACTTATGTCATGTCGCGTTTCATCCGACACCTGGAACCGGAGATTTGTTTGTAGGCAGAAGCTTTCGCTGATTATAAAACACACTCTACTGTACTAATATCATTAATCCTATGAGTGCCAACATCTCTGTGAGAGATGGGCAAAATATCCTCTAAAAATCCCAGTGTCACTCGCATTTGTTATATAAATTCAAATAAAAAATGTTGTGTAATAAAAGATTTTCTTTCCTATATAAGGTGACATTACCGGTCATTCTGGTGAATAACAATGTTGGCTTGGGAATTTTCACACCCATTTTGGCAAATTCGTTTGACATTCAAAGGGTTAAAACAATATTTTATATGTGTAGAGAGTAAATGATAGTAATGTTACAATGTAATTTTTAATGTAGAAATGTAACAGCAGGAAATGCCTTGTGCTGTCCATGCTAGAACATATAATACCCAGGAGCGGATTGTGACCAGGGGTAATTGATAAAAATGGCCATATGTAGACAGAATATATAAAGGATCGCCTCTTTTTGTTAAACAAAGTTTTGAGCACCCCAATAATACACAATACAGAGATCATATAAATTGCTGCCATGCACTAAAGAGAGTACCATTGTGATTGGTATACAATACAGATAGCATTCTAATGACCATGATATAGTACAGAGAGCATCATAGTAAGCAGCATATAGCACGGAGAACATCCCAAATGCCACCATATAATAAAGACAGCATGTTACTGACCTCCATACAATATAAAGCATCCATGGACTGTCACACAGTACAGGGAGCATCCTACTGATCATCACAGTAACTACCAAGCAATACAGAAGCACCACAGTGACTCCTATACAATACCGAGAACATAACAGTGAATGCCGAAAGCATCCTAGTGGCCACCATACAATACAGAGAGCATTCTAGTGCACAAAATGCAATACAGAGCAGGTTCGCACCCAGGGGGGTTTCAGAGTACCTGGTAACCCCCCTTCCCGCAGAATCATTGGCGCATCAGAACACATTACAGTATATATATTTTTTATTTTATTGAGCAGTATTGAGTGGCCAGCCGCTAGGCTGCCTGAGGCCGCTCTTCTCAGTCACTTCCCTTCCCATGGGGCTTAGCAGCAGAGCCGGGTGGGCCGGAGGCCGCTCTTCTCAGTCACTTCCCTTCCCATGGGGCTTAGCAGCAGAGTCGGGCGGGCCAGAGGCCTCTCTTCTCAGTCACTTCCCTTCCCATGGGGCTTATCAGCAGAGCCAGGCGGGCCGGAGGCAGCTCCTCTCAGTCACTTCCCTTCTCATGGGGCTTAGCAGCAGAGGCAGAGCCGGGCGGGCCGGAGGCAGCTCTTCTCAGTTACTTCCCTTCCCATGGGGCTTAGCAGCAGAGCCAGGCGGGCCGGAGGCAGCTCCTCTCAGTCACTTCCCTTCCCATGGGGCTTAGCAGCAGAGCCAGGTGGGCCGGAGGCAGCTCCTCTCAGTCACTTCCCTTCCCATGGGGCTTAGCAGCAGAGGCGGAGCCGGGCGGGCCGGAGGCAGCTCTTCTCAGTTACTTCCCTTCCCATGGGGCTTAGCAGCAGAGCCGGGCGGGCCGGAGGCAGCTCCTCTCAGTCACTTCCCTTCCCATGGGGCTTAGCAGCAGAGTCGGGCGGGCCGGAAGCCGCTCTTCTCAGTCACTTCCCTTCCCATGGGGCTTAGCAGCAGAGCCGGGCGGGCCGAAGGCAGAGACATCCTCCTGACTGACAGCTTATGTGCAGAATGTCCTGGGGTGGCGTGAATGGCGGCTGGTGGTGGAGGAGCGCGGACATCTTTAATACTGGCTGGGTGAGCTTAATGGCTGGGTGAGCTTAATGGCTGGGTGAGCTTAATGCTTCTCCCCATGTAGCCTGACCCTATCCCTCCCCTCTAGTGCCTGACTAGTAACCCCCGCATCTGATCACCTAAACCTAACACCCCGCATTGCATCATAACCTTAAGTCCCCCTACTAGGGCCTATACCTAACCCCCTTTTCCTGGGCACAAGTTAGGGCTCCCGGCATACTTAACGATTGGGATGTTTCGACGGCGGCATCCTGATCTAATCGCGGTTCCCTGCGCCAGTTATCTGAAGGCAGCAGAGATGCTGGGGTCGGTATACTGAATATATATAGATAGTGGCAGGTGCTCTATTAGCTTAGTAATACCATTCACGTGCATGGAAAGGAGGTGTAATACCAAGTAATACCCCTTTCACACCAAAACGCCAGGTCGCACCCTGGTTTTTGGACCCAGTTTCAACCCGGGTGTGACCTGGGATTTGGTACCTTTTACACCGGTGGCTCCATCTGTGGCCTCTATCTGTGGCCTCCACCTGTGTCCTCAACCTGTATCCTATACCTGTATCCTATACCTGTGGCCTCTACCTATGGCCACCACCTGCGACCTTCACCTGTGGCCTCTTCCTGTGGCCTCCTCCTGTGGCCTCTACCTGCGACATCCACTTGCGACCTCCACCTGTGGCCTCCTCCTGTGGCCTCTATCTGCAGGATCCACCTGTGTCCTCTACCTGTGGCCCCTACCTAACAGATCTCGCTGTACTGTAAGAACATCTACAGAAGGAATGTTTCTGTATATATGCACAGAGAGCTTCTCTCTGCCTATCTCAGTCTGTTTTTCCGTGATAAGGGCGAGGGCTGACATGACTTGTTCTCAGAGAATTCCAGACATTCTCCGCAGCCTGGAAGAGTCTAATAAAGACCATAAAGGATCCAAAAATGTGTCAGCGGAGATCTGCAGAATAATCTGCTCTGTCACATTTACAAGCGCTGGGGTATTCTTAAATATCATTTGTATTCATCATGGTCAGATGCACGAGAGGTGCAGACATTCATTTTCTGATAACTTTAATCACGAGTGGAATTTCCTAATATTATGCTGAGCCACTTTCCATTATTTCCAAAGTTCAAGGTGCTCTCCGGAAATCTCGCTTCCAGCCGGCAGCTCTCGTCCAGTCGGCTGTGATTACATTTCCCTAATCATCTGTGACTGATATTGCCGCTGTTATCTGCAGTATTAAAGCAATCTATATTCTCTCGCTGTGTCAATATTTGGATTTTTCTGGCTTCCACTCGAAACGCTGTCAGTGTATATTGAGGATGTCATTACCGTACAGATTATTACTGCTTATATTTACAGCTTGCGTCTTAAGGGGCGTACATGACTATATAGTCAAAATAGCTTAGAAGGTTCTCCTGAATCGCCCCGTGTGTACACAGCGGGGTATATCGATGCGGTGCTATCGCACGGCCAAATAGACGCAGCAGCCAAGAATATTTTGACTAGATGCATTGTCTATTTGTGGTACACGCAGGTTACTGCTGGGAATGTCCGCCGGCTTATCTCCAGCAGCAACATCGCAATTTTGACTAAGCAGAATCTCCCTGTTAGTGCCCCGTATCACTGTGTACAGCCCTTTAGATACAGTTCTTGGAGCCCCACACACACCATAGTGGTCGGAGGGGAGTTTGAGAGTGTGTAGGACAGGTGGATAAACCCCCCTTGTTCTCAGCCTAATGCTAACTTTCCACTCCTGCAGCCTAATCTTCAAACCCTCTGATTCCTGCTGCCTAACCCTCTCCTGTACTCCTGCAGCCTAACCCTCTACTCCTGCAGCCTAACCCTCTCCTCTACTCCTGCAGAGTAACCCCCACCTCTACTCCTGCAGCCTAACCCTCTCATCTACTCCTGCTGCCGAACCGTCTCCTGTACTCCTGCAGAGTAACCCCCACCTCTACTCCTGCAGCCTAACCCTCTCATCTACTCCTGCTGCCGAACCGTCTCCTGTACTCCTGCAGAGTAACCCCCACCTCTACTCCTGCAGCCTAACCCTCTCATCTACTCCTGCTGCTTAACCCTCTCCTGTACTCCTGCTGCCAAACCCTCTCCTCTACTCCTGCAGCCTAACCCTCTCCTCTACTCCTGCTGCCTAACCCTCTCCTGTACTCCTGCTGCCTAACCCTCTCCTCTACTCCTGCTGCCTAACCTTCTCCTGTACTCCTGCTGCCTAACCCTCTCCTCTACTCCTGCTGCCTAACCCTCTACTCCTGCTGCCTAACCCTCTCCTGTACTCCTGCTGCCTAACCCTCTCCTCTACTCCTGCTGCCTAACCCTCTCCTCTACTCCTGCTGCCTAACCCTCTCCTGTACTCCTGCTGCCTAACCCTCTCCTCTACTCCTGCTGCCTAACCCTCTCCTGTACTCCTGCAGCCTAACCCTCTCCTGTACTCCTGCAGCCTAACCCTCTCCTCTACTCCTGCAGCCTAACCCTCTCCTCTACTCCTGCAGCCTAACCCTCTCCTCTACTCCTGCAGCCTAACCCTCTCCTCTACTCCTGCTGCCTAACCCTCTCCTCTACTCCTGCTGCCTAACCCTCTCCTCTACTCCTGCTGCCTAACCCTCTACTCTACTCCTGCTGCCTAACCAGTTCCTCTACTCCTGCTGCCTAACCCTCTCCTCTACTCCTGCTGCCTAACCCTCTCCTCTACTCCTGCTGCCTAACCCTCTACTCTACTCCTGCTGCCTAACCCCTTCCTCTACTCCTGCAGCCTAACCCTCTCCTCTACTCCTGCAGCCTAACCCCTTCATCTACTCCTGCAGCCTAACCCTCTCCTCTACTCCTGCTGCCTAACCCTCTCCTGTACTCCTGCTGCCTAACCCTCTCCTCTACTCCTGCTGCCTAACCCTCTCCTCTACTCCTGCTGCCTAATTCTCTCCTGTACTCCTGCAGCCTAACCCTCTCCTCTACTCCTGCTGCCTAACCCTCTCCTGTACTCCTGCTGCCTAACCCTCTCCTGTACTCCTGCTGCCTAACCCTCTCCTCTACTCCTGCTGCCTAACCCTCTCCTGTACTCCTGCAGCCTAACCCTCTCCGCTACTCCTGCAGCCTAACCATCTCCCCTACTCCTGCTGCCTAACCCTCTCCTGTACTCCTGCAGCCTAACCCTCTCCTCTACTCCTGCTGCCTAACCCTCTCCTCTACTCCTGCTGCCTAACCCTCTACTCTACTCCTGCTGCCTAACCCCTTCCTCTACTCCTGCTGCCTAACCCTCTCCTCTGCTCCTGCAGCCTAACCCTCTCCTGTACTCCTGCAGCCTAACCCTCTCCTCTACTCCTGCAGCCTAACCCTCTCCTCTACTCCTGCTGCCTAACCCCTTACTCTACTCCTGCTGCCTAACCCTCTCCTCTACTCCTGCTGCCTAACCCTCTCCTCTACTCCTGCTGCCTAACCCTCTCCTGTACTCCTGCAGCATAACCCTCTCCTCTACTCCTGCTGCCTAACCCTCTACTCTACTCCTGCTGCCTAACCCTCTACTCTACTCCTGCTGCCTAACCCCTTCCTCTATTCCTGCTGCCTAACCGTCTCCTCTACTCCTGCTGCCTAACCCTCTCCTCTACTCCTGCTGCCTAACCCTCTCCTCTACTCCTGCAGCCTAACCCTCTCCTGTACTCCTGCAGCCTAACCCTCTCCTCTACTCCTGCAGCCTAACCCTCTCCTCTACTCCTGCAGCCTAACCCTCTCCTCTACTCCTGCAGCCTAACCCTCTCCTCTACTCCTGCTGCCTAACCCTCTCCTCTACTCCTGCTGCCTAACCCTCTCCTCTACTCCTGCTGCCTAACCCTCTCCTCTACTCCTGCTGCCTAACCCCTTCCTCTACTCCTGCTGCCTAACCCTCTCCTCTAATCCTGCTGCCTAACCCTCTCCTCTACTCCTGCAGCCTAACCCTCTCCTCTACTCCTGCAGCCTAACCCTCTCCTCTACTCCTGCTGCCTAACCCTCTCCTCTACTCCTGCTGCCTAACCCTCTCCTCTACTCCTGCAGCCTAACCCTCTCCTGTACTCCTGCTGCCTAACCCTCTCCTGTACTCCTGCAGCCTAACCCTCTCCTGTACTCCTGCAGCCTAACCCTCTCCTCTACTCCTGCAGCCTAACCCTCTCCTGTACTCCTGCTGCCTAACCCTCTCCTCTACTCCTGCTGCAAACCCTCTCCTCTACTCCTGCAGCCTAACCCTCTCCTGTACTCCTGCTGACTAACCCTCTCCTGTACTCCTGCTGCCTAACCCTCTCCTCTACTCCTGCAGCCTAACCCCCTCCTCTACTCCTGCAGCCTAACCCCCTCCTCTACTCCTGCTGCCTAACCCTCTCCTCTACTCCTGCAGCCTAACCCTCTCCTCTACTCCTGCTGCCTAACCCTCTCCTGCAGCCTAACCGTCTCCTCTACTCCTGCATCCTAATCCTCAAACTTTCTGATCCTGCTGCCTAACCCTCTCCTCTACTCCTGCAGCCTAACCCTCTCCTCTACTCCTGCAGCCTAACCCTCTCCTCTATTCCTGCTGCCTAACCCTCTCCTCTACTCCTGCTGCCTAACCCTCTCCTGTACTCCTGCAGCCTAACCCTCTCCTCTACTCCTGCTGCCTAACCTTCTCATCTACTCCTGCTGCCTAACCCTCTCCTTTACTTCTGCAGCCTAACCCTCTCCTCTACTACTGCTGCCTAACCTTCTCATCTACTCCTGCTGCCGAACCCTCTCCTCTGCTCCTGCAGCCGAACCCACTCCTCTACTCCTGCTGCCTAACCATCTCATCTACTCCTGCAGCCTAACCCTCTCCTCTGCTCCTGCTGCCTAACCCTCTCCTCTGCTTCTGCAGCCTAACCCTCTCCTCTACTCCTTCAGCCTAACCCTCTCCTCTACTCCTGCTGCCTAACCCTCTCCTCTACTCCTGCAGCCTAACCCTCTCCTCTACTCCTGCTACCTAACCTTCTCATCTACTCCTGCTGCCTAACCCCCTCCTCTACTCCTGCAACCTAACCCTCTCCTCTACTCCTGCTGCCTAACCCTCTTCTTTACTCCTGCTGCCTAACCCTCTCCTGTACTCCTGCTGCCTAACCCTCTCTTCTACTCCTGCTGCCTAAACCCCTTCCTCTACTCCTACTGCCAAACCCTCTCCTCTACTCCTGCTGCCTAACCCTCTCCTCTACTCCTGCTGCCTAACCTTCTCATCTACCAATCCATCACAACAGAATGGGTGATAAGCAGCCCAGCACACTTCCAGTAATATCGTCCAGCATGACAGTTCCCACTATGATTTCCTGGCAGAGCATCACCTCTTATCCTAGGGTCAGCGATTCCTCTCCAGCAGTGCAGGGTCCCAGATAAATAACCTGGTTTATTGTACCAAATAATCCAATATATAGTAAACCAAAAAAGGCCTCATTATATTCAGAATGTGGCAATATTTAAGATGTTAGAGCAATATAAAACCTGCTTGATTTAAAGTCGCCGTCTTCTCCACCTGACGACCCTTATCTGAGCGCGATGTTCATCAGTCTCATAGTGATCCATCACTTGAAGTGCCTGTAATCAGTCCTTCTCCCCAGGAGCCCAGCACTGGAGTGATAACTCGTCACCCCAGGCGTCAGACGCTAGAAGGTCCGACACTATCAAAATGAACTCTAATAACTAAAGTGCGAAAAACCAATCATCGTTTATAGCTTCTGTAACGCAACAATGGAAAATTCCCATATTATTGGGTTTTTACTGAAATTGAAGGTAAAAACGGAGACATAACTTTTACAGATTTCCTGAGCTAAAGTTTGTTACCAAATACAAATGGGACTGCGTGTAAAGCCAGAGCAGGGCCATCTTAACGTATGCGCTCAATGGGCGGATGCCGAAGGGCCCTCCAATTCTAGGGGCTTTCGAGCTGGAGATGATTGGGTTGTAGGCATCTGACTCCTGCGCTTCTTGGGGAGGCAGTAGAGAATACTGACTGGTCGCCAGACAGTAAGTGGCTGTCAGCATGCTGATTGGTGCATGTCTGGAGCTATCCGCCAGTCAAAGTCCAGCATTCCCTAACTGCCTCCCACCTGCAGACAACCCATGCTGATTGGTGAACAGCTGGAGCTATCCACCAATCACAGTGCTGATAGCCAGTAACTGTATGGAAGCAAGCGGGGAGGTGGCACAGGACCACAAGAGGGGTGTGTTATGATTTTTGTTGTTTCATTTCCCCCCCCCCCCCTGTGAATGGGCATGGAGGGACCCTAAATGTATTGCTGTGCCTACAATTCTGTTAAGAGGGAACTGAGCCATATAAGTTTTTGGATTAATGGGCTATGAGCGATAGGAAAAATGAATAATAAGTCTATACAATGCTGTTTAAAAAAAAAAAAAAGTCAAATTGTGGGTCTTTTTGAATATGATATACAAGCTTTTACTAATCAGGAGATGGTATAGGGATCCCATAGCTTTTAAAGCCAGCTGCCAGTAAACCGAAATGACCATCCCAATAGTCAGCATCATTTGCAATGGGTGACCAAACCCTAACTCCTCACCCTTAGTGCCTAACACTAACTCTTCCTTTTTAGTGCCTAATCTTAACCACCCTGCAGCCTAACCCTAAGGTAGATGCTAAATTGTAGTGGGCTAAAGGACCTTCCACGCCCAGGGGAGGAGCAAGGCCGGGGGGCTTGCTCCTTCACTATCCACGCCACCACTGGTTGCCTTTAGTAACCAGGTGGCAAGCGGAGCCGAGCGAGCCACCGTGCCCGAAGCGTGGTGAGCGAAGAGAGCCCGCGAGGGTCAGTTTGGGACCCTTCTTCCTACCTTGCTCCTCCTCTCTCCACCCCCTCTCCTCCCCTGTGAAGTCAGGAGGTCCTTTAGCCCACTACAATTTAGACCTAACCCTGACCTTCCTTCTCTCTGACCCATCCACGTTCTTCCCACCCTGACCCTTTTCTCTATTGCTCCTCAGCTCTTTTTCTCACTCCCCCTCTCCCTATCACTGCCTCCTTCCTACATCCTGTGCATCGCTGACCCTGGATTTTTATTAGCAGTGTTCCATTTAAAATAAATGTAAGTCAATTTGGGCCGATGTCTCACTGTCATTCTCTGCTGTCTCACAGTCCTCATTGCTGTCTCACTGTCATTTTCTACTGTCTCACTGTCATTCTCTGCTGTCTCACTGTCATTCTCTGCTGTCTCACTGTCATTCTCTGCTGTCTCACTGTCATTCTCTGCTGTCTCACAGTCCTCAGTGCTGTCTCACAGTCCTCAGTGCTGTCTCACAGTCCTCAGTGCTGTCTCACTGTCCTCAGTGCTGTCTCACTGTCCTCAGTGCTGTCTCACTGTCCTCAGTGCTGTCTCACTGTCATTCTCTGCTGTCTCACTGTCCTCAGTGCTGTCTCACTGTCCTCAGTGCTGCATTGAAAATGTGTCCCCCCCAAAATGGCCACCTCACAGGAGGTTATTAAGGATGCTAGAGGAGGCAGTGGCCATTTTGGGAGGGACATTTTTATTGGGAGCAGGAGCAACAGACCGGGCAATGGCTAATTGGCGGAATCCCCTGACAATGAGCAAGATGTGTGGTAGAAAAAGATGAGTACGTCCCAAGGCACGAAAATGAATCCGTGCAGCCTCAATAATGATGGAGGACCATTGGAAAGTCCACACTGATGAATCGTAGAACTATGAATAAAATGATTGAAGAATAAAATAATTTTATTCTCAGTTCTAAGAAGTGTGGCAGATCTGTGGCGGCACTGGTGGGTACCACTGAGGAAAGGGATCTGTGGCGGCACTGGTGGGTACCACTGGGGAAAGGAGGGGGGGGGTAGCACTCCTGAATCTTTAATGCCGGGGGGTGCCAGATTTATAGTTATGTCAATAATAATAATAATAATAACAAATACAGTGGTGTAAGTTTGTCCCAGTTGCCCGGAAGCAAGGTGAATATTGGTGCTCCGACCCCCCCCCCCACACACACACACACAACGTTATTCAAAATATATATAGTCTGTTATGAAATATTTATTATATACTGTATGTATATACAGAAAGAGAGGGAGAACACACACATATATATATATATATATATATATATATATATATATATTTCAGAACTCAGAAGCGATTTTCAAGGCTTTCAATTAGTGGATCAACTGGCAGTGGCGGAGAGGTGCCCCCTTGATAGCAGGAGCCCGGTGGCAGATGACTTCATTGCCTCCCAGAGTTCTGCCTCTGAACAAATAGTCAGATATACAGTAGATTCCTTGTATAGAAAACTTGTTTTGCTTTTGGAGATGACTATGAAGTTTTGTAGAGATTTTGTATTTCTATAACAACATAAGTTTTACACATTATCATTGTTTGCATAATCCTACATCATTTTTATTCAGACCTGACCATTGTCTACACAAGAATTACACTAGGGAGGGCCTACGTTGCCATTGCCATCGATGGTTGCTATCGATGGCAATTCTGCAACTGGTCATCAATAGTTCTTAACTATGCAATGGATGACCATTGATATTTTTACATATCAATGGTCATCCATTGTATTTGATTGATTGGCCTGTGGGCAAATCAAAGCACAGGGGGCGGGGCTTCACGTGTGTCGGGGGGCGGAACTATGCTCCGTGTCCCGGCACTATGAAAAAAAAAAAACAGCAAAACATTGTTTTGCTTTTCCATCGATGGAGGGAAATCATCTGGTTCTCACCCATCGATGGCAAATTTATTGGACATCGGCCATGAACCATCTATGATTTCGAATCGATGGTCGATGGCCATCCCTATATTACACTGTCCGAGGTTGTCTGTGACATTTCTATACTCTTACACATCGAGCAACGCACGTTGCATAATTGATGGCGAAGTCTATATGAAGTAGTAAAAGGGCATTAATAACATTTAGAAATATTGTTCAGCGTCAACAGACAAGTTTCAAACAACTTCTTCTACTCTGTGTCCTGGGAGTTGTTCCTATATTTACCACAGTGTAACACGTACAGAATGTAGAACTGGTTTACCGCAGCAGAATCTGGCAGAACTGATACCGTCCAACTCTACAGCGAAGCCTTTATTTCCAGAGACTGAGAATTATGTCTATATAAATGGTAATATCTAAGAGACCTCGTTTAGCCCCAATATGTTATGGAAAGTGCTCTTCCTACTTCATCATCCTCAGATGCATAATACAGTCGTAGCTTTATTGTAAGATATTTAGCGGTTCTCTTACCCATTTTTATTCAATTCACTCCCTACTGTGAACAAAATGATTTTGGTTTAAGTCCATTGATGATGCCAAATCATCGATGCTTTATGGCCATGGGTGAAAACTTTTGCCGTTAATGGGGGACAACTAGATTCAGATTGGGCCAGTCAGTGATGACCAACAGGTGATAAAGCCATCGATGGTCACTTACTGCATAGGTGTACAAATCCTCATTGTGAGACAGCACCTTGACACATGCACAAATCAAACGCAACACATGCACATTATGTCGATAATCACTAGCTTGGAACATCGGCTTTGCATCTCTGAATCAGGCCTTGAGCTAGCAGCTATAATAAAACAGATCATGTGTAGCCGATACTACTGTATGTTCTAGTCTCCTTGTGTAAAGCGAAGTATCACAGGCTGTTACCGACACGTTTCGTCAGTGGCTGCGTGACTTCATCAGGGAGGTCATCCAAACGTCAGTAGGTTTCATTTGTAATATTCAGCGGTAGTTTTTAAAATATAAAAAAATAAATCAAGTCCCACTAATTAAGGCATAATAATTATGTCCTTTGCGACTTTTTACCACATATAACATTTGAGTGAAGAACTCGGCTAATTATAAGTTATGATGAAATAGCCCAAAGTTTATCACATTCTTCCTTCATTTAAGGGGGTATTTATCAAAGCTTGGGGATAGATAAAATTGGAAGAGATAAAATACCAACCAATCAGTTCCTGTCAGCCTGCAAAATGTAAAACAGTAGTAGATTGGCTAGTACTTTATCTCTCACAACTGTATCACTGGATTTTGGTAAATACTCCTGTTAGCTTTTAGCTAGAGTGCATCAGTGAAAAACAACCAAGACATTTAATAACTCCGACTGTGATCTATGAGATCTATAATTTAATAACATATTCAAATTATTACAGAGAAACTGCAACTAATTAAAAACACATTTTTCCAATTTAAATATGGTCTTGTTCGTTTTAAAACTGTAAATAGCGCAAGTGTCATTCCGAGATACCGGCGTCTGCATTTCCTGCTCTGCCTGTCTGTTCTCTGTCTCATACACGGTACTGTACGTGACACTCTTTTACAACTTCTGAGTTGTTTTAATTGGCTGGGAAAAGGAATATTTTGCTCATAATCTGATTCAATAATAAGAAGTGCCTCAGTGCATCACAAACTATAAATCATTCTAGGAATATTTACAGCAAATCAACTCCGTCCTTCAGAGAGGGGCTCAAATCATTCGTCATGTCCAGAATATTTACTAAATGATTTAAACAGTACAAGTACAGTATGTGTTTTAGTGTCCGCAGTTCTCTTATCATGGAACATATTTTGCATTTTCTTCTGTTTCTGTTTCTCGCTTCAAGTGAAAATGCAAAAAAGAATAAAAAATGATATAAAAAGCTCTTTCTCCTGATGGTATTTGCAGCAGGAGTTATCAGTAGAGATAACCGCTAGGACAGTTTGCTGTGTATTAGAGGAGAACAGCAGTGTAGAATGGTGCACAGGGCCTTATTCTAGTTCACTCTTTCTGACAAAATCCTTCTTAGATGGACAAAACCATGTGCACTGCAGGTGGGGCAGATATAACATGTGCAGAGAGAATTAGATTTGGGTGGGGTTTTACTTCAAAGTGAGATCTATATTGCAGTGTAGAAATAAAGCAGTCAGTATTTACCCTGCACAGAAACAAAATAACTCACCCAAATCTATTTCTCTCTACACATGTTACATCTGCCCCCCCTGCAGTGCACATGGTTTTGTCCATCTAAGAAGGATTTTGTCAGAAAAAGTGAACTAGAATAAGGCCCAAGGTGTATGACAATGGGCCCTATTCAGACCTGCTTGCTAAGATGGGTATAAAAGCTGTCCTGCCGAACACCCCCCCCCCCCCCCCACAGCCTGAATCCACTCGCTAAGCTGCAATCAGGTGCGTACACCTACACATCCGCTAGCATGCGCCCGTGCAGAGGAAAACATCATTTGATCCGATGCGCATGCGCAAACACCAACCATCAAAGACGGGGCCGAATGTGAACAGATCTGAATCGGCCCCAATGTGTGTATAAGACAAGAGGGTACTTGTGTATTATCTGGGCTCCCGATTTTTTCATTGCATGCCACTACTTAAGGCATGCAATGCAATGCAATGTGATTTTTTATTGTAAAGACCTGATTTTTAATTGTATAGTCACCCATGGGTGATTTCATACCCCCACTATCCAACTACGCATGGAGTTGATTTTATATAGTGTGGCGAGCGCAGCGAGCCACCGAGCCCGAAGCGTGGCAAGCGCAGCGAGCCCCGCGAGCGGACGCGGATTACTTTACATGTATTCTGCGTTCCCTCGCGGGGTTCGCTGCGCTCGCCTCACTTCGGGCTCGCTGCGCTCGCCAAGCTATATAAGATCAACTCCATGCGTAGTTGGATAGTGGGGGTATGAAATCACCCATGGGTGACTATACAATTAAAAATCTGGTCTTTACAATGAAAAATCACATTGCATGAATTGTATGCCACTATATTGCATGCAATGCGATGCAATGCAATACAATGAAAAAATCGGGCGCCCAGATATTACACAAGTACCGACAAGAGAAGCCAGAAGACAAGCCGTACGCTGTACCCTCGCCTGTCATCCTCCTAATCCGCCCTGGTAAATGTAGCTCGTACTGGGCAAGAGATACCAACATTCCTTATCAGGAGAAAGAGGCTTTACTCCGGAAAATAAACTGTATCCTTCAAAGCACATTCACAGCCTAGCTTGCGGCAAGCACAGGAATGAATATACTGCCGTCTCGGATAAATTGCTGGAGTATTGTAAGTGTTTGAAGTTCCTTTAAGACGGGAATGAAATGTCAGAACATTGTGGTTAAATTAACAGAACTATATCAAAATGTTTCAACTTTGAATTGTTGGGGCCATAATGCAGCAGCAGTAGTGTACCAAATTCCACAAGAGACTCGGCAAAGTAGGGTATGGGGGACACATGACCACCAAGAGGGTCAACTGCGGCCAACGTGAGCGGAATCGCTCCTCAAACAGGGACCCCGCAGACTCAAGAAGCCCATCAGCTATGTTAGTTATGTTAATATTAGTTAAATGCTCTTCAGGCAGACGAGGCGCCTTCTTCAGACTACGCACAACACAAACACGGACCCTGAAGGTGCAAACACACAGATAGATTTCTTGAGCAATCCAATGTCTCATATATTTTCCCCGAAAAATACTGGCAACACAATGTCATGCACACACAGAACGATGGAGTAAACAATCAGGGCTTAGATGGGTCGTTTAACGCCTGCAAATCATATACCCCAATGTTCATCGTGCCTACACACAGAATGTGCACGACAGGTCGTTCATCTTTCCGCCTGCTTAAGGGATCAATGAACTAGACGAACGAAAGGCGGGTGTCCGCATTGGATCGTGATCAACCGTTATCACAGGGAAAGTTTATAAATGGTTGGTCCTTCCGATTGATCAAATACCGCCATATTGGTTAAAAACTCTTTCCTTGTGGGGGCGGCTTAACTCTCCTGTGCTGCAGTTATAGATCACAGGGATTATCGATCTCTACAGAGGAATTCCGCAAACACAAGCTCTTCAGAGAAAGCGAAAAGCATCAGGGCAGAAGCAATTAGGACACGCTCTACTTTCTCCCGTACATTTACTTCATGCACCTGCATTGTACACACTTTCCTCCATCCAGACTCATAAGTAAATGGACATAAAAAAGCTGTTTTTAGACCACAAAAATCCCCCCCCCCAGTCCCTATCAGCTCCTACCCCCAATCTCTGTATTCATAGCTCCCTCTAACCTTATCCAGCAAGTTTAAAACAGATCAGTGTCGCTGCAAAAATGCTTTCACTTTCTGTTAGTTAAGCACACAAAGGAGTAATTTGGTCTGTCGAGTGGCCTCTAGTGGTCAGTGGTGGTGTCAAAGAATGGAGTCATGGAGTGAGGCCCTGTCCCTCTATATCCCCCACTCCCTTTTCCAGATACAGTGGTGCTCACTGTTGTGCTCCAGAAAGGTATTGGGGGACCCACTGCCGCTATATCAGGGGCAGCGCACCCAGCACTACTCGGAAATGCTAATTCTAGGAGTGCTGTGCACCTAGACCCTGGCAACAAGCATGTAACCCCCATGGCAATGAGCATGTAACCTCATGGCAACGAGCATGTAACCCCCAGCAAGGAGCTTGTAGGGTGGTAAGTCCTACTAGGGGCATGTTTATGCAACACTAGTTGAGGTATTATGTATGTACAGTATGCGGCACTGCAGGGGGCATTATGAGTCAGGAACTCTGGCAACACCAGAAGAAGATGTAGAAAGCTGCATGAAACCCCCCCCCCCCCCCCTGGCAGTGAGTAATTAGAAGCCTTACCGTGGGGCATAATTTGTAAACAACATTTTTGTGTGGGACATGAAATGGTGTCAGTGGCATAACTGTGTGTGGCACCAATGTACTAGGCATTACTGTGGGGTATAATATGTAATAGGCATTATGGTGCGAGGTGTAATGTGTAATAGGCATTACAATTTGTGCTATAATGTGTAATGGGTATTACAGTGTGTGTTATATGTAATAGGCATTAGGATGTGTGGAATAATGTGTAATTGGCATTACGGTGTGTAGAACAATATGTAAGGGGCATCACGGGGTGTGGCATAATGTGTAAGCGGTATTACCGTGTATGGCATAATGTAGCCACACACAAATGCAATTAAGCCCCATCCAGCTCTGGGATTTCGCTGTAAACTTTTATATTGCAGCCTCTCTCCCGTGGGTGAGGGGGGGGGGGCTGCCTGAGAAATCTTGTCTCCAGCATTTGTGGGAGATAAGACAAGACTATCCGGTCAGCCCTACTCTATCAGCCAGAATAGAGAACATATACAAGTTTAATAAATATTTGACTATGGCATTTAAATGTAATTACTTGGCCCTTACAAAGTTTAATTACTCAGCATATTACAAAGTTTAAAGAAAGCTATTTCCATCTTAGCGGGTCACCCAGACTTCCACTGCTGGGCGGAGGGCATCGGTCCACCGCACGGTTCCCTGCAAATGACTCTATGAATGTGTTATTTATTGTTCTGCTCCAGCTCTGCTGAGCGCTGCAACGCCGAAGGAAAATAAACAGGCGCTTAATTATGTGCTGTCTACCTAATAGATGGTTTATGCTACAGGACAGCTGAATAAGCTACCAATATAAAAGTAATATCGCTGCCACAATTAACCTCAAGTAATGTCATGTCAGAACATTCCGGTGAACGCCTTGGAGATGGGAACGGTCTCGCCGGAGAAGAAATGTCCTGGTTTGGCCTTTACTCATTTACTGGATCCAACTTTAATTTAGTATCCCTGTATATTTAATATTTGCATTCCCCCCAAGCTGTGACCACAAGGGTCACTCCGAGTGGGTGCAAGGGTGCGTCCGGCGAGCTGTTCCCATGGTGAACTCACACTGTCAATTACATATTCAATCCAATTCCAAACTTAAATTGATTTTCTATATCAAATGCACAATAATTTTTAGGTCAAGTTAGGTCAAGAATATGCATTTAAAACGTATCCAAAATTTCTGTAAAATACCCTTCATACATCAAAACAGTACCATTGAAACAATTGGAATATTGGGATTTTTCTCTGCAGGTGTCGGGTGGAGGGTCCTGCCATGTTGACCTATCAGTGATCAGGCTATCTGCAGGTTCTTTGCGGTGTAGCAGAAGTGGAGAGTGATAAACAACCAGCCAATCAGCTTCTGTCATTTTTCAAACTTGGCCTGTAACATGGCAGTTGATTGGCTGGCTTTTTATCACTCTCAGTTTTATTACTTTTTAAAGCTTGATACATCTGGCCCTTAGGGTCAGTTCTGGGGTGAGGCACAGGATTCGCTTCGGATCCACCACATATTTTATGATTGGCAGCACCAACCACCGTTTTTTCCTATTACATTAGAATTGGTTCTGGACCACTAATCCGAGGCAGCCTTTCAAGTGCCCTGAGGCCCCCAAGGGTGCTACTTCCCCCAGTTTGGGGACCACTGCCCTATCATATACATTTGTCTCATTTATTAAAAAAATATTACTTATCGCATTTATTTCTAATTCTTAAGAAGCTCATTTCTGGGTACGTTCCCCTGTCTCTCCCTTTGTTTCCACCACTTACCTGATAATTATGCATATCAGTAAGACGTTGCCCCCCCCCCCAACCACCTCACCTCACGTCTCCATTATTTAAATAACTAAACTGCGTATCTGAACTGTGTTCTCCCCAACCATCTTACCTTCTGTCCCCATCGCTGACCTAAGGAAAATGTACATGTGTTTAGCATTACAACGAGCTGTAATCCTATTTGGTATTCTTGTAACATTCTCTCATTGCTGTCCTCCGTACCAGGCTTCCTTCTGCTTATTTATCTCTGATTCTCCATATACTGCTTATATGGTTACCCAATAATTGCACCTATAGTATAGTGCCCCAACATTCCTGCATTTATGTCCCCTGACTTCTCACATTCTGTCTCCAATACTTATATCGCGTTCGGCTATTCTCTTATTTTGCAATTGTAAATTAAAATGAATAAGTAAAACATTCTCTGCCTTTTATCTTTACAAGGAACCTGATTTTTTTTGCAATATTCCCAAAATCAAATTGGACATGAAATTATTCCCTGCTGGGATAACTGATACATTCACCATAAGAAGAATACAAACTGAAACACTGCTACAAATGATAATACAGTAAGTAAGATCACATCAGACACAATACAAACGCAAATAGACAGACAGTGGTACAAACATAAATAAGTAAGAACACCACAAACACAGGTATATTTACAAACAAGTAAGAAGACCTCCGAGACGGGTACAAACATAAATAAGTAAGAAGACCTCAGACAGTGGTACACGCACAAAAAAGTAACAACATCACAAACACAGGTATAAATATGAACAAAAACACCTCAAACAGAGGTACAAACATAAATAAGGAAGAACACAACAAACACAGGTACAAATATAAAAGTACACCTCAGATATCGGTCTCCAAACCCTTTCTTCTCACATGAATTCCATCCTTGGATGCACCAACATAGTACAACCCAATCCAACTAAAACCAAAACTTCTTTATCAAAATACATCTGCACTGGAAGGCCCAATAAAGCAAGCACAGGAAGTTCAAAAGCCAAACTCCATAGCCAATGTTTCTGTATGACCTCAACGTTTGTCCAATCAAAATAAATTACAGAAAATCTTCCAAGTTTGACCGGTCTTTGGTTCTCCTTCCGTGGAGACAGGCAACCTCATTGAGATAATCCAGGACTCAAATATATATAGATATTTTACCTGGTATGCGGATGATGGGTCATTAGATCGACACCATATGGTCGACATGTACAAAGTCATCATAGATAAAAGGTGGACACAAGAAATGGTCGAAGAGGCAATGGTTGGAACATAAAAAAGTCGACCTGAGCTTTTTGGAATTTTTTCCTTTTTTTGGACTTTTTCATACTGTACTGTCCATGTGGACTCCCCAAGATGGCCACCGTAATCACCTGAAATGAATGCACCTGAAATGCCGCATCAGAAACGCCCTTTGGATGTGATATTGACCATCTCCTAGAGCAGGGGTCAGGAAACTTTTTACCTTTTACCCCAAAATATATTTAGCTACGCCGATGTTACCCCCTTGTTTTCCCCCAGACTAGAGATGGGTATACCCTAACAGGAGCCTATAACACAGACTGCGTGCTGCCGAGATGGCGCAGCAACTAGTCATCTCTACTGAAGAAGCGGACAGACTTGGTGGTGGGGCCTGGGGCATCACGCAGGGAAGTGTGTTATACACAAGGGCCTGACACACTGCACTGCATCAGGTCCTTGTACACTACAGTACTGTAACACACACAGCCAACACTGCACTGTATCAGGTCCTTGTACACTACAGTACTGTAACACACACAGCCAACACTGCACTGCATCAGGTCCTTGTACACTACAGTACTGTAACACACACAGCCAACACTGCACTGCATCAGGTCCTTGTACACTACAGTACTGTAACACACACAGCCAACACTGCACTGTATCAGGTCCTTGTACACTACAGTACTGTAACACACACAGCCAGGCATGCATATAGATTCATATGCAGCGCAACCATCCATTACCACCAGGAATTTTCTTTTACCCCTGACCCCTTACCATTGTCCTGAAGGTGTTGTATGAGTCCTCGAAAATGGACAAAATTCATGCAGAAATAAATATAACAGAAAATAAATAGAAAAAACTTGAGTCGAGAGATTTCCGATCGGTAGGTGCTTCTGTATCCCAATAACCTGAGCTGTGCGGTCAGCTGAGGTGCGGCTGGGATCTTCCCTCCAGCTCAGCCAGCAACTCAGCTGCAAATGATTGGGTTACAACAGTAGATCACCGATCAGCGATCCATGGGTGCAGGAAAGCATATTTTAAAATGTATTTAATTTTACAAACATTTATTTTCTGTATGCATGATGTCTATCAGACACTGGCTAATCACAAATGCGGCTCTCGGCTCTGCTCTGCCAATCAGAAGACAGGGAGGGCAGAGCAGGAGAACGGGAAACAGAGCCAAATCTAATAAAGCCATCTGAAGATGCCGTTATTTTAAAAGTGATTGGTCTGAAAAGATTTAACAGTTGAGGATTACTAAAGGGGCCTACACACGGGGAGATTTGCTGAGTGATGCTAGATCACTCAGAATGCTCAGCACACAGCGATGTGTTAGAAATACCCTGAAATAGCCCCATGTGTAGGCCCCATAAGTCCAGGCCGGATACAGTTCCCATCAGAGGTATGATAAATGCGATCAGCACGCAGACTTAAGGGCATGAAGCAAATCTCCGCCCTGTGATAAATCTATGTGGCACTATAAGAATAGGGAAAGCATTTGCATAGTATTATACGCTTGATAAGTATTCTCCGTAATGTATGTGACTAATGCCGCGCTGTATATATGCGTGCACGCTTTGATGTGACTCTTAGAATAATTATGCGTTGGAGCCCTGCTGTTTTCATGAAGATCGGTAAACATATTACAGATACAATATGTATTCTCTCTCCAGCCAGACGCATCTGTGAGTATAATCAGCCGCGTTGTGAGTCTGTTGTGTGACGCGTTCAAATAACAAAGAGTCAAAACAAGTAGGTAGACGCTTGTTATTCATTCAGCTAAAAATATCTCCCGCTCCCTTATTTATTAAGAGGGGTAACATCTGAAAATCCATGTACAGTACGGAACATGTTCTCGCGTCCCTTGTGTTCTCATTCCTTCACAGTTTAACTTGCACTTTTTAATTCTTTCATCTCAGTTTTTGATTAATTATCCCCTTTGTGTTCTACTTCCTCTGATCTCCTTTGTCCTGTTACTCTGTAATCTGCCTGTGCGTTGAATGTCTGATCTTTCGCTGCTGCCTCTGGCTCACTGCGCAACTTATTCCTTCATTCTGGCTGGTGCAGAAAGCGTCGGCTAATCTGCCTTTATCATTTTAATGATCACATTTAGCTGTCGCTGGTCTACCAGTAACGCGTTTCGCCCTGTCCCTAGGTGACTCAAACTGATCAAACCCACAATCATGCTCTATAGTAACTGAACACTATTGTGTCTATGTACTAAGCCTTAGAGAGAGCGAGAGATCGAGTGGACAGAGATAACGTACTTGCCAACCAGCTCCTAACTGCCATGTTACAGGCTGTGGGGGAGATCTACTAAGCCTTGGAGTCGATAAAGAGGAGATAGATAAAGTACCAGCCATTTAGCTCCTAACTGCCATGTTACAGGCTGTGGGGGAGATCTACTAAGCCTTGGAGTGCGATAAAGAGGAGATAGATAAAGTACCAGCCATTCAGCTCCTAACTGCCATGTTACAGTTTGAAAAATGTCAGTTCAGAACTGATTGGCTGGTACAATGGGCCCAATTCAGACCGTTTTGCTTTGCCTAGCAAACAGGTAAATGCTGTCCCGCTGAACGCATTCCCCCCTCCCGCTGAGCGAGTACCCGCACCAGCATAGGAGAGGACGTCATCTACTCATCCAATCATCCAACGGCCGCTCACCATCAACTTATTGTTTTTGTTCTTCAAAAATGAAAGTCAGTCTAGACTGACTTTTGTTCTGCCCAAATTTGGGGCAGGCGTTGAGGTCATGTGATGTCAGCCGCCCGACCCAAGTAGGCGTCGACACACCCAACATTTCTATGGGATCGCCCAACGTTTTTGTGAGCAGGGCCATGAATTGCTGGGCGGTTTTCTGCGTCTGCCCCCTGACTGTTTCCTGCAGGTGTGGCCACAGAGAGTGATGTCACACGACAAGCTACAGGTGTGGCCACAGAAAGTGATGTCACATGACAAGCTACAGGCGCGGCCACAGAGAGTGATGTCACATGACAAGCTACAGGCACGCTCACAGAGAGTGATGTCACACGACAAGCTACAGGTGTGGCCACAGAGAGTGATGTCACACGACAAGCTACAGGTGTGGCCACAGAAAGTGATGTCACATGACAAGCTACAGGCGCGGCCACAGAGAGTGATGTCACACGACAAGCTACAGACGCGCCCACAGAGAGTGATGTCACACAACAAGCTACAGGTGTGGCCACAGAGAGTGATGTCATATAACAATCTATAGGCGCGGCCACAGAGAGAGTGATGTCACACGAGAAACTACAGGCACGCCCACAGAGAGTGATGTCACACGACAAGCTACAGGTGTGGCCACAGAGAGTGATGTCACATGACAAGTTACAGGCATGGCCACAGAGAGTGATGTCACACGACAAGCTACAGGCGTGCCCACAGAGAGTGATGTCACACGACAAGCTACAGGCGTGGCCACAAAGTGTGATGTCACATGACAATGTTACAGAATAATATGTAGTCTCTAGATGTAGCAGTATTACAGTAAGTTAAATATTTCATCGTAATGAGATAACACATACCACCCAACTTCTAGTTTGCCCAAGGAGGGAGCAAAATTAGGGGGCCACAGGAGGGGGCGTGGCCTATTTTTGCATCGCACGCCCCGTTTTACGCTGTGGATGCGCACAGCATCTATTTTCCGCTTGCCAGCAACTAACGGGGGCTAACGAAAACCGGGACGTTCCCGCGATAATCGGGATGGTTGGGAGGTATGTATAAATCACTTAGTGTCCTTGAGTCACAGGTGCAATAATTGTTCTCAAACTCTTCCTTATCTCTTATTTTACTGCACACTAAATCATAGTCACTACAATTGGCTCCTTTTTTTTAGTTCTGGCAGATTTTGACATAGACCCCCCCAAAAAATGAAAAACGCATTTCAACATTGTCACGTGCCGACCTTTTTGCTTAAGTCAACCTTTTGACCAAGTCAACCAAACTATTTCCTTAGGTCTATGACCAATGTCGACCTAAACCTTTTTCATATGTCGATATACTGCTTGTCGACTAATAGCGGTGGACCGATTGACTATCACCCTAATTACTGTCAACCTAATGTTCCATTCCATGCTATTTCCCATCTGTTCTTCTATTGTGCAGATCAAGGGAAAAATTAAAATGCCAAAATTAATAATAAACGACTTTTAAAGAACATTTATTAATTGGATCCTGAAAGAGAGATCAGACAGAAGAAAACTCTAATTATACCCTACTCTACCTTCTTCCTCTGCTAATAATTATCTCTGTGACGCAGCGCACTTCCCTACATGCCCGGCGGCGCCCGGGAGAGGGATACGGAGCGACTATATACTTACATTGTAAATTCAGGACATTATTAGAAGTTGAATTCCTGAGTTCGCCAAATTGAATATAAAGTTTAATAGAATCATTTTACATCTGTGTCATTTATTTGCGTAATATAAAACCTTCATAAAAAAGTATTGGCTATATTCTAAATAGGATCTCTCTGGAAAGTTGGACTGGATCAAGTAGATCACACCGTAACCCATTGGACAATATAGCATGTATTTGCACTACTCATAGAACACGCTGCCAAAGTAATGTGTACAGAGATTACCCCATGGCCCTTATTCAGATCTGATCGCAGTACAAATTTGTTTGGAAAATGTGCAAAACCATGCTGCACTGCAGGTGGGGCAGATGTAACCTGTGCAGAGAGAATTAGATTTGGGTGGGGTTTTACCTCAAAGTGAGATCTATATTGCAGTGTAAAAATAAAGCAGTCAGTATTTACCCTGCACAGAAACAAAATAACTCACCCCAATCTAACTCTCTCTCTATACATGTTACATCTGCCCCCCTGCAGTGCAGCATGGTTTTGCCCATTTTCCAAACAAATCTGTACCACGATCAGATCTGAATAAAGGCCTATATGTCACTGATTCCGGGGCAGATCCTATACAATAAAACGCTAACGTGTCTGGAACTAATTGTACTTTATGTCTCTCCACTTTGTCTTTCTCTAAAGCTTAGCGCATTGACCCCAATGTACTGCGTGCATAGAACACAAAAGAAAAGAAAAAGGGTAATCTGTTGTACGAATGCTTTTGTATTTAGGGCCCGCTGTCTGTATACACAGCGGAGGAGACCATTGTGCTTATGGTGAATAGTTACAGGGAAAGCACAACTGCAAGTTCATCGTTGTCACAAAGGCCGACTCGTCCTCACCCTGACAGAGCCAGACGCACCCGCTGTGGCCGCATGCCGGCTGTAAATGACTCTATATGTACCTAGCCGCAGCGTGCTTTATACAAATGTGTTAACGAAATAAAGCCTGTGAAACGAAGAAGCCATTGTGATGATAAGTAGCACACAGACACAGAGGGGGTTATTTTGGTTCACTCTTACTGACAAAATCCTTGGTACTCTTTACCTAGAA
Organism: Crinia signifera; assembly: GCF_055691185.1. Classification (NCBI taxonomy): domain Eukaryota; kingdom Metazoa; phylum Chordata; class Amphibia; order Anura; family Myobatrachidae; genus Crinia; species Crinia signifera. Next base: position 167,096,837 of record NC_139223.1, on the reverse strand, counting down.
CGGCGCCTACGATGTCCATCGCGGTCATCGGGGGTAAAAAATCGCGGGCATCGCGGCCATCGCATGCACTAAAAAAACGGGTGCGACGCGATGCCCGCGATTTCCCATAGGGATCAATGTTAAAAATGTCAATGGACGCGATTTTTGAGTTCAATACCTCAATGCCTGCGATTTTTCCATAGGAAACAATGTTAAATGGGCCACATAGCCCTAATAGTCCCCCTGAAGTCTGAAATGGCCCCCACAATTGTTAACGCCACCCCACGATCAACGTGAACCCGAAGCATGGCGAGCGCAGCGAGCCCGCGAGGGGCGGCGATACGCGTCCTCCGACCTTTTCATACCCTCACTCTCCACGTCGGCGTGGAGTTGAGAATAGAATAGTGTGGCGAGCGCAGCGTGCCCGAAGCGTGGCGAGTGCAGCGAGCCCGCGAGGGGCGGCGATACGCGTCCTCCGACCTTTTCATACCCTCACTATCCACGTCGGTGTGGAGTTGAGAATAGAATAGTGTGGCGAGCACAGCGAGCCACCGAGCCCGAAGCGTGGCGAGCGCAGCGAGACCCGCGAGGGGACGCGGATACCTGTGAAGCCCGCGAAGGGACGCGTTTACCTGTGAAGGTATCCGCGTCCCCTCGCGGGGCACGCTGCGCTCGCCACGCTTCGGGCTCGGTGGCTCGCTGCGCTCGCCACACTATTCTATTCTCAACTCCACGCCGACGTGGATAGTGGGGGTATGAAAAGGTCGGAGGACGCGTACCGCCGCCCCTCACGGGCTCGCTGCGCTCGCCACGCTTCGGGTTCACGTTGATCGTGGGGTGGCGTTAACAATTGTGGGGGCCATTTCAGACTTCAGGGGGACTATTTGGACTCTGTGGCCCATTTAACATTGTTTCCTATGGAAAAATCGCAGGCATTGAGGCATTGAACACTAAAATCGCGTTCAATGACACTTTTAACATTGTTCCATATGGGGCATCGCGGGCATCACGTCGCACCCGTTTTTTAGTGCATGCGATGGCCGCGATGCCCGCGATGGGCGCCGTGCTAGGTAAAGAGTACCAAATCCTTCTTAGATGGACAAAACCATGTGCACTGCAGGTGGGGTAGATGTAACATGTGCAGAGAGAATTAGATTTGGGTGGGGTTTTACCTCAAAGTTGAGATCTATATTGCAGTGTAAAAATAAAGCAGTATTTTTCCTGCACAGAAACAAAATAACTCGCCCAAATCTAATTCTCTCTGCACATTGTGCATCTGCCCCACCTGCAGTGCACATGGTTTTGTCCATCTTAGAAGGATTTTTTTCAGAAAGAGCGAACCAAAATAACCCCCAAAGTAACAGGACTGAGAAGACCAAGTCCGACTCATTTCATAGTACATGGATGTGAGATATGATATATCGCCAACCGTGTGTAGGTTTTCTTCAGGAGAAATTCTATAAAGCCGCCCAATGCAGGTACAATATATTGTCACAGCAAGGGCTTTTCCTTATTTACAGTTACAGCTGGAGCAGCTCCTGGCAATAGAATCGCCAGTCGACAGAAGGGGGGGGGGGGGGGGGGGGGCACACGCACAGGACACCCGTTCCATCAAACGCCCCCAGCTCCCCCCGTTCCCCGCCCGTCTCCCTGAAGCGGAGACGGGCAGGGAAACTCTTCTTATAACCTAGGTTGAAATGCCAGGTGGGTCGACCTGGCATTTGGTGCTTTCACACAGCACTTTGACCCAGGTCGATGCATCAGTGGCATTTACCCGGGTCTGAGGTGCGGTGTGAAAGGGGTATTACTGATACTTTATATATGAGCATAACTTAAAGCTATGCCCATTGCCTTCATTATTAACCCATTAATTCTGCCGATACATAGTCAAAGTGATGAGAACAAAATATTCCCTACACGGATATATGATACAATTGTTTATTGTCAAGAGAGTAAGAACAGCAAGATACTGTACAGGTAGAAGCACCTCAAACTCTGTTACCTGCTCCCCTCCACAGGAACCCCACCCCTGGATACGCCAAGGTACAATATCCCACCTAAAAACAAGGACCAGGCCCAATTGAAGTATCATTTGTTGGCAGCTTATCTCAAAGAAACTATATACCCATATAAACTCAGTAGTAAAAAGACCCAAAAATACAATTTTTTCTATACCCTTCTTAATGATCTGACCCACAATGAAGTAATTGCAGATTTTTACCACTGAGTGGCGCTCTTTTGCTCTGGTGCCCCCAAAAATCTGCCCTTGGATAATATGAACAACACAATTCTCCCCTTAATATGTATGTACAGCAGTGGTCGAAGTGGGGCGGTATACGGGGGTATGGCATACCCCCACTTTCATCTGAAGATAAAAAAAAAAGTTTTTTTTCCCCCTCAGGATGCTCTCTGATCACTCAGCAGCACATATTGTGCTTTTGTAATACCCCTGTACAACGGGGCAGTCTGGCAGGGGACGTTGATGGACAGGGGGGTGTCCGAAGGTGCACACTATATTCACTCTTTACTTTTCCATACCCCCACTTCAAAATTTCCATACCCCCACTTCAAAATTTCCACTTCGACCACTGATGTACAGTAGAACTGTATTGCTATGAAATGAAATGTCAGCTCTTAACTCATAGACGTTACATTAGACTCAATGCACATTAAGGTGGCTGTGCGGACGCACTGGTGACCCTGCTGTATTACAGCCCGGTAAGCTGATGCTGTGGTTTATTGATCTTTGCTTCTGAGAACAGTAAGTACAGTATAACAGTATTTCCCACTGTAATGTCCGCTTGTCACCAGGTCACCTTCCTGGCGGTGCAGCATGTGTCCTCTCGGGTGGGGATCGTTTGGCCTACAAGAACTAGGTTGACAAGCATTGGGTCGACATCACTAGGTCAACATGCATCAAGGTCGACATGGGTTAATGTCGACATGGGTTAAGGTCGACCTGGAACTAAGTCGACATAGGTCTAGGTCAACATCACATGAGGTCGACACAAGCATTAAGTTGACATGGGCTAGATCGACAGTCAAAAGGTCGACATGGGGTTTTTCACTGTTTTGTTTACCCGTATGTCGACACAGTCGACATGGACACCGTTTGAAGTGCACCGCATCCCCTCGCTTCGCTCGCAATGCTTCGGGCACTATTCTCCCACCACGCCCTAGTGGATGGTAGGGGATGAAATACCACCTGTCGGCACATGTCGGCTCAAAAAACAGTGAACATGTCAACATTTTGACTGTCGACCTACTGTCATGTCGACCTAGACCCATGTCGACCTTAACCTTCGTCTGTCCCTGACCGAACGCCCCATATGCTAACATGGGCAAGAGGAAAATTCATTATGCTTAAAATTTGGTGAAAAATATAATTTTCTTTATTCCCACCTTGCAGACAATTTGCAATTTCTCTGTATGATTTTATTTTGCCCCCTGTATGATTGGGGAAATGCTGCAGATACTGCTCTGAATGGGATTTAAATTTGAATTCTGGCATAAAACATGAATATTCCGGCTGCCAGAGGCAATCTGCGACATTCTGCATGTTTTCATTAAAGCAACTTTACACCGCAGCAAATGTGCAGCTCTGGCTATAAAACTGATGTGACCCTGAGCAGGGTGACAACCAGGGAACGTACAGCAGAGGCGCGGAGACGAGTCCAGTGATAACATCCCAAGGCTGAAAGTCATCAAGAGATTGTAACAGAACATTTCATGTCTGGAGATGATTAAAGCATACTTGCCTACTTTTAAAAACTAGTTTCAAGGAGATTATAGTTGGTTGTAGAATTTTTCAAAGCGCCCCATTGAGGGGGAGTGTCATGCTCCACCCAAAGGGCGTGTCTAGTTTCATATATGGAGAGATTGTGAAACGAGATTGTGAATGTGGCACCTAGAAGCGTGGGTGTGTACTGCTACATCTGAGAGGAATCTTTTATAATGACTTATATACAAATGTAGATGAGCCCCAAAGCTGTTAGTAAGAGATACTATACTTGGTAAAGTGCTGGGAAATGGTGCTGATGGTTCAATGTAAATGTATCTCCCATTTCCTCAAAAATGTAACAGTGTAATGTGGGCTAGGTGACATGAGAGAGATTGCTAGACTAATGAGGGAGAGAGGGAGATTGCTGCTATGTCAGGGAGTGTCCTGCAGAATGCAGGAGGGGAGGTAACTATGATTTAACAGTGTAATGTGGGCTAGGTGACATGAGAGAGATTGCTAGACTAATGAGGGAGAGAGGGAGATTGCTGCTATGTCAGGGAGTCTCCCGCAGAATGCAAGAGGGGAGGTAACTATGATGTAACAGTGTAATGTGGCGTAGGTGACATGGGGGAGATTGTTAGACTAATGAGGGAGAGAGGGAGATTGCTGCTATGTCAGGAGTCTCCTGCAGAATGCAGGAGGGGAGGTAACTATGATTTAACAGTGTAATGTGGGCTAGGTGACATGAGGGAGATTGCTAGACTAATGAGGGAGAGAGGGAGATTGCTGCTATGTCAGGGAGTCTCCCGCAGAATGCAGGAGGGAAGGTAACTATAATGTAACAGTGTAATGTGGGCTAGGTGACATGTGGGAGATTGCTAGACTAATGAGGGAGAGAGGGATATTGCTGCTATTTCAGGGAGTCTCCTGCAGAATGCAAGAGGGGAGGTAACTATGATGTAACAGTGTAATGTGGCTAGGTGACATGGGGGAGATTGTTAGACTAATGAGGGAGAGAGGGAGATTGCTGCTATGTCAGGAGTCTCCTGCAGAATGCAGTAGGGGAGGTAACTATGATTTAACAGTGTAATGTGGGCTAGGTGACATGAGGGAGATTGCTAGACTAATGAGGGAGAGAGGGAGATTGCTGCTATGTCAGGGAGTCTCCCGCAGAATGCAGGAGGGAAGGTAACTATAATGTAACAGTGTAATGTGGGCTAGGTGACATGAGGGAGATTGCTAGACTAATGAGGGAGAGAGGGAGATTGCTGCTATGTCAGGAAGTCTCCTGCAGAATGCAGGATGGGAGGTAACTATGATGTAACAGTGTAATGTGGGCTAGATGACATGAGGGAGATTGCTAGACTAATGAGGGAGAGAGGGATATTGCTGCTATTTCAGGGAGTCTCCTGCAGAATGCAAGAGGGGAGGTAACTATGATGTAACAGTGTAATGTGGGCTAGGTGACATGGGGGAGATTGTTAGACTAATGAGGGAGAGAGGGAGATTGCTGCTATGTCCGGAGTCTCCTTCAGAATGCAGGAGGGGAGGTAACTATGATGTAACAGTGTAATGTGGGCTAGGTGACATGAGGGAGATTGCTAGACTAATGAGGGAGAAGGGGATATTGCTGCTATTTCAAGGAGTCTCCTGCAGAATGCAAGAGGGGAGGTAACTATGATGTAACAGAGTAATGTGGCGTAGGTGACATGGGGGAGATTGTTAGACTAATGAGGGAGAGAGGGAGATTGCTGCTATGCCAGGAGTCTCCTGCAGAATGCAGGAGGGGAGGTAACTATGATGTAACAGTGTAATGTGGACTAGGTGACATGAGGGAGATTGCTAGACTAGTAAGGGAGAGAGGGAGATTGCTGCTATGTCAGGGAGTCTCCTGCAGAATGCAGGAGGGGAGGTAACTATAATGTAACAGTGTAATGTGGGCTAGGTGACATGAGGGAGATTGCTAGACTAATGAGGGAGAGATGGAGATTGCTGCTATGTCAGGGAGTCTCCTGCAGAATGCAGGAGGGGAGGTAACTATGATGTAACAGTGTAATGTGGGCTAGATGACATGAGGGAGATTGCTAGACTAATGAGGGAGAGAGTGAGATTGCTGCTATGTCAGGGAGTCTCCCGCAGAATGCAGGAGGGGAGGTAACTATAATGTAACAGTGTAATGTGGGCTAGGTGACATGAGGGAGATTGCTAGACTAATGAGGGAGAGAGGGAGATTGCTGCTATGTCAGGGAGTCTCCTGCAGAATGCAGGAGGGTGGGCAGCTATGGATTAAAGTGGGAATTAAACAAGAGTATTTGTACATTGGGGTCCTATATTGATCATCTGAATTGATATGAGATTGGCAAATGAAAATCAGATACTGGAAAAAATTGTGAGAAGAACAATGATCATTTCTGTTTGCAGTACACAGAACATATGATGATGTGACAGCTGTAGTGCAAATACAGACAAAATAACACTGAAGGTGCGTACACACAGGGCAATATATTGCTCAGCAATCATATTGCTCAGTGTCCCGTTTTCATCTGCGACCAGAGATGGTCACACTGCCGGGAGAAGAGGCGGGGAAGTCGCTGGTCGGAGGAACATGCTCCTCCGACCAGTGACCATTCAGTGGCTGGAAACGGGAGCGCGCACCTGGTGATTTATTGCTGGTGCACACTCCCATCGCTGGCAATATGGTCGCTCAGCGACCATATTTCCAGTGATATTTGCTATAATCGCCCCCGTGTGTACGCACCATGACAAAAATATTATAACCCGCTGCATACACGGTGCTGTGTATATTTGCCTTCTCTCCTGGAATGGTAGACACCCGAATTTCAAATGGCACTCCTGGTCTGCATGTCGCAATTTGTGCAGAATCGTGTCATTATGATGTCATTGTTCCACACATCTCACCTGTGCCACTGCATACCCCTCACTGTGGCATGCTGGCTGCACCCACCTGCAGAGGGCAGCCAGAGAGCCAGGGGGAAGTTTGGGGATGTTGAGGCTGATTAATAAGACATCTCACAGACCAATGCTGAGGGCCCTGTCTGTCCAGGAGGAACAAGGTTTGGGTTAAATCTTTTGAATCCTATCTGAGAGAGCCTACGGTCAGAAAACACAGACCTGGACATGGCGGGATACGGTCATTAGGTCTACAACAACTAGGTCGACAAGCATTGGGTCGACACCACAAGGTCGACATGCAGCAAGGTTGACATGGGTTCCTCCGCAGGTTCTTGGGAGGCAGAGAATACTGCTCAGCTGCTCTGCTTGGGTGCAACCCCCCCCCCCCCCCCCCGGACCCCAGCAGTGAATGGCTGTACCATGCTGAAAGTCATTCAGACACAAATTTAGATATATATATGAACCTACATCCCAACTTTGGAGGAAACAAGGACACCTAGCGCACCGGGGGTGGGACAGTCCCAAAAAAACAGGACTGTGACACGAAAATCAGGACAGATGGGAGGTATGAATGAAGATGTATCGGTACTTATGTAATATCTGGGCTCCCGTTTTTCTTATGAGACCGCGTCCCCTCGCCACACTTCGGGCACGGTGGCTCGCTGCGCTCGCCACACTATATAAAATCAACTCCATGCATAGTTGGATAGTAGGGGTATGAAAAAATGGGGTGCATTTAACATGGGAGCCCAGATAATACATAAGTACCGATGTATCCATAGTTAACTACAATACGTACTGTATATAAATCAGCTTAAACAAAAACACAAAAAGTTTATACAATGCATGAATAGTAAATATCATCCATCTTGATGTAAAGAAATGAGACCAGTTTAGACACCAACAAAATCCCTCTCGGCCGTGCCATGTAATCCTATACAATAGAATTAATTTAAAATAGTGATAAGCAGAAACAAATACATAAGTATATACTCAGCATCACGATGTACGTACCAAACACTAAGATTTAAAACACACCTATCCATAAACTACAGCAGTTAAACAGGCTCACAGGCATCAGAAGCACCTGTGCCTATACTGTATATTACCTGTGAGTGGTTCACATCCATTACTCGGTAATCCCTGACCAGGCCTGCTAGGCAAAATGCGTTGTTCACTGATACAGAACGGACACTGTTCATCTCAGCGGGCCTAACCGATAGTGTCTATACAGTAGGGATGGCCATCTGTGCAGACGCCATCGATCGTTGCCATCGATGGCAATTATGCACCCAGCCATCAATAGTGGCAAACTATTTGATGGATAACCATCGACAGTTTTAGCTATCGATGGTCATCCATTATATTTGACTGAATGGCCCGTGGGCCAATCAGAACACGGGGACGGGACTTCCGGGTGTTGAGGGCGGAGATATTCTCCGTCTCCCGGCACCTTAAAAAAAAAAAAAAAGGAAACATCGCTTCTCCTTTGCCATCGATGTAGGGAAAACATCTGGTACTCCCACATCGATGGCAAAAGTATATGACATCGGCCACAAACCATCAATGATTTAAAATCATCTATGGTCGATGGCCATCCCTACTATACAGTGAGAGCAATCTGTCCATGGGTAAAGCGTCTTCCTCAACTGCACCACCAGGCTTTCAGGACCTTCAAGGCCTAGCTACATCCTGCATGTCACAATGTTTAAATCCATTCATTAATTACATTGTTTCATATCTATGCATTCATTTTCATTTATATGATGCACTAATAATGTATCCATTTACTATGTTGTGTGTTGGCTGTCACACAGAGGGGTTATTCCTGTGAGTGACAGTGCGTTAGCCGATAGGGTAGTCTGTGCTGCTGGGGATGCCTGGATACACAAGGGGCTGAGTCACCGGCATATTTTGCACTTCCATGAAGGTTTTTGCTATTCTCCTGTTACCGCTGTATCTTTGCCCTTGAACTAATTCACTTTATATTATTCTCGTCTTGCTAGCACAGCAGCATCAGAACCGTCCGCTTCTTCCCACAGCAATACGTCTCACAGCCAAGGCTGACATCTCATCCTTTTATATACGGACACAGAGAAAGAGTCCATAACCCGCAGCTAATTGGAACCTTACTTCTATCTGACCTGGTTTCCATTAGCCACATTACCTGTGTCATTGTGGATGAGCTCAGCTCAGTAAATGTCATGGTAGGAAGTCAGCGTCTGTGCACAGCACCAGGGTACTGTAGGGGGCGCTGTTGGCGCTTGTCAGGAAGCTGTTTTCATTATTTTAACTCAGGGTTGCCTACCCTCCCGGAATGGCCGGGAGGGTCCCAAAATCGGTTCCCCCTCCCTGCCTCCCAGAAAGGTGGGCAACCCTCCTGGTTTCTGGGGGACCCCCGGTCCCCCCCATTCCCAGCTATCTCACCCCTGACCACGACATTTAAATAACCAGATTGGCCGATCTCCGATGAGGAAGTGGGGCTAAAGTGGCAGAATTGCATCATTTTAGCCCCGCCCCCTCGGCAACAATCGGCAAATCAGGTAATCCATCATGGGGGTGGGGCTTCATGACATCACTCTCAATCACCGCCCCCCCGAATGCCTGCTGAAAGTCTCCTCTCCGGGCTTCTACCTGGGAGGAGATTTAAAAAGTCAGCAACCCTGTTTTAACTTGTAGCTTCTCTACTCCTGAAACCCAACATCTCCTGAATGCCCCCCTCCCCAACTAACACCTGTAAAACATTCATGAACTTTACTTGAAAGCTCTTTTTTAATTCAGTCAAACTGCCCTTTATTATATTTAAAAATGCTGGCATACCTGGGATTTGAACCCACTGCCTGTAGCATTGCAGTCAGACACTCTATCCATCATCTATCTGACCATACATATAAAGCTAGAGCATTCTATTTGAAGCTCACAGTGTATTTTGTTAAAACATAATCAGCATTGCAGCTGAGCAGATCTATGTAGTGTATGTAGTAGGTAGAAGTCTCTTTTTACGCAGGATGAAATTGCTCTATGAGTAGGGAGTTCTCCTAGAATGCGACAGGTTATGAGTTTGAATCCTATGTGTGCCAGTATATTGAAATGTGTTATTTAATAAAGGTTCTAAAATAACGGTGTGTGTATAATACATAAGGGGCATCATAGCACAAGTTTTCTCTAGGATCCGTTTTATTATGGCCCTTCCCCATGAGGGGGCGCTATTTCTCTTTCTGGTCTAGTTACATCTCTGCATGTCATATCACTATGTAGCAGATTTTACAGAACAAATCACACCGCAGGACACATCGTTATTTTGTGTCGGGGACCTGCACCATAATCTGTGACCGCGGGTTTTACTGCTATTTAGCGAGAAACCAATTAAGTCTACTCACCAGAGTGTAGGCTTTATTACACTCATTATTTCCATATTATACAACACTGCTAAAAAGGTTGCGCTAATTAATGCTATGGTAGATTTTATAGCGTGGAGGAAAGGCCATTACTATCATTTAGGGACAACCTGCTGGTACAGAGCAAGCTAAGATTAAAGATCTCTCATTAGAACCTTACGCCATTTTCATTTGTTCCGCCGGATTCTCAGATAGCCGCAGTTTTACCATTATGATAATTCAGTTCATTAACCCAATTTACTAATAAGACCAGATAAAATGATCAGATGACATAAAGGGAGGCAGGAGAGCCCACACATGGAGATACTAGATGAGTTATTGAATAGACCGGCAGATATTACGGAATCGGCGGCTGCTAACGAAGAATGCAAATGATCACGTCCCAATTCCTCGTCTTCATTGTAAAAAGAGACTGCGATTTATTTAGAAAATGAAATACAAATGTAAAATGATTATTATTTTATTGACACTGAGATTTAGGAGGTTATTCTGGTTGAATCGCAAGGCTGCGAATTCTCCCAAACCCCACCCTGCGAATGATCGCCCCCCCCGCCCCCCCACACAGCCTAGGATCGCCCACACAGGTGTGAGATGTGGAAGGTACACGCATATAAAAGTGACTTTCAAGTAACTTCCATACGCTGGGACGGATATGGGCGGCCAGCTGACATCCGGTGATGTCAGCTGCCGGACCCCCGCACCCGCGTCATGGCTTCATTACCATGAGAACGCCCAGGGCGTTCCCATATGTTGGTGGAGCTGCCCGGTGCCCCCCACCCTCCTCCGACCCCCGCACGCTGTGTAGGGTGCGTGCACCCTGCAAACCGAAAGTTCGCCATGGGTGCACACACCCTACGACTGCACATACGCAGAACCGCGCCTGCGCATTCGCAGACGCACAACATCGGTCCTCTGTGCGAATGCACAGAAGACCGAATAAACATGAAAAAAACCCTTAGTGTATTAAACCTTAGCAGTTGTCCATAGCAACCAATTAGAGCCCAGGTAGCATTTATAGAATGTACTAGATCAGGCATTCCCAACCTCCTCAATGCACTCACTGAGGCATCACTTGACACAGGGGGAGTGGACGTACAGTCCAACCTCTGTTTATCAGCACTCCTGGGTCCCAAAAGTTCCAGATTGACCCCCAAAGAGTCCTTTGGCTGGAGTGCTGGCTCCTACACAGTGACAGGAGTCAGGTGCTGCATGTATTGTTACAGTGCAACACTTGTCTCCTGTCACTGTGCAGGAGCTGGTGCACCACGTGGCCAGTGACACCCAGGTGCTGCATGTATTGTTACAGTGCAGCACTTGTCTCCTGTCACTGTGCAGGAGCTGGTGCACCACGTGGCCGGTGACACCCAGGTGCTGCATGTATTGTTACAGTGAAGCACTTGTCTCCTGTCACTGTGCAGGAGCTGGTGCACCACGTGGCCGGTGACTCCCAGGTGCTGCATGTATTGTTACAGTGCAGCACTTGTCTCCTGTCACTGTGCAGGAGCTGGTGCACCACTTGGCCGGTGACTCCCAGGTGCTGCATGTATTGTTACAGTGCAGCACTTGTCTCCTGTCACTGTGCAGGAGCTGGTGCACCACGTGGCCGGTGACTCCCAGGTGCTACATGTATTGTTACAGTGCAGCACTTGTCTCCTGTCACTGTGCAGTAGCTGGTGCACCACGTGGCCGGTGACTCCGAGGTGCTGCATGTATTGTTACAGTGCAGCACTTGTCTCCTGTCACTGTGCAGGAGCTGGTGCACCACTTGGACGGTGACTCCCAGGTGCTGCATGTATTGTCACAGTGCAGCACTTGTCTCCTGTCACTGTGCAGGAGCTGGTGCACCACGTGGCCGGTGACACCCAGGTGCTGCCGCCACCTCCTGCGTGACGCGTGTTTTTAACATGTTGACCTTTGCCTGTCGACCCATCGACCTCATCCAGTTCCTCAATAAATTTGATTTAACCATCTGTGCTGAAGCCTAAATATCAGTGAAACCTGTTAGTGCACCTTGCTCAGTAATGCCTGCACCAGATAAATGATAGCGGCACCTGAGATGTTGCTACGGGAAACTGCTCACCATGGCCCTTATTCTGATCGGTGCGGCCGGATCCGAATATGCGGCCAGGACCGTGCGTGCAAAACCCCGCCTTCCATACGGATCGCCAACTCCGTCCGTACGCGGTAAGAAGCTGGCCGAACAGACCGCACGTGTATTTTTCACGGAATACGCCTCCTTCATCTCAGGGAACCTCCCCCATCATTCGATGGTCGCAGACCATCGAATGCAGGACCGAGTGGTCCACCAGCTCCCGCAACCTCAGACCACACGGACATTTTTCCGTGCAAAAGCAGGGATCTGGGCGGGCAGCTGACATCCGGCGATGTCATATGTCCGCCCCCTACACGTGCGTCACAGCCGCATTACCATACGTACGCCCAGCGTTTGCATGGGAACAACCATGAAACGCGGGGCGTATGCACGCGGATATTACTGCACCAACCAGAATAAGGGCCCTTGTTTTCTTTAAAAAGTTTGGTAAATGTCTCCCCGGAAAGTTTTGTCATCTTTAGTAAAAACAAATGAAGTGTACAATAAATTGGGTTCGAAAAAAAAATATGTTTTAATTTGCTTTTCATGCGTCTGTTTACCTCATGTTTTCGCGTTATATGGCTTTATAGTTTAATCGCAGCCTCCTTACAGAAATATATGTAAAAGCCAATATATTTACCTCCTCTGATTAGAGTTAAGGCCTCCTGCTCGACAGGAGAACATTAAAATCGGTGAATGGTTTAGGGCACTTTTTAGTAACGCATGTAAAACACAATTTCCTCCCTACCAACAGCTCCGACCGTGCCAGAGATTTTACCGCCACACGTAATGTTTACAAGAAAATGGCTGCCATAGAGATATGACCAGTACTTATTCTTCTACCGTCAGTAGGTAGGTTGCCGTATGCACACAGGACAGAGCAGTGAGCTTTATCTTTAGATCTACAGTAGTTTGGATAACTCTATCTATCTAGATATTATTATCCTTGCACATAGCACTGGGCTTGACTCCCCCTCCCCCCCCTGCAGACTAGCACCAACATTAAGGGTCTCCTCGCCATGAGAAGACCGGAGATGATGCTATCTGCAGCTTCTCCGGGGGTGGGGCTTGCTGGGATTGTGCCCTGCCCCAATCCGGCTCTTTCGTCATTTTAGCACTGTCCACTAGCCAAAATAGACGTGAGTGCTGTTCTTTGACAGGCAGAGGGAGGGGGGTTTTGGATGGTGGGGGATCCCGCTAAATGCGGAGGCTTGCCCACCCTTCCAGCGGGCCGTGAAGGACACACAATTTTCAGGACCCTCCCAGACATTCCAGGACGGTAGGTAAGTATGGGTAAGTAAGCCGAGTGGACGAACGCTTCTTAGCAAGCGGTACAGAATTAGGCCCTTAGAGTTAAAGCTAAATTTCTTTATCTGTGTCGCATCTAGGAACGGAATATAGTGCTTTGTATATTGGAGATTGGATATACCAGCGCAGTGACAAGAATTATCTTCATATGGTCAATTAAAAAACTGTTAGTAAAAGTCTTTTAGTTACCAAGTGTCACTAAAAACTAATTAAGAAGATGAAAATGCGTTGTTACATAATTTGCAGCACACAATGGAAAGCGCACTAATAAGGTTGTCTTCCTGGAGGGACGAGGCAGAACAATTAGCGTTTAATTGAATCATTAACCATAGTTTATAGAGCTATCACATTCTGATGACTTAGTATATGTGAAGTTATTACCAAGATTTAAATCCCACTGTCACATAGACAGATCTGTTATGTTGTATCATTCTCAGAGTGCGCCTCTGTCACATAGATCTGTTATGTTATATCATTCTCAGAGTGCGCCTCCATCACATACACAGATCTGTTATGTTATATCATTCTCAGAGTGCTCCTCCGTCACAGAGATCTGTTATGTTCTATCATTCTCAGAGTGCGCCTCCATCACATACACAGATCTGTTATGTTATATCATTCTCAGAGTGCTCCTCCGTCACATATATCTGTTATATTATATAATTTTTAGAGTGCGCCTCCATCACAGAGACAGATCTGTTATGTTATATCATTCTCAGAGTGTGCCTCCATCACATACACAGTTCTGTTATGTTATATCATTCTCAGAGTGCGCCTCCATCACATACACAGTTCTATTATGTTATATCATTCTCAGAGTGTGCCTCCACCACATAGATCTGTTATATCATTCTCAGAGTGCGCCTCCGTCACATACACAGATCTGTAATGTTATATCATTCTCAGAGTGCGCCTCCGTCACATATATCTGTTATGTTATATCATTCTCAGAGTGCGCCTCCGTCATATAGACAGATCTGTTATATCATTCTCAGAGTGCGCCTCCGTCACATATATCTGTTATATTATATCATTCTCAGAGTGCGCCTCCATCACATACACAGATCTGTTATGTTATATCATTCTCAGAGTGTGCCTCCATCATATAGATCTGTTATATCATTCTCAGAGTGCGCCTCCGTCACATACACAGATCTGTTATGTTATATCATTCTCAGAGTGCGCCTCCGTCACATAGACAGATCTATTATATCATTCTCAGAGTGTGCCTCCGTCACATAGACAGATCTGTTATATCATTCTCAGAGTGCGCCTCTGTCACATACACAGATCTGTTATATCATTCTCAGAGTGCGCCTCCGTCACATATATCTGTTATGTTATATCATTCTCAGAGTGTACCTCCATCATATAGATCTGTTATATCATTCTCAGAGTGCGCCTCCGTCACATACACAGATCTGTTATGTTATATCATTCTCAGAGTGCGCCTCCGTCACATAGACAGATCTGTTATATCATTCTCAGAGTGCGCCTCTGTCACATACACAGATCTGTTATATCATTCTCAGAGTGCGCCTCCGTCACATATATCTGTTATGTTATATCATTCTCAGAGTGTACCTCCATCATATAGATCTGTTATATCATTCTCAGAGTGCGCCTCCGTCACATACACAGATCTGTTATGTTATATCATTCTCAGAGTGCTCCTCCGTCACATATATCTGTTATGTTATATCATTCTCAGAGTGCACCTCCGTCACATAGATCTGTTATGTTATATCATTCTCAGAGTGCACCTCCATCACATAGATCTGTTATATTATATCATTCTCAGAGTGCACCTCCATCACTTACACAGATCTGTTATGTTATATCATTCTCAGAGTGCTCCTCCGTCACATATATCTGTTATGTTATATCATTCTCAGAGTGCACCTCCATCACATACACAGATCTGTTATATTATATCATTCTCAGAGTGCGCCTCTGTCACATACACAGATCTGTTATATTATATCATTCTCAGAGTGCGCCTCCGTCACATACACAGATCTGTTATATTATATCATTCTCAGAGTGCGCCTCTGTCACATACACAGATCTGTTATATTATATCATTCTCAGAGTGCGCCTCTGTCACATACACAGATCTGTTATGTTATATCATTCTCAGAGTGCGCCTCTGTCACATACACAGATCTGTTATATCATTCTCAGAGTGCGCCTCCGTCACATACACAGATCTGTTATATCATTCTCAGAGTGTGCCTCCATCACATACACAGTTCTGTTATGTTATATCATTCTCAGAGTGCTCCTCCGTCACATATATCTGTTATGTTATATCATTCTCAGAGTGCGCCTCCATCACATACACAGTTCTGTTATGTTATATCATTCTCAGAGTGTGCCTCCGTCATAGAGATCTGTTATATCATTCTCAGAGCGCGCCTCCGTCACAGAGATCTGTTATGTTATATCATTCTCAGAGTGTGCCTCCGTCACATAGACAGATCTGTTATATCATTCTCAGAGTGCGCCTCTGTCACATACACAGATCTGTTATATCATTCTCAGAGTGCGCCTCCGTCACATAGACAGATCTGTTATATCATTCTCAGAGTGCGCCTCCATCACATACACAGATCTGTTATATCATTCTCAGAGTGCGACTCCATCACATACACAGATCTGTTATATCATTCTTAGAGTGCGCCTCTGTCACAGAGATCTGTTATGTTATATCATTCTCAGAGTGCGCCTCAGTCACAGAGGGCCTTATTCTGGTTGGTGCGGCCGGGCCGTACGCGTACGTTCCGGGGTTTTTCATGATCTGCGCATGCGTACATTCGCTAATGCGCAGGCGCGAACACTCCACAGCGCTTACGGACGGGTCTCTCCGTGCGAAAAAACCTGTACGCGAGAGTACGGGCATTGGGGGCGGCATAGGGGCGTGTTGAGGGGAGCGGCCGAAATAATGAGGGAAAATGGGCGTAAACATGGGCGTACACGGGGGTGTGCACCAAAAATGAACGGTGCTACTACCGCACGATCGACTAATGCACCGTTCATTTCGGACACAAAACAGGCGGCCGCCAACCGCCACCTCAGACCACCCCTACAGATACCGCATGACAGCGGACGCCTGGGTTTGCTAATTTACGCTGATTACTACTCAAACACATACACCTGAATGTAATAACCAATGCTGCAGTCTATTAAGTCAAAACCATGATTTCACTACCTGCAAGCCACACACAGCACTCAAACACATTGGAAGCTTATCTTTCTATACTTCTCTACATTTAAAGGTTTGTTTAATTTAAGATAAGAATCTTTTTAAGACCTGCTTATATATGCTAAGGTAGGTATTTGTTAAACAGTTATACACATTCACTACGTGCTTTCATAGACTTTACACAGTAGCACACTCAATCTACACAAGTCGACATGTGTCAACGTGTTCACTCTAATACAAACATAGGTTTTGTATTTATGATACAATAACATAAACCACATCTAACACCTACAAAGGATGTTTCAGCAATGTTTTAAGCCCATGCCCACTATTTTGCACATTAATTAATTCAATCAATTAATTAATTTTCATAATTATAGTTGAAAGGCAAGATTTGCAGGTCCATATATGTGAAGCATGCCAGCGTACACGGACGTACGCTCACTCTCACGAGCGGTGACATAAGCTGAGTTTTCTATTGAAAACAATAGGGACCCGTCCGTGCAAGCTGGCGTACGCTCAGATAGCCGCAAGAAGTCGGTGGGAAGACGGACGAGAGACGTCCGTAAACGGTGGCGTACGCTCAATTGTACGCCAGTTGTCGGAGTGTAAGGGCTGGTCCGTCCGTATACGTTGGCGTCCGCTCAATTGTACGCCACTCCCCTTCGACGTTGTTTCTGCCCGTACGTATGCGGCTGATTTGTGGGTGGACTTAACCCAAACGGCCGCGTACGGATAGCGTACGTTAATAGCGAACGTACGCACGTTTGGCCGCTACGATCAGAATAACCTCCATAGACAGATCTATTATATTATATCATTCTCAGAGTGCGCCTCCATCATAGAGATCTGTTATGGTGACGTGGTCAGAGGTCACGCTGTGTAGGCCGCGATGCCCATCTCACTCTCTTACGCATTGCCAGGCTCCCAGCCGCTCCACCCACCAAATTGCCTCAAGGCCGGACCACACCGCCCTTCCTGCTCCTGGCCACAATGCCCCTCACGTTTCTGCTGCACCATCCACTCCCAGGCACACTCGCACATGTAAGTAAATATGTGAGGTGGCCGGGTCATTTATTTTTTAGTAGGGAACCCAATACCGGGATCCTGGGAATCCAGGATTGAGCATTTTTCAATCCCGGGACTGAAAAGGTCGACATGAGTTGTTCATGGTTTTTTTTTCCCGGATATGGACATAGTTGACACGGACACCGTTAAAGTGTATCGCCTCCCCTCGCGTGGCTTTCTGCGCTCATCATGCTTCGGGCTCAGTATTTCCCCTTGACGCCATAGTGTGCGCTATATAAATAACTGCCAATAAATAAGTAATATCTACTGTGATGGAATAACCAGAACACTGACTGATATGGGGATTTCTATTGGCTCCCGAGAGAGTGAACAAATATTCCTCATGTAAGGTGAAGTGAGCGGTGCGGGGGCCGGCTGAAGCCACAATGTGGGGTGTGGTGTCGCAATAATGCGTTTGCTGAACCGTGCCGCCTGCACCTCCCCAGATCTCAATTACCACAGGTCGAAAAGTCAGTCAGTCTCTTAATACATGATCTTGAAAATTCCCTCTCATCACCCCTAATATCGTACTCAGATCAGTGACAACCTCTGTAGATGCATGCCGTGCATCTTTGGAGATGTAGTCTCATGGTATGAGGCTGAATAAAGACGCACTTACTTCAAGCTGCACAGGTGTCTCTGAGTTGATTGATACGCACATCCACAGCCTCTCCTCTGATAAAGTTTAGTCATGGCAGATTTATAAGAATCTGGGAGATTAGGAGTGCAATGCAGGACAGCAGGAGATGTATGACTGAATTGGGAGCCTACTGAAGTTGGCTAGGAAAATAAGCAACTATGTTTATAGCTGAGGTAAATGTGATTTAGCTGAGAGGGAACTCAGTGGGGTTAATGATTTGTGCTCTGTGACCAGAACAGATACACTGTATATAAGAAGTGCCTGGCTAACGGACAGCGAGAGATTTAAGTCTTTATAGTTTATGAGCTAACTGCCCCTTAGTGGTAAATCTAACGGACGTGTGGTACTGTACAAGAACCTAGCAAGAATATACTTATCTTCCTTTATCTTAAAGAAAGTTATTAATAAAGATACAAAGTTCTGTATCAAATATTGTCATAAACGGACAAACACAGCACAAAGTCATTCACCGGACCAGACAACCCTGTCACCAGCCTTCAGGACACGGTGCCTAATTCAGATTAAATTTTGTTCTCAAAATGGGCAAAATCGTGCTGCGCTGCAGATGGGGCAGATGTAACGTATGCAGAGAGCGTTATATTGGAGGAGTTACAGTTAAGGCCCCCATACACTTCGCGATTTGGCCCCGATTTCACCCGATTCTGGAGGATTGGGCCGAGAAATCGGGTGAAACTGGGCAAATTGCGTAGTGTATGACATCCGATCTGATCCGATGCGCGGTCCCGTGTACATCGGATCAGAGCCGGATGTCGGACGGTCTGCACATAAGATTAATCATGTGCAGCCGTCCGGGGGAGTGACAGGAGCAGGCTGGGGGCGGGGTCCGGTCCTGGGTACCTGTAGGTGCAGGCTGTAATCTGTATTGTGCACTGGGAGAGCCTCAGCCTCTTCACATGCAGCGGCGCTGCGGCAGGCAGGGTCAGGAGCGGGGACCGCAGATGCAGAGAGACCGGGTGCACGGCGCGAGAATAGAAAGAAATCCCATTCAAAGGACTGGGCGGCCGCTGATTGGCTGAGAACTCAGCCAATCAGCGGCCGCCCAGTCTTTTGAATAGGATGATTTCTATTCTTCCGCTGCTCTGCGGTCCCCACGGCGAGCGGGAGAATAGAAACCATCCTATTCAAAAGACTGGGCGGCCGCTGATTGGCTGAGTTCCCAGTCCTTTGAATGGGATTTCTTTCTATTCTCGCGCTGCGCACCCGGTCTCTCTGAATCTGCGGTCCCCGCTCCTGACCCTGCCTGCCGCAGCGCCGCTGCATCTGAAGAGGCTGAGGCTCTCCCAGTGCACAATACAGATTACAGCCTGCACCTACAGGTACCCAGGACCGCACCCCGCCCCCAGCCTGCTCCTGTCACTCCCCCGGCCGGTCCCCACTCCCATCCTGCCAGGGAAGCTCAGGGTAAATCGGGGCTGACTTGTCCTTAGGACAAGTCGCCCTAGTGTATGGGGGCCTTTATATTGTTTCTGTGCAGGGTAAATACTGGCTGATTTAAATTATTCTTACACTGCAATTTAGGTTTCAGATTGAACACACCCCACCCAAATCTAACTCTCTCTACACATGTTACATCTGCCTCACCTGCAGTGCAGCATGGTTTTGCCCATTCTGAGAACAAATTTGAACTGTGATCCGGTCTGAATTATGCCCAATATTACAACGTCGCTGTTTTTATTCCCTATTGTGACAAATGTTGAACTAATGTCGCAAACCATTGTTCTGAAGTAACACAATGACTGTGATGTCGCACTTGTACAGAGAACACTACAGTATGTAAGTAATGTGCGTTAGGTTTAAGGGCCTTATTTTGGTCCACTCTTTCTGACAAAATCCTTCTTAGATGGACAAAACCATGTGCACTGCAGGTGGGGCAGATGTAACATGTGCAGAGAGAATTAGATTTGGGTGGGGTTTTACTTCAAAGTGAGATCTATATTGAAGTGTAAAAACAAAGCAGTCAGTATTTTCCCTGCACAGAAACAAAATTACTCACCCAAATCTAATTCTCTCTGCACATGTTACATCTGCCCCCTGCAGTGCACATGGTTTTGTCCATCTAAGAAGTATTTTGTCAGAAAGAGTGAACCAAAATAAGGCTCTATAATGATGATTTACAGATTAAATGTACAAACACCGGTTCTGCGGTGATTCATTTATTTTACCAATCTACGCTAGGTGGAAGGGGGAGCCGCAGAGCTGCCGCAGGTGTGTGTAACATAATGACAGATTGATCAGCCTTAGGACCGTTCCGACAGCAGGGGATAGATATGAACTACAGGAGTCTATGTGAAAGTGTGAGATTGCTGCTATCCTGCAGTACAGAGGTAATAACAGAGCAATCGGAAGACGTGATGACATTCTGAAAACATGGCACGTATAACAAGCATATACCGCACTTGGCCGGATTCAGCTTTGGTAGCAAAACAAAAAAGCACACAAGTGGGCATACCCATGCTGCGCTGCAGGTGGGGCAGATGTAACATGTGCAGAGAGAGTCGCGTGGGGGTGTTCAAACAGAAATCTATATTGCAGTGTAAAAAATAAGCTGTCTAACATGTGTGGGCTACATGCAAAAGCAAAAAAGGGGGGTTTTTGGTAGTGGCATGGCGCTACTTCAGGTAGATTAGTAGAGAGGAGATAAAAGATAAGAGGATGTGTTTCTATCGTGAGAATAATTACAAGTTTGTTCTAATCCATGGGTCCTCAAACTGCGGCCCTCCAGTTGTTGTGAAACTACAAATCCCAGCATGCCTTGCCACAGTTTTAACACTGCCTTGTAGCAAAAGTGTGGCAAGGCATGCTGGGATTTGTAGTTTCACAACATCTGGAGGGCCGCAGTTTGAGGACCCATGTTCTAATCCTTTAAAAAGAAGAATATGTCCCAGTTTGTAGGTATTCCTACCTCACTTACACATCAGTGAGGGTAAGCCTATCTGGGTTTCTTTATACTCAACGGATCGTAGGTCTCAGTGGATTTGTACCTTACCTAATTAAGAACATTTAAAAACTTTCGCATCAAGGTATCTTATCAATATACGGGCACTGTGTGTGATGCCGTCAAATCAAAGTATCTTTTCAAGTGTGTGCAAGTGCGTACCAATACTCACGATGGTATTCGTGTAATCCCTCTCATAAAGGTTTCTTTTCCATTGCGTTGATTTAAAAGATTTTATTTGTGATATAAAATTTCAAAAGACAGAATAAAACTTTCTATATAAAAAAAATTAATCAAAACTGGTGGAGGGGCAGGTCCGTTCCTCCTAGAGCTGGCAGGGCATGGCTACAGGGCTGACAACCGTTAAACAGACTCGTTTACAAATTCTGTCTTTTGAAATTTGAAATTTTATATCACAAATAAAATCCTTTAAATCAACGCAATGGAAAAGAAATCTTTATGAGAGGGATTACACGAATACTATCGTGAGTATTGGTACGCACTTGCACACACTTGAAAAGATACTTTGATGTGACGGCATCACACACAGTGCCCGTATATTGATAAGATACCTTGATGCGAAAGTTTTTAAATGTTCTTAAGTAAGGTACGAATCCACGGAGACCACACATTATTTCACACAGGGGATTCTCTTTATTTTACATATGGTTTTCATGAGGTTCTGGAAGCCAGGTTGGGGGAGGGGGTATGGGTCATAGGCAATGTTCCCTCTAATTTTATAAAGGTTGTGTGCGGCAAAAGATTTTGGCTGTGCAACTTTGGAAGGAAATTTTAATTTTTGTGCGTCAATTATATATAACTGGAAAATGACGTCCAGCATTTGTGTTAACTTTACTTCAAAATGATATTAAACATTTAAACATTCAAAACACAGCACACAATATAGTTAATGGGTGAAACACACATTAATTGAGTCCACAACTGCAAAAAGGGACCACTGCTGCTTTGTGCACTCTGTTGTAATGTCTGTGCGCACGCTCGTCGAGGTGTGTGCGCGCGCACGTGCGCACAGCTTAGAGGGAACACTGGTCATAGGGTCAACACATATTAGGTCAACATGTATTGGGTCAACCACAGATTGTAGACATATGAAATAGGTCGACATGACTAAGTTCGACAGGGTTGGAAGGTCGATGACTAGGTCAACAGTGAAAAGGTTGACATGAGTTTTGTACTTTTTTTTGTCCTGCATGTCAACATGGTCAACATGGACACCGTGTCCCCTCGCGTGGCTCGCCATGCATCGGGCACGGTGCGTTGCTGTGTTCTGTACACTATTTAATTCTCCCACCGCAATGTAGTGGATGGTAGGGCATGAAATACCGCCTGACGGCACATGTCGACTAAAAAAAAAAACATGAAAAACTCATGTCAACGTTTTGACTGTCGACCTAGCCATTGTCGACCTATTACATTTCGACCTAATATATGTCGAATTAACGACCATATACTTTTGGGGGGAGATCTTTCCCCATCCTTGGTCTTCACGATTATGACAGTAGTACAGGATATATGACTTGTTGATGCCACGTCTATGCAGCACCTGTTCTATGAGAGCGGGTACCCCTCTATAAGAAGAGCATATCCCAATCTGTGTAGGCACTACAGTACCGTATGTCCCAATCCTAAACCTGGACGCCCAAGGAACCAGATCTCCTGGAGACAGTTACTGAGTTTGGAACGACTGCTACAAACTGTGTGAAGGCGAAGACTAAAATCCGCCGATGATATGAATGGGTTCATATAAGCTCTTTTGCTGGATATATTTATTGGTGCGAAACGTATTAGTTCTATAGCCCTTAATGGGATAACCTTTACAGTTCTTACTCTGCAGTTGACAAACAGAAGCATGACAGATCTGCCTGACAGACCATGGCGAGGACTGGACGAGTAGGGTTTCATATTAAATATCAAACCGCTCTGTTCTTGACTTTGGCAGGAAGTCCGGAGACCGACTGATTGAGTCCCTGGGCTGCATCCTTCAAGGCAGCAGCTACATCTTCAGTAAGTAGCAACCTTGAGTACATACAGAACACAATAACAAATCGGGAGAGCATCCGTAGGTGATAAGACTTATCCTGCGTCAGACCGTGCAACATACTGTACTTCCAGGAGACAACGATGGCCAAACCCAAGAAAGAATTTTTATTATTGGGTCCTAGAAGTTGGGTTGTCATTTATAGTTACAACTAACAGGTTAGATAATTCTAACAAACCATTAGACCTTAGAAACCATTAGACCTTAGGGGTCTACTAACACTACCGTGGAGAGAGATAAAGTGGTCAAAGATAAAGTACCAGCAGCCAGCTCCTAAGTGTCATTTTTCAAACACTGTCTGTAACAAGGCAGTTAGGAGCTGGTTGGTTATACGATGAAAGATTGTATAAGCACCCTAAAGGGTGCTTTTAAGCACCGTAATGGGTGCTTACAATGTTAAATGCACCCCCACGCCACCCCCCCACTATAAACGTGAACCCGAAGCATGGCGAGCGCAGCGAGCCCGCAAGGGGCGGCGGTACGCGTCCTCCGACCTTTTCATACCCTCACTATCCACGTCGGCGTGGAGTTGAGAATAGAAAGTGTTGCGAGCGCAGCGAGCCACTGAGCCCGAAGCGTGGAGAGCGTAGCGAGCCCCGCACGGGGACGCGGATACCTTCACAGGTATCGGAGTCCCCTCGCGGCCTTCACAGGTATCCGCGTCCCCTCGCCACGCTTCGGGCTCAGTGGCTCGCTGCGCTCACCAAACTTTCTATTCTCAACTCCACGCCGACGTGGATAGTGGGGGTATGAAAAGGTCGGAGGACCCGTACCGCCGCCCCTCGCGGGTTCGCTGAGCTCGCCATGCTTCGGGTTCACGTTCATAGTGGGGGGTGGCGGGGGGGGGGTGCATTTAACATTGTAAGCACCCATTAGGGTGCTTATACAATGTTAAATCGCATCGCATTGTATGGAATTGTATGCCATATACAATGTCATACAATTTTAAAATTGTATGGCATTGTACAATATCACGCGATATCGCGTCGCATCGCATACCATCGTATGCCTTATGGTATGCGATGCGATGGGCGCCGCCAAAACACACAAGTACCCATATTTTTGCTTGAAAAAATATCTCTCCTACTTGGATGCACCAGAAGGGAGAGATGTATCAAACCTTCTAAAGAGAGGAGGAGTTTCGCTCAGGAACCAATCAGCTTTTGCCTATCATGTCATGTATCAAGTGCATTATATGAAACTAGGTGATTCATCGCGCCCTACGGGCGCTCTTCACACCGTTGTAAGCTGTTTAGCGGTGGTGGTAGAGAGGGGTGGTGGCAGGGGGGGCGGACTTGCTGAGCATAGGGTGGATTGTAGGGACGCATTTTTAGAGCCTGTGAATTTAGTGATTGTTAAATAAAGTTATTGTAGAAGGCAGATTACCCAGGAAAAGCTCAGGAGTGAGTGGCAGGTTGGTCAGCCAATCAGGTTGCTTAAGGGAGGTAGCTTACAGAGGAGTATATTAGGTGAAGTCAGGGGAAGTCACTTCCTCTTTGAATCTGGAACCCCACCCTCCCTATTCCCTTTCTCTCTCTCTCTTGTGCTACCTGGCCTTTGGGCTATTTCATCTAATTTGGCTTCTATAACCTTAATTAAAAATCAGCGAGAAGGCGCTCTCGACCAGTGGTCAGGTGAGGTGTCAGGTGGTCGCTGTGCTGTATTGCACCCACCCCCTTTGCCAGGATGGCTGGTGAGTCCTGCCTCTGCAGGGGGATGTTGGACACTTCCTGGAAGTGTCCTCGCCATGTCATAGAAGGGGCGGGGAATCCGTCACAGCGCGAGCTGTACCTCACAATAGGGGGTGTTATGGATTGGGGCATTTCCGTCGCCTCCATGTTTAGCAACCCGGACTGTAACTGGTCTCAAGCGTTCTTTCTTTGCCATCCCTTTTACAAATAAGGGTCATACCATTTTAAATAAATATATATGACCATTTACACTTATGCAGTTGGTGTTTGTGTCTTTATTTTAGAATAAGGTATCTGTGAGTTATTTCTAGGCCTTATAAAGTTAAGTATAGGTTAAAGGTCAATCAGTATAATTCAGTAGGCGCCTTATTAGAAGATCTGATACATTTCCCCATCTCACAACAACATAATGAATGATTGGTCCTAGTTCCATCTTACAGTAATTCATTGTCTATGTATACTGTGAAATACAAATGAATATAGAACAGAATGACTGACAGAATCTAGCGCCCGACCTTCACACTGTAGTAACTACGCCTGGGGTTATCTGCATGAGAATTCGCTGCACTTCACTCATCTCTGCTTACATGCAAACTCCCGGCTCCACGACTGAGGATTCTGCAGTATGCTGTCTATTTATATAAAAGGGATATTACTAATTATGTTCAGATATTATTTATTAACAGGCCATATACCAGATTCAATAAAGCAAAAACGAAGGTCATTTTGTGTCTGGAATAAACCATTTTTCCATGCAGGGGGAGCAAATGCATTCATATGTTTCTGTGCAGGGTAGATACAGGCTGCTTTATTCTTACACTGCAATTTAGATTTCAGTTAGAACACACCCCACGCAAATCTAACTCTCTCTGGTATTCAGTTTGGTGCTTTCACACCTCACCTCGTCCTGGAAATAACCTGGGTTAACTGACATCTGAAAGGGGTATGAGGGGCTCTACCTGGCGCAATGTGTACAAGTGGCACTACTATGTGGTGTAATGTGAATAGTGGACCCTACTCTGACACATAATAATGTGGCCACGCCAATTCCACGCGAAACATGCTCAAATTTTTTTGGCGGCCGTATTTGGTGCCCGCTGTTCATATTTTCAGTATGGAGGCCAAAGAATATTTTTGATCCTGGGTTCATCATTTTAACAATGTAGACATAACTGTAGACATTGTGATGTCGACTCTGAATGCTGGCATTGTGAATGTCACCATTATAACTACAGCTTTAAAGCTATTCTTCTTTGAGACTGATATCACAGATTTGTGCTGGATTTACTATAAGGAAGAAGATCATCCTCCGAACTTACAAGCGTTCCCTGAAAACTCACCTCTTCAGGCAAGCCTATCATATTTATATACCGCACACATAACCCTCTGAGGCACTTATGTATTATATAGCTTCCCTTCTGGACTTGTAACTTGGTGGGACTGCTATGCTATTACTGGTGCCTGTCCTTGTGTTTCCCTCCAATATCCCTATAGATTGTAAGCTTGCAGCAGGGCCCTCCTACCTCCAAGTCTGTTCTTACCCAGTTTGTTTTATCACTATCTCTTATATATTTAGCCAGATCCGTCACTCAAAGCAGTGTGGCAAACGGTGGGGGGGGTTACACGGGTGATTGACAGGCCCGTCCACCGTCAGCCACACTGCAAAACCTGGCCACTTCCGTAATACACACCACCCCCCTTGGCCTCTGTTCTCCACACAATCCGCCCCTCCTCGGCCACTAACCCCGCCCCACGGCTACACACCGCGCCCCCCCCCCCCCCACACACACACACACACATCATCCGGCCGGCACACAACCTCACACACTACCCCAGGGTTGCATACCCTGTACCTATTGTACCGGTTTTCTAGCCTTCAGGCTTCAGCTGCAGCGTGTCGCCTCCTTCCATTTCCTGCACTTCTCTGTCTCAGCCGAGGAGGCTAGGGGGACTCTTGGAGTTGTAGTTTCAGACTGCCGGCTATTCCCCAGGGAGCCTGAAGGGGAGCCGCCGAACCAGACTACAACTCCCAAGGTGCACCAAGGGAGGACACGGTCTCCTCCTGCTCGGGGATAGACGGGAGAAGAACTTCACTTATGCATGCTGTTTGTCAGTCAGAGACCTGATCGATGCGCAGCGCAGCAGGAGAGGACCAGCGGGGCAGGTAAATTATTATGTTCAACTCACACACGGTGGGTATTGAAACTATCGGCAAGACCACGCCCCTTTTCCCGAAGCCACGCCCCTCCCGGATTTTTTTTTTTTTTTTTTTTTTTTGTACCGAATTCTGACCCTCACATGTTGGAGGGTATGGGGTTGCCGACCCTCCCGCATTTAGCGGGAGTATCCCGCTTTTTGATCCGTTCTCCCGGTCTCCCGGGAATCTATGGGATCCTCCCGCCTTTTAGGCTGCCTGTCAAAAAAAAAAAACCCCAGTGACTGCGCATGCGCAAGTTACAAAGCGCAGGGGCTGACGGTGACCTCGCGGCTTTCCTATTACATGCCGGCTGGGGTTCTGTACTACCGGACGTGGTCAGGTCACCGTCATAGCCCTGGCAGCGGCAGCACAGTGACAGCATGGGGCAGACACGGGAGCAGCAGAGGGCAGCGCCGCAGAGTACATGGTAAGCTAGCGGCAGGCTTCCCTCCTGCTTCTCTCCCTCTGCTCCCTGCTGTTTTCTTTAATAGGGCTCGGGCTCAGCCTGTCTCTTCTCCCCCCCCTCGCTACAGACCCCCACGCTGCCGCTGCAGCTTCATAAAAATTGCTCCCCTCCCCAGTCCCCACTACCTTATAACATATAAGGTGCAGGAGGAGAGGAACATTTCTTTTTATAAAGCAGCAGCGTCGTGGAGGGAGGGAGGGAAGAAGGAAAGATTTTCAAATTTGCAAAATGTACCTATAATGTACACTCTGAAATGTACTTTGCATAGCTCCGCCCATGGCCCGCCCCATTTACATGCCGTAAATGAGGCGGGACCATGGGCGGAGCTATCCAAATTACGTTTGAGAGCTCCCACGCCCCCTATTTCCTCTAACAAGCTGCTCTCTCCCGCAAAGCCCAGCTCAAAAGTCGGCAAGTATGCACTACCCACCCCCTCCAAGCCCAACACCCCCCCTATGGCCGCCCATACACGGCCAGCTCCAAGGCTACACACCGTGCTCCCCCCCACCATACACTGCCACCACCCCCCCCCCCCCCGCTACACACCGCGCGCCCCTTCCCCCTCACTCTCATAACAGATGTAGTTGCTAACAAGCACCACTCCCCCTCTCAGCACAAACACCGCCATACCCCCCGCCCCACCAAAGCACAGCACGCCCACACCCGCACCCCCTTCACCAATAAGCCTGCATCTCCCTCGGCCCGTCCTCACCACCCCTTCCAGCACTACACGCCCTGATACTAGCTGCCCCCCCCCCCTGCCCTCACTGTCGGAGATCCCGTCCCCCACACCCGCCAGCATCACTCAGACGCACAGCCTTGCCGTGCGCCCGCCGCTGGCACCTTCTTTACCCAGCCAGCCAACCAGTGCCTTCGCTCTGTCGGAGGAGCCGTCCCCCCACACCCGCCCGCATCTGTCACAGACACACAGCTCATTGCCGTGCGCACGCCACAAGACCCGCCCCTGCCCACCCACTGCCGTCTCCACATACCCGGCAAATCAAGACATTGCCATGCGCCAGCCGCTGCCCGTACACTGCCATGCTCCAGAGGAAGACCCGTCTCCCAACACCCACCAGGATCTACAGAGCCGCACACTACATTGCCGTGCGCCCGCCACTGCCACCTTAA
Source organism: Crinia signifera (assembly GCF_055691185.1). Classification (NCBI taxonomy): domain Eukaryota; kingdom Metazoa; phylum Chordata; class Amphibia; order Anura; family Myobatrachidae; genus Crinia; species Crinia signifera. The sequence goes on along the minus strand of NC_139223.1, from coordinate 167,068,013 downwards.
TTACACCGCAAGCCGCCCATAGATGACGCAGAGCAGCACTCTCCCGGACCCACGGACTGCTGCTGACCACCACTGCACAAGACTGTAAGTACTATGCCATCCACCCCATACCACTACACCACCATGGGGTAGTGGGTGCCATAATATGTGTGCTAAAGTAGTAAAACAGCAGCTACCCCTTAAACATTACCGTGCTGCATTTACTACTTTAGCAGACGTATGGCACCCACCACCCCATACCACTACACTACCAACGCCTCTCTATCTATGGGGTGCCGGTCAGCCCCACCCTCCATAACCTGATCACGCTGCACTCTCACTAACCATGTACTACTTGGGTAGGCTTATGGCACCCAGCACCCCATACCACTACACCACCAACGCCTTTTCTAACACAACCTCCCTTAGGGCGGGATGCTATATAGCAGAAATGCGGTAAAAACCCCGTTTTCGGGGTTTCTACCGCATTTCTATATGCTATATGCCCCCTCCGCAGTGTCAGCGCTGCGGAGGGAATCGCCAGCTAAAGCTGGCGAATCCCTGCAGAAGCCTATGGGCTTCTTACCGCAGCGCTGTTTGAGGGATCCGTCACGGATCCCTCCCAGCGTGCCCTGCGGCCGGCGCCGGGGTCTGCGCATGCGCAGATGGACTCCCGGGTCACAGACCCGGAAGTCCAGCGCCGGCACCGCATCGCAAGGGACAGCGCTTACCGCAAGAGCTGTCCCTTGCATGAATAACGGCATATGTTATAGCATATGCCGTTATTAATAATGCGGTAGCCGGCGAAGGGGGCCGCGGATGTTACAACATCCCGCCCTTAAACATTTCATCGCACACTATATTGTGTGCGTTTTGCCACACACACACACACACTTATGCCTCCAATACTCACAACTACTCACACACCCCTCCATGCCTCCTATATTCACAACTATACACACACCCATCCGTGCCAACAATACTCAAAACTACACACACACACACACACATATCAATACACATGCACCTCACACTACTTCAACTAACACATCCCCACATCTATTTACACTCTCCACCCCGTGCTGCCACCAATCTTCACTCTCCAACACCATATGTAAGTACCACCCAGCAGCCCATACCACTACACATCCCCACATCTATTTACACTCTCTACGCCGTGCTGCCACCAATCTTCACTCTCCAACACACTCACAACTACACACATATACACCCCCATCAATGCCTCCAATACTCCCAACTACACACACACCCATTCATGCCTCCAATACTCACAACTACACACACCCATCAATGCCTCCAATACTCACAACTACACACACACCCATTCATGCCTCCAATACTCACAACTAAACACACACACACCCATTCCCATACATGTCTCCAATACTACCAACTCACTCACCCACTCACCCACACACACACACCCACCCATCAATGCCTCCAATACTCCCAACTACACACACCCATTCATGGCTCCAATACTCCCAACTACACACACACCCATAACCATACATGCCTCCAAAACTACCAACTACACACACACACACACACACACACACACACATCTATGCCTCTAATACTCCCACCTACATCACACACCCTTCACACTACCTACCCTATATCTCTATTAACTCCAGCACCCTACACCACTCACTAAACCTCACATTTTACACTCACATCTGCAATACGCATGCACCTCGCACTACTGCACCTAACACATCCCCACATCTATTTACACTCTCCACAACCTGCTGCCACCAAACTTCACTGTCCAACACCATATGTAAGTACCACCCACCACCCCATACCACTACACCACCAACGCCTTTTCAAACACAGCTCTGCTCCCTTAAACATTTCATTGCACACTATTTAGTGTGCGTTTAGCCACACACTCACTTATGCCTCCAATACTCACAACTACACACACACATCCATGCCTCCAATACACACACCCATCCATGTCTCCAATGCTCACAACTATACACACACACACACAGCCATGCCTCTAATACAAACAAATACACACACACACACCCCCATCCATCCATGCCTCAAAAATACACACACCCATCCATGCCTCCATTACTCACAACTACTCACACACCCCTCCGTGCCTCCTATACTCACAACTACACACACATCCGTACCTTATATGCACTTTCATTAAAAAACATTTATGCTCTCAAATGCACTGTAAGCACATTATTCAGCAAATTACACTACATTTCACACTCACATATATTCCTACTTCTAATGGGGCAAAGCCCCTCACGACGGTGTGAAGAGCGCCCGGAGGGCGCGATGAATCACCTAGTCTACAATAAGACGCTGTAAATAAATTACAAATAAATAAGATCACGTCCACACTGACATACATTACTAGAGACAGGATTATATGCAATATAAAAAGCTTGAAATATGCATGCAAATATGCATGAAAAATACTTAAAATATGCATGAAAAGTGTTAAAATATGCTACATTAAATAATAAAAAAAGTCATTTTTAACTTATTTATTTAAAAAGTAGCATCCTATTAGTTGCAAATAAACCTCAAAAATAGGCCCACAGCACCTGCAGATGTTTAGTGCTGTACACAGGATTTTTTTTCTTCCAGGCTGCTACAGCAGACTGCAGCGTCCTAGGCTCTTCTGTTATCAACTACACAGACCCTCATCTCTAGCGCAGATGGATCAAATGTCAACATAGCATGTGAAATCGGCGCAGTGGAAGGCTTCCTCCCTGCGCCGCATACTCACTGTGACCCGGAGTTTCCTCCGCGCCGCGTGATGTCACAATCCTTCCGCCCACCTCCTCTGCTGCAGAAGTCTCTCTCCTTGCGCAAAGTCCCAGGCCAGGGGCAGGCAAAGGTTCAGGAGCTTTGTGGCATAACCCGCCCTGACTGACTTTTATTAAAATAGGTTGGCAGCCTAGAGCAATGTCCCCCACACTGCGGACATATTGGCCCGGCCTGCACACTCTACCACTACCTGGCCAGCAGGAGGGCAAATCAGTGCTGTGATTCGTGGATAGAAAGGTGGTGGGTCCTAAAATATGCACCATCAATACATTTTAGGTAAAATATGCAATAACAAGTGAGAATGGGCAAAATATGCGAATGCATATGCAAATATGCAAATGCATATAATCCTGTCTCTATACATTACTAATGACGGCTCTCCATCCTGCGTGCAACCTATTATCTGCTAACTTTATCTAAGCAAAGGAGGAGGAGGAGGAGAGGAGGAGGAGAGGAGGAGGAGAAGAGGGGGTTCCATCATTAATCACCACATGAAGGAGTTTCATCTGAACTTTTGTTATTAAAAATATATCTAACTTCATGCTGATTTATCCAGTCTGTGGGAGGCTCCGTAAGAAAAACCTCCAACATAAAAACCTACACACAGTATACAACATACAGGAAAAACATTTTTTTTTTATTTGTTTTACAAACTTCCAAAAACCATAAGGACATCAATAACTCACTAGGGGAGGGATGTACTAAGCAATTGCGGTAGTTCCCGCCTCCATGGACTTATATCACACTTGATACTAATCGCATATGTACTAATCAATTGCGGTACATCTCGCCTCCAGGGAGTTATATCACACTTGATACTAATCGCCAGGGCCGGCGCAACCCGCTCAGCAGAGGATGCGGTGCAGGGAGGCGCCGGTCACGAGAGGCGCACTTCCTGCTGTGCACCCGGCTGCTGCTCGCTTGCTGTTCTTGCCAGCTACACTCCACTGTGCCTGTCACATTATTGAAGCAGCGCGCCAGCAGAGTGAGCTGTGAATTGCAGCTTTCACACTCTCTGCAGCAGCAACAGATTAGGAGCTAGGACCCAGCACTGCAGCTGCTCACCCGGAGATTTTACAGCACAGAAGATTGCAAGGAGAGTGAGACTATTCTCCCCCGAAGCCGTTTTCAGAGCTGGGATAATAACGGACTGCAAGTGGAGGTCAGCAGCCAGGTCAGTGCAGTGACCTGTGTAGGGCAGTCAGATGGCACACTGCAAATTCTGTTGTACCTAGCCTGAAACTGCCTCAGCCTGAGTCCCACAGTGCACAGTGAGTTTTCTAAAACATATATATATCTCTCTATATATTTTTTTTTTCTTGTCATTACAGTATATCATTTTTAAAGATTTGAACTTTGTATGTACTCCATTGTTACTACCATTACTAGTTGCCACTAGAATAAATACCATATACCTTCATTTATAATGCTGGAAGCCAAAAGACTGACCCCAGCATCCAATGGGGCTCTGATGCACCCTGACCCTCTCCCTATTCAGCCTAAACCTCCCTTGCGCAGCATATCCCTCCACTGCAACCGGACCTTAATTTTCCCCACTGCTTAAGGCCCGTTTCACACTCTCCGGCTCCTGCCAGGCGGCGAAACCCCGCACGGCCAAGAAGCCATGCCGCACTGCGAAATTTACAATGGAGGGGATGGCTACAGTGGCTGTCCCATGTGAATGGACACAATCATGTCCATTATTAACTTCTGTGTACGGCTTTTGGCCGTGCGGGGTTTCGCCACCCGGCAGGAGCCGGAGCGTGTGAAAGGGACCTAACCCTAACACCCGGACCCCTCCGACTAAACCCCACCCTGCATCCTGTCAGTAACCTTCTCCTGTATGCCGCTGTTCTTTTTGCAGTCTAAGGAGAAGGAGCAGTGGCATAATGTGGGCATGGCCTACAGGAGGAACAGTCATGCCCAGTTTGCATCTCACAGCCCATCCAAGTTATAATGTCGCTAGATGTAGCCACAACTGTCGCCCACTATCTCCCTGTTGACCACTATGACCCAATCACCCACTATCTCCTTGTCAACTTCTTTATTGCCTTTAACCTCTCCTTGTCTCACTCTGCCTTCTGCTGTCACACTCCTTCTCTCCCTTTTTATCTCACCCTAGGAGATATGCACTAAAGGGAAAATGCAGTAAAAACCCTGTTATCAGAGTTTTTCTACATTTCCCTGTCAGCGGTGTAGCTAGGTGCCATGGTGCCCGGAGCAAGGGCATATTCCCCCCCCCCCCCCCCCCCCGGTAATGATTTGGGGGCGTGGCTAACATGTGTTGGCATGTTACATTTGAAAAGAAAAAACTAAAAAAATAAGACAATATATAAGACACTGTAACGGGATCTGCTGCGCTATATAAGACACTAACGGAATCTGCTGCTCTATATAAGACACTGTAACGGAATCTGCTGCTCTATATAAGACGCTGTAACGGAATCTGCTGCGCTATATAAGATGCTGTAATGGGATCTGCTGCGATAAATAAGACGCTGTAGCGGGATCTGCTGCGCTATATAAGACGCTGTTACGGAACCTGCTGCGCTATATAAGAAACTGTTAATATTTAATAAATAAATAATAAATAAATATAAGACACTGTAACAGAATCTGCTGCTCTATATAAGACGCTGTAACAGAATCTGCTGCACTATATAAGACACTGTAACAGAATCTGCTGCGCTATATAAGACACTGACGGAATTTTCTGCGTTATATAAGACGCTGTAACGGAATCTGCTGTGCTATATAAGACACTAACGCAATCTGCTGCGCTATATAAGACACTGACGGAATCTGCTGCACTATATAAGACACTGTAACGGAATATGCTGCGCTATATATGACGCTGTAGCGGAATCTGCTGTGCTATATAAGACACTGTAACGGAATCTGCTGCGCTATATAAGACACTGACGGAATCTGCTGCGCTATATAAGACTCTGTTACGGAATCTGCTGCGCTATATAAGATGCTGTAACGGAATCTGCGGTGCTATATAAGACACTGTAATGGAATCTGCTGCGCTATATAAGATGCTGTACCGGAAACTGCTGCACTATATAAGACGCTGTAACGGAATCTGCTGCACTGTATAAGACACTGACGGAATCTGCTGCGCTATATAAGACGCTGTAAAGGAATCTGCTGCGCTATATAAGACGCTGTAACGGAATCTGCTGCGCTATATAAGACACTGTAACGGAATCTGCTGCGCTATATAAGACGCTGTAACGGAATCTGCTGCGCTATATAAGACGCTGTAACGGAATCTGCTGCGCTATATAAGACACTGTAACGGAATCTGCTGCACTATATAAGACACTAACGGAATCTGCTGCGCTATATAAGACACTGTAACGGAATCTGCTGCACTATATAAGACACTAACGGAATCTGCTGCGCTATATAAGACGCTGTAACGGAATTTGCTGCGCTACATAAGACGCTGTAACGGAATCTGCTGTGCTATATAAGATGCTGTAACGGAATCTGCTGCGCTATATAAGATGCTGACAGCTGTAAATAATAATAATAATAATAATAAGTTTTTACTATGTTTATTATGAACAACATTTATTAGCTATAATTGGATAACAGGGCGGCACGGGCCGCAGCAGAACAACTTCTCCTCCTCCAGGCTACAGCCAGCGCTTGGGAAGGATGATGACGCTGCTGTAGCCAGGGGGGAGGGCGTGAGTCACTCTGCGTAGCAGAGGCTGGTGACTCTGGGAGGAGTCTTTAGTGCTGCTATGCTGCACTGCCCGGAAGCCGAACCGAGCAGCAGCAGCAATTGAGGACAGAGAGGAGTGTCAGCCCGCCTTCCGGCCTCACCGTCCGTGACGCTTGGCGGCAGGGACCGGGGCGAGCAGGGCAGGGCAGCCGCCGGAGCATGCTGCCCATTAGATAGTATTATACTTGAACTTGTGTCAATGGCGTAACTAGAAATTTTGTGCCCCCCTGCCAAAAAAAGTTTTGGGGCCCCCATACATTAATTATAATTTTTTTCATACATATCCTTCCTTTTCACCCATCACTACTTCCCCTCCTATAACAATTATCCCTCCTCCTGTCCCTCCCATCAAAGTTATCCCTCCTGTTCCCCTACTGAACATATAATCATAGAAGTTTCAGACCTGGTCCTGGGGTGGCAGGCAGGCAGGCTCCAGGTGCAGCTGTCCGGACTCCAGACACAGACAAGTTCATGTGATTGTTTGTTTCAGCTCACTCAGACTGTGGCAGCCTTTATAATCAATCTAAAGCCTCACTGTAATATGCTTTACTGTGAGGATTTAGGTTGATTATAAAGCCTGCCACAGTCTATAAATCAGGACTGGAGTGAGAGCGAGATCGGAGGTCACAGAGACAGGCGCAGGCTGCTATGGCAGTGACAGCACTGAGCGCACCTCATCTCAGCAAGGGAGCAGAGCAGGGAGAATTCCTCCTTGCTTCGCATACCTTGCTGAGCAGCTATCGCCGCCAAGGACTGAGCCTCGGCATTCTCCTCCTGCCTCTACCTACAGGTACTGCTGCTGCACTCACTGACACTGCGCCCACGTATGGCTGGCTCCCCCCCGCAAATGCTTGGGCTACGGAGTACAGAGCCTTATTTACGCCACCTCTGACATGTGCAGGCAGGGATCATTTGCGGAGAGGGGAGGGGGGGGGGGCGGGCCGGCGGCGCCATTTGACCAATGGCCGCCCGGAGCATGAGCTCCGGTGGCTCCGCCCTCCCTACGCCTCTGTTCCCTGTGCACTAAATCGCAATTGCCGGGTTTTTGCAAAATAGAGTAATGCCAGAAAAAGCTGCCGATACCCCATGAATCCCACCCAGCACGACCCGTGGTCGGAGCCCTCACTCTGTGCATGTGCAGAGGGACTCGTGGGTCTCAGACCCAGAAGTCCAGGATCTATCCTTTGCCTTAATCACATATGTTTGTGCATATTCGATTATTAAGAATGCGGAAGCCAGCAATGTGGGGGAGCAGATGTTAGTGCACCCCCCTGTCACCCTTATCTACCCTTGGTCTCCTCTATTTTATCACCACACCATTTCCATTTTCCAGGGAGTCATGCTGTATCCAGACTGATGTTTAAGGCAAGGGTGTGGAGAGAAAGTGGCGAGGTACCTGTAACAGCACCACTGTATGCTGACCAGCTGGACACTGGCAGGGATACTGCACTCTATATGAGACCACCACAGGAGCAGATAATCACATCATAGTGACATGTAAACATGTCTTCCTCTCTCTCTCCCCCACGTAACCCTCTTTCTCTGACCCTGGTAATTCTGTCTCCTTCCTGATGTCTCCTTTCTCTGTCCCTGGTTTCTCTCCTCGCCCCGGCCTGTCTTCAATGTATTCCCCTCTCTCTCAATGTCTCCTACTGTCTATACCTGCAGACTGCCTGTCTCCCATGACTCCCTCTCTCTTTGGCACTGATTTCTCTCAACCTCATGTCTCTCTCTTTCAACCACTGGTCTCTCTCTCCCCTCCCCTCCCTCCCATGTCTCCCTCTCTCCCTCCCCCCCCCTCCCTCCCATGTCTCCCTCTCTCCCTCCCATATCTCCCTCCCATATCTCCCTCTCTCTCTTTGACACTAGTCTCTGTCTTTCTGCCATTGATCTCTCTCGCTCTCTCTATCCCATGTTTTCCTCTCTCTATGCCACTAGTCTCCCTCTCTCCCCCCCCCTCCCATGTCTCCCTCTCTCCCTCCCTCCCATATCTCCCTCTCTCTCTTTGACACTAGTCTCTGTCTTTCTGCCATTGATCTCTCTCGCTCTCTCTATCCCATGTTTTCCTCTCTCTATGCCACTAGTCTCTCTCTCTCTCTGCCAATGGTCTCTCTCTTTCTGTCCCATGTCTTCCTCTCTCTCTTTAGTCTCTATCACTCTCCTTTGTCTCTTTCTCTCTCTGCCACTGGTCTCTCTCTAGTCTCTATCACTGGTCTCTCTCTCTCCCTATTTATTCCATGTCTCCCTCTCTCTCTCTCTATGCCACTACTCTCTCTTTCTCTCATATGTCTACTTCTCTTTCTCTGACCGTCCCGTGTGAATGGACACCATGCTGTCCATTATTAACTACTGTGTACGGCACAGCTTTTGGCCATGCGGGGTTTTGCTGCCTGGCATCATCCGGAGCATGTGAAACAGCCTTTGGTCTCTCTCATATCTTGCAAGGCCAGTGCAACTTTCTCAGCAGAGTATGCAAAACTGGGTGCCGCCGGGCTGGAAATGCTCTCCCCACACTGCTACTCTGCTGCCGTCCATTGTTGCTTTCAGCTTCAATTGCATCGGTCAAACTCTGACATGCAGCAACACCAACAGAATGATGCATGGCTTCACAAACAGCCACAGCAATGTTACCAGTCAGGTGGGCATTCCCCTGGACAATGATGGTGTAATGGTGTGCCCCGGTGCTGGGACAGCTCCCCTGCTCCCAGCACCGGAGCAGCAGCAGGGACGAGGAGAGGGAGGGCTGGGTCCCCCACGGGACGCCACCTCCCCCGGCGCAGGGATCACCTGTCTGATCCCTGTGCCAATAGGGCAGACAGCGGCGGACAGGAACAGCGCTGGGATCAATGCACCGATCCCAGCGCTGACAGTGCGGGCGGCGAAGCGCCGCTCGCGTCAGTTTGAATCTCCCGCCGTTCGGGAGCCATGGCTCCCGAATCGGCGGCCAATGACAGACGGCCGCGGCGAGCCAATCAGCGCTCGCCGCGCCGTCCAAAAGTCCGCCCCCGGCGTCTGACGTCAGACGCCGCCGGGAGGCGAACAAGGAGGAAGGTCCCACGCCGGCGGAGCGCCCCGGCTGAAGCGAGAAGACGCCGGAGGAGAGAGGACACAGCGGCGACGGATTGAAGAGCTCCGGCGGCCGCTGCAGAGAGAAGACGCCGGGATCAAGAAAGAAGATCTCCGGCGCTTCCTGGAAGAAGAGCGGAAACGGCGCCGCCGCTGGCCAGGCCAGGCCAGCGGCAGAAGAAAGAAGATGGCTGCCGCCCACGGAGAGGCCAGCGGGGGTGGAAAGCATCAGAGCTGAGGAAGCTCCCCCCCGCGGCCTCTCCCAACCCCAGGTAGGCGGCCCCAGGCCACCTACCCCCTACCCTTGACCACCGGGAGTCGGGCACTAGGCCCGTGGGTATTTTCAGGCCCCTCCGGCCTGTGGGATTTGTAGTCGGGCCCTCTTGGCCCGTGGCCACTTGATTGTTGGGCCCCCCCGGCCCTTTGGTATTGTGCTGGGCCTCCTCCCCGTGGCCCCTATCCCGATAGGCCGGGCATTAGGCCCGTGACTCAGATAGCCGGGCACTAGGCCCGTTGCACAGCAGCCGGGTGTAAGGCCCGAGGCCCCCATAGTTCGGGGGGGCTAATTGAAACAGGCCTCCTGCCTGTGCCTTATTGTCAGGCCTCCGGCCTGTGCCTAATCACTAGGCCTCCGGTCTGTGCTTCATCCACAGACCTCCGGCCTGTGTCTTGTCGGCAGGTCTACTGTCTGTGTTTTATAGGCCTGCGGCATCCATCTTAGGTCTGTCGGCCATTTTGTATGTTAGTTAACTGTATAGGAAGGGAAGGGTGATCCAGCCCTCCCACACCACAGGTCCTGAGCTGGGATAGACGGCTGTCTACCCAGGTTTCGGTGACTGTTCTAAGGGAGTACATCTGAATACAGGCAGAGGTTAAAGGAGCAGCTGGTTGGTAAGGTCTTGTACTGTATTGTATGTTGTCCGTGCAGAGCAAAGTTGTTTAGATTTGCGTATTTGTGTTGCACCACACACACTTAGTCAGTTCTAGGGCTTTGTGTTGTAGTTATGTAGTCGTGCCACGTTTAGGTTTGTTAGGCTCTGCACGGGTCTGGTGTTTGTCTCCTTACAGGGACCTGTGAGGAGAACCGTGGATTAGAGTACAAGAGTGCGGACGCAGTACAAGAGTGAGGACGGTGAGTGTCGTCTTGTTTGTTTGTGTGTTCCTGCCTATCTCCCTTCCTTCCTCCATCCAGGGCGTACGCGGACCTTGTACCCCGTGCAAGGTCAAGGCCTCACCTAGGTGCGCAAGTGCCAATAGGTGACACTCCGGGCTCTGAGGCAGTGCGCCCGGAGGGTGCCTCTGTAGAGACGTCGCGGGACGGAGGGCGCATCGGTCTTCATCAAGGAGGAACCGCTCTCACCTACTCTCCTTCCTCATAGGTGTTCGTGTCCGGGTGCCGGAGAATTCCAGGACCGTGATTTGGCACGGCCTGAAGGTGAGAGGGTGCGGCGCCAGGTAAGTGGTCCGACGACACCTGCACGGCAGCAGGCACCACACCGCACCGCCCTTACACCCATCTCACATTTGGCGTAGTCGGCAGGATACGCACCGCGGACACGATGTGGAACGTCCCCAGGAAGAACCCCCAGCGGATTGCGCCGGAACCGATCCACGCCCCTGTGGTTGACGACGACGGATGGGCGACTGTGACAGGAGAAGAATTTAGGATGATGGTGGAAAGGTCGATACAGAGAGCCAAAGAAGAGCGCCGGGAGAAGGGGCGCAAGAAGGCTGCCGTCACCCCCTGTAGGACGTGCCAACAGGTCGGACACTTCGTCAGTGATTGTCCCTGGAGAGAAACTGCGATAGAAGGAGCCTGCCGGACGCCTCCGAGGAAGACGACCCAGATGGTCCAGGATGTCGTTCCAAGGCGTCGACAGAAGGCCCCGGTGAAGAAACAGCCCCGTTGTAAGCTCTGTGGGGAGTATGGACACAAGGATTTTAGCTGCCCATGGGGGGAGCCGTATAGTGAAGATGACATTGGCCGGTGTGAGTTATGTGAAGATCCGAGACATCTGCGACCGGACTGTCCTTTTGGGGACTGGCCGCCGAAAACCAAGTGGACAGAGAGGTCACAGACTAAATCACGATGGAAACACGGGGACTCAGACCTGATGGCTAAAGAGGGGATGATCCCCGATGGCGGGGTCCAGAAACGGCAGGAAGAAGCCAGAGCAGTGGAGCGGAAAAGCCTGCTTGAAGTGAGTTCGCAGGTGCCCATTTTGTCTGTGCCAGCGCCGAGCAAGAGATACCCTTGTGTGGAAGAGGTGGCCGCTGTGATTCCGGGGAAGACCGCGTCGATGCCCCCCTGTTGGAAATGTCGGCGACAGGGACATTTGGCCCACGAGTGTCCCTGGGAAGACGCCATGGCAATGTTGTGCCCAGAAAAAGAGACCTCTGGAAAAGGTTCTTTCCCGTTGAAGGCCGACGTGAATGACCGGGAGGTGAAGCAACCACGCATTGAGGAAGAGCGTGAAGACCCAGTGGCAAAGAAGCCCAGAAGTTCCCGAGGTTGGCAGAGTCCTCAACCTAGACGGTTGGAACAGGAGTGCCCTGGGTATCGTGAAGTGCCAGCGGAAAAGAGGGAGTACGCTGAGGAAGAAAGTCGGCACCTGGCGCCGGAGTCTGTGGAGAAGAATCCAGACTCTGAAGTGTTAGCCATGCCTGAAGAACCAGATTTGCAGGATGTGGAGCAGTGTTCGCAGTCGATCGCCCTCGGGGAAGAGGAAGAGAAGATCCTGGCGCAAGACCCCCTGCTGAAAGGATGGACTTCGATGGAGGAAGGGGAAGGAGAGGATGGTGATGCCATGGGAGGGACCGTTCCCAGAGATATGGAACCGTTGGAAGTGCCCCATGAAGAAGCTTGTCCGATGGTGACGATTGCCCGGGAGGAAAGAGATGCCCCGGAGGAATTTGCCATAGGTTGGTGGTCAGCTCCACCCCATGGAGCCCGCGATGACGACCCAGACCAGGTGGAGGAAGAAGCATGGGTGAACGCTGCACCCATTGAAGAGGATTCTCCCTGGTGGCCTATGGTGAATGGCCATAACAAGCAGCCACTTCCCCAGAGGATCCGGAGAGTAGTGTCAGGAGGGACGGAGATTAGTCCGGAGCCAGTGGAAGAAAGTGGGGCCACAGTCGGTCCAGACTGGGCTCCCGAAGACAACTTCCCTGAGAGGACTTCAGAATGCCCTGACCCCCGGATATTGGTGAGTGAGGACTTTGTAGGGACTACAAAGGAAAAAGGGGGGGGAAATGTAATGGTGTGCCCCGGTGCTGGGACAGCTCCCCTGCTCCCAGCACCGGAGCAGCAGCAGGGACGAGGAGAGGGAGGGCTGGGTCCCCCACGGGACGCCACCTCCCCCGGCGCAGGGATCACCTGTCTGATCCCTGTGCCAATAGGGCAGACAGCGGCGGACAGGAACAGCGCTGGGATTAATGCACCGATCCCAGCGCTGACAGTGCGGGCGGCGAAGCGCCGCTCGCGTCAGTTTGAATCTCCCGCCGTTCGGGAGCCATGGCTCCCGAATCGGCGGCCAATGACAGACGGCCGCGGCGAGCCAATCAGCGCTCGCCGCGCCGTCCAAAAGTCCGCCCCCGGCGTCTGACGTCAGACGCCGCCGGGAGGCGAACAAGGAGGAAGGTCCCACGCCAGCGGAGCGCAGGAGCGCCCCGGCTGAAGCGAGAAGACGCCGGAGGAGAGAGGACACAGCGGCGACGGATTGAAGAGCTCCGGCGGCCGCTGCAGAGAGAAGACGCCGGGATCAAGAAAGAAGATCTCCGGCGCTTCCTGGAAGAAGAGCGGAAACGGCGCCGCCGCTGGCCAGGCCAGGCCAGCGGCAGAAGAAAGAAGATGGCTGCCGCCCACGGAGAGGCCAGCGGGGGTGGAAAGCATCAGAGCTGAGGAAGCTCCCCCCCGCGGCCTCTCCCAACCCCAGGTAGGCGGCCCCAGGCCACCTACCCCCTACCCTTGACCACCGGGAGTCGGGCACTAGGCCCGTGGGTATTTTCAGGCCCCTCCGGCCTGTGGGATTTGTAGTCGGGCCCTCTTGGCCCGTGGCCACTTGATTGTTGGGCCCCCCCGGCCCTTTGGTATTGTGCTGGGCCTCCTCCCCGTGGCCCCTATCCCGATAGGCCGGGCATTAGGCCCGTGACTCAGATAGCCGGGCACTAGGCCCGTTGCACAGCAGCCGGGTGTAAGGCCCGAGGCCCCCATAGTTCGGGGGGGCCTAATCACTAGGCCTCCGGTCTGTGCTTCATCCACAGACCTCCGGCCTGTGTCTTGTCGGCAGGTCTACTGTCTGTGTTTTATAGGCCTGCGGCATCCATCTTAGGTCTGTCGGCCATTTTGTATGTTAGTTAACTGTATAGGAAGGGAAGGGTGATCCAGCCCTCCCACACCACAGGTCCTGAGCTGGGATAGACGGCTGTCTACCCAGGTTTCGGTGACTGTTCTAAGGGAGTACATCTGAATACAGGCAGAGGTTAAAGGAGCAGCTGGTTGGTAAGGTCTTGTACTGTATTGTATGTTGTCCGTGCAGAGCAAAGTTGTTTAGATTTGCGTATTTGTGTTGCACCACACACACTTAGTCAGTTCTAGGGCTTTGTGTTGTAGTTATGTAGTCGTGCCACGTTTAGGTTTGTTAGGCTCTGCACGGGTCTGGTGTTTGTCTCCTTACAGGGACCTGTGAGGAGAACCGTGGATTAGAGTACAAGAGTGCGGACGCAGTACAAGAGTGAGGACGGTGAGTGTCGTCTTGTTTGTTTGTGTGTTCCTGCCTATCTCCCTTCCTTCCTCCATCCAGGGCGTACGCGGACCTTGTACCCCGTGCAAGGTCAAGGCCTCACCTAGGTGCGCAAGTGCCAATAGGTGACACTCCGGGCTCTGAGGCAGTGCGCCGATGATGATGTTTCCCGGAGCCCGGAGGGTGCCTCTGTAGAGACGTCGCGGGACGGAGGGCGCATCGGTCTTCATCAAGGAGGAACCGCTCTCACCTACTCTCCTTCCTCATAGGTGTTCGTGTCCGGGTGCCGGAGAATTCCAGGACCGTGATTTGGCACGGCCTGAAGGTGAGAGGGTGCGGCGCCAGGTAAGTGGTCCGACGACACCTGCACGGCAGCAGGCACCACACCGCACCGCCCTTACACCCATCTCACAATGGGATGCATTCACATACACCAGCCATGTCAGGAAATACTTCAGCTACAAACTTTTAACCCCAATATTACTTAGGTTGGGGAGGGGGAGTGGTAAACACCCACTGAGAGGAAGAGGTGTGGGTAATGGGGTTGTTTGCTGCACATTCTACTGCATTCACTGTTTCCAGCATTTACCTGCTACAATCTGGGAGGGGGGACAGGGAGTGTATAAGCAACTATAGGGATTTGGACAGTGTTTGTGTAAGAGATACTGATTTGTGTCATAAAGTGAAAAAGGGACGCTACTATGTGGTAGAATGCAGATATGGTTGTGCTACTGTGTATTGGGGATACTATTGTGTGGCCACATCCCTTCTTTGTGAGACCAGACTCCATTATTGAGTGTTAGCCCCTTTATTAAATATGGAATAGAGGGCGCACATATATAGTTTGCAGGTAGGCGCCGGACACCCTAGCACCGGCCCTGCTAATCGCATATGTACTAAGCAATTGCGGTACATCTCGCCTCCAGGGAGTTATATCACACTTGATACTAATCGCATATGTACTAAGCAATTGCGGTGCATCCCGCCCCCAGGGAGTTATATCACACTTGATACTAATCGCATATGTACTAAGCAATTGCGGTGCATCCCGCCCCCAGGGAGTTATATCACACTTGATACTAATCGCATATGTACTAAGCAATTGCGGTACATCCCGCCTCCAGGGAGTTATATCACACTTGATACTAATCGCTTTGACGGCTTTATTCTTACACCGCAATTTAGATCCGTTTGAACACATCCCACCCAAATATAACTCTCTCTGCACATGTTACATCTGCCCCACCTGCAGTGCAGCATGGTTTTGTCTCTCAAAGAAGGAGTTTGCTTTTGCAAACCAATTAGAATCACCCCAGAATGTAGATCAGTATCTCACTAGTCTGTCTGCTGCATAATTACAATGATTCAACATCTGCGATAGAAGAATACTTACAAAAACTACACAAGTGACATACACTACTATTACACCAGCACTGCACCTAAGACAAGTATGCCAACACACCTGACCTTCTCAATACACAAATCAGTTTAATTGTCACAGTAATTGACTACATCCTAACCCACAAGGTACGCCCATGGGAAGCTGGTTCGCCCAAATCTATACATACGTCTTGGTAGAAAAATGGTAACACAACTGCATCTGGTTTAACATCTATGCAGACCACATTTACTACTGGTACCATTACTGAGGACATTGGGGCAGTACGGACGGTGTAATGGTTAGCATTACTGCCTCACAGCACTGAGGTCATGGGTTCTATCCCCACCATGTGTTATATATACGGGGCAGTACGGACGATGTAATGGTTAGCATTACTGCCTCACAGCGCTGAGGTCATGGGTTCTATCCCCACCATGTGTTATATATACGGGGCAGTACGGACGATGTAATGGTTAGCATTACTGCCTCACAGCGCTGAGGTCATGGGTTCTATCCCCACCATGTGTTATATATACGGGGCAGTACGGACGATGTAATGGTTAGCATTACTGCCTCACAGCGCTGAGGTCATGGGTTCTATCCCCACCATGTGTTATATATACGGGGCAGTACGGATGGTGTAATGGTTACATTACTGCCTCACAGCGCTGAGGTCATGGGTTCTATCCCCACCATGTGTTATATATACGGGGCAGTACGGACGGTGTAATGGTTAGCATTACTGCCTCACAGCGCTGAGGTCATGGGTTCTATCCCCACCATGTGTTATATATACGGGGCAGTACGGACGGTGTAATGGTTAGCATTACTGCCTGACAGGGCTGAGGTCATGGGTTCTATCCCCACCATGTGTTATATATACGGGGCAGTACGGATAATGGTTACATTACTGCCTCACAGCACTGAGGTCATGGGTTCTATCCCCACCATGTGTTATATACAGGGCAGTACGGACGGTGTAATGGTTAGCATTACTGCCTCACAGCACTGAGGTCATGGGTTCTATCCCCACCATGTGTTATATATACGGGGCAGTACGGATGGTGTAATGGTTAGCATTACTGCCTCACAGCACTGAGGTCATGGGTTCTATCCCCACCATGTGTTATATACAGGGCAGTACGGATGGTGTAATGGTTAGCATTACTGCCTCACAGCACTGAGGTCATGGGTTTGATTTGCATACCTCCCAATTGTCCCATTTTTTACAGGACCAACCTGGTATTTTGGGGTGGTCCCGGCCCCCACTGTCCTGCAGCGGCGGGGGTGGCAGTAGGAAGTCGTCGTCCCCCCCAGCCATACAGGCAGAAAATGGGGGCGTGACTTGAGGTTGCATCATCCTGTGAGGCCCACGCCCCCTTTTCATAGGCCACGTCCCGTTTTGAACTTCAACAAAGTTTTGAGGTATGGATACCATGTCCCTAACTGTATAGAGTTAGTACATTCTCCCCGTGCTTCCTCCAGGTACTCTGATTTCCTCCCACAAACCAAAAATAGTAGGTTAATTTGTTCTAAAAAAAAAAAAAGGTGTGCATGTGTGTGTGTGAGTGCATGTGTGTGTGTGTGTGTGTGTGTGTGCGTGTCAGTGTGTGTACATGTGGTTCTTATATGCTGTCAAACCCTATGTTTCTGTGTTCTGTATATGGAACGGACTAGATGAAACCTTCAAGGAATTCCAAAATTGCATCACAGAAATTCACCACCAGCAGCACAAGGGAAGACAAGAACACACATTAAAATAATTAGACCGGAAGACAGCCACCAGTAATTGTAGCAATCAAGCAACATTTCATTAACAAGGAATGGATGGAATTGAAACAAAAAGTCCTACTAGACCTCCAACGACTGTCGGGGGAAAGCACCTGATAATTATTGTCCTTTCCCAATAGGACTGCCTTGGGTGACTGGCAGGTCGGACTTCCAATAGGAAGTCACTCCCAGTCACAGTCTCACGAACTGCTTCTGGCTATACTAACACTGAGCACAGTGTCGGATTTGACATGGGTGGCCGTAGGTAAATACTGGCACTGACTGACTGTAGGTGCATTTCTGATGTAAACATCCCACCTCTTATGTGTACCTTAGCATGAAAACCTTATACATTCAAACTTATCTAATAACCTGAAATAAAGACTCGGAGGCATAGATTGGCAGAAATTGTTAACTGATTTTATTTATAGGAAATTTTAAACTAAGTTGATTATTTTAATTTTGAATTAATTTTAATTAATGGTGGCCAAGAAAGAACGGCTAACTACATAAACTCCACCCCCAAAAATCTGACGTAATCGTCCCAATTAAACAAACGGTATCCAACTACACCCCCCATTGACAACCCACCAAGCCAGGTAGGTCGCTGTCCCCGACACGGGTGATACAGCAAAGGCCTTAGCCAACGAGAGGTGAGAGCACCGCAAAAATATGCCAATAAGAATGGCAACCTAACGCTAAGATATGACTAACTGAATAACTCTGCCGTTCTTTCCCGCCTATCAGCTAACGCGATTAAACCACACCCTCCACCAGAACTCCAAAAGAAATAGGGAGGGAGGGCGGGAATTTCTGCAGGGAGAAGAGGTAGATCCCTCCTCTTCCTGCCTTAATAAAATCAGCCCCTATTGCCCAGCCTATGCCCCTATTGGCCCTAGGTCACATGCTCCAGTGTGACACTCTTAGGGGGGATGTTTAATCCACTCCATTTTCATTCCTGGCATTACGTTATTCTTACCTGCAATTATCCAAGGACAGGAGACTCATTCAGAGCCCAGATATATCCAGAGAAGTCAAATGAAAGCACAGTTGGCCTCTCACAGGCACGGATGTCATTGGACTTATTATATGGCTCATTATAGGACTGTGACCACCGCCTGTTCTCAGCAGCAGAGATGGAACCGATGGTGGTGTTATGGCCGAGCCGACCGCTCAGAAGAAGGAACAAAAGTGTTTCCTGCGGAGCTGTAGACGCTGTCTGGCTGTTACCTTCAGGTGGTGACGGGGCTGTAAATTAAAGCAACTTGAAAAATTGTCTGAAGTCCGTTCTATCTCATTAATGTGTCAGGAATAAAGCAAACACAGCGCTTCGCAGTCAGGAATCTGCGCCAGCAACTGGCATACGTGATGGCCGTGGGAGCGAGTGGGTGCCGGGCTGGGCAGAACCATGAAATCCCTAAGGATGCCGTCTACAGAGACTAGGTCCACCACTTTTGGTCGACATGGACAAAAGGTTGACATACACTATGTTGACATGGGCCACAGGTCGATACAGGCAATATGTTGTCATGGCAATTGTCCACATATAAAAAGATCATCATGAGTTTAAAAATAAAATCTGTACTTGTGTATTTTGGCGGCGCCCATCGCATCGCATACCATAACGCATGCGATGGTATGCGATGCGACGCGATTTCATGCCATAGTGTGCGATGGCATACAATTTTCAAATTGTATGCCATTGTACATGGCATATGCCCTACGATGCGATGCGATGCGATTAAACATTGTATAAGCACCCTAATGGGTGCTTATACAATGTTAAGCACCCTTCTGGGTGCTTACAATGTTAAATGCACCCCCACGCCACCCCCCCACTATAAACGTGAACCCGAAGCGTGGCGAGCGGCGGCGGTACGCGTCCTACAACCTTTTCATACCCCCACTATCCACGTCGGCGTGGAGTTGAGAATAGAAAGTGTGGCGAGCGCAGCGAGCCCGAAGCGTGGTGAGCGCACGCGGATACCTTCACAGGTATCCGCGTCCCCTGGCGGGCTTCACAGGTGTCCGCGTTGCGAGCCACGCGAGGGACCGCGGACACCTATGAAGCCCGCCAGGGGACGCGGATACCTGTGAAGGTATCCGCGTGCGCTCACCACGCTTCGGGCTCGCTGCGCTCGCCACACTTTCTATTCTCAACTCCACGCCGACGTGGATAGTGGGGGTATGAAAAGGTCGTAGGACGCGTACCGCCGCCGCTCGCCACGCTTCGGGTTCACGTTTATAGTGGGGGGGTGGCGTGGGGGTGCATTTAACATTGTAAGCACCCATTAGGGTGCTCAAAAGCACCCTTTAGGGTGCTTATACGATTTTTCATCGCATAGGGGGTCAAAATCGCATCGCATGCCATCGGGTACATGGCATGCGATGCGATGCGTTCATCGCACGATGCTGAAATCGGGCGCCGCCAAAATACACAAGTACCATAAAATCCTTTCTTAGGACTTTTTACGATTGTGGTAAATTACAGTTGGGAAAGGTAAAGTGTGTCACCTGCAGTGAGGAACCCTGCCCAATAGGGTACATGCTGCACTCATTGGGGGTCCATGTCGACAGAATAAAACATGAAAACTCATGTCAACCTTTTTTGTGTGCCATTTCTATGTTGACCTGTTGCCTGTGTAGGTCGACACATGAAAAGGGTTGACATACATTAGATCGACAGGTTAAAAAGGTCAACACAAACAAAAGGTCGACATGAGTTTTTTTTGGAGGGGTGTCTATGTCGACATAGGTCCACATGGACACAGTGTCGGTGTACCGTGTCCCCTGGTATGGCTCACTGCGCACTGCACACTATTATATTCCCACCATGTCCACTGGGATGGTAATGTCAACCATTTTGATGTCGACCTTTTTACCACATTGACCTAACATCTGTCATCCTTTTTTATGTGTCGACCTCCTGTCTGTATCTATCATGCGTGACTGTCTGTAAGCTAACTGGAGCCACGGTTTTCTTTGTGTAACAGCGGCTCGTCTCGGGGCGCCGAGAGCATCTCACACGCACGCACGTCCCATTCTCAGCGAAATACGCCCCCAGATAGGACGCTGTAACGCGAAACCAGCAAAGAACCGCAGCGCCATCTGTATACCTATCTACAGTATCTATCTTATAGAACTATACGTCGGAAGGCACGGTAACCTTATAACAGACCTGAACAGCATCATGGGAAATCAGACACAGGGCCAGGTGTATCAAGCTTCAAAAAGTGATCAAGTGGAGAGTAACAAACAGCCAGCCAATCAGCTCCCAACTGTCATGTTACAGGCTGGGTTTGAAAAATGACAGTTATGAGCTGATTGGATGGTTGTTTATCACTCTCCATTTGATCACTTTTTGAAGCTTGATACATCTGGCCCACAATCTCCGTAATATCAGCAATTTGGGTAACCCATTTTGGCAATAAATATCCGCACTCTCTGCATGAATTGAAAGTTTTGATTTAATGACGCTGTACACAACTCCAGGCTGGTGCATCCCGGCTCCCTCGCTGTGCCTCGCTGTGCCTCACTATGCCTCGCTGCATCTGGCTGGCGCTTCAGTTTATTAACAGCTACTGGAATCTCTTCAGCACATTTTTGTTTCCAACTATTGTCTTTTTCTCCAGCAATATGTCGCTCCTCTGACATTTCCCTTCCCTCCCCATCACAGACTTCTGTTTGCTGATCATCTTATTCATTTTCATTCCAGTTACTATGGTGATTCCCCGGGTTTGGGATATCACAATTTCTAAATAGTCATTTAAAGAGCTAGGAAACCCCACAGGCAAAATATAGCATGTATTGTATTGTATCCAGCGGACTAATTGGCATCGGGATATTGGGCCAACCAGTGGTGGATCCAGGGGTGGGGCTGCAACACAGTCCAAAATTCAAACAAGGCAAAACACCAACTGCTAGCGAGTAAGTCTGGAATGGCAGTTGGTGCTGCTCCCCTATTTGAATTTTGGAATGTGCCGCAGCCCCTCCTCTGGATCCTCCCCTGGCGCCAATGCAGCTGTCCCAGAAATGGATGTCCTGAGAGATATAGGGGGGTAATTCAGACCTCATCGCACAGCAGTAAATGTCAAGCGTTCACATAGATGCTGCAGTACTATGGTGAAATTCTGTCATGCAAAAATAGAAGTGTATGACTAGTGATAATTAGGCACCCGAGAGAAAATGACCAAACTTCATTTGTTAGAGCCGGCCCTAGCTAATTTTATGCCCTAGGCAAGATTTTGGTTGTGCCTCCTAACACCATCACTAGTCTGCCCCTAAACCATTGCTCATTATTATTATTTATACAGCACTTACAAATTCTGCAGCGCTTTGTATTGCTCCTTATTCACACTGCACCACACAGTAGTGCCCTTTATACACATTATGCCACATGGTAGTGCACTTTATACACATTATGCAACAGGGTAGTGCAACAGGGTAGTGCACTTTAAACACATAATTGCACACAGTAATAGCAAATTTTATACACATAATACCACATAGTAATGCCCCTTACACAATATACCACACATTAGTAATGCCCTTAAACACATAATGCCACACAGTAATTCACCTTAAACATTTATCTGCACATTAGTAACATCGTTATACACATATACCACACATTATTAAAACCCAATTTTACCCCCTTCACAGCACTCACCCGACTCTGCAGATATTGAAACCTGGGCTGGCTGCGGGGAGTCAGCCTTTGCAAGCTCATTCTACCGGACTCCGCTAAGGCCCACGGGGGGAGGAGCTGCTGCAGCTGGGCTTGCACAGCAGCCCTCCCTCGTCATTTTTATACTGCCCACCACTGCCTCCACTATCTCTGCTCCCGGCACTGATGCACCCGCAGGCTCAGATGTATGGCCTGCATGCCCGTAGTCATTTAAAATGCCCTAGGCATTTGCCCAGTTTGTCTATGCCGAGTGCCGGCTCTGGCCGCTTAGCATTTTTTCTGCCACACTTGTGTTTTTCTTCGCACTCCCACTAAAAGTCCAGTTACCACCCCCAGTGCATGTATGTTTCGATATTCGCACAGCAGTGTTCAGGTCTGAATCGGGCTTATACTGTAGCACCGTAAAATACCGCTACGGTACTTTATTATTGTACATAGATTTCCCAAACTGTTCAGTAGCCAGAAGATACTTTGCTGAAACCACAAAGCTTATTGTACACCTGCATAAAGCCGTTCAGCTATGGGGGGAATTCAATGAGCCGTTATAACACGTTAAATTACCGCAATTATGGGTTTGTGCGTTCCCATGATTTGCGCTATATTGCCAATGTGTGATAATCCTTGCCATCAAAACCTGAGAAAATGTCACCCCTTAGTATGCCCTGGGCACAGAGGTTGGCTTCAACCATGGCTAAGCTTACCTCCTGCTGTGATATAGCCGAGAAACTTTTTTGGTGTTCGACTTCTATTGTTATACTGCTGAAACCTGAAGTCTCCGCAGCTCTCGCACCGGAACTGCTGAACACTATTTTCATTTGTTAGAGTGAAGGAAGATGTAAGTTATTACCAGTGTTGCCAGGGTGACCGGCGTATGTTATGAAAGCCTGTCCCCGGCCCCCCCTGGCAGCAGTTAGGGGTGACACATTGTCCCGCTGAGGAATCTCCGAATAATCATTTCACAGGCACATTCTGAATAGGAACCAGTGGCCTCATAGCAAGTCCCGTATCGGTCCTCCGAAAACATTTACTAACATTTCATCTCTCCCTAAAGAACAACCACTGTGGCAGTAGAGTAATTAAATACTTCCCAATCAGAAACACACACACACACACACACACACACACACACACACACACACACACACACACATATATATATATATATATATATATATATACACACAGTTATAATATATGCAGTTATAATACTTTATAATACATTAGTGTCATTTGTAACACGCTCAAATCTATTGACTTTTGAGAAGGATGAAAACTTTTGCACGCTGCTGTCATTCATTTTGAAGTCCCCAATGCTGTAACTGATTGTGTTGGGACATATCGGTGATAGTCCGAAACCACTCAGTAAATAGATGTGTAACTTGCAGAAGCCATAACATGTGCAATACGGGACCATCAAGGCTGGGGACGAATTTGGATCGCAATGAGCTTTCCTGAATCGACCCATTAATTAAAGTGCCCCGAAAGTAGCAAGTTTTTTTCAACACGTCCCAACTTCCTCCGAGTGTCTTGTGAGATGTATCAAGCTTGAAAAGTGAAAAAATTGAGAGTGATAAACCACCAGCCAATCAGCTCCCACCTGCCATGTCACAGGCTGGGTCTGAAGAATAACAGGCAGGAGCTGATTGGCTGGGTGTTTATCACTCTGCATTTTATCACTTTTTGAGTTACGTTATAGGTAAGTGGGATTTCCTATTCCAGGAGTGCGTTGCGTTATCGCATCACAATAAACTGTTGAGTCCTAAAACAATATCCACAGCAGGCCGCCTGCTTTCCATCCATTGGCTAAAGGTGCCCGTACACAGTGTGTTTTGGGCTTGCCATGTGAAAGCCCCGGGTGCCACATATGCATGCAGGCAGGACTGGACTGGCCTCCTGGCAAATGCCAGGGGGACCGATGGCCAGGTGGGCCAATTTCTTGGAGGTTCCACCTCCCGATTGGTGCACAGAGAAAGCCGCTGGACTTGCAGAAGGTTGGGCAGCTCTCTTTGTGCGCCGCTGAGGTCCAGGAGAGAAAGGCGGGCATCACACGCCGCTATTGTCCTCTCTCCTGCAAGCCAGAAGAGGAAGCACGTGGATGTGCGAACACGCATGTGTGTTTCCGGCGTGTGCGTGCACGCGGCAAAGGTTGCGTACGTGCACAAATGCCAGGACCGATTCAGCGGCCCAGTCCATCGCTGCATGCAGGAGAGGGGGAAATGGAGTGAAGCCCAATGACTGCCTTGCCTCAGCTGGCTCAGCCCTGCGTCACCTTATTATATACACTATATAGCATTATTTTACACTGAAACGCAGGTGATTATCTCTCAGGGTCTTTGACCTATAATATTTCTAATTCCATGTAATACCAGCCTGCCCTGATCTTGGCGGCCCTATTAAGGTGTTATTTGTAGCTACATTTGAAGTCATTACCTCCAATTTTAACACAGCAACCTACTGTAAGACATTTGACAAGGTCACATAAAAGGACATTAAAGGCTCTAAGTCATTAAATTAATGAATGTTGCGGTCCCCGGCAAAGGACAGAACAGACACATTCTAACCCTTTGACTGCCAACGTTGCAAAATATCTAGTAACAATGCCAATCACAGCGACTGTTCTTTTAGTATAAATAAATACAAATGTGGCCATGTCAATTAACCCTGTGAGTGCCAACATCTCTGGGAGAGATGTTTAAAATATCCATAAAAAAATTCCAGCGTCGCTCACATTTGTTATATAGATTCAAATAACCAATGTTCTGGAAACATAGATTATATTTCATTATGATGAATAAAAAGGTCCGCTTGGTATTTGTACACCTATTTTGACAAATTCACTTGGCACTCAAAGGGTTACTTGAAGTTTCGTTAAATACTAAGAATCACTCAAAGGGTTAATGCTGAAGTTGCCTGAGATATCTAGTAATCCTGCACTGCAGGCCTCCTGGGTACACTAACTGCAACATTTACCGATAACCACTGGATTGCAGGTTATTATTTGATACTTTTTCAGGAGAATGTAACATTTTTGAACCTTGTCGGATAATACATTTTAGTTTTGCTGAAAAATGGTTATATTGTAATTTATCAAACACAACCTGTAACATTGCAGTTAGCAGCTGATTGGCTGCTACTTTATCCCTCCAAGGCTCAGTACATAATGATGGCCAAAGTGGTTTACATTAACACCAGTGCAACTGTTGCAAAAGTGTTGTTCCCAGAGTAGGGCCATACAGAGCAGGGACATACAGAGCAGGGACATATAGAGCAGGGACAACTAGAGTAGGGCCATATAGAGCAGGGACATATAGAGCAGGACCATATAGAGTAGGGCCATATAGAGTAGGACTATATAGAGTAGGGCCATAAAGAGCAGGGCCTTATAGAGCAGGGACATATAGAGTAGGACTATATAGAGTAGGGACATATAGAGCAGGGACATATAGAGCTGGACCATATAGAGCAGGGCCATATAGAGCAGGACCATATAGAGTAGGGACATATAGTGCAGCGACAACTAGAGTAGGGCCATATAGAGCAGGGACATATAGAGTAGGGACATATAGAGCAGGGACATATAGAGCAGGGACATACAGAGCAGGACCATATAGAGCATGGACATATAGCGCAGCGACAACTAGAGTAGAGCCAAATAGAGCAGCGACAACTAGAGTAGGGCCATATAGAGCAGGGCCATATAGAGCAGGGCCATATAGAGCAGGGCCATATAGAGCAGGGCCATATAGAGCAGAGACATATAGAGCAGGGCCATATAGAGCAGGGCCATATAGAGCAGGACCATATAAAGAAGAGACATATAGAGTAGGGCCATATAGAGCAGGGCCATATAGAGTAGGACTATATAGAGTAGGGACATATAGAGCAGGGACATATAGAGCAGCGACATATAGAGTAGGGAAATATAGAGCAGGGACATATAGAGCAGGGACATATAGAGTAGGACCATATAGAGCAGTGACATATAGAGCAGGGACATATAGAGTAGGGACATATAGAGCAGGGACATATAGAGCAGGGACATATAGAGCAGGGACATATAGAGCAGTGACATATAGAGCAGCGATATATAGAGCAGGGACATATAGAGCAGGGACATATAGAGCAGTGACATATAGAGCAGCGATATATAGAGCAGGGACATATAGAGCAGGGCTATATAGAGCAGTGACATATAGAGCAGCGACATATAGAGCAGGATCATATAGAGTAGCGACATATAGAGCAGGATCATATAGAGTAGGACCATATAGAGCAGGGACATATAGAGTAGGGCCATATAGAGCAGGGACATATAGAGTAGGGCCATATAGAGCAGGGACATATAGAGTAGGGCTATATAGAGCCAGGACATATAGAGCAGGGCCATATAGAGCAGGACTGTATAGAGCAGGGACATATGGAGCAGGGCCATATAGAACAGGGACATATAAAGTAGGACCGTATAGATCAAGACCATATAGAGTAGCAACATATAGAGTAAGACCATATAGAGCAGAGACACATAGAGTATGGACATATAGAGTATGGACATATAGAGCAGAGACATATAGAGCAGGGACATATAGAGCAGGGACATCTAGAGTAAAAGGATATAAAGTAGGAACATATAGAGCAGCGACATATAGAATAGGGTCATATAGAGCAGGACTATATAGATTAGGACCATATAAATTAGGGCCATACAGAGTAGGGCCATATAGATTAGGGCCATGTAAAGTAGGACCATATAGATTAGGGCCATATATATTAGGACCATATACATTAGGACCATATATAGTAGGGCCATATACATTAGGACCATATAGAGTAGGGCCATATAGATTAGGACTATATAGAGTAGGGCCATATAGATTAGGACCATATAGAGTAGGGCCATATCCTGAGAGCACATGGACTAATCCTGTATTGGGAATAAAAACGCACCACTATTTAGAATATGGACACTGGTTCCTGATGAAAGGATTCCTGACAAAGGTCAGGGAATTATACTTCCATTCCCCCTAATCCCTCCCACCCTCCCTGCCCTCAAACCCCCCCCCCCCCACACACAGTGTAATTCTAACCCTCCTTGCTAGTGCCGCCTACACCTAACCCACTTGCCCCACAGCCTAATCCTAAAACCCATCCTACCGCACCCCAATCCTCCGCACACCGCATACTTCTAATCAGGAACCTGGCAGTTGGGATTCCGGTGCTAAATTCCTAAATTAATTGATATCTGCATTCTGGCACCGGCCTCCTACCTGGCGTTGGTAAAGTGACTGTTGGCATCCCATCTGGCGCATCCCGTATAATGGGCCTGATTCACGGTGGCTAGGTCCCATGCATATTCACTGCATGGACCAATGTTTCGGGTCTGCGCATGCGTACCCGGGAATATACGCATGTCTAGACCTGTTGTGCGGACACCTTCGGCGACTATCACAATCGGTGCACCCATAAAATGCTGACGAACAAAGGCGTGGCAAAGCCTGAATGAGGAGGGGGGCTGATGTCACATGACGCCCCGTGCTCGGCCATTCCCGAGGCTAATAAAAGTCAGTCTACAGTCAGTCGGTTACCATCGAATGATTCTTCACTTGATTGTCCACATGCAAAGGGAAGTGTAAGCATACACATCCATTCGCATGCTGGCTCCGACATTTGCGCTGCTTAGCAAATCCCCATGAATTAGGCAGTGTTAGGTCTGCTTTTATGACTTTCTGCATTAATTGCGCGTATCGGATCCCATAAAATTACATTTATTCATATATTCAGTAATTTACCAGCATTATCTCAAATAACCAAATAATACAGCGTTCCGTCCTCATATATTCTATACAACATGAATTGTGGTTAGAAACAAGCAAACCCTTTCTTTTCTAGAGCCGATTCTGCAATCAGACAGCGAGAGACGCGGTCAGGACTCGTGTTCCCAGAAGCTACAGGATATATGGATAGGAATTCCCATGTGGCTCTGTTGCCGAATGCCCTGATTGATATGCCAGCCAATGCCAGTGAACAGGATGCCACCGGCCAGCCCTGGTCCGGATATCCAGAAGGGCATACTGTATAAGCGAGGTGTAGATTTACATATTGGGAGCATAGGCGAATCTAGGGGGTGGTCCGGGGGTGCACAGGACCACCCATTAGCCCATTTTGTAGCTGAGGGAAGGGGCTTTCCAACAAGCCCAGCCCCGTGTCTCTAGCCCCCTGGGAACTGGAGATACGGCCAGGCAAAGCTGGAACATTTTCCCTATAGAATAACATGGGACCCACAAATTCCGACCCCCACCCAGTTCAATGGCTGCCAGTTCCCCCTTCGGCATCACTGAAGCTCGAGGTTGATCTCAGTCGAACCCAAATCGCTGGGCCTTCAATCTGATACCAGGCTGGATCCATATGGGTTAATTGGTTCCAGGGATATTGAGGTTAAACCGTTTTTTTTTTTTTCATTTCCTAAATGTAATTTCATGACTATTTATGTTTTTTGAGGGCAGATTTCTCTGGAACCAAACATCCCAGTTTCACGGGACCAAAATCATTCAAAGCCAACTCAAAAGTTCTTTAATATGATACTGGTCTCATGTAAATGGGTCAGTTGGTTCCGAAGATATAGCTGGTTGGTTAAAGGGGGGTAGGAAGAGGGGAGTGGTTGCCTTACCCCCTCATACCAGAAAATGCAGGGACTAGGCTGGTGTATAAGGGGTCAGCCTGGGAATGTCCCTGCATGATCCTGGGACCATATTCCCGAAAAATCCCTGCATTTTCTATTGTGAAAGGGGTATTATTTCAAACAGCCGTGACCTGCAGTGCTCTGAATACAGCCGGGCAACCCCCTGCTCTCTGTCCAGCTGTCAATGACTGTCACCCCTGCAGTTTCTGCTCCAATTCTTCTCCACGCTTTCACCTCAGCCCGCCCCCCCTTTAATCATGCGCGGCATCATGTGTAATGGGTACTATGGTGTGCGGCACCATGTGTAATGGGTACTATGGTGCCATCAAGCAAGAACCCCCTAGCAATGAGCACGTAGGTAAGCAGCACTTATGTGGCAAATATGTAATGGGCATTACAGTTTGATATGTATGTAATGGGCATCATGATGTGTGGCACAATGTGTAATGGGCATTATGGTGTGTGGCCTTATGTGTAATTGGCATTACGGCGTGTGACTTTATGTGTAATGGGTATTACGGAGTTTGCTAAAATGTGTAATGGGCATTACTGTGTATGGTCTAAAGTGTAATACCACACCCCTTTTTGTGATGCCACGCCTCCTTCCCATGAGGCCACACCCCCTTTTTGCCGCGCGGCTACGCCGCGCAAAGGTTCCCCTGCTATTATGTCTACATCTGGGACCACCCATTACCATAATTCTAGATTCGCCTATTATTGGGAGTGAATGTGACCTTGAGAATGAGGAGATAATTCAGTCAGATATATTTGAGATGTTTAATACGTGAAGTATAATGGGGCGAGAAATCTACGCAGGGCGATATTCAGCAGCGAACGCAACCGAGAATAAGGACGGACTGTGGCTGTAGTGGAACAGAGAAAGGCCAGATATCCACGACGCTGTAAAAGGGAACATTAAGTAACAGTGTGGAAGATTCCGGAAACACTAGTGGGCGTGGGAGTGGATAGATTTAATGAACAGTCAAATTATTGACTGTAAACTAATTGAATTAGAGGAATACAGTACAGATATAAATACAGAAACAAAGGAAAAACAAAGTCGATTTACATATCTAAGATCCAACAAGATATAAGATCCATGTAACCTATCGGCCGGATTCATGTTTACAATGGGAACAAATACATTTAAATGTTTTCTGTGCAGGGTAAATACTGTCTGCTTTTGCATGCAGCCCACACGTCAGACAGCCCTTTTAAGTTAACGCCGCCCCACTATCAGGAGCTGAGAGACATATGCCAGAGAAACGCGTTGAGCTTGAGCCTCTTAATTTGACACGCCAACACGCTGAGGACCACTTTCATCTGATACCTACAACCTGCACAATTGGACCCTGCATTTATCTCCTCTTGGACTTCGTCCTAATTGCACATTTGAGAGGACTTTCAAAGTGGCGTGACTTGTGAACAGCCATCGGGGCGGGTTGGGCTGCCGGGAAACCGGGCAATTTCCCGGAGGGCCGGTTCGGATTTGTCCACTTTCCCCACTGACCAGGCTGCCGCTGTCTCCCCTGGCCGGGCCGCGGCCGCTAACCGCAAGAGGGACTGGGGAGGCTGCCAGTGATAAAGATGGCGGCGGCCGGTGGTCCTAGGGGAGAGCTACTGCCCATGCCCAAATGCAGCAGCTCCTCCTCCTCCCGTGGCCCTTTGCAGTGCTTCACACACTGCGCGTGAAGTGAAGTCCTGCTGCCTAGGCTGTTCTCCCCTGCCGAAACTGTGCTGTCCTCCCTGGACCCCTGGCGCTACCTCCCTGCTGCTACTGGAGTGAAGCAGCCTGCCCCATGTAAGTGTAAGGCTCCTTCCAGCGTTAGACCCAGCCCCCTATCCTGGAAACCCGTTAGCGCAACCCCCCCCCCCCCCACGCGCAACCCGTTAGCACAGCAAACCTGGTAACACCCCACCCCCCCCAACCCGGTAACACCCCCCCCCCTATCCAATGCATATGTAAATGATCCACATATATAGGAGGTGTCTTTTTGTTTTAAAGTATTATTTCAGGTTTTTTTTATGCTATTGGATATCCAATTTTGAATTGTATTGTTTATTGCGCATTAAACGTCCCAATTTTAATATTTTTTTTTTTTTACTTTTTAAAATGTATTTAATTTATTTTCAGCCAGCGCTGCTACAAATTGTTTATTCTTGTCTGTCTACCATCTCTCTATTGCAGGGGTGGCCAACCGGTCAGAGGTAAAGAGCCGAAAAATATCGGTAGTCAAGCTAAAGAGCCAACATCATGCGTGCGCCAAAAAAAGGGGCGTAGTCTATTTTGACCCCTTGGGTGGGTGTGATACAAATATGCCTCCAATAGTGCAGTGCCATATATACATATGCCCCCAATAGTGCCAGATACACATATGCCCCCCACGGTGCCAGGTATGCACCACACGGTGCCGGGTATGCCCCCACAGTGCCAAAAAGCTGATATGCCCCCACAGTGCCACAAACTGCTATGCCCCCACAGTGCCACAAACTGCTATGCCCCCACAGTGCAAATTTCCCAGCAGCAACACTCACCGTTGTTGCTGCTGCTGCCAGGTGGGGAGAGGACAGTCTGGTGTCCCCCTGCAGTCCTCCTGTCATGTCACCGATGGGAGGAG
Source organism: Crinia signifera (assembly GCF_055691185.1). NCBI lineage: Eukaryota > Metazoa > Chordata > Amphibia > Anura > Myobatrachidae > Crinia > Crinia signifera. The sequence continues at coordinate 167,036,529 of NC_139223.1, read as the reverse complement.
AGCACAGGTACACTGCGCGTCTCCTTCCCCCTCATTTCCCTGTGACTGGGCCACTCACCAATCAAAGCTCGCTGGCCGGCTCCTGATTGGCTGCTGGCCCACGAGCTCTGCTTGGCGGATGGCCCAGTCACAAGGATGCACAGTAAGGGATAGGAGAGATGCGCGATGCGCGCTCTCCTCCCCTCAGAAGGAGAAGGGATTCAGGGAACCGGCAGCAGGGGGGACTGGGACAGACGGTGGGCGGCGGGCAGCAGTGGGAGCAGGAGCCGCACTTTACAAGGGGGAGAGCCGCATGAGGCTCAAGAGCCACAGGTTGGCCACCACTGCTCTATTGCCTTCTAGAAAATGATAGACAAAATATAATTTTCATTCTTTGAACCTTTAATCAGGGCTGTGGAGTCGGAGTTGGAATTGGAGTCGAGGAGTCGGAGCAAGTTTCGAGTACCTGGGGTCGGAGTCGGCAAACAATGCACCGACTCCAACTCCGACTCCGAAAATTATAATTAATGACTTCTCTACTGTAAGAATAAAGACCAATGCATGCAGTTCCTCACGTAACCGCAAAACAAACACGTTAAGTGACAGTGAAAAAGCATGCTTTTCATGTGCTTCACTATATGGCACGCAACGCACAATTCGGAGCACCAATACTTATAAATGTATTCTCCCTTGTAGTTTACAACTTATTTCAAACGTTCAATAAGATTTTCAATACCTCTAAAAATTCATTCAACCGAGCTCTCCCAGCATACGCACAACATCTTTTTACGCGGATGAAGATCTTGTTTCATGCGCAGGGTCGTTTGTTTACCTTGGCTAAGCCATTCCTTACGCTGGTTCATATTGATGTACAGGCACCATTTTTCGTCGCCAGTAACGATTCGGAAAAGAAATCGTTCCTTGTGTCCGTGAATTGAACGGTGACGAGCAAGCAATCCAGCGGACAAACATTGTGTTTGTCCTTTGCTTAAACTGTTCAATACAGTAGACTGTTGGCTTGCCAGCCTCTAGATTCTGTAGTAATAATATGTATGTTGCCTTTCTTTCCTTCAAGGAATGTATCAAATACATTCGCATATTAATACAGAGGAGTCGGAGTCGAGGAGTTGGGGTCAGCCGTACGAGGAGTTGGAGTCGGGGTCAGAGTCGGACCATTTATCTACTGACTCCACAGCCCTGCCTTTAATATATCTACCCATAATTGTGTATTTTCCACAGAACATATGGAATATATATATATATATATATATATAATGTAGCTCTAACCTCGTGCGCTAGCACATCTTGTGGCTGACTGTCCCCTCTGTTAAACTGCAATAATTATTTTGCTTACATCTTCCTTTACATGGTCCATAAAGTATGACTGCAGTTACTCCACAATGCTGCCAAAATTCTACCCCTCCCGGTCTCCGAACAAAAACAAAATAAATCTCATCATTGTAGACTATGGCATAGAAAAGTTCTATTTGGTGAAACTAACCCATCTCCAAAACACTTATTCAGACCTGATCTCTGTGCTGCTACTTAGCACAACCCTGCGATCAGATATCAAGCCAGAGTGGAATCCCAACCCCCGTATCAGATATCCAGCCAGAGTTGAATCCCGCCCCCCGTATCAGATATCCCGCCAGAGTTGAATCCCGCCCCCCGTATCAGATATCCCGCCAGAGTGGAATCCCAACCCCCATATCAGATATCCCGCCAGAGTGGAATCCCAACCCCCGTATCAGATATCCCGCCATAGTGGAAACCCGCCCCCCGTCTCAGATATCCCGCCAGAGTGGAATACATTCGGGGGGATACTTAATATTTGCGGCTTACCCCACAAAATGAGTGTTTTGGGGTATTTAGCCACAAATATAGAATGCTAAATGGGCCCAATTGGGCAGAAGGGCTAGTACTGTACATAAGGAAGGGTCTGGAACAAGGGTCAATCATAAACAGGGGGTGGTTCAGGCATGAGGTGTACATCATAGAGGGATTGTCATGAAGAAGGTTAGTACATAGGGGAGGTTATGCTACAAAAGGTTAGTACAGGGGTTTCCAAACTTTTTGAAGCAAGGCACCCTAAAGTATCAGAATTTTCTTTCCGGCACCCCTAGGCCAAAGGTTTCTTATTAGGAAACTTAGAAAAAAAATATATAAACAGTAAATTGTGTTTATATGTTTTTCTTAGGGTCAGTTAGGAAGTGAGGGCAGGGTCACGTCTGTTTGCCCACATACGGTAAGACTGGAAGCCACAAGCACTATATTTTCCTATTTCATTGGTCATAAATAATTTGAATTGGTCCTGGACCACCAACCCAGAACTCCCCTGCAAGTGTCCTACGGAATCCCAGGGTGCCACGGCACACAGTTTGGGAACCACTGGGTGAGTACATTGGGGTAGGAGTTCTATGATAACAGTATTGGACGGTATTTTGGTTTTTGTTCAATCTCTTGTGCATAAAAATATATAGTAAATAAGCATTACAATAAAGCAGAATGCTTCTATCCCAGGCTTCCCACAGGAGCACACCATCAGATTCTATCTCAGGCTTCCCACAGGAGCACACCAGCAGATTCTATCCCAGGCTTCCCACAGGAGCACACCAGCAGATTCTATCCCAGGCTTCTCACAGGAGCACACCAGCAGATTCTATCCCAGGCTTCCCACAGTCGCACACCAGCAGATTCTATCCCAGGCTTCCCACAGGAGCACACCAGCAGATTCTATCCCAGGCTTCTCACAGGAGCACACCAGCAGATTCTATCCCAGGCTTCCCACAGGAGCACACCAGCAGATTCTATCCCAGGCTTCTCACAGGAGCACACCAGCAGATTCTATCCCAGGCTTCCCACAGGAGCACACCAGCAGATTCTATCCCAGGCTTCCCACAGGAGCACACCAGCAGATTCTATCCCAGGCTTCCCACAGGAGCACACCAGCAGATTCTATCCCAGGCTTCCCACAGGAGCACACCAGCAGATTCTATCCCAGGCTTCTCACAGGAGCACACCAGCAGATTCTATGCCAGGCTTCCCACAGGAGCACACCAGCAGATTCAATCCCAGGCTTCTCACAGGAGCACACCAGCAGATTCTATCCCAGGCTTCTCACAGGAGCACACCAGCAGATTCAATCCCAGGCTTCCCACAGGAGCACACCAGCAGCAGTATCCCAGGCTTCCTACAGGAGCACACCAGCAGCAATATCCCAGGCTTCCCAGAGGAGCACACCAGCAGTTACTATCCCATGCTTTCCCCCAGGTGCTCACCAGTGGCTCCTATACCAGGCTTCCCACATAAGCACACCAGCAGCAGTATCCCATGCTTCCTAATGGAGCACACCAGCAGCTCCTATTCCGGGCTTCCCACAGGAGCATACCAGCAGCAATAGCCCAGGCTTCCCACAGGAGCACACCAGCAGTAATAGCCCAGGCTTCCTAAAAGAGAACACTAGCAGCTACTATCCCATTCCTCCCACAGGAACACACCAGCAATAGTATCCCAGACTTCCTACAGGAGCACACCAGCAGCACTTCCCACAGGAGCACACCAGCAGCACTAAACCAGGCTTCCCACAGGAGCACACCAGCAGCACTACCCCAGGCTTCCTACAGGAGCACACCAGCAGCGCTATCCCAGGCTTCCCACAGGATCACACGAGCAGCACTAACCCAGGCTTCCCACAGGAGCACACCAGCAGCACTATCCCAGGCTTTCCACAGGAGCACACCAGCAGCACTATCCCAGGTCTCTCACAGGAGCACACCAGCAGCACTATCCCAGGCTTCCCACAGGAGCACACCAGCAGCAGGCTTTCCACAGTAGCACACCAGCAGCACTATCCCAGGCTTCCTACAGGAGCACACCAGCAGCACTATCCCAGGCTTCCCACAGGAGCACACCAGCAGCACTATCCCAGGCTTTCCACAGGAGCACACCAGCAGCACTATCCCAGGCTTTCCACAGGAGCACACCAGCAGCACTATCCCAGGCTTTCCACAGGAGCACACCAGCAGCACTATCCCAGGCTTCCTACAGGAGCACACCAGCAGCACTATCCCAGACTTCCCACAGGAGCACACCAGCAACACTATCCCAGGCTTTCCACAGGAGCACACCAGCAGCACTATCCCAGGCTTTCCACAGGAGCACACCAGCAGCACTATCCCAGGTCTCTCACAGGAGCACACCAGCAGCACTATCCCAGGCTTCCTACTGGAGCACACCAGCAGCACTATCCCAGGCTTCCCACAGGTGCACACCAGCAGCACTATCTCAGGCTTCCTACAGGAGCACACCAGCAGCATAATCCCAGGCTTCCTACAGGAGCACACCATCAGCACTATCCCAGGCTTCCCACAGGAGCACACCAGCAGCAGTATCCCAGGCTCCCCAAAGGAGAACACCAGCAGCAGTATCCCAGGCTTCCTATATGAGCACATCAGCAGCACTATCCCAGGCTCCCCACATGTGCACACCAGCAGCACTATCCCAGGAGCACACCAGCAGCACTAGGAGCACACCAGCAGCAGTATCCCAGACTTCCTATATGAGCACACCAGGCAGCAGCTCCTATCCCAGGCTCCCCACATGAGCACACCAGCAGCACTATCCCAGGATCACACCAGCAGCACTAGGAGCACACCAGCAGCAGTATCCCATACTTCCTATATGAGCACACCAGCAGCACTATCCCTGGACCACACCAGCAGCACTAGGAGCACACCAGCAGCACTATCCCAGGACCACACCAGCAGCACTAGGAGCACACCAGCAGCACTATCCCAGGACCACACCAGCAGCACTAGGAGCACACCAGCAGCACTATCCCAGGACCACACCAGCAGCACTATGCCAGGCATCCTACAGGAGCACACCAGCAGCAGTATACAAAGCTTCCCACAGGAGCACGCCAGCAGCACTAGGAGCATACCAGCAGCAGTATCCCAGGCTTCCTATATGAGCACACCAGCAGCACTATCCCAGGCTTCCTATATGAGCACAACAGCAGCACTATCCCAGGCTTCCTATATGAGCACAACAGCAGCTCCTATCCCAGGCTCCCCACATGAGCACACCAGCAGCACTATCCCAGGAGCACACCAGCAGCACTAGGAGCACACCAGCAGCACTATCCCAGGACCACACCAGCAGCAGTATCCCAGACTTCCTATATGAGCACACCAGCAGCACTATCCCAGGACCACACCAGCAGCACTAGGAGCACACCAGCAGCACTATCCCAGGACCACACCAGCAGCAGTATCCCAGGACCACACCAGCAGCACTAGGAGCACACCAGCAGCACTATCCCAGGACCACACCAGCAGCACTAGGAGCACACCAGCAGCACTATCCCAGGCTTCCTATATGAGCACACCAGCAGCACTATCCAGCTTCCTATATGAGCACACCAGCAGCAGCTCCTATCCCAGGCGTCCTGCAGCCTCCGGCCTCTTGCTGGACAAAGTGACTTTTACAGTAATTACACCCGGAATGGAAGCTTTGGGATGTCCCACCCCTGTAATTGGCGTATTCCCTTATAGCAGCACCATATGTACTAAGGCAGCTTCCTGCTATAGCTGCTGCAGGCTCCGCTCATCCCAGAGAAAGTTCCAGGAATGTGTCAATATTTGTGCAACAGCAAAAACAAAGTCCCAGCGAGGCAGCAAGTTCTGCTACAATGTTGCAATGTTACCCGGCAGCAGCAACATACATGTACTATGTGCTTGTGCTGCACACCTAAGCCAAATACACATACAGACTGCATGCATTCCCATACACCAGCTCCCTGTATCCACTTACCCCAATCTCTGCAGAGGAGATGCTGCCACCACCACCACCAGCTCTGTGTGAGATGCCCAGCCTGTGACGTCACGCAGTGCACCCCCCTCCTCCTCCTGGGGCCCCCCTCCCTGCAGCTCAGTCGCTTTTCAGGCTCCAAGCACCCTTTGCCTGCCGGAGCTCAGAGGGGACAGGGGGCCACCCCACTCACCCTTTGATCATGGCTGGGAAGCCTGCCAGGGATTACAGCCACACTCCCCCTGCAGCATGCTGCTGGCTCAGGCTGTATAAAAAGCCCCATTTACAGATCCTGGAACAAATGAGTGAGATACAGAAGGGTTTCCTTCCAGCTGCTCTCTCTCATGCTGAGTGTGGAGTGAAGTGCTGAGGCATAGGGTGTCCTTTCATGCTGCAGCTGATGGTCATTTCCAGGGCTGCAGTGCCAGGCTGGGCATCACTGTGCATCCCTGCTGTCTGCAGGTGACTGTGTGCACAGGTAGAGCATCCAGGTGACACTTCTCACTGGTCCTGGGAACATGGACCAGGGACCTGCCAAGTTCTGCAGCAGCTGATACAGGGAGATCTGTTCTGTGCTGGGGTCAGGTTCTGTCCTGGTTGTCTTGTACCTGACCCATCTCTGTCCAATCTCTTGTGGTTCTCCAAGTCCATGCTTGCAGGGGAGGCTTGCTGGCACTTGTTGTTCCACTGCATAACCTAGTGTAATTGTAATCCCCCCCCCCGTATTTGGGAAACCAGGACAGGCTGAAAGAGCCTGGGGCTGGTTATGCCTGGAGGGGGGGAGGGGGGGGGGGGGACACGACCCCCCACGACATTTTTTTAAAAATTACAATTTCTCGGCTCCTGATTGGCTGCTAGGCGGCTAATAGAATCATTCGGAGGAAAGGCGCGGAAGATGAAACATCTCTGCGCCTCTCCAGTCCGTGAGCGGGTACCAGCCGGGAGCAGCGCGTCTGCCGGAGAGGATGCCGAGGTTGTCACCGGGGACCAGGTGAGTAGGATTTCCTTCCTTAGGAACCCCTTTTGGACTACTTCGGATCCTGGACCCTGGAGACATCAGCCCTGGAGCCCAGGACCCCGGACCAGCCCCGGACCCAGGATCCAGGGACCGACCTACGGGCTCAAGGTAGGTAAGTATCAGTGTGTGTGTTATGTGTGTATTAAACTTTTATTTTTCAGGGTGTCAGTGTGCGTTTTATTTAACTATTTTTTGTACTGTAGAACTACAAGTGCCAGCGGGCCCTTTAATGCCCCGCATGCTGGGACTTGTGGTTCTCCAAGTCCCAGCATGCGGGGTAGGCTTGCTGGGACTCATAGTTCTACAGTAGAAAACAATAGTTTTTAATCTTTTTTTTACACTTTGCATCAGCCCGATGCCCACCGCCCAGGGGCATCGGGGACAGCCCCGGACTTTCAGCATGGGCTGGTAAGTCCTGGAGGGGGGGGTCCCCACTTCCCCAGGACCCCTGCCCATGCTGACCAGCCAGGGGGATAATGCTTTGGCCGCGGGACCTTATATAATAAGTGTCCCCCGGCTGTGGCATTACCCTGCTGGCTGGTTGGGTCTGGTGCTGGTTCTTAAAATACGGGGGACCCCTAATCATTTTGCCCCCCGTATTTCGGGAACCAGAGCCTGGTGCTGGTTTCATTAAATCAAGGGGACCCCTATTTGTCGGGGACCCTGATTTTATGTCACCAGCACCGGCTCAATGAGCCCGGGGCTGGTTATGCTCTGGCGGGGGACCCCACGCTGTTTTTTTTTTTTTAAATTGCGATTTCCTGCAAACGTGCGATTTTCAGACCTGAAAATCGCACATATTCAGGACTAAAGAAATTGCACCAAATCGCACCTATTCGCACTATTTGGCCCGTTTTTCGCATCTCATTAAATATGCGAAAAACGTGCCAATCTTGCGATTTTCAAAAGTGCAAGTTGGTGCGATATAAAAACATGCGCATTTATCTCACTCCATAGAATGTCACCCCATGTGTCATCCGTCTGTGACATATCCATCGTAAGCCACCTTGTGAAAGCCCGGAACACGCTCCCCGGGTCTGCCCGGCGTATACCAACTTGGCCTTAGACAAAGGTCCTGCCACTCCAATGGGCATCCCAGACCATCTGCCATCCCTGTCTGAGGTTCTCATCCAAATCCGTTGAAGGTCCCCATGCCCATGATGTGCCAGGCACCTCCCTGTGATCACCTCCCTGGTCTGAGACACACACAGGCTACACACAAACACACACACACACACTACTACTACTATACACACACCACACACAGGCTACACACACACACACACACACATACACTGCTGCTACTACTACCACACACACACAAACACCACACAGGCTACACACAAACACACACACACTAATACTATATACACACACACACACCGGCTTCACACACACACACACACACACTGCTACTACTACTACACACACACAAACACCACACAGACTACACACAAACACACACACTGTCTACTACTACTACTACACACACACAAACACCACACACAGTCTACACACACACACATACACTACTACTACTACTACTACTACTACTACACACACACACACACACAGTCTAAACACACACACACACACACACTACTACTACACACACAAACACCACACACAGGCTACACACCAACAAACACACACTACTACTACTACACATACACACAACCAGGTTATTACTACTACACACACACTCACCACACAGGCTACTACTAGACACACACATGAACTACTACTACACACACACACACACACACACACACATAGGGCCTTATTTTAATTCACTCTTTCTGACAAATTCCTTCTTATGCTGGCCACACATCAGACCAACTTTCTTCCAACCATCCAACTACTTGCTTTGATGGAATAAAAATATGGTAATGGACAAGAAAATGGACAAAAACGTTCAGTCAAATATTTTAAATAAAATTGAACAGGTTCAACTAGCTGAGCGACAGTTTTTGTCCTTTTCCAGATTTTGGGAGCAAATATATTACATTTGCTCCCATCCAGTACCATATTTTTATTCCATCCAAGCAAGTAGTTGGATGGTTGGAGGAAAGTTGCTCTGATGTGTGGCCAGCATTAGATAGACAAAACCATGTGCACTGCAGGTAGGGCAGATGTTACTTGTGCAGAGAGAATTAGATTTGGGTGGGGTTTTACTTCAAAGTGAGATCTATATTGCAGTGTAAAAATAAAGCAGCCAATATTTTCCCTGCACAGAAACAAAATAACTCACCCAAATCCAATTCTCTCTGCACATGTTACATCTGCCCCCTGCAGTGCACATGGTTTTGTCCATCTAAGAAGGATTTTGTCAGAAAGTGTGAACTAGAATAAGGCCCATACTACCACACATATGCTACTACACACACACAAACATGCTAATACTACTACTAAACACACACAGGCCACACACAGATGGGCTACAACATATGCACACATCACACACATGACACAGGCTAAACACACACAGGATAGACACAAACACACACAGGCTACACGTCACACACCAGTAGCGCACGCAGGGGGGGGTTCTGAGTACCCAGAAACCCCCCTAGGAGTCTAAGGGCCCTAGGCTAAAAGCTGAGGGTCCCCTCTTTCCATGGGTACAAGAATTTTAAAAATCGGCCCTTGGGAACTGGAGATATCTGACTTCAAAGCAGTGGTCCCCATCCAAGCCTGTTAATTGCTCTTCCCAGTCAGATATTTCAGGTTCTGTCTGATTAAGAGCTTTTCTGAGGGTATATTCCAAAAGCTGGGATTCTCCCCCTTTGATGGACACTAGTAGCTTGTCTCTACTGTTCCCAAAACCAGAGATATCAGCCTTCCAGCAGCTGGTTACTGCTCCAGCTCCACACACCTGGTATGTAGTTTTATATACTCGTTGGCAGATTGCTCTGCCTACTGAACTCTGATCCCCTAGTAGTCACCAATATCATTTGGTAGGTGGGATTCTCTAGTTTTTAATTTCTGGGAACTGGAGATATCTGCAGTCAAGCAAGCTGTCCTCCCACCAGAAAATTAAGAATAATAAGCCCACTCCACTATACACCCCTCCTCTACATATTAAACATCCTCTACCACCCTGGAAGTTATGTATCAGGGCCCCTTCATTCAGCCCAATGCCCCCTTCTCCCACCCCATCTCCCACCATCTGTGCTGTTAAAGGTGTAATTAGTGGAAATTACTGATCCAGGCCCTACATGCTGAGCGGTTGATATAATACCCCCACCTGGGGGACATCAAAGCTTCCCCCACCCCTACTGCTGGAGGATCGGTAGGTGCCCCAATACATTGCTATGCCCAGGGGTCTACACTGCTGTTGACGCCCCTGTATGTATATATATGTATATATATAGCAGAAGGTAGCACGCACCCAGGGAGACTTGAAAAAAACTTCAGTAACTCAGATTGCTGTCAAACGTTTTCGATGCTTTATTGCATCGTCATCCTGATGACGATGCAATAAAGCATCGAAAACGTTTGACAGCAATCTGAGTTACTGAAGTTTTTTTCAAGTCTCCCTGGGTGCGTGCTACCTTCTGCTATTGACAGGCCGTCCGCGTCCTTTTGCACTGGCACCGGAGCCATTTACCTATTGAATTGGAGTGCCTTCCCCATGACCCTCTCTATGTATATGTATATATATATATATATATATATATATATAAATATGTGTGTGTGTATATATATATATATATATATATATATATATATATATATATATATATATATATACAATACCAATATTCCAACACGCGCTATGCTCAGATATATGACACAAAGTAGAAATGTTAGTAATGACTTGACTTATGGCAGCCTTTCCACTGAATTCCCTGAGGGAAGGGAATAAAACAACCAAGATACTACACAATAGTGGAGTGGCGCCTTTCACACAAATGTAAGATAGTCCTGATATAATATCCAATTTTCAGATGCAAAGAAGCAAGAAGGGAATTCTTCCAATATTCATTTATAATTCTTCAGTGGATAAGAGTATAAAACAACGAGTAGATAACATCCCAACGCGTTTCGTCTCACAGAGACTTCATCAGGGGAATATGTTGTATCAATCTACAAATGTACATGAAAAAGCTTTGTTTCAATAAAAAATAATTATCGAAATAAAATACACATTTAGTTATTTATAAAAAAGGAAGATGAAAATAAATGAAATGAAAACAAGGAATAGAGAACAAGGTGGTGGACTGGAAGAGAACAGAAGAGTGGGTATAAAAATAGAAGTATAAAATAGGAACGGACTGTAAGAAGTACCTTCTATAGGTGAATTCTACTGCTTAACTGCGTAACTCCTATTAAAGTATATGATAACGATGGTTTTAAGAGATAATCTCCTTGATCCTAGGTATCAAAAAATGTAAATTAGTATTGCATGGGTCTTAATAGGCCTGGTATCTAATTTGTAGCTACATACAGTACCTGTTTAATTTAAGGATTTCCCATATATATTGCGGATAATTTTTAGTTAGAAATGCCTATAGAGAATCAAACATATTATATATTTAAAATTTAATCAATAAATGAATCAATTGGCTCATGTGACATTTGAAAGTGAATATTATTGGTTGGTTTAGGAGTTCATATTGAACCTATACTTATACAGTGGCTGTATAAGGCTGTGCAACATACCTAAGTGTCCATTGAAAAAAAGAAATTCTGATGGCCTCCCAGGTTGATCAGAAAATAGTGACCTATAAATAAACGAATAATTTTTTTTTTTTTTTTTTTTATATATATAAGTGTCTGTACCTACATACATACACACATACAAATACACACCCTTATAGGTGTTTACATTGTGATGATAATAGATTATGTGTTTAATTCATACCGGATTGTGATAAAATATCTTCCAGAAGAATAGAAATAGAATATGCCCTAAAATGGAATATATATATATATATATATATATATATATATTACTATACTGATAATAGAATAGTCATTTAAATAGAATACACTAATATATCCAAAAAAGAGGTCTAATCACATAGTGACTTGTGTCTTTAAATCTCACCTCCAGAGAGCTTCCTTTTCCTTCTGAAGAGACCAGCAGAATGAAATTTCTACCTGGCTGGATCTCTATTTATAGGAGGTGAATGATGACATCACTTCCTCCTCTTTTCAATTGGATACTACATGGTATATTTAATTATCGCTTTTCTCCTAATCCCAAACATCTAAAAGTGCATCTAACTGAAGTGTAAGTAAATGGAAGAGTAGATAAAAAGAAAAGAAGAAAAAAAGGAAAACAAAAATAAATAGAAAAATAAGAATAATAAAATATGGAAAAATAAAAATAAATAAAAATAGAAATAAAAATAAAAATAATAATAAAAATAATAATAAAAAATAAAAAATAATAAAAATAAAATAAAAATGAAAATAAAAATAAATAAAATTAAAATAAAAATAAAAATAGAAAAATAGAAAGATAGAAAAATAGACAAATAGACATATAGAATAAAATTAGGGGGTAGTGCATAGACAAAATACAAAGTTAATACGGCAATGTCAATCAATGCTGATTACATACATAAATAAAAGCCACCAAATAGTTAATTATATTATAGACATAAACATATAATTATATTTGATAAAATTATTGAATAAAATTAATATTATTATTATTAGGCTCCCAGACCTGATTTAGACTGTTCATCTTCCAGCAATATGAAGCTGCAGGTGGGAGAAAAGGGCTATCGTCTACTACAGCAGTACTACCCAGTTGTTAGAATATTCAACTCTATAAGAAGGCTGTCATTTCAATATTTTCATTTAATCCATTAGGTACTTGTGAGTTCAGAGAGAAAATCCAGAATGATTCTCGCCTTGCCAGGGTGAGGTCTCTGTCACCTCCTCTGCTGTCAATCTTTATATGTTCAAGAGCTATAAAGGTTAAACTGCTTACATCCGAGTTATGTTGCTTCATAAAATGACGCGGAACACTGTGATTTTGGATTTTATTCCTAATGTTCCGTAAATGTTCCTGGATGCGCAATTTTAAATTTATTTTTGTTTTTCCTACATAAATTAGGTTACAGCTACATTTCAACATATAAATAATGTAAGTTGAATCGCACGTGATCACCTCGCTACATCTTGGAAGTTCGGGGAAATTAGTATGGAGCCAACTGTAGTGTTTTCTTTCAATATGCTTACAGCATATACATTTATTACAGGGGTATATTCCTGTACGTTTCTCAAAAAATCTGGGTTGTTGAGTGGGAGTGGTAACATTTTTGAGTTTGCTGGGGGCTAGCATGTTCTTCAAGTTGTTAGCTCTTTTGAAGACTACTGGAGGTTTTGCCGGTAATTGAGGCCCAAGAACTGGGTCCTTAAGTAAAAGGTGCCAATGAGCATCTAGGCATTTTCTGATTTTTTGGTGTTCTTGGTTGTATTTTGCTACAAATGGTCTTACATCTGAAAGGGGTAAAGTATTCGTCTTTGATTTCTCGGTCAGTAGGGATTCTCTTTGTAGTTCTGACGCTCTCCGTAAATCTTGTTCAATTTTTTCCTTGCAGTAGCCTTTTTCCAAGAATTTGTCTGCCAATGTGGTAGATTGGTCCCAATAATCTTCCATTGTGCTACAATTTTTTCTTAATCGCACGAACTGTGAATATGGTACAGTAGTTTTCCATCTATTTAAATGGCAGCTTTCCATGGGAATAAAGCTATTTGCATCAGTGGGTTTAAAGAAAGTTCTCGAGGAAATGTGTCTATTTGTTCCTGCTTTGAGGATTAAGTCCAAATAGTCAATTTCTTTTTTGTTTTGCTTGAAAGTAAATTTTAGGTTGAATTGGTTCTGCTGAATTGCTTCGATAAAATTCTCTACACTTGTATCGCTCCCATTCCAAATCAGAATTAAATCGTCGATGTAGCGTTTATAGTAGGCAATTTCTGGATGTTTAAAGCTAGTGTCCAAATATATAAACTCTTTCTCCCAACTCTCCATGTACACATTAGCATACGCCGGGGCAAACTTCGTGCCCATCGCTGTCCCACAGCGTTGCACATAGTAATGACCGTCAAACTCAAAGTAATTGTGGTCCAGTATAAACCGGATCCCCTCTAGTATGAAGATTTGTTCTTCCTTGGAAACTTCAGCATCATTTTTGAGAACTTCACTGATAGCCTTTATTCCTGTCTCGTGCGGGATAGAGGTGTAAAGGGCCTGTACATCGATGGTGACCCATCTGTAAGTAGTTTCCCATTGGAAGTCTTTCAGTTCCCTTAAGAGCTGAGTAGAATCGGTACTTGTGAGTTATCTGGACGCCCGATTTTTTGATTGTATGCCTTAAGTTAAGGCATACAATCAGATGCGATGCGATGCGATATCGCATCGCATCGCATCGCATGCGACCATCGGATGCGATGACCCGATTTTTCCATAGGAATCAATGTTAAAATGATTCCTATGGAAAAAGGGGTCCTTTTCATACCCCTACTATCCAAGTGGGCATGGAGTTGGATATAAACCTGTGGCGAGCGCAGCGAGCCACCGAGCCCGAAGCGTGGCGAGCGAAGCGAGCCCCGCGAGGGGACGGTATTCCGTGTCCCCTCGCGGGGCTCGCTACGCTCGCCACGCTTCGGGCTCGGTGGCTCGCTACGCTCGCCACAGGTTTATATCCAACTCCATGCCCACTTGGATAGTAGGGGTATGAAAAGGACCCCTTTTTCCCATTGAATTCCATGTTAAAATGGACTCAGTCCATTTTAACATTGATTCCTATGGAAAAATCGGGTCATCGCATCGCATCGCATCGCATCGCATCCGATGGTCGCATGCGATGCGATGCGATGTGCCCGATCCGACCCGATTTAGAAATCGGGCGTCCGGATAACTCACAAGTACCGTAGAATCCTTTAGATGAGATCTCTGTATGTTCACATACTTTTGCAGTTTTAAATCTAAATAATGAGATAAGTTAGAGGAAAGAGAACTTACGCCGGCCACAATGGGTCTACTGGGAGGTTCTTCGCTATTTTTGTGAACCTTTGGGAGATGGTAGAATACGGGCACTTTTGGATTGGCGATGTAGATGTACATGAACTCCTCTTTACAGATGACATTGCTGGCGTTAGCTTCTTTGAGTAGATTCAATAGTTGATTGTTGTACAGAGTAGTAGGGTCGCTGTCTAACCTCGTATAAGTATCTTCATCATCAATGAGTTTATGGGCCTCTTTAATATATTTCGATTTATCTTGCACTACTACTGCTCCCCCCTTATCAGCCATTTTAATGACTATTGATTCATCCTTTTTTAGGAGTTTGAGAGCCTGTTGTTCCTGTGAAGTTAAATTAGTATTTCTGTGTTTCTGAATCTTAATTTTTCGGAAATCTTCTTTGACCGATTCATAGAAAATGTCTATGTGGCTGCCTCTCGATTCGATGGGATAATACTTAGATGGAGGGGCCACAATGGGTTTCTTTCTTGTAGGGTGTGGATTCACATAAGGATGTTTCAAAAAGTGCCTCTTAAGTGTTAGATTACGTACATATTTATTAAGGTCTACAAAGAGATCAAATTTCTCCAGATGTTGGTTCGGAGCGAATTTCAATCCTCTATTCAAAAGTGCTGTTTCTGGCCTAGTAAGTGCCTTCTCGGAAATATTAATGATGTTTGATCCCCTACATCTTTCGGGACTTGACTGGTTCTTTTCTTTTTTGGGGATACTTCTTCCTCCTCGGCATCCTCTTCTCTTATGAATCTTTTCAGGCCTTTTGGAGAATCTAACCTGGTTTGTAGGTGTTCTTTCCCATGTAGGTTCCTGAAATCCACTCTTTTTCTTTCTCCTAAAAAAGGCCGCCCCTGATACGGAGATGGGGACCTATTGAACCTTTGGCGTCTGGGTTGGTAATTCCTGTTAGGGGAAGAATCATAGCCATTTGAAGACAATTTTCTCCTTCTATACTGGGGAGATTGTACGTGGCGGTTAATTCTTCTGTTGTAATATTCCGCTCCGTTGTTTCTGTACACTGGTTGTTGCGCTCTGGTGAAGACTTCATTCTCAAACTTTCTAGGCTGTCTGTCTCTGTAACCATCTCTATTGTTATAGTGATTACGTTCCTTTTGATCAAACCTCTGTGGTATGCTTGTGGCCCAGTCATGAATTTTTCCATTTAAATAGTCGTTTTTGTCCCATAGAAATTTCTTCTGTTTCCTTAGGACTATTTCATCTTCTAGTGTGTCTAATTTGGACTGGAGGTCCTTGACGTCTCTATGAAACTCATCGCTGTTCTCAAATTTAGTTAGGACTCCTTCCAATGTACTTATTTGTCCATCCAGAGTGGAAAGTTCTTTTTTTCTTTCTTTGACTAAGAGATTGATTAGTTGAGCCCCACACTCATCCAGTACTTTGTTCCAATTTAATGTGAATTCCTGACTTTGGGAAGCAATTGTGGGTGTTTTATTGAGGCGTAAGCCTCTGGGGACTCTTCCCACTTCTAAGTATTTTTCAAGGGTAACTATATCATACCAACACTTTATTTCCTTGGTCATCAATCTTTCAATACTATTCAGAGTGTTATAGTAATCCACTTCCTCACCACCACCTGATTCTGATAATCCCATATCTTCATCGAAAATCATTCTAAACTTTTGAGAGCGGTTTGCTCTGCTTTTAAATAATGGCATCGTAGCTGCGTAATGGAATGACCCTCAAATGCAACACACAATACCAATATTCCAACACGCGCTATGCTCAGATATATGACACAAAGTAGAAATGTTAGTAATGACTTGACTTATGGCAGCCTTTTCACTGAATTCCCTGAGGGAAGGGAATAAAACAACCAAGATACTACACAATAGTGGAGTGGCGCCTTTCACACAAATGTAAGATAGTCCTGATATAATATCCAATTTTCAGATCCAAAGAAGCAAGAAGGGAATTCTTCCAATATTCATTTATTATTCTTCAGTGGATAAGAGTATAAAACAACGAGTAGATAACATCCCAACGCGTTTCGTCTCACAGAGACTTCATCAGGGGAATATGTTGTATCAATCTACAAATGTACATGAAAAAGCTTTGTTTCAATAAAAAATAATTATCGAAATAAAATACACATTTAGTTATTTATAAAAAAGGAAGATGAAAATAAATGAAATGAAAACAAGGAATAGAGAACAAGGTGGTGGACTGGAAGAGAACAGAAGAGTGGGTATAAAAATAGAAGTATAAAATAGGAATGGACTGTAAGAAGTACCTTCTATAGGTGAATTCTACTGCTTAACTGCGTAACTCCTATTAAAGTATATGATAACGATGGTTTTAAGAGATAATCTCCTTGATCCTAGGTATCAAAAAATGTAAATTAGTATTGTATGGGTCTTAATAGGCCTGGTATCTAATTTGTAGCTACATACCTGTTTAATTTAAGGATTTCCCATATATATTGCGGATGATTTTTAGTTAGAAATGCCTATAGAGAATCAAACATATTATATATTTAAAATTTAATCAATAAATGATTCAATTGGCTCATGTGACATTTGAAAGTGAATATTATTGGTTGGTTTAGGAGTTCATATTGAACCTATACTTATACAGTGGCTGTATAAGGCTGTGCAACATACCTAAGTGTCCATTGAAAAAAAGAAATTCTGATGGCCTCCCAGGTTGATCAGAAAATAGTGACCTATAAATAAACGAATAATTTTTTTTTTTTTTTTTATATATAAGTGTCTGTACCTACATACATACACACATACAAATACACACACTTATAGGTGTTTACATTGTGATGATAATAGATTATGTGTTTAATTCATACCGGATTGTGATAAAATATCTTCCAGAAGAATAAAAATAGAATATGCCCTAAAATGGAAAATGTATATATATTACTATACTGATAATAGAATAGTCATTTAAATATAATACACTAATATATCCAAAAAAGAGGTCTAATCACATAGTGACTTGTGTCTTTAAATCTCACCTCCAGAGAGCTTCCTTTTCCTTCTGAAGAGACCAGCAGAATGAAATTTCTACCTGGCTGGATCTCTATTTATAGGAGGTGAATGATGACATCACTTCCTCCTCTATTCAATTGGATACTACATGGTATATTTAATTATCGCTTTTCTCCTAATCCCAAACATCTAAAAGTGCATCTAACTGAAGTGTAAGTAAATGGAAGAGTAGATAAAAAGAAAAGAAGAAAAAAAGGAAAACAAAAATAAATAGAAAAATAAGAATAATAAAATATGGAAAAATAAAAATAAAAATAAAAATAAATAAAAATAGAAATAAAAATAAAAATAATAATAAAAATAATAATAAAAAATAAAAAATAATAAAAATAAAAATAAAAATAAAAAATAAAAAATAAAAATAAAACTACTGTACCATATTCACAGTTCGTGCGATTAAGAAAAAATTGTAGCACAATGGAAGATTATTGGGACCAATCTACCACATTGGCAGACAAATTCTTGGAAAAAGGCTACTGCAAGGAAAAAATTGAACAAGATTTACGGAGAGCGTCAGAACTACAAAGAGAATCCCTACTGACCGAGAAATCAAAGACGAATACTTTACCCCTTTCAGATGTAAGACCATTTGTAACAAAATACAACCAAGAACACCAAAAAATCAGAAAATGCCTAGATGCTCATTGGCACCTTTTACTTAAGGACCCAGTTCTTGGGCCTCAATTACCGGCTAAACCTCCAGTAGTCTTCAAAAGAGCTAA
The DNA here is from genome assembly GCF_055691185.1 of Crinia signifera. Taxonomy (NCBI): domain Eukaryota; kingdom Metazoa; phylum Chordata; class Amphibia; order Anura; family Myobatrachidae; genus Crinia; species Crinia signifera. The sequence continues at coordinate 167,017,980 of NC_139223.1, read as the reverse complement.
CAACTTGAAGAACATGCTAGCCCCCAGCAAACTCAAAAATGTTACCACTCCCACTCAACAACCCAGATTTTTTGAGAAACGTACAGGAATATACCCCTGTAATAAATGTATATGCTGTAAGCATATTGAAAGAAAACACTACAGTTGGCTCCATACTAATTTCCCCGAACTTCCAAGATGTAGCGAGGTGATCACGTGCGATTCAACTTACATTATTTATATGTTGAAATGTAGCTGTAACCTAATTTATGTAGGAAAAACAAAAATAAATTTAAAATTGCGCATCCAGGAACATTTACGGAACATTAGGAATAAAATCCAAAATCACAGTGTTCCGCGTCATTTTATGAAGCAACATAACTCGGATGTAAGCAGTTTAACCTTTATAGCTCTTGAACATATAAAGATTGACAGCAGAGGAGGTGACAGAGACCTCACCCTGGCAAGGCGAGAATCATTCTGGATTTTCTCTCTGAACTCACAAGTACCTAATGGATTAAATGAAAATATTGAAATGACAGCCTTCTTATAGAGTTGAATATTCTAACAACTGGGTAGTACTGCTGTAGTAGACGATAGCCCTTTTCTCCCACCTGCAGCTTCATATTGCTGGAAGATGAACAGTCTAAATCAGGTCTGGGAGCCTAATAATAATAATATTAATTTTATTCAATAATTTTATCAAATATAATTATATGTTTATGTCTATAATATAATTAACTATTTGGTGGCTTTTATTTATGTATGTAATCAGCATTGATTGACATTGCCGTATTAACTTTGTATTTTGTCTATGCACTACCCCCTAATTTTATTCTATATGTCTATTTGTCTATTTTTCTATCTTTCTATTTTTCTATTTTTATTTTAATTTTAATTTTATTTATTTTTATTTTCATTTTTATTTTATTTTTATTTTTATTATTTTTTATTTTTTATTATTATTTTTATTATTATTTTTATTTTTATTTCTATTTTTAGTTATTTTTATTTTTATTTTTATTTTTCCATATTTTATTATTCTTATTTTTCTATTTATTTTTATTTTTGTTTTCCTTTTTTTCTTCTTTTCTTTTTATCTACTCTTCCATTTACTTACACTTCAGTTAGATGCACTTTTAGATGTTTGGGATTAGGAGAAAAGCGATAATTAAATATACCATGTAGTATCCAATTGAATAGAGGAGGAAGTGATGTCATCATTCACCTCCTATAAATAGAGATCCAGCCAGGTAGAAATTTCATTCTGCTGGTCTCTTCAGAAGGAAAAGGAAGCTCTCTGGAGGTGAGATTTAAAGACACAAGTCACTATGTGATTAGACCTCTTTTTTGGATATATTAGTGTATTCTATTTAAATGACTATTCTATTATCAGTATAGTAATATATATATATTTTCCATTTTAGGGCATGTTCTATTTCTATTCTTCTGGAAGATATTTTATCACAATCCGGTATGAATTAAACACATAATCTATTATCATCACAATGTAAACACCTATAAGGGTGTGTATTTGTATGTGTGTATGTATGTAGGTACAGACACTTATATATAAAAAATAAAAATAAAAAAAATTATTCGTTTATTTATAGGTCACTATTTTCTGATCAACCTGGGAGGCCATCAGAATTTCTTTTTTTCAATGGACACTTAGGTATGTTGCACAGCCTTATACAGCCACTGTATAAGTATAGGTTCAATATGAACTCCTAAACCAACCAATAATATTCACTTTCAAATGTCACATGAGCCAATTGATTCATTTATTGATTAAATTTTAAATATATAATATGTTTGATTCTCTATAGGCATTTCTAACTAAAAATTATCCGCAATATATATGGGAAATCCTTAAATTAAACAGGTATGTAGCTACAAATTAGATACCAGGCCTATTAAGACCCATGCAATACTAATTTACATTTTTTGATACCTAGGATCAAGGAGATTATCTCTTAAAACCATCGTTATCATATACTTTAATAGGAGTTACGCAGTTAAGCAGTAGAATTCACCTATAGAAGGTACTTCTTACAGTCCGTTCCTATTTTATACTTCTATTTTTATACCCACTCTTCTGTTCTCTTCCAGTCCACCACCTTGTTCTCTATTCCTTGTTTTCATTTCATTTATTTTCATCTTCCTTTTTTATAAATAACTAAATGTGTATTTTATTTCGATAATTATTTTTTATTGAAACAAAGCTTTTTCATGTACATTTGTAGATTGATGCAACATATTCCCCTGATGAAGTCTCTGTGAGACGAAACGCGTTGGGTTGTTATCTACTCATTGTTTTATACTCTTATCCACTGAAGAATAATAAATGAATATTGGAAGAATTCCCTTCTTGCTTCTTTGGATCTGAAAATTGGATATTATATCAGGACTATCTTACATTTGTGTGAAAGGCGCCACTCCACTATTGTGTAGTATATATATATATATATATATATATATATATATATATATATATATATATATTATTATTATTATTATTTATATACATTTGGTCTACCTATAATACTTTAACTGACCCGGCATATACTGGGTCACCTAAGTGTCCATCTCCGTAGTTTGCTCCGCCCCTCTGGAAACCCCCTTCTGAAAATCCTGCGTTTGCCACTGCACACACACACAGAAGCTACATATAAACACACACAGGACGCGCACACACATGCACACACACTCACACACACACACACACACACACACACACAGGGGACACACACACACACACATATACTGCTCATATGCAAGAGGCCATTGAACTCCAGCCTGCAGAGCAGGAAAAGTCTTGGGATATGAAGCCATATTTCAGGACATTATTTTGGCATTACACCCCCAGATGCCAGCAGATGACCAAGATATAACACCGCTATGAATACGTGACAGCAGAGTTTGGTAATTCATGCACTTACAGACATTTTACGCCAATTCAGCTCTCATTCCATTAAAGATTTAATTAAGACTTCTGTCTAGAACATTATTTTACTCAACTTACAAAACCCTGTTATGGCTGCACATAATGTACATTCCATATATTACAGTAACTCCTGGCCTCCTATGCAGAGTAAGGAATTATTGTGTTTGCTTTCATCAAAGTGTGTGAAGTCACCAAATAACAGGGGGCAAGCGAGTACAAGCGTATACCACTGGGGGGACAGTATACAGCCACAGACATATAATACTAGGAGGACAGTATACAGCCACAGACATATATTACTGGGAGGACAGTATACAGCCACAGACATATATTACTGGGTGTACACTATACAGCCACAGACATATAATACTGGGAGGACGGTATACAGCCACAGACATATAAAAGTAGGAGGACAGTATACAGCCACAGACATATAACACTGGGAGGACAGTATACAGCCACAGACATATAATACTGGGAGGACAGTATACAGCCACAGACATATAATACTGGGAGGACAGTATACAGCCACAGACATATATTACTGGGTGTACACTATACAGCCACAGACATATAATACTGGGAGGACGGTATACAGCCACAGACATATAAAAGTAGGAGGACAGTATACAGCCACAGACATATAACACTGGGAGGACAGTATACAGCCACAGACATATAATACTGGGAGGACAGTATACAGCCACAGACATATAATACTGGGAGGACAGTATACAGTCACAGACATATATTACTGGGAGGACAGTATACAGCCACAGACATATAATACTGGGAGGACATTATACAGCTACAGACATATAATACTGGGAGGACAGTATACAGACACAGACATATTACACTGGGAGGACAGTATACAGCCACAGACATATAATACTGGGAGGACAGTATACAGCCACAGATATATATTACTGGGTGTACAGTATACAGACACAGACATATAATACTGGGAGGACAGTATACAGCCACAGATATATAATACTGGGAGGACAGTATAAAGACACAGACATATAATACTAGGAGGACAGTATACAGCCACAGATATATAATACTGGGAGGACAGTATACAGCCACAGACATATAATACTGTATGGAGAGTGTACAACCACAGACATATAATACTGGGAGGACAGTATACAGCCACAGACATATAATACTGGGAGGACAGTATACAGACACAGACATATAATACTGGACTGATAGTATACAGCCACAGACATATAACAATGGGAGGACAGTATACAGCCACAGACATATAATACTGGGAGGACAGTATACAGACACAGACATATAATACTGGAAGGACAGTATACAGCCACAGACATATAATACTGGGAGGACAGTATACAGACACAGACATATAATACTGGGTGTACAGTATACAGACACAGATATATAATACTGGGCGGACAGTATACAGACACAGATATATAGTACTGGGTGGACAGTATACAGCCACAGACATATAATACGGGACAGAGAGTATACAGACACAGACATATAATACGGGATGGAGAGTGTATAGCAGGAGATATTACCATACCATTTTGATATGGCGATAGCCCATTGTAGCCTATGGCTACACATCGCTCTGCCCAAGCGGCAGTGCGGTCAGCGGGGTCATGGGGGGGGGGGGGTGGTCAGTGCGTAACCGTGCATGCGCAGACCCCCCGGCTTCTGGCTCTGGGCATCGCAGGGATGGGCTCTTTTCGGAGCCCTGTCTGTGGCTGTATACTCTCCTGTGTGTGGGCCCATGTTAGCTGTGTTGACATTTGGAACAAAAAAAATGTGAAAAACCACATGTCCATCTTTTGCCTGTCGACCTTCTTGCATGTCGACCTAATGGTGTCGACCTCTCACACACCGGGGTATCCACAAGGAGGAGGTAGAGATGAGATAGTAGAGGAGATGAGAGGCCAGGAAATAGAAATACTGTGTAATTGATGGTACCGGGAAAGACCAGAGCAACAGAGGTCATCAGTGGAAACGAACACACTTTCATTGCTTCACCGAATTGCCCATTTGGCTCTTTGCTAGGTTTTAAATACATGACTTTCTTATTGTTACTAATATTACATACAGTAGTTATACCCAGGGCTATTTTTCAGCAAGCTCCAGCAGGAACTGAGGCCCTTATTCTAGTTCACTCTTTCTGACAAAATATTTCTTAGATGGACAAAACCATGTACACTGCAGGTGAGGCAGGTGTTACTTGTGCAGAGATAATTAGATTTGGGTGGTTTTACACCTGCCTCACCTGCAGTGCACATGGTTTTGTCCATCATAAGGTGGGTACACACGGGGGCGATTTTGTGTAATATCGCGGGAAATATGGTCGCGATGGGAGTGCGCGCTCCCGTTGCCCGCGCCGGGTGCGCGCTCCCGTTTTTACCCCTGAACTAGAATAAGGGCCTCAGTTCCTGCTGGAGCCTGCTGAAAAATAGCCCTGGTTATACCCTCGGTTATCTGCATATATTAGAATGGTGATAAAATGATATATTATCCAGTACGTGTTTATAAACTTCTGTGGAACCGAGCGTACAAAGATTGTGATGACATTTTGTGTTGTTTTTTTTACTTTCTATAAATAAAATGAAGCATGAGGATAAATAACTATGAAGTTGCGGTATATTGTAAATATCTAAATGATAGATATAGGGAGATATATATTTTTCTATGATATAAATTAAACATTAAAAAGGATGTCTTTGTACTCACCCGTCCCACATCTATCTCTGTGCACATGTAACATCTGTCCCCCTGCAGTGCAGCATAGTTCTACCAAGATGCAGAGTTAATTGCGCTCAGAATCAGTCCCATTACAATCATCGTTGGGAGGTTAATGAATCATGGCCAACAATGGGTTTGTAGAGCTTCAATCACTGAAAGCTGAAACACGTCTCCGGTCAGACGTTTATGTGGAGGAACGTGTCAGGATAAATGGGTTTTCGACTTTCAGCTCGCAGCTTTATGTTTTGATCTGTTGTATTATATTACAGCTGCTCTTCAGACCGGAGCGGTAAGGATACAGGATGCGGCAGAATCACTGTTTGGGGCTGTACTGAACATCATTTTAGGAAAGGTACATCACCGGTCCATCAGGACTGTATTGCAGATCACAGGGGTAGATGTATGAAGCAGTGGTAAGGGAGGAGAAGTGATAAAGTGCCTGGTACTTTATCACCGGCCAATCAGCTGCTGACTGTTAAGTTACAGGCTGGGTTTAAAAAGGGACTATTAGGAGCTGATTGGCCGGTGATAATGTACCAGGCACTTAGGGGGTTATTCTGATCGTAGCGGCCAAACGTGCGTACGTTCGCTATTAACGTACGCTATCCGTACGCGGCCGTTGGGGTTAAGTCCACCCACAACTCAGCCGCATACGTACGGCCAGAAACAACGTCAAAGGGGAGTGGCGTACAATTGAGCGTACGCCAACGTACACGGACGGGCCAGCCCTTACACTCCGACAACTGGCGTACAACTGAGCGTACGCCACCGTTTACGGACGTCTCTCGTCCGTCTTCCCGCCGACTTCTTGCGGAAATCTGAGCGTACGCCAGCTTGCATGACGGGTCCCTATTGTTTTCAATAGAAAACTCTGCTTATGTCACCGCTCGTGAGAGTGAACGTACGTCCGTGTACGCTGGCATACCCTTCACATATATGGACCTGCAAATCTTGCCTTTCAACTATAATTATGAAAATTAATCAATTGATTGAATTAATTAATGTGCAAAATAGTGGCCATGGGCTTAAAACATTGCTGAAACATCCTTTGTAGGTGTTAGATGTGGTTTATGTTACTGTATCATAAATACAAAACCTATGTTTGTATTAGAGTGAACACGTTGACACATGTCGACTTGTGTAGATTGAGTGTGCTACTGTGTAAAGTCTATGAAAGCACGTAGTGAATGTGTCTAACTGTTTAGCAAATACCTACCTTAGCATATATAAGCAGGTCTTAAAAAGATTCTTACCTTAAATTAAACAAACCTTTAAATGTAGAGAAGTATAGAAAGATAACCTTCCAATGTGTTTGAGTGCTGTGTGTGGCTTGCAGGCAGTGAAATCATGGTTTGTACTTAATAGACTGCAGCATTGGTTATTACATTCAGGTGTATGTGTTTGGTAGTAAGCAGCGTAAATTAGCAAACCCAGGCGCACGCTGGCATGCGGTATCTGTAGGGGTGGTTTGAGATGGCGGTTGGCGGCCGCCTGTTTTGTGTCCGAAATGAACGGTGCTTCAGTCGATCGTGCGGTAGTAGCACCGCTCATTTTTAGTGCACACCCCCGTGTACGCCCATATTTACGCCCATTTTCCCTCATTATTTCGGCCGCACCCCTCTTCACGCCCCTATGCCGCCCCCAATGCCCGTACACTTGCGTATAGGTTTTTTCGCACATAGAGACCCGTCCGTAAGCGTTGTGGAGTGTTCGCGCCTGCGCATTAGCGAATGTACGCATGCGCAGATCATAAAAAACCCCGGGACGTACGCGTACGGCCCGGCCGCACCAACCAGAATAAGGCCCTTAATCACTTCTCCTCCCTTATCACTGCTTCATACATCTACCCCAGAGAGGGAGAGAAATGACATGTGTCAATAATATTGTGTGTTTCTGATGGATTTTGTTTTAATGAGACTTTTTTGTTCCTCACAATCTCTTTCGGATGACATTGGCCTTGGGCTCGCTGTCCCTGGGTTATTTAATATCTGCCTCTTCAGTCGTTCATTTGGGAGTAATTCCCAAACCAAGAGGTTAATACATTGCTACAGTATATGAGATGATCTAGCAATGTGTGTGGATGTGCTCACAGACAATGGGGGTTATTCTGATTCACTTGCAAAGGCACAATCTCTCTAATGGACAAAACCATGCTGTACTGCAGGTGGGGCTGATGTAACATGTGCAGAGAGAGTTAGATTTGGGTGCTTTATTGTTTCTGTGCAGGGTAAATACTGGCTGCTTTATTTGTACACTGCAATATAGATATTAGTTTGAATTACACCCCCCCCCCCCAAATCTAACACTCCCTGCACAAGTTACATCTGCCCCACCTGCAGTGCACATGGTTTTGTCCATTAGAGTGATTGTGCCTTTCCGAGTGAACCAAAATAACCCCCAATGTGTAGATCGACAGTCAATTGGTTGTTACCAAACAGGTTGACGGGCAGAATTCAGTAGGAAATGTAGATTTGCTAATATCGCAGTGAGGGGTTGGAGCTACAATGATGTATATTGGCTCATGTTAGCCCCTCCCTGCTGGTATGCAAATGCCGGTGAACATCTGTCCATCCTGTCCTCTTCATTAGGGTGCGGGCAGGGTGCAGGAGATCTGTTTTTTCTTCCAGTGGTGCGGGATGTACTAAAAAAAAAGTGAACCTCCTGCAACTTCTGGAAGAGTAAGCAATTATAAATGTACAGTCTCTAGAGAGTAGTATATAATATGAGGCATCTCTCCTATACAATACATAGACGCACATAGACCAAGGCAGGTCATTATGTCACTGAGAAAATACTGCACGGTTTATGCTGTAAAGCTGGAGTTATTTCCTGGTCGGACCAAGGGCCTACAGTATACCAGTGCGTATTGTGGCACTGACAGCAGAGTTCCACATGAAGTGTATGTGGAGCTACAGGATCAGCAGAGTCCAGTCCAGGTTTTCCTAAAAAATCTGCTGGAATCATGGTTTGGCTAATTAACATCACCTTAACCTTCCTGTTAAATGTATGTTCAGAGCAGAGGCTCAAGGTTCCCAATGCCAGTTAGTGGCTGGGCAATAGGTTTAGCTGTTTGAGGAGCATGTTAGGGACCCTGGAGAGTTGTACCTAGGGAGGCCTTGATAAATACCCAATCCCAGGATTCCCAGGATTGGCCTCCCTAATTAAAAAAAAAGCCTGTCAGCCCTCCCCCGAACACCCCCCCCCCCCCAGCTCAAGCTGCCTGCCCTGCAAATTTACATATGGGTGTTGGGGCAAGTGGGAGTGTCAGGACGGTCAGGACTCCCCAGTGATGAGCTGGACCTGGAAACTGGCTGGAAGTTGAGAGCAGTGGTTCAGGGCAGCTGGTGCTGCACAGTGTGACCGGCAGTGCGTCATGCAGCCAGGACGGGAGCAGTCGGGCAGCGTCTGCATGCGCAATCTAATCCCGAAATCCTGGGATTGGAAGCTCCAATCCTGAGATTCAAATCACGTTGATTTTGGGGCCAAATCCCGGGATCCCGCCTATCCTGATCCTGGGATTGGCCACTCCAGTTGTACCCACATGGTCAAGCCTGTATATCGCCTGCAGAAAAGCAGCAATGCTGTGACTTTTGAATTGCTAAACTGTCAAGCTACCTGCATTAAGGCCTTATTCAGATCTGATCGCAGTACAAAATTTGTTCGGAAATGGGCAAAACTATGCTGCAATGCAGGTGGGGCAGATGTAACATGTGCAGAGAGAGTTAGATTTGGGTGGGGTGTGTAGAAACTGAAATCTTAATGGCAGTGTAAAAATAATGCAGCTAGTATTTACCCTGCACAGAAACAAAATAAGTCACACAAATCTAACTCTCTCTGCACATGTTACATCTGCCCCCCTGGAGTGCACATGGTTTTGCCCATTTTCCAAAGAAAATTGTACTGCCATCAGATCTGAGTAAGGGCCTAAGTACAACAGGGATGTCTTCCTCACAGACATTCTTTGTTATGTAATAGGCAGACTGAGTGGCGCCCCCCAGCTCTCGGTGCCCTAGGCAGCTGCCTCATGGTAGATCCGACTCTGGGAGTCTGTCAGCATCTCAGCATATGGACAGGACAATGCTGAGACTCTGGGAGACCTTATCCTGCAAATAAACAGAAACCCCTCTATGACCTTTTATAAACAAATCAGATTAATGAAAGTTTAATTATTCATTATCCTTCCTCATAAATCTCCAGATTGTTTCCCTCACAGTTCAATGTATTTCAAAGGAAATAATCCATTCTCCTCGCCCCCACCCCCTGCTTAACCCTAAAAAAGAGGCTCACAGAAATGTCCTTTTCTCACAGAAGGGGATCGTTTTATCTTATCCTCTCTTTTAGTTAAAGACTAGTTACCAGCAGGGCCGGATTTGTGCCTAGGCCCGTCAGGCACCGGCCTCAGGGCGGCACCAATTAAGGGTGGCAGGCAGGCTGACATTCTGTTAAATAGCAGCATGGCAGAGCGGGTGGGCGGCGGCGAGTGAAGAGCGCTGCCGCCCCAGACATGAATTATCATATGTCGGCGGCAGCGCCGCTCATCACCCGCCACTGCCCACCCACTCTGCCATGCACATTACATCACCGCTTAGTGGCTGGGTCCAACGGTCCCCCTGCGCGTCCGGAAATGGCTCAGGCTCACTTCTGCCAGCTCCTGCCCATTGGCTACTCTTTACACACAGTCTATTGGCTGCTGTGTATCCAGCAGCTGAGCGGCGCGCAGATCCTCCCTGCGCTCAGTCAGTCACAGTGTGTGAGCCGGAGAGAGACTGACAGAGACACTGTGCTAATCACTGTACTAATAAGTGCCTCCCTCCCTCCGGGTCCTTCGTACAGTGAGCAGTCTAGAGTGTTTAAAAAAATATTAAGGTGGGCTACAGTTACATTTTTATGAAATATATAAATAACAATGTATATACATATATGATTACATTAAAATAGGGGGGGGGGGCACAAAAATGTTGTGCCTAGGGGCGGCCTGATCCCTAAATTCGCCCATGGTTACCAGCATAGTTGCCTACCCTCCTGCATTCTGCAGGAGACTCCCTGACATAGCATCAATCTCGCTCTCTCCCTCATTAGTCTAGCAATCTCCCTCATGTCACTTAGTCCACATTACAATGTTACATCATAGTTACCTCCCCTCCTGCATTCTGCAGGAGACTCCCTGACATAGCATCAATCTCGCTCTCTCCCTCATTAGTCTAGCAATCTCCCTCATGTCACCTAGCCCACATTACACTGTTACATCATAGTTACCTCCCCTCCTACATTCTGCAGGAGTCTCCCTTACATAGCAGCAATCTCCCTCTCTCCCTCATTAGTCTAGCAATCTCCCTCATGTCACCTAGCCCACATTACACTGTTACATCATAGTTGCCTCCCCTCCTGCATTCTGCAGGAGACTCCCTGACATAGCAGCAATCTCCCTCTCTCCCTCATTAGTCTAGCAAGCTCCCTCATGTCACCTAACCCACATTACACTGTTACATCATAGTTACCTCCCCTCCTGCATTCTGCAGGAGACTCCCTGACATAGCAGCAATCTACCTCTCTCCCTCATTAGTCTAGCAATCTACCTCATGTCACCTAACCCACATTACACTGTTACATCATAGTTACCTCCCCTCCTGCATTCTGCAGGAGACTCCCTGACATAGCAACAATCTCCCTCTCTCATTAGTCTAGCAATCTCCCTCATGTCACCTAGCCCACATTACACTGTTACATTATAGTTAAATCCCCTCCTGCATTCTGCAGACAACTCCCTGACATAGCAGCAATCTCCACTCTCCCTCATTGGTCTATCAATCTCCTTCATTTCACCTAGCCCACATTACACTGTTACATCATAGTTACCTCCCCTCCTGCATTCTGCAGGAGACTCCCTGACATAGCAACAATCTCCCTCTCTCATTAGTCTAGCAATCTCCCCCATGTCACCTTGCCCACATTACAATGTTACATCATAGTTACTTCCCCTTGTGCATTCTGCAGGAGACTCCCTGACATAGCAGCAATCTCCCTCTCTCCCTCATTAGTCTAGCAATCTCCATCATGTCACCTAGCCCACATTACACTGTTACATCATAGTCACCTCCCCTCCTGCATTCTACAGGAGACTCCCTGAAATAGCAGCAATCTCCCACTCTCCCTCATTGGTCTATCAATCTCCCTCATTTCACCTAGCCCACATTACACTGTTACATCATAGTTAACTCCCCTCCTGCATTCTGCAGGAGACTCCCTGACATAGCAACAATCTCCCTCTCTCCCTCAATAGTCTAGCAATCTCCCCCATGTCACCTAGCCCACATTACACTGTTACATCATAGTTACCTCCAGCGGTGTAGCTAGGTGCCATGGTGCCCGGAGCAAGGGCATATTTTGCGCCCCCCTACCCCGGTAATGAATTGGGGGCGTGGCTAACATGTGTTTGCATGTTACATTTCAAAAGAAAAAAATTAAAAAATAAGACACTATATAAGACGCTGTAACGGAATCTGCTGCGCTATATAAGACGCTGTAATGGAATCTGCTGCCCTACATAAGAAACTGTAAGGGAATCTGCTACGCTACATAAGACGCTGTAACTGAATATGCTGCGCTATATAAGACGCTGAAACGGAATCTGCTGCGCTATATAAGGTGCCGTAACGGAATCTGCTGCGCTATATAAGACGCTGTAACGGAATCTGCTGCGCTATATACGACGCCGTAACGAAATCTGCTGCGCTATATAAGGTGCCCTAACGGAATCTGCTGCGCTATATAAGACGCTGTAACGGAATCTGCTGCGCTATATAAGACGCTGTAACGGAATCTGCTGCGCTATATAAGACGCTGTAACGGAATCTGCTGCGCTATATAAGACGCTGTAATGGAATCTGCTGCGCTATATAAGACGCTGTAACGGAATCTGCTGTGCTATATAAGACGCTGTAACGGAATCTGCTGCGCTATATAAGACGCTGTAACGGAATCTGCTGCGCTATATAAGACGCTGTAACGGAATCTGCTGCGCTATATAAGACGCTGTAACAGAATCTGCTGCGCTATATAAGATGCTGTAACGGAATCTGCTGCGCTATATAAGACGCTGTAATGGAATCTGCTGCCCTATATAAGAAACTGTAAGGGAATCTGCCACGCTATATAAGACGCTGTAACGGAATCTGTTGCGCTATATAAGATGATGTACCGGAATCTGCTGCGCTATATAAGTCACTGTAACGGAATCTGCTGCGCTATATAAGGTGCCGTAACAGAATCTGCTGCACTATATAAGGTGCCATAATGGAATCTACTGCACTATATAAGACACTGTAACGGAATCTGCTGCGCTATATAAGACGCTGTAACGGAATCTGCTGCGCTATATAAGACGCTGTAACGGAATCTGCTGCGCTATATAAGACGCTGTAACGGAATCTGCTGAGCTATATAAGACGCTGTAACGGAATCTGCTGCGCTATATAAGACACTATAACGGAATCTGCTGCGCTATATAACACGCTGTAACGGAATCTGCTGCGCTATATAAGACGCTGTAACGGAATCTGCTGCGCTATATAAGACGCTGTAACAGAATCTGCTGCACTATATAAGGTGCCATAATGGAATCTACTGCACTATACAAGACGCTGTAACGGAATCTGCTGCGCTATATAAGACGCTGTAACGGAATCTGCTGCGCTATATAAGATGCTGTAACGGAATCTGCTGCGCTATATAAGACACTGTAACGGAATCTGCTGCGCTATATAAGACGCTGTTACGGAATCTGCTGCGCTATATAAGACGCTGTAACAGAATCTGCGGCACTATATAAGACGCTGTAACGGAATCTGCTGCGCTATATAATATGCTGTAACGGAATCTGCTGCACTATATAAGACACTGTAATGGAATCTGCTGCGCTATATAAGACGCTGTAACAGAATCTGCTGCGCTATATAATATGCTGTAACGGAATCTGCTGCGCTATATAAGACGCTGTAATGGAATCTGCTGCCCTATATAAGACACTGTAACGGAATCTGCTGCGCTATATAAGACGCTGTAACGGAATCTGCTGCGCTATATAAGAACCTGTAACGGAATCTGCTGCGCTATATAAGACACTGTAACGGAATCTGCTGCGCTATATAAGACACTGTAACGGAATCTGCTGCGCTATATAAGACGCTGTAACAGAATCTGCTGCGCTATATAAGATGCTGTAACAGAATCTGCTGCGCTATATAAGATGCTGTCAGCTGTAAATAAATAACTATATATACAGCACAGCAGGGCAGCAGCAGATGCCAGAGAGATTCACTCCCCCCCCCCCTCCCCAAGGACCCACGAATCCCCCAAACCCCAAGTTTATTATTATGCTTATTACATCATTAATTAGCTGTAAAAATAAAAAAGAAATCCACCTTGAATAATGATAGCAGGGCGGCACGGGCGGCAGCAGAAACTTTCTCCTCACCAGCGCTTGGGATGGCTGTGGCTGATGACAGAGGAGGGAGTGAAAGGCAGGCGACTGTGGGAGGAGTCTGAGTGCTGCTGCGCTGCACTGCCCAGAAGCCGGTCCGAGCAGCAGCAGCAGCAGCAGCAGCAGCACCAATTTACATTGGAGTGAGTCAGCCACCCAAGCGTCACGGACCAGGCAGGGGGCAGGAGGCAGGCCGGCGCACGCTGCCCGTTAGTACAGATAATCTTTCTTGTGCAGGGATGATTTTTGCAGAGGGGGGGGCGGGTCGGTGGTGCCATTCGACCAATCGGCGCCCGGAGCATGAGCTCCGGTGGCTCCGCCCTCCCTACGCCTCTGGTTACCTCCCCTCCTGCATTCTACAGGAGATGCCCTGACATAGCAGCAATCTCGCTCTCTCCCTCATTAGTCTAGCAATCTCCCCCATGTCACCTAGCCCACATTACACTGTTACATCATAGTTACCTCCCCTCCTGCATTCTGCAGGAGACTCCCTGACATAGCAGCAATCTCGCTCTCTCCCTAATTAGTCTAGCAATCTCCCTCCTGTCACCTAGCCCACATTACACTGTTACATCATAGTAACCTCTCCTCCTGCATTCTGCAGGAGACTCCCTGACATAGCAGCAATCTCCCTATCACCCTCATTAGTCTAGCAATCTCCCCCATGTCACCTAGCCCACATTACACTGTTACATCATAGTTACCTCCCCTCCTGCATTCTACAGGAGACTCCCTGACATAGCAGCAATCTCCCTCTCTCCCTCATTAGTCTAGCAATCTCCCTCATGTCACCTAGCCCACATTACACTGTTACACCATAGTTACCTCCCCTTCTGCATTCTGCAGGAGACTCCCTGACATAGCAGCAATTGCCCTCTCTCCCTCATTAGTCTAGCAATCTCCCTCATGTTAATTAGCCCACATTGCACTGTTACATCATAGTTACCTCCCCTCCTGCATTCTGCAGGAGACTCCCTGAAATAGCAGCAATCTACCTTTCTCCCTCATTAGTCTAGCAATCTCCCTCATGTCACCTAGCCCACATTACACTGTTACATCATAGTTACCTCCCCTCCTGCATTCTGCAGGAGACTCCCTGAAATAGCAGCAATCTACCTCTCTCCCTCATTAGTCTAGCAATCTCCCCATGTCTCCTAGCCCACATTACACTGTTACATCATAGTTACCTCCCCTCCTGCATTCTGCAGGAGACTCCCTGACATAGCAGCAATCTCCCTCTCTCCCTCATAGGTCTAGCAATCTCCCTCATGTCACCTAGCTGACATTACACTGTTACATCATAGTTACCTCCCCTCCTGCATTCTGCAGGAGACTCCCTGAAATAGCAGCAATCTACCTCTCTCCCTCATTAGTCTAGCAATCTCCCCATGTCTCCTAGCCCACATTACACTGTTACACCATAGTTACCTTCCATCCTGCAGGAGACTCCCTGATTTAGCAGCAATCTCCCTCTCTCCCTCATTAGTCTAGCAATCTCCCTCATTTCACCTAGCCCACATTAGGTGAAAAAGGAATGCGAGACAGATACATTTACACTGAATCATCAGCACCATTTCCCAGAACATTACCAAGTATAGTAGCTCTTACTAACAGCTTTGGGGCTCATCTACATTTTTTAATAAGTCATAATGAAAGATTCCTCTCAGATGTAGCAGTACACACCCACGCTTCTAGGTGCCACGTGCACATTCTCTTTTCAGAATCTCTCCATATATGGAACTAGACACGTCCCTTTGGGTGGAGCAGGACACGCCCCCTCAATGGGATTCTAGTACCATCTATAATCTCCCTGAAACTAGTTTTCAAAAGCAGGCAAGTATGGTTACCAGCCATCGAAACAACATAACAGAAATGTCAGCGATTGGCTGTTAGACATGCTCCAATGAAGCAACACCTGAATTGTTCCATCGGGTCTCATCTAATGGCCGACGGCAAGCAAAAGAATGTGAAATCCCCCATAGAGGTGAGGAGCAGAGTTAGCCTTTTATTATATTGGATGATGTACTACTGCCGGGTGGTAAATGTCTAAACAGTTCGGAGTTTCCTATGTTGTTAATTATTAGTCATTGATAGTTTTGTATCATATTAGAATGTTTAGTCCTGTTGGTGAGACAATTTATCTGCATTAATTGACCCTTTGTACACTTTATATAAATAACGGCAAACAAAGTTAGAGAATGAAAATAAAAATCACAATATAATAAATTGTAACAAAAAAAGACAATATATATATATATATATATATATATATATATATATATATATATATAAAAGTAATTTAAAAAGTATTCACTGGAAAAAAAAGCTTTATTTACAGAACATTTTTTTACATTCACTTTCTTCTCTTCTCACAACCCGGAGATGGCAATAACAGTGCGAGCATTGCTTCAGGACACGCACCGCTGTGACACTTATTAAATAGTGTTCCACGTGTTTCGCCCAGAGAACTGTTATAGCGGAGCCTGGTAGTGCCAGCTCTACTGCCAGTAGTTCCTCTGACTTGTAGGGTAAAGAAAGAAAAAAAAAGGTGTTTCAAACAGTTGGTCTTTTGGCAATAATAAATAGAAAATACAACTTATAGAGAATAAGGTTGGGATTTGGAGGGGAGTGTGTGTGTCGGGGGGAGGGGGGGGGGTTGTGGGGGTGTGTGGTTGGACTGCACATCCTAATTGTAATCATTGTGAGTGTTATATAATGCCGCCCAAGTTTGACAGCAGTTTGGGATCCTGGATGAACCAGAATCTGCACTTGCCAGAGTGCCTTACCCTATCCTTTCCTCCCATAGCCTAACCCTCCGCCCTAACATCTCTTTCCATATCCTAACCCTCCCCCTAGTACCTTCCCCCTAACATCTCCTCCCATATGCTAACCCTCCCCCTAGTACCTTCCCCCTAACATCTCCTCCCATATCCTATCCTTCCCCCTAACATCTCCTACCATATCCCAACCCTCCCCCTAGTACCTTACCCTCTCCTCCCATATCCTAACCCTCCCCCTAGTACCTTCCCGCTAACATCTCCTCCCATATCCTAACCCTCCCCCTAGTACCTTCCCCCTAACATCTCCACCCATATCCTATCCTTCCCCCTAACATCTCCTACCATATCACAACCCTCCCCCTAGTACCTTACCCTATCCTCTCCTCCCATATCCCAACCCTCCCCCTAGTACCTTACCCTATCCTCTCCTCCCATATCCTAACCCTCCCCCTAGTACCTTACCCTAACATATCCTCCCATATCCTAACCCTCCCCCTAGTACCTTACCCTATCCTCTCCTCCCATATCCCAACCCTCCAGCTAGTACCTTACCCTAACCTCTCCTCCCATAAGCTAACCCTCCCCCTAGTACCTTACCCGAACATCTCCTCCCATAGCCTAACCCTCCCCCTAGTACCTTACCCTAACCTCTCCTCCCATATCCTAACCCTCCCCCTAGTACCTTATCCGAACATCTCCTCCCATAGCCTAACCCTCCCCCTAGTGCCTTACCCTAACCTCTCCACTGATAGGCTACTCCTCCCCCTGGTGGCTTTCCCTAACCTCTCCTCCCATATCCTAACCCTCCTCCTAGTACCTTACCCTAACCTCTCCCCCCATAGCCTAACCCTCCCCCTAGTGCCTTACCCTAACATCTCCTCCCATATCCTAACCCTCCTCCCCCTAGTGCCTTACCCTAACATCTCCTCCCATATCCTAACCCTCCCCCTAGTACCTTACCCTAACATCTCCTCCCATATCCTAACCCTCCCCCTAGTGCCTTACCCTAACATCTCCTCCCATATCCTAACCCTCCACCTAGTACCTTACCCTAACATCTCCTCCCATATCCTGACCCTCCCCCTAGTGCCTTACCCCTAACATCTCCTCCCATATCCTAACTCTCCCCCTAGTACCTTACCCTAACATCTCCTCCCATATCCTAACCCTCCCCCTAGTACCTTCCCCCTAACATCTCCTCCCATATCCTAACCCTCCACCTAGTACCTTACCCTAACATCTCCTTCCATATCCTGACCATCCCCCTAGTGCCTTACCCCTAATATCTCCTCCCATATCCTAACCCTCCCCCTAGTGCCTTAGCCTAACATCTCCTCCCATATCCTGACCCTCCCCCTAGTGCCTTACCCTAACTTCTCCTCCCATAGACTAGCCCTCCCCCTAGTACCTTACCCTAACCTCTCCTCTTATATCCTAACCCTCCACCTAGTGCCTTACCCTAACATCTCCTCTCGTATCCTAACCCTCCCCCTAGTGCCTTACCCTAACATCTCCTCCTGTATCCTAACCCTCCCCCTAGTGCCTTACCCTAACATCTCCTCCTGTATCCTAACCCTCCACCTAGTGCCTTACCCTAACATCTCCTCCCATATCCTAACCCTCCCCCTAGTGCCTTATCCTAACATCTCCTCCCATATCCTAACCCTCCCCCTAGTGCCTTACCCTAACCTCTCCACTGATAGGCTACTCCTCCCCCTAGTGCCTTACCCTAACATCTCCTCCCATATCCTGACCCTCCCTAGTACCTTACCCTAACATCTCCTCCCATATCCTATCCTTCCCCCTAACATCTCCACCCATATCCCAACCCTCCCCCTAGTAGCTTACCCTAACATCTCCTCCTGTATCCTAACCCTCCACCTAGTGCCTTACCCTAACATCTCCTCCCATATCCTAACCCTCCCTCTAGTGCCTTATCCTAACATCTCCTCCCATATCCTAACCCTCCCCCTAGTGCCTTACCCTAACCTCTCCACTGATAGGCTACTCCTCCCCCTAGTGCCTTACCCTAACATCTCCTCCCATATCCTGACCCTCCCTAATACCTTACCCTAACATCTCCTCCCATATCCTATCCTTCCCCCTAACATCTCCACCCATATCCCAACCCTCCCCCTAGTAGCTTACCCTAACATCTCCTCCCATATCCTGACCATCCCCCTAGTAGCTTACCCTAACATCTCCTCCCATATCCTGACCCTCCCCCTAGTGCCTTACCCTAACATCTCCTCCCATATCCTATCCTTCCCCCTAACATCTCCTCCCATATCCTGACCCTCCCCCTAGTAGCTTACCCTAACATCTCCTCCCATATCCTGACCCTCCCCCTAGTGCCTTACCCTAACATCTCCTCCCATATCCTATCCTTCCCCCTAACATCTCCTCCCATATCCTGACCCTCCCCCTAGTAGCTTACCCTAACATCTCCTCCCATATCCTGACCCTCCCCCTAGTGCCTTACCCTAACATCTCCTCCCATATCCCAACCCTCCCCCTAGTGCCTTACCCGAACATCTCCTCCCATATCCTGACCATCCCCCTAGTAGCTTACCCTAACATCTCCTCCCATATCCTGACCCTCCCCCTAGTGCCTTACCCTAACATCTCCTCCCATATCCTATCCTTCCCCCTAACATCTCCTCCCATATCCTGACCCTCCCCCTAGTAGCTTACCCTAACATCTCCTCCCATATCCTGACCCTTCCCCTAGTGCCTTACCCTAACATCTCCTCCCATATCCCAACCCTCCCCCTAGTGCCTTACCCGAACATCTCCTCCCATATCCTAACCCTCCCCCTAGTGCCTTACCCTAACATCTCCTCCCATATCCTGACCCTCCCCCTAGTACCTTACCCTAACATCTCCTCCCATCTCCTGACCCTCCCCCTAGTAGCTTACCCTAACATCTCCTCCCATATCCTAACCCTCCCCCTAGTGCCTTACCCTAACATCTCCTCCCATCTCCTGACCCTCCCCCTAGTAGCTTACCCTAACATCTCCTCCCATATCCTGACCCTCCCCCTAGTACCTTACCCTAACATCTCCTCCCATCTCCTGACCCTCCCCCTAGTAGCTTACCCTAACATCTCCTCCCATATCCTAACCCTCCCCCTAGTGCCTTACCCTAACATCTCCTCCCATATCCTAACCCTCCCCCTAGTGCCATACCCTAACCTCTCCTTCCATATCCTAACCGTCCCATAGTGCCATACCCTAACCTCTCCTTCCATATCCTGACCCTCCCCTTTCATATTTGAACCCTCCTCTGTCGCAGCCTAACCCTAACACTCCTCCAGTTCCTGCCAAATGTTGACATGTAAAATGCAGATGCCGACATGTTGCAACAATGTCATTATCCCAACTTTTGATATTATGGCTTAATGACTACATCCCTATGTAACCCTATCACTGCCACCCCGGCACAGCACAAAGCTTTGTATATAATAATAATAGGGAAGAGATGTTTTTGTACCAGTTTCTGTTTCCAACTCACAACACGCTTAAACAGTTAATTTGGAAATGAAATAAAAGCGAGCGAGCGATGCCCTATTCCCATAGTCCGGGGACTATATCATTACACCGCTTCCCTTCTGGGCGGGATCCACAGGAGCAGATTCCTGCCAGGATAAACAGAGTGAAACTGATGGCTGCATTGGTATAATTTCCCTCAGCGGCAGGGAACGAACGCTTCTCCTCAGGTTAATACATTGTACGGGGAAAAGCAAATTGCCTCTGAAAATGTGACAATCTTGGATTTTATTTTATCGCATCCCCGGGCTCGCGTATTGGAATCGCACAGGATGCCAGTTCAGTAATTAGAGATGCTAAGAAATGGGAAAAAACCGCCCGGGAAGAAGCCAAATTTGATTTTACGCAGACAGAAGCAAAGATCTCAGCAAAAGGGCTGATAAATTCACAAAGTCGTTTGGCAGCGGGTCCCCCCTGACAGATGTTCTAAGTTAGTAGACGCACTTCATCAACAGGAAAGTTCTTGTTTTGTCAGGATTACAAAAACTTAATTGACTTATTCACATAAAAACCTGGGGGAAAATGAGAGCTCTCTCAGCCAATCAGCGGCCGCCATTTGAATGGGAGTTCCGAAATCTCCTTTCCGGCCATATATGACATTTAGGAGCTGATTGGCTGGTGTACCATTGATCATACATAATGGTAAATGGTACATCATTGGTGTGGTGTGGTAAATGGTGCGGGCTTACAGCCTCTGATTGTCCCACCTGCTCACACTGGGCCTTATTCTAGTTCACGCTTTCTGACAAAATCCTTCTTAGATGGACAAAACCATGTGCACTGCAGGTGGGGCAGATGTAAAATGTGCAGAGAGAGTTAGATTTGGGTGAGTTATTTTGTTTCTGTGCAGGGTAAATACTGACTGCTTTATTTTGACACTGCAATAAGATCTCGCTTTGAAGTAAAACCCCACCCAAATCTAACTCTCTCTTTACAAGTAACATCTGCCCCCCTGCAGTGCACATGGTTTTGTCCATCTAAGAAGGATTTTGTCAGAAAGAGTGAACTAGAATAAGGCCCACAATTACCAAAGTCGTTTCAAAAAGTTGAACAAAAGCATCTCCTGGTTTAGGACATAATCTAGTCTTATTTACTGGTTGAGTATTTTCATTATTAATACATTTAATATTTTGGGATTGTTTTATATAAATATATAACTTACTGTATGATTATTTTTTTGTATAGCAGAAACACTCGATGTATCTTTTAGGAAGGAAACATTCACTACAACTTCATGGTCTCATTACAAATGCAAAAAGTGCTGATTACATTGTGGTCTTGGGGGATCTAGAACCTTTAACCACAGCCAGATTGTGAGGTTTTATTTTACAAAGGCCTCAATGTGAAGACTTCGGTAATCATTCGACCTTGGCTTTCAGCCTATACTTCCCTCTGACTACTTTCTACATTCAAATAAGCTACGTATTGATTTTCCAATAAGCATTTCAAAGTGGATTTGATGGATGGACAAGGGAACTGATTACTTCTGAATGTTTAACATGAATTTGTTTTACTTGTCTGGGAACACTGGTAACACAAGGCTGACACAGTCATTTACCAGACAGAGCGCACAGAGCGCGATGTTATCATTTCACCACTTCTGTACGGATTGGTTTCCATTATTAAAGTACAATTTTTATGACATTTTAATTTACCGACTCTATCAGTTCACATCTGGGCTACCTAGAACATTTATTATTATTATTATTATTATTATTATTATTATTATTATTATATATTTTTTATTATTTTATTATTATTATCATCATCATCATCATCTATATTTTAACAGCAGAGGGATGATTTTTATGACATGTTTCCATGATGTCATTGTCTGAACAGTTACATAGTTACATAGTAGGTGAGGCTGAATAAAGACTTGCATCCATCTAGTTCAACCTATGTGTATAATAGTTTATCCCTTGTTGTATAGTATGTTCTGATATTTTAACCCCATCAGTGGTGGGGTTTTATTTGTGAGCGCTTCCCACTGGACGGGTTTTTTATGGGGAGCTCTCCCTTAAAAAAAAACCGCCACTACCTCCCTGGGACCGGGCACTGTCAATCAGTGGCTGCGCCCCGCGCTGCGTACCTGCCGGCTGCCGGGGACTTCAATAAGAAACCCGGAGCGGAGGGGGGAGGAGGAGGGAGGAGGCGGCGCTGCAGAGGTGGCAATCCCAAGAATTTTCCGGGCTTGCCAGACTGGGCACTGAGGCACAGCCCGGAAAATTCTCGGGATTGCCACTGAAGGGGTTAAAGACAGATTATGTTACTTATTCGTACCCATGGATGTTTTTAACCAATAAATGTTTATCCAACTTTATTTTAAACATATTTATAGTGTCCGCCGACACCAGTTCTCCAGGAAGAGAGTTCCAAAGATTAACTGTTCTGACTGTAAATACATTTTTTCTTCTGGATGAACAAAATCAGTTGTCTACAGCAAATTAAAGGTCTTGGTCCATAGATTATCTGAAATATATTAATGTTGCTATAATTGGTCAAGGGGGTGAATGCTTTGGCCGGGGGGACTTGAATAAAAAGTATCCCCCCGGCTGTGGCATTACCCTGCTGGCTGGTTGGGCCCGGTGCTGGTTCTTGAAATACAGGAGACCCCTACTCATTTTGTCCCACGTATTTTGGGAACCAGGACCGGCCCTTCAGCCTGGTGTTGGTTTCATAAAATCCAGGGGAATCCTATTTGTTTTGCGCCTGGGGCTGGTTATGCTCAGGAGGGGGGACCCCACGCTGTTTTTTCTTTACACAAAATCGCACATGTCCCAAAATGTACTCTGATTTCAAAGCAGGATCTTATTGGCTATCAACTGTCAACAACTGTCATGTGATTTGGGATAGCCAATAAGATCCTGCTTTGATATCAGAGTAAATCAGAACCTGCACATCTCTACGAAAATGTGCACATTTTCATGACTGAAAATCGCACTTTCCACATTTTTTTGCCGCAAATTTGCATCTCATTAAATAATCGTATTCCAGCAAAAAAATGATTTTCAAAAGTGTGATAAGGTGCGATTACGGAAAGTGCAGAAAAATCGCATCCTATTAAATGTCACCCTGGATTTCTTATTTGCATCTGTTTACATTTATTTTCATCTAATTTAGGACAATATATGTAAAAAATGTGACGTGCAATATATGCAATAAATTGCAAATGCAATTTGACCATGTGTGATTTTTTTTCTTTAAGGATCATTTCTTGGTAAAAAACTTTTTTTAAAGATTACAAATAAACTAATCCACAGCTCACACACAGCAGCAGCAGCAGCAGCAGCAGAGACTGACATAAGAGGATACTGATCACAGGGGTCTAGCAAGCTCTATTCTCTCCAGCCGGGGACCCTACAAGGTTTTGCTGAAGGACGACAGAGGCTGATGAGTCTGGACAGAAGTCAGGCTTGTGACCGCAGCAAATTACTGTCCTCGTCCAGAAATCCCTTGGTGGAATACTGACTACTGTGAAGAATGAAAAGAATCACGAGATTGGAAGATGTTTGGAGGGCGGCGACGTGGTGTTGGATGGGTGCGGTCCGGACAATGCTGGCGTGGCCAGATCATTTTTGGGGGCAGGCCGTGGCGGCAGTATGACATCACATGCAGCTTCTCTGACCCTGCGGCTGCCGTCGAAACTATGCTCTGCAGGCAGGGGTAACCATAATGAGCGCTTAACTATTCTGCGAAACGCTCGTATTTTCATGGTGCGATTGCAAGATTTTACAATCACAGTACACAGGGACTTCTCACCAAACTACAACTGGTGCTGAATGAGGACCGTATTCCCTGACAGGAACAGCAGTGACGATCAATGTCATCTCATCCACTTTAATTAACTGAAATGCTCCTTTACAATACAATACAATACAATAAAGTCACTCTGCTCCCATCCCACTGCTTCCATTTTAATTACTTATCTGTAAAGGCTGCTATACGGGGGCATTACAGAACAACGCCAGATCAATGCACAAACCTTTATTATGCCCTCTGCTTTTACAAATTCCAGATAACATAGTGGCGAGGTTCCTAGGTGGGACAATACAGACCATATGGGACTGTACAGGTGACACATTATGGCCATCTTTACTTACTGTATACATCCGGAGCCATCCAGTGGTGCTCCACAGAGTCCCCTGTCTGTTGCTCTGCAGAGTCCTGTGTTGTGGTGCTCCGCAGAGTCCCCTGTTGTGTTGCTCCGCAGAGTCCCCTGTGTGTTGCTCTGCAGAGTCCTGTGTTGTGGTGCTCCGCAGAGTCCCCTGTTGCGTTGCTCTGCAGAGTCCCCTGTGTATTGCTCCGCAGAGTCCTGTGTTGTGGTGCTCCGCAGAGTCCCCTGTGTGTTGCTCGGCAGAGTCCCCTGTGTGTTGCTCCGCAGAGTCCCCTGTTGCGTTGCTCCGCAGAGTCCCCTGTGTGTTGCCGGCAGCCTAACACTGCACCTACAGCTAGTGACGGGACACTGACATGGATAAGTATTATTTATCTACAAGCCATTGGAAATAAGTCCCAGATACAGCACAACGGTGCCTGGCGCAGGTCCCTCCCATCATCTGTCTTTTGCCTTTTTATCAGGATTGTGGACATTTTCCAGAATTTGCTAATAATGTACCAATGATTTAGGATTAGTATAATTTGTATAAAGTAGCAGATTAAGACGCATGTCTCAATGGAAGAGAGTTGCATGGCGAGCCTACGTGGCAAGGTCCGTGGCGTGGACAATTATTTGCTGGGATTTCAGGATTGGGGCACATGGCCATGTGCTGTATCACTGGCTATGCAGTGTATTGAGGGGGAGATGTAAAAAATCTTGAAGAGAGAGATACAGTACTAACCAGTCGGCCCCTAACTGTCATTTCCCCCAAACGGTCTGTAACACGACAGAAGCTGATTGGTTGGGACTCTATCTCTCTCTAAGGTTTGATACATGACTGTGATAGGTCTGTATGTAATAGCGATACAGCAGACTTTCCTTTTTTCCCAGAATGACTGGGAGTCTATCAAATTTTGGTTGGTGCACCCGGACCCCCAGAAAAGTATTGTGCCGGGAGGGGGCAACCGGTTTACAGGGGAGGTGTGGTGGATACACTATAAGAAAAAACTTCTACATAAGTAAAATTAATATCAGGCTTTGTTATAATTATTATATTATATTATTATTATTATATTATTATTATTATTGATTATTTATGTATCAACACCATTTTAGGCAGCACTGTACACAGAATGGTATCCGGATGATAATTCAACAATGCCTGGATCGGCATGGTCAACATGGTCAAAACATCGACACAGGTTGACGTGGCTAAAGTCGACACTTGAAAATGTTGACATGAGTTTCTGGGGATCTCTTATATTTTTTGAAACGTTTTCATGCCATATCATTCACGTGGACTGGGATTGGGAATGGTAAAGTGTGGTCCGCGCAGCAATGGCCGGGCGTGGCACCTGGGCCGAAACAAGTTGAGCACATCGGTGCACTATTTGGGGTTCCAAGTGCTCAGGTGTAAAAAATGACACCAAAAAAGTGAAAACCACATGTCGACCTCTTATGTGTGTTGACCCTTTTGTCACTTCCGACCTTTTGGTGTTGACCCAATGAACAACGCCCACACAGAATATTGCCGCTCACCATTGGAGATTACAGAGTATATTCCTAGACATGGGGCGTGCGAGAGAGTTTAGGGTTAATGTTGTCACAATTCCTGGAGACTTATCTGCGATCTGCAGTCCTGATGGAGAGTAATGTAATCAGACGCCGGTGGAGAAATGGCCGCAAGACGAGATATGGCGCAGCAGGGAGCCAGAGGACAGCGGCGCCTCATCAACATCCTGCTCAGCAGTGACGGGAGCGAAGGGATGCGCATTATATCCATACAGCCACATTCCTCTGTAATGTATACAATCTATAAGCTTCCGTCTCTGTCCTTCCGCAGCCTCACAGAACATCCTATCTGATATTCCTGTTTTCATTTCAACGCAAGATGTAGATCAGTTCCTTCAATGGCTGTCATCGCGTCTGGTGCTCAAAAATATCCTAAGAAATCAGAGAGCGCACTGTGTTGATCTAATTATAAATTGTATTAATTAAAAAAAAAATATATATATATATATATAACCTAATTAAATGACATGCACATAAAAATAGTTATAATAAATAAAAAAACACAATTTATAATTCAACAATACATAATAGCCAACGTCATCCACTTAAATATCAACTTTATTATAGCTCACTTTTGGGTGCCTCAAACCCATTTTTGGACACTTTCACTGTCCATTGAAATAAATAGAGTTCTAAAGCTCCAAGAATATATCTCGATATTGATGTAAATAGGGGGGGGGGGATTAATCTGTATACTTGCACATATAAATTTGGGGCATTTATTGTGTTAAATATGCAATACTTGTTATGTATAGGTTTTTGAGACCATCTGTTTAACTGACTGTACTGACCGGTTGGAGGTACAGATGTGTCTTCATACACTGTGGCTTCAGTCGAGCCAAAAGACCGCTCAGCGAGCCAGGGTCCCGGTGCAGGGCTGCCGTCAGAAACTGTGTGGCCCGGGACATCCAGCTTCCCCTCACCTTCACTCCCCCTGCAGCCCCCACAGCTTACCATTGTGGTCAGTGCAAAAGCCACAGGACACTAGAGAGAACTGCAGCAGGCTGAGAGTCACAGGGAAGGACTGGAGACCAGAGCAGGCAGCTATAGAGGGACAATGCCAGAGGCATTCTGAATTTGGAGTTGTTCGTCAACAAATCAGGAGCAGGTGCTGGTCCCCAGGATTTAATTGGCTTGCATTTGGCTCTAAGTTCAAAATGGTGCCAGAATTGTCCCTATATAGCTGCTTGTGTTTGCATTAATCTACTCTACTCCTCTAGTCCTCCCTGTTGGGGTGACTCAGCCGCACCTATTGTCTTTCTCACTTAAATTGTGCATCTTGTTCGCATAAATGAAACAACTAGGAGAATCTAGATGCTAGATTACACTGATCACCTTGTATAACATTTGTGTATTGTATGGTATGTATGTAACTGTGTGATTGATTAACTGTACTTCAGCTATAAAGCTATAACCACAGCTACAGAACAATACCCCTGATGATATTTGAGCACCAAACGCGTAGGGAGACCTCTAGAACATTTTTTTGTATCTATTGTATTTTTGTTGACCATCTGTCTCCATTACTCCAGCTGGACTGAATATCACAGGTAAACCAAGTGTTTTATTTCAGTTCTGAGAACTGTTTTATATGTATCATTAATAACTTCTGCATGGTCTTAGTGGCTTCTCATTTATTTGTAGGTAATTTAACACTGGGTCGTTTTTCACTAATTAGTCCATTTTTCATATAGATTATATTATTGGCCCTTGTTACCATTTCGGTAGAGCTTTCTATTTATCCAGTAAAGTCTGAGTTTTCTTACCATTCAGCAAGATTTATGTTACTAATTACAGCACCACACGCCCTCTTTTATCTTTTAGTTAAAAATCTTGGGAGTAATCTGTTAATAGTTGTGCAATTTGAAACCAGAAGCTGCTACAAGACTTTATTATACCGTGTAAGTTTAAGGGACTTTGCCTATTGGTGGTGTGGAAACTGGTCAGAGATATTATCCATATAAAGAAGTACCGTACAGAAGAGGGTTCATAGTGCATTGATTAAAATAGTACTGCATCACATTTTAATGTCAAATTCAGCCCTTCTTGATGGCAAATAAACATGGATATTACTGGATTATGGTATTTCAAGATCAGATACAGTAGCTACTGTGTATCAATCTCTTTATTAACCCCTTACCGCCGCAGCCTGTTTTTGCCTTCCTGACAGAGCCCTTTTTTTCAAATCTGACAGGTATCACTTAAGTGGGGATAACTTTTTTTGCTTTTACTTATCCCAGTGATTTTGAGATTGTTTTCTCGTGACACATTGTACTTCAAGTTAGTGGTAAATTTTGGTCGATACAGTCTGTGTTTTTTTGGGAAAAATACCAAAATGTCGTAAAAAAATTGAAAATTTTGCAATTTGCAAAATGTTAAATTTTCTGCTTGTGAGACAAATAATCATACCACTCAAAATAGTTAATAACTAACATAGACCATATGTATACTTTATGTTTCCATCATTATTTCAACCTCCTTTTAATTTTTTTGGACACTAGTAGGCTTAAAATATGAATAGCAAATTCTCAAATTTTCAAGAAAATTTCAAACACTGATTTTTTTAGGGACCAGTTCAGTTCTGATGTGACTTTGAGGGACTTGTATGTGAGACACCCCCATAAATGATGCCATTTCAAAAACTGCACCCCTCACAGTATTCAAAACAGCATTTTGGAAGTTTGTTAACCCTTTAGGTGTTTTACAGGAATTAAAACAAAGTGTAGGTGAAGTTTCAAAATTTCATTTTTTTTGCAGATTTTCAATTTTAATACATTTTTCTAAGGAACACAGTAGATTTTACTAGAGAAATGTGACTAAAAATTGATTCCCCCAATTCTTTTGTTTTCATAAATATCCTATATGTGGCCCTAGTGTGCACGTTGACCAAACCACAGGCTTCATAATAGAAGGAGCACCTACTTGATTTTGGAGCCTCCTTTTTATGAGATTATTTTTTAGGCACCATGTAGGTTTCTAGGCACCATAAGATGCTAAAAGTTAGGAACCCCCCCACAAGTGACCCCATTTTGCAAACTACACCCCTCAGGGAATTCATCTAGGGGTATAGTGTACATTTCAAACCCCCAGGGGTTTCACCAATTTTGGTACAACTGGGCTGTGAAAATTAAAAATTACATTTTTTACATAAAAATGCAGTTCTGGCTCAAAATTTTTCATTTTCACAAAGAATGAAGGAGACAAAGCACCCCTACATCTGTGCCCCAATTTCTCCCGAGTACGGCAATGCCTCATATGTGACCAAAAAATACCATTTGGGTGCATGGCAGGACTCAGACGGGAAGGAGTGATATTTGGATTTTTCAGCACAGATTCTGGTGGAATGAATGGTGGGTGCTATGTCGCATTAGCAAGACCCCCGAAGCACCAATACAGTGGAACCCCCCCACAAGTGACCCCATTTTGCAAACTACACCCCTCAGGGAATTCATCTAGGGGTATAGTGTACATTTCAAATCCCCAGGGTTTCACCAATTTTGGTACAACTGGGCTGTGAAAATGAAAAATTACATTTTTTACACAAAAATGCAGTTCTGGCTCAAAATTTTTCATTTTAACAAGGAATGAAGGAGACAAAGCACCCCAAAATCTGTGCCCCAATTTCTCCCGAGTACGGCAATGCCTCATATGTGACCAAAAAATACCATTTGGGTGCATGGCAGGACTCAGAAGGGAAGGAGTGATTTTTGGATTTTGCAGCACACATTCTGGTGGAATGAATGGTGGGTGCTATGTCGCATTAGCAAGACCCCCGAAGCACCAATACAGTGGAACCCAGCCACAAGTGACCCCATTTTGCAAACTACACCCCTCAGGGAATTCATCTAGGGGTATAGTGTACATTTCAAACCCCCAGGGGTTTCACCAATTGTGGTACAACTGGGCTGTGAAAATGAAAAATTACATTTTTTTACACAAAAATGCAGTTCTGGCTCAAAATTTTTCATTTTCACAAGGAATGAAGGAGACAACGCACCCCAAAATCTGTGCCCCAATTTCTCCCGAGTACGGCAATGCCTCATATGTGACCAAAAAATACCATTTGGGTGCATGGCAGGACTCAGAAGGGAAGGAGTGATATTTGGATTTTGCAGCACAGATTCTGGTGGAATGAATGGTGGGTGCTATGTCGCATTAGCAAGACCCCCGAAGCACCAATACAGTGGAACCCCCCCACAAGTGACCCCATTTTGCAAACTACACCCCTCAGGGAATTCATCTAGGGGTATAGTGTACATTTCAAATCCCCAGGGTTTCACCAATTTTGGTACAACTGGGCTGTGAAAATGAAAAATTACATTTTTTACACAAAAATGCAGTTCTGGCTCAAAATTTTTCATTTTAACAAGGAATGAAGGAGACAAAGCACCCCAAAATCTGTGCCCCAATTTCTCCCGAGTACGGCAATGCCTCATATGTGACCAAAAAATACCATTTGGGTGCATGGCAGGACTCAGAAGGGAAGGAGTGATATTTGGATTTTGCAGCACACATTCTGGTGGAATGAATGGTGGGTGCTATGTCGCATTAGCAAGACCCCCGAAGCACCAATACAGTGGAACCCAGCCACAAGTGATCCCATTTTGCAAACTACACCCCTCAGGGAATTCATCTAGGGGTATAGTGTACATTTCAAACCCCCAGGGGTTTCACCAATTGTGGTACAACTGGGCTGTGAAAATGAAAAATTACATTTTTTTACACAAAAATGCAGTTCTGGCTCAAAATTTTTCATTTTCACAAGGAATGAAGGAGACAACGCACCCCAAAATCTGTGCCCCAATTTCTCCCGAGTACGGCAATGCCTCATATGTGACCAAAAAATACCATTTGGGTGCATGGCAGGACTCAGAAGGGAAGGAGTGATATTTGGATTTTGCAGCACACATTCTGGTGGAATGAATGGTGGGTGCTATGTCGCATTAGCAAGACCCCCGAAGCACCAATACAGTGGAACCCAGCCACAAGTGACCCCATTTTGCAAACTACACCCCTCAGGGAATTCATCTAGGGGTATAGTGTACATTTCAAACCCCCAGGGGTTTCACCAATTGTGGTACAACTGGGCTGTGAAAATGAAAAATTACATTTTTTTACACAAAAATGCAGTTCTGGCTCAAAATTTTTCATTTTCACAAGGAATGAAGGAGACAACGCACCCCAAAATCTGTGCCCCAATTTCTCCCGAGTACGGCAATGCCTCATATGTGACCAAAAAATACCATTTGGGTGCATGGCAGGACTCAGAAGGGAAGGAGTGATATTTGGATTTTGCCGCACAGATTCTGGTGGAATGAATGGTGGGTGCTATGTCGCATTAGCAAGACCCCCGAAGCACCAATACAGTGGAACCCCCCCACAAGTGACCCCATTGTGCAAACTACACCCCTCAGGGAATTCATCTAGGGGTATAGTGTACATTTCAAACCCCCAGGGGTTTCACCAATTTTGGTACAACTGGGCTGTGAAAATGAAAAATTACATTTTTTTACACAAAAATGCAGTTCTGGCTCAAAATTTTTCATTGTCACAAGGAATGAAGGAGACAAAGCACCCCAAAATCTGTGCCTCAATTTCTCCCGAGTACGGCAATGCCTCATATGTGACCAAAAAATGGCAGGACTCATAAGGGAAGGAGTGATATTTTGATTTTGCAGCACAGATTCTGGTGGAATGAATAGTGGGTGCTATGTCGCATTAGCAAGACCCCCGAAGCACCAATACAGTGGAACCCCCCCACAAGTGACCCCATTTTGCAAACTACACCCCTCAGGGAATTCATCTAGGGGTATAGTGTACATTTCAAATCCCCAGGGTTTCACCAATTTTGGTACAACTGGGCTGTGAAAATGAAAAATTACATTTTTTACACAAAAATGCAGTTCTGGCTCAAAATTTTTCATTTTAACAAGGAATGAAGGAGACAAAGCACCCCAAAATCTGTGCCCCAATTTCTCCCGAGTACGGCAATGCCTCATATGTGACCAAAAAATACCATTTGGGTGCATGGCAGGACTCAGAAGGGAAGGAGTGATATTTGGATTTTGCAGCACACATTCTGGTGGAATGAATGGTGGGTGCTATGTCGCATTAGCAAGACCCCCGAAGCACCAATACAGTGGAACCCAGCCACAAGTGACCCCATTTTGCAAACTACACCCCTCAGGGAATTCATCTAGGGGTATAGTGTACATTTCAAACCCCCAGGGGTTTCACCAATTGTGGTACAACTGGGCTGTGAAAATGAAAAATTACATTTTTTTACACAAAAATGCAGTTCTGGCTCAAAATTTTTCATTTTCACAAGGAATGAAGGAGACAACGCACCCCAAAATCTGTGCCCCAATTTCTCCCGAGTACGGCAATGCCTCATATGTGACCAAAAAATACCATTTGGGTGCATGGCAGGACTCAGAAGGGAAGGAGTGATATTTGGATTTTGCCGCACAGATTCTGGTGGAATGAATGGTGGGTGCTATGTCGCATTAGCAAGACCCCCGAAGCACCAATACAGTGGAACCCCCCCACAAGTGACCCCATTGTGCAAACTACACCCCTCAGGGAATTCATCTAGGGGTATAGTGTACATTTCAAACCCCCAGGGGTTTCACCAATTTTGGTACAACTGGGCTGTGAAAATGAAAAATTACATTTTTTTACACAAAAATGCAGTTCTGGCTCAAAATTTTTCATTGTCACAAGGAATGAAGGAGACAAAGCACCCCAAAATCTGTGCCTCAATTTCTCCCGAGTACGGCAATGCCTCATATGTGACCAAAAAATGGCAGGACTCATAAGGGAAGGAGTGATATTTTGATTTTGCAGCACAGATTCTTGTGGAATGAATAGTGGGTGCTATGTCGCATTAGCAAGACCCCCGAAGCACCAATACAGTGGAACCCCCCCACAAGTGACCCCATTTTGCAAACTACACCCCTCAGGGAATTCATCTAGGGGTATAGTGTACATTTCAAACCCCCAGGGGTTTCACCAATTTTGGTACAACTGAGCTGTGAAAATGAAAAATTACATTTTTTACACAAAAATGCAGTTCTGGCTCAAAATTTTTCATTTTCACAAGGAATGAAGGAGACAAAGCACCCCAAAATATGTGCCCCAATTTCTCCCGAGTACGGCAATGCCTCATATGTGACCAAAAAATACCATTTGGGTGCATGGCAGGACTCAGAAGGGAAGGAGTGATATTTGGATTTTGCAGCACACATTCTGGTGGAATGAATGGTGGGTGCTATGTCGCATTAGCAAGACCCCCGAAGCACGGTGAAATGATGAACCTAATAATCCATAGATGTGTGGTATATTTTAAAGCACTCCTTCATACATAGGCCGGGTTTGTCGGGGCAAGTTTCACAGTGGAAAATAGTTTGCTTTCGTATTCCCTTTTTATAGCAAACTTTGCACCTTTTTTGTGTCCTGCCCTTTTTTCCAGTGGAGGGGATTTAGTTAGGAAAATGCTGCCCTGAAACAATACGGGGGCCAGTACTAGAAGTACTGGGGCCAGTACTAGAAGTACTGGGGCCCTCTGCCTGCTGGTTCCCAAATATTAGGCCCTTTATGACTTCCTCTTGAAAGTGCATAAATGTCCCCGTCTGGCTGGTAGAACGGAATAGTACGTAAGCGTTATACAGTGCCATCTGAATGATATACACGGCCAGCTTCTTATACCATATTTTTGTTTTTCGCAGGGCACTGTACGGCTTCAGTACCTGATCTGAAAGATCCACTCCGCCCATGTACTTATTGTAATCTAGGATACAAATAGGTTTTGAGGTGTGGGTACTGGTACCTCATACAGGGACGGAGGTGGTACTGTCTCCGTGAATTGTTGTCAGTATAAGGACATCCCTCTTGTCTTTATATTTGACCAACAACATATATTCGGTGCATATTCCCCTGCTTTCACCCTTTCTCAGTAATTGGGCAACGTGCGTTTTTGGGAGGCCTCTTTGGTTCTTGCGCACAGTACCGCAAGCTGCTGTACCTCTTGAACCAAGGGCCTTAAACAGGGGGATGCTGGTGTAAAAGTTATCCACATAGAGGTGATAACCCTTATCCAGGAAGGGGTGCACTAAATCCCAGACAATCTTTCCACTAACACCTACGAGGGAGGGGGGGCATTCTGGCGGTTCAATTCTTGTGTCCTTCCCTTTATATACCCTAAATCTTTGGGTGTACCCTGAGGTACTTTCGCACAGCTTATACATTTTTATGCCATACCTTGCCCTCTTATTGGGAAGGTACTGGCGGAATTTAACCCTTCCTTTAAAATGTATAAGTGACTCGTCTACACAAATGAATTTTTGGGGGATGTACATCTCAGCAAATTTGGCGCTGAAATGATCAATGACCGGCCTGACTTTGAATAGCCGGTCAAAGGTGGGATCATCTCTGGGTGGGCACTGTGCATTATCGTTGTAATGCAAAAATTTAAGGATCGTCTCAAAACGAGTCCGGGTCATGGCCATACGATGAAGTGGGGTGCTGTACAGAACATCTGTACTCCAATATTGCCTAATTGCTGGCTTTTTAACTATGCCCATATGTAACACCAGACCCCAAAACGTCATCATCTCTACTGCATCTACAGGGGTCCACCTAGCAAATGATGACGTGGGGTTTTGGGCAATAAACTGCTGGGCATATAAATTACTTTGGTCCACCATTAAATTTATAAAATCATCAGAGAAAAAGACTTTGAAAAAGTCAATTTCTTTGAGGCCTGTAGTATCAAATTGGATTCCTGGGTTGGCCAAAAACTCAGGAACCTGGGGCTCAAAATTGTCTGGTGGTGGGGTCCATACGAGATCAATCATTGGGGGGGGGGTCTCAGCTGCTCTACGGGGGCGTCTTTGAGGGGGACCCTCATCACTAGAGGAGGAAGAGGAGCTTAAGACAAACAGGAATTTGACCCCCCAAAAAAAATTAGATAAAAAATGCTGATCAGTGATGTACGTCACTGATCAGCGCTCAGCGGGCACAGGACACCCACAAAAGCACCGTGGGTGTAAAAAAAATAAAAAAAAAGACTGCACAGCACCGTCCAAAATAAATAAATAAAAAAAAAATGCTGATGAGTCAAAGGCAACAGTAATTTGATCAAAAAAAAAAAATAGATCAACCCTGTGCCAAAAATGCTGATCAGTGATGTACGTCACTGGTCAGCGCTCTGCGGCCACAGGACACCCACAAAATCACAGTGGGTGTAAAAAATTTTTTTTAAAAAAACCCCACAACCCCCCCCCCCCAAAAAAAAAAACTGCTGATCAGTGATGCAACTGATTAGCAGTGAGGGGCAGCAGGCACACAACTGTGGGTGTAACCTGACAGGGTATATATAAAAAAAAAAAAAACCCTGCATCCCAAAAAAGGTGCTGATCAGTTAGTTTATACTGATCAGCACAAAAGGGGGGCAGCAGGGGGCAGCAGATACAAAATGATATCACACAATTTCTGACACAATGACGCTGCTGCAGCAGCAGCAGCAGCAACACAAGCACCAGGAAGTCACAGGAGCTGGCACGGATGACACCAACCCTGATCAGGTAAGTATAGGGCACAGATGGGCACGGAGACCGCTCTGCACGCTGTTCCTGACCGGAATGGCGGCTGCAGGGCTGTCTCCGTTACCTCATTTGAGGTGTAATGGCTGCGATTGGTCCGTCGGTCCAACGGACCAATCACAGCCTTTGGGGGCAGGTGGGGTGAGGTGGGGTGACCACCAGCGTCACCCTTACACCCGGTGGTGATTGGTGCTGTACTTAACAGCACCAATCACCACCGATCCCTGTGTCACCGGCGAACGTTATTCGCCGGTACACAGAAAACGCTGTAATTGGCTGTTCACATTGAACAGCCAATCACAGCGATCGCCAATGGCGGGGGGCATCGCTGCCCCCCCTGGGCAATGAGGGAAGATGTCTGCTGTCAGGGACAGCAGACATCGTCCCTCTGTCACCGCGTCTATAGACGCGGTGACAGTTTGAACTCATGACGTACATTTATGCCATGTGTCGGGAAGTACATCCCGACCATGACGTAAATGTACGTCAAATGTCGGGAAGGGGTTAAAACCATGGGATCCAATTGGGAAAACTTACTAATATCCCTAATCATAGCTGCAGATCCATGATCCCGCCCCTGCAGAACTATGATACTGCCCCTGCAGAACTATGATCCCGCCCCTGCAGAACTATGATTAGATGTACTAAAACATAATTGAAGAATCCTTCTAACAGATGCAGTCATAATACCAACAGTCATGATCCCAGGGGTCAGAATCTTGAAACATCCCAGGGGTAAGTGGTTAGAGGTATGGTTAGGCTTAGGTACTAGGGGGAGGGTTAGGGTTGGGTTGCAGGAGGGGTCTGTTAGGGTTAGCCTGCAGATATGTCTGTATTCTGGCCACCCAGATCCCTACTGCTGGTATTATGTAATGAACCCCTCTTAACTTATAATCCTCACAATCTGTATTCATAAATATATCAACTTGAGTTTAAGAAATGGCTGCATATTTGTAATACATAAAAGATATATTGTTAATATACAAATTCTAATAAAATGTAATGTACTGCGCCAATGTCACCTTAGATTCTGCCTCTGTGCACTTCCCCTAATGCTGGGACTTACTGTGTGACATGCAGAGTATGGCAATATGATTTCTTAGCGAGCTGGCACCGATGCCCCCTCTGCTACTCCAGCTCTCGCTAAGTAATATAATTCCCTGATTAACAATGATTGGGCCCCATGCCCAGATCACAAATCAAATGCAAAAATGAAATGCACTTTTTACCCTACGGATCTCACAAACCAACAATATCTTCCTCCTACGGGCTTATCGTCTGATAACCTCAACCTGTGCTCTCCCTTTATACACAGCCGTTATATCGCGGGTACAGCTCTATGATGACTGTACAGTAATACAGAGCTTGCACAGGAATTAGACCAGAAGAAGAGATAATCTGAGGTTCCCTGCTTGCGGTGTAGCAGTTACAGTATAAAGCATATGGGATGGATATCCACCACTGATGGTCTATGACTAATGTGGTATATCTTTTCCAATGATGGGGGAGAACAAGATGCAGAAGCAACAAATATATATTTATTTTTTTACAATGTGTTGGGACAATGAGTTTAGCTCCGCCCAACACCCCCCAAAGCCCCACCCCAGGCTCTCATTGGTCCACAGCTTACTGAAATGTAAAGTAGGGGTGACCTTTGATGGTTCCCTTGCAGATGGTTTCACTCTATCAAGGTTACCTATCAATGGTGCCATCGATGGGTAGCACACCAATGGCCATCCCTAATCTGGGCACACACTGTACAATTATCTGGTAGATCATCTGCCAGATCTGGCTGTTAAAATCTGGTAACGTACGGGAGCGAATGACCGGCGACCACTTGCCTCTAAACACTGGAATATGGAGTAAACGGGTATGGATCATATGGTCTACCTAAAAATGGTCGACAGTCATTAGGTCGACACCAACAGGTCCACATACTGCAAGGTCAACGTGGGTCTAGGTCGACATGGGACAAGATCGACAGGTCATTAGGTTGACACAAGCATTAGGTCAACATGGTCTAGGTCGACAGTCAAAAGGTCGACATGGGGGTTTTCCCTGGTTTTTTTACCCGAATGTCGACACAGTCGACATGGACACAGGATTAAGGGGACCGCACCCCCTCGCCATGCTTCGGGCACGGTGCCTCGCTGCGCTCGGCACACTATTTTATTCTCCCACCACGCCATAGTGGATGGTAGCGCATGAAATACCGACTGTCGAACTAGACCATGTTGACCTAATGCTTGTGTCAACCTAATGACCTGTTGATATTGTCCTATGTTGACCTAGACGTGTGTCGACCTATTGGTGTCGACCTAATGACTGTCGCCCATCTTTAGGTCGACTAACCGACCGTATCCCGATAAAACTTGTCAATCATATAAAGTCGTTATATCACAGGAGCGTAAGTATAGTGCGTGGCATGACAGGGCTTGCACGGATCTGTAGTTCAACAAAAAAAAAATTTTCATTTCTTTGACACTCTTATTAACCCGCACCCTGTGCACAGAGGTTTTTAGGATGATCCCCATACAGAGATATAATGATGGCAGGGTTTACTCGCCATGCGGGATGCCAGACAAACTGAGACATTTTTGATAAAGGGTCAATCATTAACAAGGCATGATTTTGCTGTGTAGGTGATTGTCCCTTTAAAAACACGTCTGAGATTGGCTGGTAACCCACATGGCGGCCGAACCCGGGCATCATTACTTCCTGCTAATTATATCTTAACATAATGTGCATTTTATTTGAAGTGTTCCCATGGTAGTGCTATGAGCAATAGACGGCGGTAAGTGATTATGCTTTGAACATCAAATTATGTTTGTCATTATAAATATGCAAATAAGTTTATTCACTTTATTTTGGCTACAGGAAAGAACAACATAAGGAAATCCCAGTAAAACCTCTCTCTATCCACATATAGGATCTTATTCAGATCTGATCGCAGTACAAATTTGTTCTCAAAATGGGCAAAACCATGGGGGTTATTTTAGTTCACTCTTTCTGACTAATTCCTTCTTAGATGGACAAAACCATGTGCACTGCAGGTGGGGCAGATGTAAAATGTGCAGAGAGAATTAGATTTGGGTGAGTTATTTTGTTTCTGTGCAGCGTAAATACTGGCTGCTTTATTTGTACACTGCAATATAGATCTCACTTTGAAGTAAAACCCCACCCAAATCTAACTCTCTCTGCACATGTTACATCTGCCCCCCTGCAGTGCACATGGGTTTGTCCATCTAAGAAGGAACTTGACAGAAAGAGTGAACCAAAAAAGCCCACCATGTGCACTGCAGGTGGGGCAGATGTAACATGTACAGAGAGAGTTATGGCCCCCATACATCAGCAATCACAAATAATTGCTTCTCAGATCCAGTGATTTTTCCCCCAGATAAATGATTTCTTCAATCTATTTGACTTGCCCACTTGCCCACACACTACAGATTTGTTTCAGTGATTGGCAGATTTTTCCAACACATACAAAAATGAAACTCCAATAAAACCAGATTTTTAAACATGTTTAAAAATCTGATTCAGCAATCGATTGGCGATCCCTATTCATTTTTGATTGAGATTGCCAAAAGGGGGAGCCCACACATTAGAGATTATTTGTGGCAATCATCTCCAGAATGGAGGATTATCACAATTAATTGCTGATGTATGGGGCCCATAAGATTTGGGTGGGGTGTGTTGAAACTGAAATCTAAATTGCAGTGTAAAAATAATGCATCCAGTATTTACCCTGCACAGAAACAAAATAACTTACACAAATCTAATTCTCTATGCTCATATTACATCTGCCCCACCTGCAGTGCACATGGTTTTGCCCATTTTGAGAACAAATTTGTACTGCGATCAGATCTGAATAAGGGCCACAGCGCAGCGAACAGCAAATGTATAGTATAGGTAAGATTCTCCCTCTCTCTCTCTCTCATTTACCAACAAGGACACAAAGTAACAAACGATACCAGGGCCCTCATTGCGATTCACAGATGGTAAATGCAGGTTTAATGCAGGAAAGTCTTCACTGGGATTTAATAAGAGTTTATCCGGTAATTAAAATCTCCTAACGGGACTTTAATGATAAATTTCCCCATAAATTTATCACTAGACACACAATAGCAAATTAACCCCAAAAGCCTTTGGCGTGCACAATAAACAGGCTTCATAGTCAGTAATTGTATTCCAGTTGAAATGGAACGGCTTTTCTTATCTATAATCCCCCCGGTTAAGGCAAAGTTGCCTTTATAAGTCGGTGGCATGTCAATAGCAAATGTAAACCGGCTGAAACAGCTGGAAAGAAAGAGCTTTTTGAACTTGAAACGTGTCAGCCTTCAGTCCACTGATCAAAGGCGCCCAACTTTATCAACATTTCCTGCCAGACAACAGCATCTGCACATGTACAGAGAGTCCTGAGGCTCTTACACTGGAGTATACAACCTGAATACTGCTTACATCTGGGGTGATTATTGAGGGGTTTTTAAAAGTTGTTATTAAAAGTTGTTACTTTCACTTAGTTTCAAATTTTTTACACCTAAGATATCAATTTCTCCTGTTCCCCATGCTCATCGGCTGTTGTACCATCCTTTGCGTGTGACGATGAAGGAATGTATGAGATTACTCAATGCCGTGAACGAAATACATCTTCTAAGCATTATCTGTTGCAGAAGTCCCCCAATTACTCAAACTCTACCCTATACTTGGGTGCACAGTATTTCATCCACCCTCATTAATAATTTGTTTGACAACACTTAACTCTCATGTCATCCATAAGGACCATCCCATGAAGTCTCCTGTACCTCAATGAGAAGTTATTTCCAATATTTTATACCTTCAACCACATTAGCCCGATTTATTGCACGTTCCAATATCTCACTTTGTTTGCAGTTTGGGGGTAGAACCAGGTATCAACCCACTTTAACCAGGATGGAAAGCCGATTCCTCGGCCGCGGTGTATTTTATAAGTGGGTGGTAGGAACCATCCCATTCCTGGGTAGAGGGAAAGTACCGCTTACTGGAATGGGGGTAGCTAAATCCTATTTACAGATACGTCATCTGTTGTCTCAACCTTCGAATTGTCGACCTAATGTTTGTGTCGACCTTCCAAACCTGTCGACCGTAGGCCTGTCAACCTATTTCATGTGTCGACATAAGCCCTGTCCACCTTATGCAGGGGCGTAACTAACTATTTAGCGCCCCCCCCCCCCCCCCGCCGCACGTTTATTCGGCGACCCCCCACACACCTAACCTGCCTCCTCTTCTTACCAGCGGTCTGCGTCTCGCCCGGCTCTCGGTCGGGACCTTCCTGACCGTCACGGTCCCAGCCGGCTCCTGCTGCTACAATGAAAACGGACTCTTAGAAAATGGCTGCCCCCATACTGCAGACAGAAAACTGTCTGCAGTATGGGGGCAGCCATTTTCTTATTGTCAGTTTTCATTGCAGCAGCCCGGCCAGGACCGTGACGGTCAGGCAGGTCCCGGCAGAGAGCCGGGCGAGACGCAGACCGCGGGTAACTTTAGCCCCGCAGCCCCCCCCCGGCGGCACCAATTTCTCTGCGCCCCCCGCCACCACGGGGGCTGCGGAGCTATAGTTACGCCACTGACCTTATGAAATTATAAGGAGACCCAGGAGGTATAAAAAGAGAAAAATATATTTATCTTGAGACTGTTCATTTTGAGCTCTTGGGCCTGAGGTCCAGCTGGAGGTCACCTTGCCCAGCCCTCGCTTCAGCTTAATACTGAGAGTATTTTATATTTATCACTTATCGCTTTCATTGATATTCCGGGCCAGGCTTACAACTAGGCTGGGATTAATACATTTACTGTAGTCGCATTTACAAATTACCTTGCCCAATTATGTAAGCCAATTCAGACGCTACCTGTGCCCCCTCCAGTCCGAGGCTAAAAGCAATATCATTATTTTCAGATGTAAAATGTCAACACAGCAAAATAAATGTACTCTAGAATGTTACAGCAGCATCTAATTATTAGGCTTGCACACCCTCTAACATCGGATACAATCCCAGCCATTCCATTTCATTTACTGCAACATTTCTAGGGATTGATTTGATTGATTCATTTTTTTTAAGTGAAATTTTTTAACCCTTGGAGTGCCAAGTGAATTTGTCAAAATTGGTGCGAATATTGTCAAGCAAACATTGT
Source organism: Crinia signifera (assembly GCF_055691185.1). Taxonomy (NCBI): domain Eukaryota; kingdom Metazoa; phylum Chordata; class Amphibia; order Anura; family Myobatrachidae; genus Crinia; species Crinia signifera. Next base: position 166,976,060 of record NC_139223.1, on the reverse strand, counting down.
TATTCATCATAACGGCCTGTAATGTTACCTTGTGTAGGATATATAACCTTTTTTACACAACATTTTTTTTTTTATTTATATAACAAATGTCAGCGTCATTTTTAACATATATTTGGAACATCGCTCACAGAGACTGTTAAATAAATAAACACATAATTTAGGCTGGTACTTGTTTCCTATCTGGGCGCCCAGGTTTTCAACGTACGGCACCGTAAAGAAATCGGATCGCATCGCATCGGATTCGGTACTCGATGATGTACGATGGCATACGATGCTATCCGATCCGATCCGATTTCATTTTAAATCGGATCGCATCGCATGCGGTGACGCGATCAACCCCGATTTTTACATTGAAATCAATGTTAAATGGTCCCTGAGACCCGATTTTACATTGATTTCAATGTAATAACCCCGCAAACCCACGATTTGTATAGGAAACCCCCCCCTGATGGTTTAAAATGCGCCTCCATTGTTAACGCCACCCCAGTATTGACGTCAACCCGAAGCGTGGCGAGCGCAGCGAGCCCCGCGAGGGGCGGCGGTACGCGTCCTCCGACTTTTTCATACCCCCACTATGCACGTCGGCGTGGAGTTCAGAATAGAATAGTGTGGCGAGCGCAGCGAGCCACCGAGCCCGAAGCGTGGTGAGCGCAGCGAGCCCCGCGAGGGGCCGCGGATACCTGTGAAGCCCGCGAGGGGACACGGATACCTGTGAAGTATCCGCATCCCCTCGCGGGGCTCGCTGCGCTCGCCACGCTTCGGGCTCGGTGGCTCGCTGCGCTCGCCACACTATTCTATTCTCAACTCCACGCCGACGTGGATAGTGGGGGTATGAAAAAGTCGGAGGACGCGTACCGCTGCACTCGCCACGCTTCGGGTTGACGTCAATACTGGGGTGGCGTTAACAATGGAGGCGCATTTTAAACCATCAGGGGGGGTTTCCTATATATCCTATGGGCCAACCATAAAAGCGGGAACGAAATCGGATCGCATCGCATCGCATCGTTCAATATCGTGTATGTGCATTTGTGGTATCCGATGCGATGCGATCCAATTTTTATACGGAGAATAGCATGGTGCGCAATTAACGTAGCGGGCGCCCAGATAGAAAACAAGTACCTTTAGGCTCTATGTAAAGATAAAAAAAAGTGTCAGGAGATATCAGCCAATCAGCTCCTAGCTGTTCTTTTTATATGGCAGTTAGCTATCCTGACTGGAGATGCCCAAAATGGGGGCGGGCTCTGACATCATCAGTCGCCCCTCCCCCAATTAAGCATCGATACACCTGCGTTTGCACGTGTCCGCCCAGGATTTCCATGGGCATGTCTGCCCACCTGCCTCCCGCACCGCATTCTCAAAGGGACACCCATGAAATGCTGGGCAAATAGCATAGGCAAATTCCCCCACACAGCGGCTGCACATGCGCCTAAAAACCTATGCTCAAAAAATCAGTCCCCCTGTGCAAACACAGGCGGGGACTGATTGAGTTAGAATAACCCCCTAAGTGTAAGGGGTTAAAAGTTGTAGATGGGTGTTAGACGCGCCAGATAATGTACCCACAAGATGGCTTCTCTGATGGGTCCCACTCCGCTGCAGAAAGAAATACCTGGATGCAGATGGAGAGAAGAAATCTTGCACAAGAAAGCTGCCATTTTGTTTATGCCGCTGGTCTTTTACAGTCAAAATGGACCAATAAGAGGCCAGCCAAGCAATCAGACCTTGCTGCCGCCATTTTTAATTATGCTACAGCCATCATGTGTGACCAATAAGGCAAGGGCATACATTTATACTAATGGGGGTCACATATTACTAAACAAGCAACATTTGACCCAAAACCCATATGCCGACCATTGTTGTGTAGATCAATGACATGTTGTCCTTTCAAACCTGTCAACCTATTGTACCTGTTGTCCATAACCACTGCTGGCCCACTTTCATGTATCAACCTTTTATACCTGCTGGCATTGACATCAATGCTGTAGATCTTCTATATCACCCATCCCTCATCATTAATATATTAAATACAGGAACACATGGTCTATGTTACAATCAATCGTGACTATTAATATCTTTGTTTTCCTAATTAAACTGAATACAGTAAGCTATTTTTATCAATAGGGGGATATTTGGGGCACTCTTCTTAAAAAAATTCAGTTAAACCATATCTACTAACTCAGCTCTTAACTGCAATTTTCAAACCCAGCATGTACCATGACAGTAAGGAGCTAATTGGCCGATCGTTCACTCTCCACTTTAAGGCTTGATACAGATGGAGTGCCTCCCAGCCAGCATTGCCAAATTGCCTTTGCTGGCGATTGCTGGCAGAGGTGCGCTCCATCTGACTTGGGCGCACGACCATCTCACACGCATGCGGGTCCCCATCATCATGGCAGTGGGGAGCGATTTCCCTGCCCGTCTACGCTTCAGGGAGACAGACAGGGATTGGGGGAGTTGGGGACAGCTGCTGGGGGTATCAGGGGAGCTGAAGCGGGGGGGGCGCTGGAGGGCTCTGTCGTAACAGGGCGCGCGAGCCCCCTTCCGGCTCTGACGAGAGCTGCTCCATCTGTACATCCGGCCCTGTGTCTGTCAAAAAACTTACATAAATCACCAGAAATATGTATAAACGTTCCGTCATTTATTCTTTTATAGAAAGTTTTTTGAATGTGCGACCAAATGTCTCTGTTTCGCTCTCTGCACCCCACATATATCAGACCAGATCTGAATCACTGGAGCATGCGTTCTGCAAGTCCCCAGCGAATCAGATGCCTTGCAATGTATATATGGAAAACCATTGTAACGAGGTGTAATAATCTGTACATTACCGTATTAATAGTGCATAATTCTATCTCAGAGTGGGTTTAAAATATGTTGTAACAAGCGGCTGTGATGATGTTTAATAGTCCATTAGCTGCTGCAGATGAGACGGATCTAGCAGCTGTATCCTGTAACAGCCCAGGAGTCCCCTGTGAGCCCAGGAGTCCCCTGTGAGGCCGCTGCTTGTGTGCCTGATAAGGAAAAGTATCTTCTGTTATTTGATCAATGTTCCAGAAAAAAATGAAATGACTACAGAACAACGGTATGAACGGCTGCTGAATTAATTCCATTTCCACCGACCAGCAGTAGTTACCAAGCCTGTTAGTGGTCGACAATCCATTCTACCCAGGCTTGCCTACCCTCCCGGAATGGCCGGGAGACTCCCGAAAATCGTGTCCACCTCCCGGCCCCCCGGAAAGGTGGGCAAGTCTCCCGCTTGCGGGCCAGAGCCCCTGCACCCCCCTTTCCCGCTGATCGTATCTGGCTTTTACCGCAAATCGTGGGTCTGCGGAGAGGGGACGGCTAAAATTATGCAAATCTCATAATTTCGCGTAATGTTAGCCCGTGAATCGCGGACCCGCGAAACGTGGTGTTTGCGTGGATTGGGGGCGGGGCGTTGAATCAGCCGCTTTGTTCCCACCCCCAACCAGGAGATTCAGCTGGCCTCTCCGGGCTTCTCCTGAAGACGCATTTTTAAAAGTCGGTGAGTATGATTTTACCCCACAAGCTGGCGGCCTAGGGTCATCCTTGAACTGAACTGTCCTTTGTTCCCCACTTCTAATCTGTCCCAAAATCTTGTTACATGCATCTAAAAAAACATATCCAAAATGCAGCCACACCGTCACACCTTACACAAGACTCATAGCACCCCTCCATATGGGAGTGGGTCATTGGATCGATACAATATACGATATGCAATTTAGGTCGACATTTGGAACAAAAAAAAATGTGAAAAACTCATGTAGATCTTTTGACTGTTGATCTTGCCATTGTCGACCTAAGGCCAGTCAACCTTCCGTGGTCGACCCAACTGCATGTTGACCTTAAGAGGGCCAATCTACTAATCCTATCCCCTTCATACATCTACCCCTGAGGTCTCCCCTTTCTTGGATTCGGTATGAAATACTGACGGTCAAAATCCCGACATGGTCAAAATCCCGACATGGTCAAAATAGTGACATATAGAATGTAGACAGGTGAATAAGTCAACATGACTTTCAGTCGAGAGGGTTTTTTCACAGTTTTTTTACCCGAATTTCGACAACGTTGACATGGACACAGTTGGAAGTCAACCGCAACCGCTCACATCGCAACCCCTCACACTATTTTATTCTCCCGCCACGCCCTAGTGGATGGTAGGGCATGAAATACCGCCTGTCGGCACATGTTGGCTCAAAAAAAGAGTGAAAAACCCCATGTCAACCGAAAGTCATGTTGACTTTTTCACCTGTCTACATTCTATATGTCGACCTTGTCGGGATTTTAAATGTCGGTATTTTGACCTTGTGGGTTTTTTGACCTTGTCGGTATTTTGACCATGTCGAGATATTAAATATCGGTATTTTGACCTTGTCGGGATTTTGACCGTCGGTCAATGGTTGTCGGTATTTTGACCGTTGGGATTTTGACCATCGGGATTTTGACTGCATCCCCCTTTCTTGCCTTGTTCTGCAACCTGCATTATAAATAACTCATTTCATCCAATCCTACATTTCATTGCCGGTAGGACGTTAAGCCGGCCGGCTGCCTATCGCACCATCTCCCAGCTGGTATTACTCTCCTAGCTACAGAGCCAGTATATGTCCCATAAAGGAGAAACATTACCCCATCACGCCAAACCTCCCTAAGATTCATTTCTTCTGATTGTTTCTCTCCATTTACTTGCGGCTGACGCGGACATTTCATCAATTGTAACGATCTCAGGAGCACGGTGAGTGAGCGATCCTCCTTCGCAGGGTAACACGATTCGCCCATTTGCATGTTTCCTTATTAGCAAAGTGTCAGCGATAAGAGCTGGAAACCAGAAAAATGTCATTGGCCCTTATTCTGATTGAAGCGGTAACGGCCGCATGCGGCCGTTCCGCCGATGTTTTCGGTCTGCGCATGTGCAGAGGCCACTCTGCGCATGTGCAGCCGAAATCGCCGTACACGTATTTTGTCCGCCGCAAAGGGGGTGGATAGCGGCGTGAGGGGCTACGAAGCCTCATTTGCATATGCATACGCCCCGCGTTTCATGGGCGTTCCCATGCAAACGCGGGGCGTACGCATGCTAATGAGGCTATGACGCGTGGGTACAGGGCGGGCATCTGACATCGCCGGATGTCAGCTGCCCGCCCCAATACAAGATTTCACACGGACAAGTGTCCGTGTGGTCTTGTGTTGCGGGACCTGGTGGAGCGTGCGGCCCTGCATTCGATGTTCGGCGACCATCGAATGCAGGGGCTGCTCCCACCATGGAGGAGGCGTATCCCCGTACACATTCATGCGGATCGCCACATGGCCGCGTACGGACGGCCGTGGCGATCCGTATGGAAGGCGGGGATTCGCCTGGTGCGGTCAGAGCCGCATATGCGGCTCCGGCCGCACCGATCAGAATAAGGGCCATTGTCGTCTATTTCCAAATGTGACAGATGGTGAACATGGAATATGTCCCAACTGTGGCAGAGAATGATCCCGGAACGCTGCGCTGAGCTCGGCGCTCCATGACATCGCTGCAGAGACTTACAGCTGTCTCGCAGGATTCTCCAAGTTTGGATCTGCTAATAAAATTGGATACAAATGTACACATTGTGTGATATTGTAACATCTGATTTTAGGAATGTTTCATTTGTGCGTTTTTTGTATGTCCAAACGTAATCACTATAAAAACATGACTTTACTATTTCCGCACTTGGAGGTAAATTTACTAAAGCTTCTTAAAATGAAAATAAGCTTGGGTTGCTCTTAGCAACCAATCAGATTGGTTGCTCATAGCAACCAGACTCTGTTTATCATTTTAGACAGGCAAAATTAAACTTGTTACAGCAGTGGTATAAAAAGTATTGCAGAACACATAACATGCTGCATAGCCGGATTAAGGGGGAGGGTGCCCTCCAACCCTAGTCCACTGACATCACTAGCTGTCCCTCTTGTGCTGCAGCAGCAGAACCAAGCATATAGGGGTTTATGATCATATAGGCCTGATCTGCCTTTTAAATGATTGCAGCTTTAAAGGTATGGGCAGACTCACTCAGAAGCCGCTGTATGTTTGTGGACTAGGTTTATTTACCACGCTCTGGGTATCACACATGAAAATTGCACTCCTTCATTATTATAGCCCCCTGTGATTTTATGTATTAACTGTTGCATTACTCTATTCATTATTGATCGTTTGTTATATTGCTACAATGTTGCCATTTTATTTTTACATATGTACAATATTTATACCTAGAGTGGCGGCTGCGACAATTGTAGCGTTATATTGTCAGTAATACAGTTTCCATCGGGAAGAGTTACACCCTGCCTCGGTGTCATCATTGACTCCTCCCTCTCTTTCACCCCCCACATTCATGCTCTCTCACAGTCTTGCCGCTTTCACCTCTGCAACATCTCACGCATCAGACCATTCCTCTCCACTGACGCGACCAAAATTCTCATTCATTCTCTTGTCATCTCCCGCCTTGACTACTGCAACATCCTTCTCTCTGGGCTACCTCTCGCCCGCCTCGCCCCTCTCCAATCCATTCTCAACGCTGCTGCTAGGCTCATCTTCCTCTCCTGCCGCTCTACCTCCGCCCACTCCCCTCTGTCTATCTCTTCACTGGCTCCCCATTCCTTTCCGGGTTCTCTTAAAACTCCTCACCACCACCTACAAGGCTCTCTCCCCCTCCACCGCTCCTTACCTCTCTTCACTGATCTCTATCCACACTCCCTCCCGTCCTCTTGGCTCCATTGCTGACCGCCGACTGACCTCTCACCTAATCACCTCCTCCCACTCCCGTGTCCAAGACTGCTCTCGCGCTGCCCCCCTGCACTGGAACAACCTCCCGCCACCCATCAGGCTTTCTGATTCCCTTACCTCCTTAGAGCGCTCCCTCAAAACCCACTTCTTCCGACTAGCCTATCCCTCCACCTCCTAACCTCTTTTGATCCTCCTATCCTGCCTCCGTTCCCATCCGTTCCTACTTATCCTGCTGTTTTTCGTTCGTCCACCCACCTCCTTTTAGTATGTTAACTCTTATGAGTAGGGTCCTCCTTCCTCACGTAATCACCCTACCTCTTCACCTCACCTGTGCTCCTGTCCGGTTCCTCCCTTCCTCTACTTCATCTTCAGTCTCCTCAACAATTTCGACACCTACTTCAGAACTGATGCTGATTTTAGTTCTACCAGCTATACCCCTATTTATGCTGTATTTTACCAATACACCCTGTACGTTACCTTGTCATTTGTTTTTTTTTGTGTGCTATGTATGGCGCTGCGGACACTTTGTGGCGCCTTATAAATAAACGTACTACTACTGTACTACTACTACCCTGTACACACGGGGCGATGTGACGGTGCTGAGCATTTGTGCTGAGCCGCACAGATCGCTCAGCACACATGCAAGGCACATACGGGGCACATGTGATTTAGGACAGTGGGACCCACACCCAGGGGCGGATTGGCCATTGAAGTCACCGGGAAGTTTCCCGGGAGGCCGGCCGCCCCTGAGGCCGAAAAGTGCAGGTGACACTGAATCCAGGTCACAGGAGAATAACTGAATCCATCAGTGCCCCATCGCGAATGTATGTGATGGTAGCAACTAGCACTGCAGGAAACAAGGGGCCGGCCACTGCGGAGTTATGGGTAGCAGTGGCCGGCCCGGAAGCAGTTTCAACAAGTACCTGCCCCTGTTCCTGTTTCCCAGCCAGCGCGCATTTGTACCTGTAGACTGACTGAGGAGCATGGAGGCCAGCCGGAGTGATCACCAGCAGCAGCTCATCAGCTGGTGGAGCTGCAGCTGCGAAGACACTGACAGCGGAGCTGCTGTAGGAGGATTGGGCTGCAGCACAGCATCAAAGGAGTCCTCCGTGACCAGTGGAGTCAGCAAGTGGAGGAGCAGAGAACAGGGCAGGACGCTCTTCCTGCTCTGCTTCCTGGCTGCTGTTCTTTGTGGCTGCTGCTGCCTGTCACACTGCATGACAGGCAGCAGTGCCAGCAACATAAGGCTGAGGTTGAATTCCTTCTCAGCCAACTCCCAACCCCCCTTTAACTATACGGCCACCAGTGTCAGCAGTGATTGAACAGATGGGCGGAGCCACACGGGACGAGGGGGCGGAGCTACAGTGGAGCACAGCAGGGCTGATGAAAGGAGAGGATGGGCTGCCAGACAGATTTTAAGGTAAAAAAAAGTGTGTGAGAGGGAGTAATCCTGTCAGCAAATGGTGTGGGGGATTCAGTATGAAATCCCGGCGGTCGGGATCCCGGCGTTCAAAATCCCGACGCCGGAATCCCGACCGCCGAAATCCCAACAAGGGGGGGACGTGGATCGCCCCCCCTTGCGAGCTCGCTTCGCTCGGCACGCTAATTTATTCTCCCTCCAGGGGTGTCGTGGACACCCACGGAGGGAGAAAGTGTCTGGATTTCGGCGGTCGGGATTCCAGCGTCGGGATTCTGAACGCCAGGATCCCGACCGCCAGGATTTAAACTGCATCCCAGTGTGGGCATTGTCCAGATGGAGCCATTCTCATTGCACCCATCCCCTGCACACCAAACGCCGCTGTGTGCTGGGTATTCTGGCATGTGTGCGTATCCGATGCTCCCCCCTATTCCCGGCACTGGACATGCGAGCATCCAAGATGCTTGCATGTCCACGTATGCAAAGGCTGAGACTGGGTCCATCTGTAAAAGCAGCATAGTACTGTCGGCAACTGGCGTGGGTATTAGGTATAAGCAGCGCTACTACTGTCTGCATCTGGTGTGAACGTTATGTATAAGCAGGGGCATAGGGAGGGCTGAGCCGGTGGAGCACAAGCTATGGGCGCTGATGGGGTACAGGGCGGCAGCGCGCACCGCAAATGATACCTGACTGTGTGCTGCTGCTGCTCGGCGCCTGCCCACCCACCCGGCTGCAGCTGCCCGCAAACCGAAATCTTCCCCCGCCCGTGACGGGTACTCCACTCCGTGCTCTGTCCTCCTGACGCCTTCCCAGGGCCGGGTTAACAATGGCGGCCCTGAACCTGCAAAATAGGCCTAAGCATCCGCAGATGCCTTCACTGCTTATACAGGATTTTTTCAATTGCTTGCTGCTAGTACAGAAGACTGTCGTGTTCTAGGCCCCACCCCCTCTGGCACCAACAACACTCCCACCCGTCCCCAGCGCTGATGAAGGAAATACCGGCATCCATGCTCCCTGTGGCTCAGCGCCGCCTCCGCCGTCGCAACAAATGATGTCACACAGCTGCCAGCTCGATAACATCGGAGAGACTCTGCAGTACATCCCCAGGCCAGGACTGGAGCAGACAGCAGTCACAGGTTAAGCTGCTCCGTAACAGCGTAAATAGCAGCCACATGTTACACAGACTTAAGTGTGAAGTCCACTTTCACGGCTATTTAGCAGTGACTAGCTTGTCCTCAGCCTGGAGCATGGACTGATTACAGATGGGCAGTCTTCAAGGGGCCCTAGGCCCACACTGCAGTAATTATTTCCCCAGCCTGCAAACTCTACCTAGCTGACAGCAGGGCAAAACACAGTGGGGGAGGAGCCTAATGTCTGAAGTGCCCGCCCCCTCCAGAGACCTGTGCTGAAGCTTAAGTAGATTGTTAAGGTAGTGTCCCTTCCTTCCTCTGTTTCTCCCCTGCCCCTCCCCCCTCCTTCTCTCTCCTTGTCCCCCATCTCTCCCTCTCTCTCTCTCTCCCTCCCTCCCTCCCTCTCTCTCTCTTTGGGGTCCATTCATTATTGGACCGCATTTGCAATGGGATCTGTGTGGCATTTACCACCCAGGATCGCAGTGCAATATGCAATCCTTTGTGTCCTGCAGACACAGGGACTCAGAAAGGAACCCGTCCCTGCGCTTTTCATCGTTGGGTGCCGGCCCGGGTCTGTACATGCACGGTTAGCACTGACCCACGACCGACCCTGCTTCCTGCGGGGCAGTGCGGTCTGTAGCCCATGGGCTACCGCCATCTCAGAGTGGCGGTAGCCCCTGGACCCACTGTGATGCTGCCCAATGTTGATACATTGGGAAGCTTCGCATCCACCATAGTAACTTACGGAGCAGGAGGGACCGCAGCAGGGATCGGAGATTCCTGTTGCGGTCCCGCCTACATATATTCTTGTGATACTTAATATGTGCTGCTAAGGGAATTAGCCGCATATATTATATGATAAATGGGTCCTTGTCTCTTCAACAGCACAGGTGATACCCGCCACTGCTGGCACCGAGAGGGGAGAGACCAAGCGCTACCTGCAGTACAGCACAGGAAACCCACCACTGAACAGGACATCCAGCGCCAAACAGAAAATCAGTCCAGCTCCAAACATTGCCGGCACCCCTTAGCAGGAGACCCGGCACTACTGCCAGTGTACAAGAGACAAGTCACTGCTGGTGATGAAAGGGAGAATGGGAAACCCAGCGCTAACGGCTGATAAATGGAAGACCCGTCACTGCTGATGCTGTTGAGAACGAGACCTGCCACTGCCAGAGGTACACAGTGCCACTTGTACGGGGGGAATTAGAAGGGACAAAATTATGCCCGTCAAAACCCTTTCAGACCAATGCTCTTCATCCTCCACCTCTCTCCTTTCCCTGCTTGCCCCACTGCCTCACCACCCCCTACCCCTCTATCTCTGTCCCTATCTAAGTTCCCCTCCCCCTCTCTCTCACCTCTCTCCATAATGTTTTTCATTCCCCCACCCCATCGCTCCCTGTACCCTTTTCTCTCTCCTTTTTTCTCTCTATCTCTCCTGTAATCTGTCACCCACCCCCTCTCTCCCCTGCTGTTTGTCTACTTTTTGTCTCCCCCTGCCCCTCTCTATCTCCTGTTCTTTTCCCCTTCTCTTTCTCTCAACCCTATCTCATTCCCCTCCATCTCACCTCTCTTTATAGCTCTTTGTCTTGCCCTCTTTATCTCACTGACACACACTCTCTCTCTCCTTGACACGCGCTCTCTCCCTGACACTCACTACCTATCACTGTCTCTCCTCCCTCTCTATCTCCCTCTGACACATTTTCTTAATCCCCCTCACTCTCTCTCCCTGACACACTCTCTCCTGCTTGCTCCCCCTCTCTCCCTGATAACTTATCTCCCTTACTCACTATCCTCTCTTTCTCTCATTGGGGCCCATTTATCAAACCATATTTGCGGCTAAATCCCCGAAAACACCAGTTTTCGGGGTTTAACAGCAAATATTAAGTATCTCCTAAATGTATCAAAGGGGGACCGCAGCAAGGATCTCCGATCCCTGCTGTGATCCCCCCTGTACCACCGCCGGCCGCATCCCCCATAGGTTTCTATGGGGGATGCGAAGCTGCCCGATGTATTAACATTGGGCAGCCCGGCTTTGCATCCCTGGGCTATCGCCATTCTGATATGGCGATAGCCCATTGCAGCCTATGGCTGCGGGATTGCACTGCCGAGCTGGGCAGTGTGGTCGTGGGGTCAGCGCATAACCGCACACCCCCCGACTTCCGGCTCTGGGTATCGGAGGGACGGGCTCCTTTCGGAGCCCTGTCCCTGCGTCCCCATAATGATACATCCCGGCGGTTTTAAAAGCAACTGCAATGCAATGCCCGGCGATGTCACCACGCCAGCATCGCACATGAATGATAAATGCGCCCCATTGTCTCTTGCACTGACTCCCTCTCTCTCACTGACACCCTCTGTCTATCTTTCTTGCAGTGACACCCTTTTTCTCTTATTCACTCCTCTCTCTCACTGACACCCTCTCTCTCTGACACCTACTTTCTATCTGTCTCTTGCTCTCTCCTTATCCCATTTCCCCCTCGCCTTTGTTCCATCTTTTTTTTCTCTCTCTCTCCCTAACACCCTTTCTCTCTGACACTATCTTTCTCTCTTTCCCCCTCTCCCCCCCCCCCCCCCCTTTTCTCTATCTCCCTGACACTCTTTGTCGTTCACTCCACTCACTTTTTCTCTTGTGCCCCTAAGGGGACAGTGCTGGGGTTCAGAGTCAACTTTATTAAAGGCTGGGTACAGTGAAGCGATGTGTACCCAGCGAATATGATGACAGATTGGAACCTGGGTACACATTGAGCAATGTTAATGAAGGATGGAATGATCACGGTTCTGTCCTTAATTAGTCCCTGGTGATATTGTCAATTTTGATGTGCAACACAACAAACCTAACGACATCATTAGCAACCGCAGGCATTGCATATTGGGCATACAGTATACACTGCTTGATGTTCTCTGTTGTGAGCAATTTGACGGACCCTCTAAGTAGAGGGGAGGGTGATTGAGGTGTGTGAAGAAAGGTGAGTGGGACACAGACCACCCCCACATATCAGTAGTCACACCCCCTGTGGCGGCACAGTCAGTAATAGGCCTTTTATAAATTTCAGCTCCAGAGCCTTAATCTTGCACTGCTCCTGCCCACCCACCCGGCTGCAGCCGCCCGCAACATGGCAACTGATGTGGGCGTTGCATATAGGCAGTGCTACTACTGTCGGAAACTGGTGTGGGCATTACATATAGGCAGCGCTACCACCATCGGCAACTGGTGTGAGCGTTATGTATAGGCAGCAATACTACCGTCGGCAACTGGTGTGAGCGTTATATATATATGCAGCGCTACTAGTGTTGGCAACTGGTGTAAGCAATATGCATAAGCAACGCTACTCCTGTCTGCATCTGGTGTGGGTGTTAAGCAGCACTACTACTGTCGGCAACTGGTGTGGGTGTTAGGTATAAACAGCGCTACTACTGTCGGCAACTGGTGTGGGCATTATGCATCGTTACTTCTGTCGGCAACTGATGTGGACATTAGTTATAAGCAGCGCTACTACTGTCTGACACTGGTGTGAGCATTCGCTAAAAGCAGCCCTACTACTGTCAGAAACTGGTGTGAGCATTAAGTAAAAGCAGTGCTACTACTGTCAGCAACTGGAGTGGGCATTGGGTTTAAGCAGTGCTACTACTGTCGGAAACTGATGTGGGCATATGTATAGGCAGCGCTACTAGTGTCAGCAACTGTTGTGGGCATTACATATAATCAGCCCTAAGACTTTCTGCAACTGGTGTGGGCGTTACGTATAGTCAGCGCTACTACTGTGGCCAATAGTGGGCATTACAGTTGGAGCAAGTTTCATCTTTGCTCCTTTGTCCATGGCTAGCCATGGCTATTCTATTGTTCTCAGCTGCAATACAATACGTATTGCAGCTGAGAACAATAGAATAGCCATGGTTAGCCATGGCCAAAGGAGCAAAGATGAAACTTGCTCCTACTGTATGTGTAAGAGGCACAACTACTGTGGACATAATGTGTGTGTGTGTGTGTGTGTGTGTGTAAGGGTTCTACTACTCTGGGCATTATATGTATAAGCAGCGCAACTACTGTGGACATTTTTTGTAATGGGCACTACTGTGAATCGTAATGTGAATAAGGGGCACTAGGTGCTGTGCAGGGCAATAACTAGGTGTGTGCCAGTGGTGCCTTGCCCATTTGCACTGTGGGTACATCATGTGGTCCAGCAGCTGCAGTTATTGATTGCCTGTCGGACCAAAAGCTCTGATTGGCTCAAAAGCTGGGGCCATATTTGAAAATCAATTCAGTGCCTCTGCAGGCTCTGCTGGGCTCAGGGCTAGACAGGATTGGATTACACAGTGAGCAGTACTGAAAGCATACTGCAATACGCACTTCTCTGGGCATTGTGAAAGGGGCACTACTGGTGGTATTATGTGTATAAGCACGAGTACTTGGGACATTACGCATAGCATAATGTCATATGGGCATTAAAGGGTTCAGCATATTGTGTAAGGGGAATTACGGTGTGTGGCAAAAAGTGTAATGGGCATTACGTTGTGTGGCATAATGTGTAAGCACATCACAATGTGTGGCATAATGTGAAATAGGCAGTAATGTGTGGCATAATGTGCATGTGGCATTACCGCGTGTGCCATAATGTATAATGGGCATATTGGTACTGTTACGTTAAGTTTTTTTTTCACTTTGTTGAAACTTTTTATAAGCATCTCCTTGTCATATTGCTTATATACCGAATCCACCCTTGATTGTACACCCGATGCAGCTAGCGATCAACCTGATTGACAAAAACTCCCACTTCGGACTCTGAGAACCACACATAACGGAGGGATGATGATACAGAGGTTTGGAACTTGAATGAAGCACATACTTTCGGGTATAGTGCTCTCCATGGAACCACCTGTGGAACGCATCCTTCCGGTTACTATGCGTCCAAGTGACTCGAGCCGTAGAGACAGAAGTGAAGTCATCGGGCTGGACATGGGCGCAACGCTGCACCAGGTGAGTGTGATCTTCACTGTTTGTAAGCCCTATTTAAGGCAGCTTGTTTTACACTTACTGACCAAAAAAAAATAAAGATTTGAAACGTTGAAATCTAATACAGTTTGGTCTATTTATTTACTGAAAAAACGTGTGAGTGCCGTCCTGCTTCCTGCTCCATATTGACTGTTTTCAACAAACAGCCTGGGAAAGGCACTGGGGTATTATTTCTGTCAAAAACGGTGTGCCGGCCATATCAAAAAAGCTGGATGGCACTCCCAAGATTTTGTAATACTGCACGGCGGCAGATTCAAGAAATAAAAGTCAAACACCAAGCTAGTGTGTCAACGTTTCGGGCAAAGCCCTTTATCTTTGTCTTGAACATGTTCCCCCTCCCTGAGAAGTGCTCTCCATCCTCCCATTGTTCAGAATTAAACATGGGCTGAAAACTTTATATACATATTTTTAAGTATATGTATTCAAAGTAATCAGCCCTGTTTCCTGCAGTGTCCGTGGCTGAATTGCTTGGGCGTTGCAACACTAATGATTAGGTAGAAACACTGATAGTACTGATGTAGTAACCCCGCCTACTGCTATGCTGGCCCTGCCCATTTTGGTTTGGTGCCGCCCACATGAGGCCGCTTCCAGAAATTTTCCAGGGCCACTTTTGGTCCCCAATCCGCCCCTGCCCACACCCAGGGCCAGATTAAGCCTTGGGGTAACTTAAGACAAAAGGGATTCCTGCATATGTCTCTCTCATTAGATAATAGATACACAGGACCCAGACCCAGGAAAAGCTGGGATCCCGGGATCGCTTACATACTGTCCTGCTCGCATTCTGGCTGCCTGGTTCTGCTGCTGCACAAGAGGGGGAGCTAGTGACATCACTGTGCTCCAGCTGGGGTGGGCTGACAGAGGGAGGACCCTCACTCCTCCCTTATTCTGGCTGTGCGCCCCAGATTGTTTGCTCCAGGGCCTTCACAAACCTCAATCCAACCCTGGTTAATTCTGTGTAGCATTCCCATGTCCAAACTATGGCCCTCCAGCTGTTGTGAAACTACAAATCCCATGATGCCTTGCCACAGTTTTTCTATTAAGGAATGCTAAAACTGTGGCAAGGCATGCTGGGATGTGTAGTTTCAAAACAGCTGGAGGGCCACAGTTTGGACATGCCCGGTAAGGGTAATTATTTCACCTGCTCTTCTATATACAATGGGTAATCCTGATTGGTCTAATCTCCAGTTCCTCTTTTTCTTATTAATGTATTGGACCCCAGCTAAAGCACTTTAACGGTGGAAATGACCTTTTAATAACATTAGGAGATTTATTCAGCTCTGTTGTTTCAATTACTTTCTCTTTTGTTAACCCCATTTAGACTTCAGTCCTGTTCCAGAGGCCGGTCTAATGATAAGACGCATTTTCTCATGACACGGCATTTACTGTTCTTCCAAATTTTTAGACTATAAAGAAATACAATTAACGGGTCGGTGGCCTTTCATTTACAGTGATGAAGTACTGTAGTGTTAAAACAAATCAAGATAACGAAGCAATAATAGGACAAGAAGCTCAATTTTAATTCATAAGTGAATCCATTTTAATTAGATGTCACGTTTCTTCGGATTAACTAACAATGAATTTAAATAATAAATTCTCCCAATTCTCTAATAGGACCACCATCAGAGAATAACGTTTTCACTGTAGCTGAACCAATATCACCATAGTAAAGGGGATACTGTAAATGAAATAAAGTAAAAAATCACATATTTGTAATATAAAACACTACTTACTATTGCTCTCAGCCAATCAGAGGGCCGCCCAGTCGTTTGAATTTTCTTTTCAAATTCTGCCGCCTGCCGCCAGTTCCGCTGACTACCGCCACCTGCCGGCCCTCATGTCGCAGCTCCACTACACATCCACCCTCCACCATCTCTGCTACACCACCGCTGCCAGCCCTCTTCCAGCACTCGATGTGTCATCGCAGGTGGCATGTCACATGGCATCCGATCGCACAAGTGTATTGGCACCATAAGGATTTCTAGAGGGGGGGGGGGCTGAATTCAGTGCACAATCTCCCCCTCTGCGGAATATTGGAGCACGTGCAGTTGTGTGGGTGAGTGGTAGAAGAACCTTGGGCCTTATTTTGGTTCATTCTGTCTGACAAAATCCTTCTTAGATGGACAAAACCATGTGCACTGCAGGGGGGGCAGATGTAACATGTGCAGAGAGAATTAGATTTGGGTTAGTTATTTTGTTTCTGTGCAGGGAAAATACTGACTGCTTTATTTTTTACACTGCAATATAGATCTCACTTTGAAGTAAAACCCCACCCAAATCTAATTCTCTCTGCACATGTTACATCTGCCCCACCTGCAGTGCACATGGTTTTGCCCATCTAAGAAGGATTTTGTCAGAAAGAATGAACCAAAATAAGGCCCCTAGTAACAATTAATGTACACATTGGTCTTTTCATACATTGGATACTATATGGGATACATTATTAATATCTAACACTACAGGTGGTCTAAAGCAGGCATTCCCAACCACGGTCCTCAAGGCACACCAACAGTGCAGGTTTTAGTGATATCCAGGCTTCAGCGGTTTAATCAGAATCCCTCAGATACTAATTAAGTCACCTGTGCTCAAGCCTGGATATCACTAAAACCTGCACTGTTGGTGTGCCTTGAGGACCCTGGTTGGGAATGGCTGGTCTATAGTATAGGGTATACTATATTGAGATCCATATTCCAAAACGGGTATGGATCGTTAAATCGACAGTGAATAGGGTTGCTGTGCTCCGCTCCACTCCCACCATTGACCAGCACAGCAGTAGAGCTGGGTTCTGAGTGAGCACCAAAGAGGCATTATGCGTATTCAGCACTACAGGGGGCATCCTAGGCATAAGTGGCAATACAGGGGGCATCCAAAGGTGGCAGACTTTGTATATGTATGCTGTCCTTGTCACAGTAATCTCTGGATATACAGTAGAATGCACATACTATAGGATGCAGCTTAATCCAAATGCAGATGGAAACTCAATGTTATGCCAAGCTTTGTCTCCCTGTATTGTTCCTTTGTACGGCGCTGCGAAACACTTGTGGCGCCTTATAAATAAAATTATAATAATAATAAAAAACTCATACTGTACCTGCACCTGTACACATTTGGTCATACGCAAAAGGGCATTTTTTAGTCCACCTCTAAATCACCGCGTGAGACCGTCAGACAACCTTCCAGGGATAAGTGAATCCTTAGCGTTAACGTTTGTCGAGCTCGCCCATTAACATTTGTCACATCCATATTTTATTCATTTCAGTCCCCCAGATGCGTGAGCGTAAGGACAGAAGCTGTTACCAGCAATATGCTAAATTCCTGGCATACAGAACAGTGATGGTTTGGCAACGAGGAGACAGACAAATGAAACAAATCCCCACTTATTTCTCTGTGACTTTGAAATGCCCCTTTCAGAGAACCGGGATTTATATTATACTTATACACATCACCATTAGGACAGACGGATATCAAGTAAACATTGTCCTCTCTTAGGGGGTTATTCTAGTCCATTCTTTCTGACAAAATCCTTCTTAGATGGACAAAACCATGTGCACTGCGGGTGGGGCAGATGTAACTTGTGCAGAGAGAATTAGATTTGGGTGGGATTTTTCTTCAAAGTGAGATCTATATTGAAGTGTAAAATCATGCAGTCAGTATTTTCCCTGCACAGAAACAAAATAACTCACCCAAATCTAATTCTCTCTGCACATGTTACATCTGCCCCCTGCAGTGCACATGGTTTTGTCCATCTAAGAAGGATTTTGTCAGAAAGAATGAACTAGAATAAACCCCTTAATGTTTTTGTTACCTGCTCTTTTTTGCTTTGCTACCAACTCCAATTGTCATTGGTTTAATGCTTGTAGCCAGGGGTTACATGCTTTTTGCCAGGGTGTCACATGCTCGATGCCAGGGGTTACATGCTTGTTGGTAATGGGCAGGTGTTCACAGTGCTCCTAGAATCCAGCACTGCTGGGTAGCATTGTGCAATTTGCTGCAACCCTGCGCCCCTGAGGTGCTTGCTCTCTACCCCCTCCGCTTGGGCTGCGATGGCATTGTTACGTCAGGGTCATCTTAATGAGATACAAACAGATAACTAGCGGACAGAAAGGTATACCTAATTTTTTCAAATTTTTTGCAGCGGTGTCGACAACTGTCAACATAGAATTCTATGGGCTTCTTCTTGCACAGTCCACAGAGTCTCTTCCCATGTAAAGGGCAATGGCCGCAGATGCATATGTTTTTCAAACGTTGGGTCAGGAATCCAAAAGTTGTCTTATCGCAGAGGTGTCAAGCCAGGAAGACGATATATACCAATGTACAATCCTGGAGGCAAATATTCAAAAATGTCCGTTAATAATTGCGTTGTACTTTATATAAGCTATATTACTAACTTATATATAGGACGTAGCAAGTGAAAGCAACACACAGCTCAAACATGGGGAAGTATGGACGGTGTAATGGTTAGCATTACTGCTTCACAGCACTGAGGTCATGGGTTCTATCCCCACCATGTGTTATATATATGGGCAGTACGGATGGTGTAATGGTTAGCATTACTGCCTCACAGCACTGAGGTATTGGGTTCTATCACCACCATGTGTTATATATATGTGGCAGTACGGATGGTGTAATGGTTAGCATTACTGCCTCACAGCACTGAGGTCATGGGTTCTATCCCCACCATGTGTTATATATACGGGGCAGTACGGATGGTGTAATGGTTACATTACTGCCTCACAGCGCTGAGGTCATGGGTTCTATCCCCACCATGTGTTATATATACGGGGCAGTACGGATGGTGTAATGGTTAGCATTACTGCCTCACAGCGCTGAGGTCATGGGTTCTATCCCCACCATGTGTTATATATACGGGGCAGTACGGACGGTGTAATGGTTAGCATTACTGCCTCACAGCACTGAGGTCATGGGTTCTATTCCCACCATGTGTTATATATACGGGGCAGCGCGGATGGTGTAATGGTTACATTACTGCCTCACAGCACTGAGGTCATGGGTTCTATCCCCACCATGTGGTATATATACGGGGCAGTACGGATGGTGTAATGGTTAGCATTACTGCCTCACAGCGCTGAGGTCACGGGTTCTATCCCCACCATGTGTTATATATACGGGGCAGCACGGACGGTGTATTGGTTAGCATTACTGCCTCACAGCACTGAGGTCATGGGTTCTATCCCCACCATGTGTTATATATACGGGGCAGGATGGATGGTATAATGGTTAGCATTACTGTCTCACAGCACTCAGCTCATGGGTTCTATCCCCACCATGTGTTATATATACGGGGCAGTACGGATGGTGTAATGGTTACATTACTGCCTCACAGTGCTGAGGTCATGGGTTCTATCCCCACCATGTGTTATATATACGGGGCAGTACAGATGGTGTAATGGTTAGTATTACTGCCTCACAGCGCTGAGGTCGTGGGTTCTAACCCCACCATGTGTTATATATACGGTGCAGTACGGACAGTGTAATGGTTAGCATTACTGCCTCACAGCCATGGGTTCAATTCCCACCATGGCCCTAACTGTGCAGAGTTTGTATATTCTCCCCGTACTTGCGTGGGTTTCCTCCGGGTACTCCGGTTTCCTCCCACATTCCAAAAATATACTGGTAGGTCCCAACAAATTAACCCTAGAATGTCTGTGTGTGCGTGTACATGTGGTAGGGAATATAGATTGTAAGTTCCACTGGGGCAGGGACTGATGTGAATGTTCAAATATTCTCTGTTCAGCGCTGAGGAATATGTGTGCGCTATATAAGAAACTGTTAATAAATAAATAAACTTTAAAACTTATTTGTTGTGCATCCGCCATAAACCAAGCCAGACTTTTCCAGCCTATAGGTGGAGCCACTTCCTACACTGATCAGCCGTCTGATCACCCGGTGAGATATATCACAGCTTGTCCTTGGGAATAGGCTTTGCATACCTTTTAGATCAAAGCTACTTTCTTCCCAAACTCAGGGGACTTCATTTACGATTCAAGGAACTTCAGAAAGATTTTTGAATGGAGCCTGTATAGATTTCTATGGGCTAATGAAATCCCCTCGCACTGTTATGTCATAACTTAAGCAACCCGTCCTCTTTGTGCTTCTTCTTCGCCCCACGTATTGCGTTACACGCTCACGCCAGGATCCTTCTGCGGAATTCGTGTGTTCTCGACAAATTGTGTTACTAGCACAATGCTTTGTATTATCACACACTTGGACTGTGACATAGCATTAATGAATTAGAGGAATGAATTATCTGGTTATTAGACGTTTGCATTCTCTGGGAATCATCTGGGAAATGATAATGAAATAATAATGCCTCATTGTGATGAATAAATCAGGACGCAGATTAACAGCTTTTTAAATTACTCTTGAAGCTGAATTTTAATGTCGGCAATTTTCAAACATGTCATTTGTTATGTTTTATACAGAAAGACCAAATCCAGATGGCGAATGCTGTCTACGATTCATTCGGGGGAAGCACCGCTGGATCTACCTGATGCCATTTGGCCAAATCTCAAACATCAAATTAAACTTTGATCAAATGAAATAAAAATTTTAAAGATCATGTTACAAATTTCTGTTTTACATTAATCATATCAAAAGGTATTCATATTGTATCATTCACCCCCCCCCCCCCTTCTTCTGTACACTTGTAATACACTGACTGCAACAGTAACAGAATATACCTGTAGGGCCACATTGCCTCTGTAGGGCCACCTTGCAGGATGCCTCTGTAGGGCCCCATTGCACGATGCCTCTGTAGGGCCACATTGCACGATGCCCCTGTAGGGCCACATTGCACGATGCCTCTGTAGGGCCACATTGCATGATGCCTCTGTAGGGCCACAATGCAGGATGCTTCTGTAGGGCCCCATTGCACGATGCCTCTGTAGGGCCACATTGCACAATGCCTCTGTAGGGCCACAATGCACAATGCCTCTGTAGGGCCACAATGCACGATGCCTCTGTAGGGCCACATTGCACGATGCCTCTGTAGGGCCACAATGCACGATGCCTCTGTAGGGCCACAATCCACGATGCCTCTGTAGGGCCACATTGCATGATGCCTCTGTAGTGCCACAATGCACAATGCCTCTGTAGGGCCACAATGCACGATGCCTCTGTAGGGCCAGTTGATTTATCGTATTGTTATTAAACAAAACAAAACAAAAACCAATAAATCATAAGAGGGAATATTGGAAAATGTAAATGCTTGGAGCAGATATTCAGTACAAACTGAATGGGTATACAGCGTGAATGGAATAAATGCCGTTTATGTTCCGATGAGGGAAGAATGGCCTTTGTGTCTCCAGTATAAGAGACATCGCAACACTTGACCTTTTTACTCTGATATAAAAGCAAAACAATTCAGATGTTCGGAAAGGTCATCATTCAGTAGACGGAGCTAAGAGGACTTGTTGGGGGAAATCTGAATAATCTCTCTCTGTAGGTCTCGGCCTATAATGCTCCAATTAGTGCACCGCGTCCCCTGGCTTGGCTCGCGTCACCTGCCACGTTTCGGACAAGGGGGCAGATGTATTAAGCTTTAACAAGAGATAAATCCAAGGGTGATAAGGAGAGATAAACGTCCAGCCAATCACCTGCCAACTGCCATGTTACAGCCTGTGTTTGAAAAAAGTCAGTAAGGAGCTGATTGGCTGGACGTTTATCTCTCCTTATCACCCTTGCATTTATCTCTTGTTAAGGCTTAATACATCTGCCCCAAGGTGCCTTACACCTTACCCGCTGCGCTCAGCACAGATAGCCGTCACCTATCTTAGTCCACGTGGATGAAATAAATAAAAATAAATTGCACCAAAATTTGTGTTGTCCCTTTGTCGGTCATGTGGACCATGCAAAACTGTTGATCTTTTTACCATGTCGGCCATATGTAAGTCGATGATATAGTATCGAACTATTGACAGTCGACCCATTTTTTTGGAACCTGTTCACATTAAAAATGTCTCTCTGGGGTAATTTTACTGAAGGCTGTCAGGTCTTGGGGGTGCTGTTCCCAGCTGTGATCGAAGTGGGTCTGTAGACGCTGATGGATAACAGAACTGGGGAGACTTGATATAGTGGTGCTTATGCAAAAAATGAGGAAACACGGAGGGCACAGGTGAACAGGGAGTTGGCGAATACTCTGGCAGAGGAGTGGAGTCTAAACCTGCTGGTGGGTTTCACCAGGGAGTCCCACAAGGGCCCTCTACCAGAGTCTTCCTTCTTCAGGTTGTGGATATTCTGGAAAGCTATGATACAGGTATATATCGGACTGGTTACCGATGGTACTGGAGTATCAGGCTGGTTACCGATGGTCGGTCTGGGAACCGATGATACAGGCTTGGTATCGGACTGGTTACTGATGGCCAATCTGAAAACTGATGGTGCAGGTAAGTATCGGACTGGTTACAAGGGGCAGAACTCTGGGAGGCAATGGAGTCATCTGCCGCCGGGCACCTGCTCCCAAGGGGGCACCTCTCCTCCCTTGTTAGTTTAAATCAGTTAATTGAAAGCCATTGATATCCCTTCTGTAGCTGATTTCTGAAATATATATGTGTTCTCTCTCTCAATATATATGTGTGTGTGTGTATAAAACACATATTTCAGAACAGACACATACGGTACACTATTATATTATATAAGGTTGGGGGGGGGGGGGGAACCAATATATATCTTGCCTCCGGGCAACTGTGACAAACTTACGCCACTGCTGGTTACCGATGGCCGGTTTGGAAACTGATGGTGCAGGTAAGTATCGGACTGGTTACCGATGGTCGGTCTGGAACCAACGGGACAGGCTGGTCTGCGCCGATGTATCCTGGATAGAGACATGCAGATGGAAGCTGGATATGGTATAGCAGGAGTCAATCTGGTGACAGGAGTATAACCGGGAACAAGCAGCAGCAGAATCCGGGTAACTGGTAACACTGGGAAAAGTCTGGACCCATGGGAGCAATCTCAGGAGATCAAACTCAGGAAGGAGACAATTGTTCAAGGCACTGGAGGACTCTGGGAGGCCTGCTTATATCTCCCTGAATGATTGATGATTGGCTGCTGGCTGCAGCCCAATTAGAGAAAACCAGGAAGAGAGTTTACCTGGTTCTATCTGTGTCATGTGATCACACCTGAGCTCACTGGGGTTGCTGAATAGGTGAGCAATAGTCAGCTGATCACAGGTGTCATGGCTGCTCCCATGTCCAGGACTGTTTGTAAACAATACCGAGTGACATGTAACCATGTGAGGAACAGAAACAGGGACATCATGCCAACCACCTCCAGCGGTCACCATGCGACACAGAGTACACCAGCGGGCCGGTAAGAGATGCGCCCGGACAGTGTGATTACCCTTATTACCGAAATTCCTGACAGGCTCTAAAATATTCTATCATTTCTCTATTGCCTCCTAGAAAACTATATGACTTTTACATTTAGAACCTTTAGTCATTTTCATGCAGTGCAGTATTACCACTCAGTCCTTATTATGAACCACCAGAATCAGGGCCGCAGCTCCGCGCTGGATAAAAAGCCCATAATCCCACAGGAAGATAACTATTATAGAAGTAGAAGCGTGGGCGCTCCATAGTGTAATACAGTTTCCCCGGAGCAGGACACCAGGTACAGGATGCACACACACCGGGCCATCCACATAATATAATAAAACTGAGTCATTGGACCAGGCCGCCTTCATCCATAGCTGCGTTGTCCAGTTGCTAGCCCTTTTGGTGGTGGACAGGGGTCAGCATGGGCACCCTGACCGGTCTGCTGACGCGCAGTGACTGGAATGCACCGCGTGCTCTGATACCGATCTGTCATAACCAGCGTGGGGTGTTCCAGCAATATGTGCTACAGTTCTTCTATGGAATTGCACCAAGGGAGTGATTCCAGTTGACTCAGTAAGGCTACCGAGTCCTAGTGACATCGCCCCAGTAAATACATGAACCCCCCGCCGTTTCCCGTTGCAACCATGCAAAGGGATGTGTTTATAAGACACATCCCCCTCGCTTGCGCCGGCAGAAGGAGAAATCATTTGATGACTTCTTCTGCCTTCGCAAATATAAGTTAGTGGAGACCTATATTGCGGGCGCCGGGATGAGGACAGGGTGGGTACCCATGGGAATGTCCAGTGTTTTCATGGGGTCACCCTTGAAACACTGGGCGTTCTCAGGGTTGCCAATAGGGGGCTGCTGTGGGTACAGCTGTCCTGGGCCTTGGCCTCTGGAAGGACCTGGGCAGCTCATTTGCCCACCACAAACACACCCCCTCGCCCCGATTGCCTCTGCTGCGTTGAACAAAGCAGGTCCCGAAGTGCAGGCTTATTCAAACCAGGATACCGGTGGCCAATAAAATGCTGCATCAGCTTTTAAGCCAATCAGAGCTCACGTACCGGCAGCCAATCAGAGCGGCTCTGATTGGCTCACCAGCAGATGCTTCAGTTTAATTGGTCGCGGCATCCTGATTTGAAGTCGGCTGCAGCTCAGCAGAAGAGGAGATGGGGGAGCAGGAGCCGGGTTACGGTAAGTCAAGTGAGGGGCCTGATGGCGGACCTGGGCATTCCCATGTCCCAGTGCTGCCACCGCCCCCTTCTGCCCCCTCCCTCCCCTCTGCGATTGGCCCAGCAACACTGTAAATCGCCAAGGCCGTTTACACATGCTCAGAAATGAACATGCACAAACCCTGACATCGGGGTAGGTTCAGAATTCGGTTCACTAAGAGTGAACCAGAAATGGCCCCTACAATCTATCTATCTATCTCTAGCTATCTACGTCCAGGGCCGACTTAAGGGGGGGCACAGGGTGTCAGTACCCTTGTGCCCCCCTCTATCTAGGGGCCCAATGTGGTTGGCATGGATTTTTTTTTTTAAATAGATTGTTTTTGAAGGTTTTGTGCATGGGAGTGGGTTAGTGCTGCAGCTTCACCTATCTGCCAATGTGACAATGATTAATGGTGCTGAGCATCGGGAGCCAAGGCACACTGACTGCACAAGTGTGCAATGCATTACTGGGAGTTGATAAGTTCCATGAGACATTGTATAAGAGGTCAGAGGCTGAGAGGCTGGTGATGAGCTCTGCTTGGTGGAGCTCATCATATGCTTCTCAGGCCCAAGGAGGACAGCAGCAGCAGTGGCCTCATCATGGGAGGGTTTTTAGTTAGAGACAGAGCTGAGCTTGTCAGGGTTCCTACAGAGTAAGGTACAGAGGGATAAACACAGGCATGTGGTATATATATATTTATGTTTATATTAATCCCCTCCTCCCCTGTGTTTTGACAGTGAAATATTCTCCAGTGCAGTTTGCGGCCAGTAATGACAAGTGAGAGGGATTAAGCCCCCCCAAGGCTTAATCCAGCCGTGTCTATATCTATCTATCATCTATATATATATCTATCTATCCCTCTATCTCTATCTACAGTATCTATCTATATTTATAGATAGTCACAGCACAATGTAATTGGTTTAGAAAGTATATTTTTTTAAATAATTGGCCAGGACGTATCTCGCCTGTCACTGAGAACCACCTTCTGTCGTTTTCTAGGCACCCAGCGCTTTGGTATGTCAGACATTGAGACGCTGCTATCTATAAGCCCAGAGCAGTTGTATATAAAAATGAAATAACATTGAGATATCAGTGTCTTCCCGTAAGTATTATATATCCACCTGGCCATGACTGCAGGACGTCGCTGCTGGGCTGTAATTGTTATTTACCCGGCATCTCCGCAGAACGAATGCCTCTGTCCATTTACTTTAGAGCAGAGGGTTTGTAATAAATGTTGCTGAAACGAAAAACCACTTTGACTCTAAAGTGAATTACATTAGCTATTTTCATTATCCCGGCCGCTAAAATAATACCAATGAGATTAGATTTCCGACCATGTCCGCTATTCACTCACAATAACAAACCAACATCACAGTCACGCCTCAATTTCACCTCTAATTTATGAACAACACAAACACGAGGACGTTCCATCTGCTTCACGTTCATTGTGAGAGCGGCCATTTATCTCCTCCTTCCCTAAGACGGAATGTCACACTTTATTTCTACATATCTCCATAGGCATAGAAAGCTGTGGCGCATCTAGAAATTTTGCGCCCCGCTGCCAAAAAATATTCTGGCATATCTCCTTATTGGCAGGGGTTTCGTGTTTATTGACAGGAGTTAGATGCCTGTTGCTAGGGGTTTCATGCTCATTGCTAGGGGTTACATGATTGTTGCTAGGGGTTTAACTTTCATGCTTGTTGCCAGGGGTTTCATGCAAGGATTTTTCACCTGTGCGGACACATGCGATAGAATGGGTTCACATACACATCTCCTTGCATGCTAGTGAGGGGATACGCATGACAGGGGGGGGGGGGACATAAGTCGATATTGACAAAAGGATGACATGTCCAAGGATGTCAATGACAAAATGTCAACACAAGTAGAAGGTCTACCTGACCAGAAGGTATTCGAAGCCTAGCGAACAGATCTGATAAGCCATAAATCCCTGTCCAGAATCCAGCGGTCAGTACCACTAATTTTGACACTATTCCGCTGTCCCACCCGCAGGCTGTAGCATCCCACGAGGACAGTTGGGGGGAGCCTGTGATCGCCGCTGAAGCAACACAAGGCCTCCCCTCTCTTCAGCCGCAGCCAAGTCTATGGGCGGTATTCAATGTGAATACCTGCGAGGTGCAGCGAATCCTTTTTAGGATTCGCTGCACATTCGCCACGTTCCGGAGCCAGCGGGCTCCGGTATTCAACGTGTCAGGGGCTCGCTGCCCCTGACAGGCGAATATGAGCTCCTGCGGCGAATGCCGCAGGGAGCCTGAGGACGGTGGCAGGCAGAGAGATGCAAGTCTCTCTGCCTGCCCCTGAACGTTTGTGGGGGGCAGGTGGGCTCCCCGGGTGCCAGGCAGCACAGGCTGCCCCCCGGGGGTGCCAGCAGGGGAGCGTATATTTACCAGTGAATATATGAATATGTAATGAGCGGCTCGGCTCCGGCGCCCCCTGCTGGCTGCTGTGTAAAAAAAAAAAAAAAAATTTTTAAATTAAATATATATTCATGTGCTTACAGCACATGAATAAAAATAGCATGCCCCTCCTCAGAATAAAATTCCTGATTTTTAGACACCAAATGTAAAAAACAAAACACTTTATTTTAAAAGTTCACATTCCACTTCTCCATAAAAAGATAGCGATTGCTACTCGGTGAATCATGGCGAAAAAAACCTTCAAATGTATTCGCCATGTGGTCATTGAATAGGGTGATTCACCGTTTTTGTAAAAAATTCGCCAAACAGCACAAATTCGCCATAAAAACATGGCGAATCAGGCTCATTGAATACCGCCCTATGTCTCGACTTTTTCTACCTCCGTAAGTTGGGGTTTTTGTATAAATTCATATTGGAAATGATTTAATGCTGGGGAGAAAAGGAACTTGTATTAGAAACGCGATGCCTGACGCAGATTATACTCTGGCGTCTCATTGTGATAAATGATTGGCTTTATCCAGCGGTCTCACATCGCTGCTTCCAAGGGAACATTCGCCGTTTAAAAAAAATTGTTTAATTGTCTCATTTACAAATGTGTCAGGTGCTTGCTAATATAGACGGACTTTGTGTTCTGTTTTAGTTCACTTACAGTTTCTAGATAGCTGCATACTATGTTCTCTCTGCTAGTAGTGGAAAAGAGAGAATGGATAAAGAAAGATATAGGGTTGCGCTATAGTTTATGATTATCCTTTTATATCATATAAAGCAACGTTATTTAACATGAATAAAACATTCCACTGTTAAAATCTATTCTACATTTCAATAAACACATATTTTAAAACAGGGGTGGGGAACCTTTTTTGTGCCAAGGGCCGTTTGTATGGGGAAAAAAATCCTTCGGGGGCCATATGTAAAAATGTATCTTACAAAATTGTCCTGCTGCAGCCGCCCCACGCTTCGGTGGCTGCCGCTTAATAGGACTGACAGTCTCTGGCTGCTGTTCATTAACAGGAATCTCGCGAGAACTACTGACCTCTCGTGAGAATTCCCCTGTACTTGACTCCCGGCAAAGCCGTTGGGCGGGTGGGAGGGCCACTCGGACCTGCTACGGGGGCCTCATATGGCCCCCGGGCCTGAGGTTCCCCACCCCTGTTTTAAAACATGGTGTCTGGGGACTTGTCCACAGACTAGTTCACATCACTGGATTTATGAAACGGTTAGGAACAACTACGGTGCGCTACTTTTACTTGAGCAGCCCTACAACACACTGTGGGTGGGATCCCTATTACCCACTAAAACAAGTCGATTTGTTTTTGTGGGTAGTTCACATTACTATCACATTCTGTGTGATTTACAGTTCATCCAAAATCAAGTGACAAAAGTAGTAACAAAGAAACCCAACGCGTTTCATCCGGTAGGACTTCATAAGAGGTCATGTCAATAGTGAGTTGGTAATGGTAATGCAAAGAATTGCCATACAAGTTATGTTCCACCATGAATCAAATAAAAATTGGTTCATCGTTAATGGTAATATAAAAGGGATAAAAACTCCTTTATGGGCATCAACAAAAACTCCCCTTTATTTCCCACCACAAACCAAATGATTGTAATGGTATCGTATGTCAAGACCTTGATCAATAATCGGACTAGAATGGGGTCACATTGAAATGACCATTTGAATCCAGCAAATAGCTCCTCACTGAGTCTCATCCAACTAGCAATTGAGCGTCGCAGTACCTAAAAATATCTTCTAAAGTTTGCAAATTACTGCACAAAATTTCCACTTTGTGCAGTAATAATTCTGCTAACGGGGAAATGATGGGTACTTGTACAATCTTCATATTGATTCCTGTCTGGGATTAGAGAACCTGGTGATTGAAGCTTCATTTAGAAGATTCATCTCAGGTTAATTTATGCTTAGCAAAATGCTTACAGGACCTAAAAATGTCTTGCAAAACAGATCCGACTTGTTTTAAAATTGTATCCGTCTTATCAGAAACTGCCTTTAATACTGTTGGAAACGGCAACACTGATCAGGCGATGGACACTATTTCTGCTGGCAGAAATATCGTTCGGGACGGAATACCGCCCCAGGTCATCAATGGATTGCACTGGGCAACAATGAAAAAATTGTCCAAGTATTTTTTACTGATTTTGTATAATTATGATGTACTGAATTAAAAAATGACATTGGTTTTGAACAATCAGGTCAACTTTTTGAGTTATTGAGTTTTAGATAATGTTTATGTGTATTTTCGCATTATTGCTGTATTATGACAGGTATAGCAGAAAGCTGATCAAATGCAAATGTATTATTTCACAATTTTTATATTTTTTTTAATTAAAACTTGATTTTTTTAATGTTGTAGGGAAAGGAAATTGCTTTGGCAAGAAGAGAAATGACTTTGTCAAGAAGACGGTGCAAAAATAAGCCTGATATAGAGGAATGCAGTCACAAGTTTCATAATGCATGCTTACCTAGCTTATTTTACAGTAGTATGCTACTTGGTGACCAAAACAAAGCTTAGGCACCACACATGGTATGCAAGACATGCATCGAGAATCTGCATCAGTGGATCAAGGGCAAGAAGAGTTCTTTGAACTTTGGAATTCCCATGGTTTCAAGTGAGCCGACAAACCATGGCACTGACTGCTACTTCTGCGCTATTTATGTGACTGGGATCAACCGTCGCAGCCTCACGTATCCTGATCTTGCATCGGCGCGTTGTCCTGTAGATCATTGTGATGAAATTCCAGTACCGGTCTTTGGAGAACTTCCTGACATTACTAACGAAGATTCCTCCAGTGTTGAAGAAAAAGAGAAGAAGAATATTTTGATGTTAATGATGGTGCTCTAATTCCTTTTTCTCAACAGGAGCTCAATAATGTAGTTCGCGATCTCAGCTTGTCAAAATCCTCTGCCGATCTGTTGGCATCAAGACTGAAAGAAAAACCTCCTGTCTGACAGTGCTCGCATCACCTTCTATCGCAACAGACATTAGAGTTCCTCAGAAGAGGACTTGGTGTACTGTACTGGTGTATTGGCGAGCTTATGCACAAGCTTGGAGTGCCTAAATACAAACCCAAAGATTGGGTTTGTTTATTGACAGCAGCAAGCGATCACTGAAATATGTATTGCTGCACAACGGCCTCTGTAAATGAAATATTAACCAAATCCACAGGTCATGTCACAAACATTCAATAAATTTAGTTCAAAGATCGACGTTTTTTTAAACCGACTTAGCACAAAAACCTGACCAGATGAAGAAAAACGGATGTCATTTTTGGATTAAAAAATGTTGTCATTGAGCCAAAGATGGAACCAAATTAAATTCAGTTGGGTTCGATATGTTGACATATGGCTCAACTCAGAGCTGATCGCTCATCTGCAGATGACTGAGAATAGATAGCCGCCGCCCAGATAGAAAGAAAACCCGCCCCCTGCAAGTCAGCGAGTGGCAAAGCTAATGCAGATCGATATCAACCCCCAAATCCAGATGCATTTCCTGAAGCCTCTATTGGTTTTTTCACATTGAGTAAATGAGTAATGCCCCGTATGATGGGACGATTTTTATTCAAAGGTACCCTATGGATTCTCCTGGACAAGAGGACTGGCCTACGTTGGACCCTATAGGTAAGTAAGTAGGAATGTATGTAGTATGTATTAATGTTTTCTGTTTACATTTGTCTGTTTCTATGTTCTTGGGGTATTGGTTCAGTAGTAGGACTACAAGTCCCAGTGGGCCCATTAATACCCCGAATGCTGGGATTTGTGGTTGTACAAGTCCCAGTATGTGGGGAGGCTTGCTGGGCCCGTAGTTCTACTATCTATTTTTAACTATTTAACTTTTATACTTTTTTAACATGAGCCCGCCACTGACAGCCCAGGGGTGGCGGGGACAGCTCTGGGCTTCAGCCCGGCCGAGGTTCCCCTGGAGGGGGGGACCTCTTTATTGGGGGTGTCCTTACTCCTCCAGGGACCCGGCCAGGGCTGCCCAGCCACGTTGCTCATGCTTTGGCTGGCAGACCTTATGTAAAAAGAGTCCCCCGACTGGGGCATGACACTGCTGGCTGTTGGAGGTCCGGAGCTGGTTATGCATGTCGGGGGGACCCCAGGCCTTTTTAAAAATGATTTATTTATTTTTCTTATGTTTAACCCCTTCCCGACACAGCCTGTTTTTGCCTTCCTGACAGAGGCCTTTTTTTCAAATCTGACAGGTATCACTTAAGTGGGGATAACTTTTTTTTGCTTTTACTTATCCCAGTGATTTTGAGATTGTTTTCCCGTGACACATTGTACTTTAAATTAGTGGTAAATTTTGGTCGAGACAATTTTTTTTTTTTGTGAAAAATACCAAAATGTCGTAAAAAAATGGAACATTTTGCTATTTGCAAAATGTTACATTTTCTGCTTGCGAGACAAATAATCATACCACTCAAAATAGTTAATAACTAACAAAGACCATATCTATACTTTATTAAAAAATCATTATTTTAACCTCCTTTATTTTTTTTGGACACTAGGGGGCAGCAGAGTCTAAATTTTACACTATACGCAGTTTAACGCTAGTTTTGGCTGTTCACTTTTGAACAGCCAATAGCAGCGATCGCCCAAGACGGGGGGTATCGCTACCCCCCCCGGGCAATGAGGGAGGATGTCTGCTGTCAGGGACAGCAGACATCATCCCTCTGTCACCGCATCTCTGGACGCGGTGACCGTTTAAAGCCATGACGTATATATACGTCATGTGTCGGGAAGTACATCCCGGCCATGACGTATATATACGTCAAATGTCGGGAAGGGGTTAAACAGAGAAGCCGATCAGATAGAACTCAGTGGTCATATATGGCAGAGTTCTGTTGATGGTGTACTCATTAGTACAGTTGAATTCGGATGAAGTTGCCGTTCGTAAAAATCTCAATTCAGCCAAATTCAGCTGATTGTAAATTAGCTGGGCACCGGGTGCAGGACGTATTTAACATCAAATGGGTACGAAAGGGTCTATTTGTACCCATTCGTTCTTAGTCATTTTCCCCCATATGTCTTCCTCTCCTCTCTCAACCATCATGTGAGACATGATTACACCTACAGTTATGGCCAGGTACATCGTGGCTGCGTTGCGCATAAAGTGCGCTATGCAAATCGTGCATGGATCGCGCCTGCTCCTTGCGCTATAGTCCCGTTATAGATCGCGTTATAACGTAACGTAATCTTGTAAATGTAACCTGCAGTTACACTCATTGACCACCAGATGTCACTTTTCCCAAACAGTACAGCGCATGCGTAAAAATCTCTTCTACAAAACAGTGGCTGCCACGACTTTTCACTACGGATTTTGTCCTTACTTTACGGACAGAGTGTTTGTATTTATTCGCAGAAGCAGCTACGTACGGTCATTTATGTAATTGGTACAGAAGCCATGCTAACCTTTGCTATTGCTGGATGACTACTTAAAACATTATTTGAGGACCTACAGTATCATACTATACACTACGGATTTTGTCCTTACTTTACGGACAGAGTTTTTGTATTTTATTCGCAGCCGCAGTGACGTACTGTATGGTCATGTACTGTATGTAATTGGTGCAGAAGCCATGCTAACCATCTGCTATTTCTATAATCACAGGCAACAGTGGCCTAGCGGGTAGAGGCACAGCTTCACTATGTCAGTTTCAGTAGTTCGATCCTCAGTTGGTTACAATATATTTTCATTTTTTAAACTTACTTTTTTTTTTTTTAAACCAATACAGGTACTGTAGTTACAGTAGTTGGTGCTTATCAAATTCTTTCGGACTTTTCCACAAACAAAAATTCACAATGGCAGGCCTCCATGTACACGATAGTTAATACCCATACATACTGCGCTACAAAGAACAGATTTTTTTCGCAAAATACCCTTGCTTTGAGGACCGTGTTTCGGGATTAAATTCGCTAACCTTTGCTAAACAGCCACGACCTTTCACTACGGATTTTGTCCTTACTTTACGGACAGAGTGTTTGTATTTATTCGCAGAATCAGCTACGTACGGTCATTTATGTAATTGGTACAGAAGCCATGCTAACCTTTGCTATTGCTGGATGACTACTTAAAACATTATTTGAGGACCTACAGTATCATACTATACACTACGGATTTTGTCCTTACTTTACGGACAGAGTTTTTGTATTTTATTCGCAGCCGCAGTGACGTATTGTATGGTCATGTACTGTATGTGATTGGTGCAGAAGCCATGCTAACCATCTGCTATTTCTATAATCACAGGCAACAGTGGCCTAGCGGGTAGAGGCACAGCTTCACTATGTCAGTATCAGTAGTTCGATCCTCAGTTGGTTACAATATATTTTCACTTTTTAAACGTACTTTTTTTTTTAAACCAATACAGGTACTGTAGTTACAGTATTTGGTGCTTACAGTATCAAATTCTTTCGGACTTTTCCACAAACAAAAATTCACAATGGCAGGCCGCCATGTACTCGATAGTTAATACCCATACTGTACTGCGCTACAGAGAACGGTTTTTTTCGCAAAATAGATTTAGCTTTTCAAGTAAAAGTCCTTGCTTTGAGGACCGTGTTTCGGGATTAAATTCGCTAACCTTTGCTAAACAGCCACGACTTTTCACTACGGATCTTGTCCTTACTTTACGGACAGAGTGTTTGTTAGCTAAATCTATTTTGCGAAAAAAAACGTTCTCTGAAGCGCAGTATGTATGGGTATTAACTATCGTGTACATGGCGGCCTGCCATTGTGAATTTTTGTTTGTGGAAAAGTCCGAAAGAATTTGATACTGTAAGCACCAAATACTGTAACTACAGTACCTGTATTGGTTTAAAAAAAAAAAAGTACGTTTAAAAAGTGAAAATATATTGTAACCAACTGAGGATCGAACTACTGATACTGACATACTGTAGTGAAGCTGTGCCTCTACCCTCTAGGCCACTGTTGCCTGTGATTATCTTCGCTCCCTTGGTGTGTGATATACTGTACAGCAACGTCCAATACAAGACATGCCCCATAAAGTACAGTACTGTACGTACTGTATGACATGCTCCGCATGATACTGTTTGAAGTAGTCATCCAGCAATAGCAAAGGTTAGCATGGCTTCTGCACCAATTACATAAATTACCGTACGTCACTGCGGCTGCGAATAAAATAAAATAACTCTGTCCGTAAAGTAAGGACAAAATCCGTAGTGTAAAGTATGATACTGTAGGTCCTCAAATAATGTTTTAAGTAGTCATCCAGCAATAGCAAAGGTTAGCATGGCTTCTGTACCAATTACATAAATGACTGTACGTAGCTGCTTCTGCGAATAAATACAAAAACTCTGTCCGTAAAGTAAGGACAAAATCCGTAGCATAAAGTCTTAACGTGGAGCATTAGTCATCCAGTGGTTAAACTATGTATTACATGGCGTGGTACATAACGCAGGACATAACGCAATCTGCAACTCGCGAGTCAGAGCCCTCAAAAGCGCGTTGTAAACCACGATGTACCTGGCCATAACTGTACATGCGATAGTACATATCTCCTTATCTTCCTTATCCCCCTTCCCTCTGTTCCTATTGTTTTTCTAGGTTTCATAAATCGTACATCTTTCCTAATGCTGTGACTTTGACTTGATATATATATATATATATATAAAAAAAAAGTGTGTAATAAATTAATATCATGGTGATCTATCAAACCTGATACCCAGAAATGAGCTACAGTATTAACAGTAAATCTGAGATGAATGAAAAGTAAATTTACATAATATAAATAAGGTAATAATGACTGAAGATACATAATTCAAGTTAATATTTATTTTTAATAATTATGTATTTTAATCTATTCCCTTATTTGGATTGAGACTGGTTTACAGTCTAATAAGGGAATAATTATAAACCTGATTACATTTTCTGGTGATATTTATCTTTTATATTATACAGGCTAGAATATCAGCAGAAGAGGAGGGCGAGTAAAGCGAGGCACAGGAGGGGACGCTGCACACCCATTTTGGGTCCATGTGCGGATAGCTACAAAATGACACCAATGGAACGTAAAAACTGATGTTGACCAGTTCACGTGTCGGCCATTTCCACAATGATCTTTTTGCTTTTGTAGACCTTTTTCTTGTGCATGTTGACATTTGGCGTGACATTTAATGGGTTGCGGAAAAAAAAATTGCATTTTCCGAAATCGCATCACATCGCACTTTTTAAAACACATTTTTTTGTGTGAATTTGCATATTTAATGAGATGGTAATTCATGGCAAAAAATGCGATATGGTGCAAATTTTACTTTCTAATTTGAGGAAATGTGCGATTTTGTGTTAAAACATGAAAAAAAAATGGCTTGGGGTCCCCCCTCCTGAGCATAACCAGCCCCGGGTTCATTGAGCTGGACCTGGTTCCAAAAATACCGGGGACAAAAAGTGTAGGGGTCCCCTGTATTTCTGAAACCAGCCTCGGACTCTTGGATCGGTTCCAAAAATAAGGGGGACAAAAAAATTGGGGGTCACCCATATTATAGAGCCTGTCCTGCTGGGACTTATAGTCCACCTGTAAAAAGGGTACTTGTTTCCTAGCACGGCCACAATCGTGAGTAATCGTGTCCCTTACTTAAGGGACACGATTACCCACGATGGACCCGATTTCTTTTGAAATCAGGTCCATTTTGCCGGCTAGGATAAAATATCGGGGGCATCGCGTCGGTCGGGACCATTAACATTGGTCCCGACGCGACCGACGCGATGCCCCCGATATTTCCATAGACTTCAATGTTAAAAAATATTTTAACATTGAAATCTTGTCGGGAAAGGTAAAATATCGGGGGCATCGCGTCGGTCGGGACCATTAACATTGGTCCCGACGCGATGCGACGCGATGCCCCCGATTTTTGCATAGGATTCAATGTTAAAAATTTTTTTAACATTGAAATGGTGTAAAAATGTCAAAAAATGTGAAATGGGTCCATATGACTAAAAATCGCCACTTCAGAATGTGAGATTTTGTGCCCCATTTCGCATATCGCCCCCTAAAAATCGCATCCTATTAAATGTCACCCTTGGTGTCAACCTAGATACTGTTGACTGTTCCCCTTCCATTAGAGGTGGTGGAACTCATATCCACCCCGTCCCCCTCACTTTAACCCCTGCTGTCATCCCAGGGGCTGCGTAACATTTCATGTAACCCTAGATACGCCTTGTAAGACAGTTTACTGTGTGCACGGAACAAATATAAATGGGCAGAATGCACCATCCTAATGGGAAGACCCTGCAGGCCTCATCACTTAATAATGTCAGCTAATACAATATACAGAGGCCGGCGTTCCCTGTACATGTATATTGTGTTCTGCAGAGTTCTCGTTCAGAGAGGAAATTGGTCCACTGTAAACCTTGTCACAAATAGATAAATGAGACCTATCGGGGTTCATGAGGTTTAATTTGACAACGCCACTATAAAATGACATTTGTGAACTCACATTGCAGCTTCAGTGTAAATAGGGGTCGGGACGCAGCTGTACAGAAACACA
Organism: Crinia signifera; assembly: GCF_055691185.1. Taxonomy (NCBI): domain Eukaryota; kingdom Metazoa; phylum Chordata; class Amphibia; order Anura; family Myobatrachidae; genus Crinia; species Crinia signifera. The sequence goes on along the minus strand of NC_139223.1, from coordinate 166,939,249 downwards.
AAGAGCACCTGAGGGAGAGAGTTATCATCCAGTGCCTGCTCTGTCATTGGTGATTACCAGCTACGAGATTGCTACCGGCAGGAGTTACATTGCTACTGTATTTGTTTGGGTTTTTATTATTGAATATGTCAAACGTTAAGGAAATGAATGTGTACTATATAAAGGAATGTCAGGGTCGTATATGGAACTATTTGTGGGCAAATTCTTCTGCTCATTATCTCAGTAATTTCACTCTTTCAGCCAAATTCTTTCTGCAGATAAAATATGAACAAATGCTGGAATACAATGTGCGATAATAATCAGCCCGCAGGTATCAGACTGTAATTCCCAGTATGTACTATAATATTCTCCTGCTTCCAGCCCAATGGAGGGGGGGGGGAGGTGTCCCTATCAGAGGCAGTTCTTACCTCTGTGGAGGAGGGGGCCCCCACGATTATCCCCCCCTCCACTGCTGCCGCTGCTGCCACCGCAAACTGTAGTCACAGCCGCCGGTCACCGACACGAGGCCAGCGAATGTGCAGTAGCATCTTCGATACTGTGCATGCGCTGGCCCCAGCCTCTAGAGAGACATATATTTAGGGTCCCGGGTTTGGGGCATGCACAGTATCGTTCATGTTACTGCGTATGTGCAGAACCCGTTTTTGGGGCTGCCCCGCAGCTGCACATAGAGAGGCATCCCGGAGGGAGGGAACACCTCCCCATGGGACTGCCTTGAGTGACTGGTAGGTCAGACCTCCAATAGGAAGCCACTGCCAGTCACAGTGTAGCCATAGCAGTCTCACAGACAGGCAGAGAACAGTGGTGGATTTTACCTGGGCCCATAGGTTAAAACCTCCACTGGCCCCTATGCACTGTGACATCTAGGGGCCGATTGCGGTTCACATGCATTGAACCGAATTAGGCCCCTGCCTCGATGGTCAATGCATTCGCAATTCTGGGCATGTGCAAACCCGACTGTGAACGGCCGCAGCGAGTTGCTCACTCGCTGGGCAGTTCGCAGAGGGGAGAGAGGGATGGGGGTGGAATGGGGCTGTGGGATGACCATTAATTGATTTCTCCTGCTGCGGGCACATGTGAACAGATGTGTATTCGGTGGGGCGGCATCGTAGGGTCTTGGTAAGCTGCGAGAATCAGAATGATCCCCCTGGTGCGCTATAACACCCACTGCATGCATCGGCAAAAAGAGTTTGTGACCTCATAAGAAGAGGAGTGTGATCTCATGGGAAGTGGGTGTGACTGCACAGCTCCACCCCAGTTTTCATCACTCCGGGAGATTTGTGCTTGTCATTGGAGGGTGCTCGTAATTGCGCCTCTATAATGAATGGGTCCCATTGCAAGTCTACACCTTTCCTTTATTTATATGCGACCCTGTAAAATTATGTAAGTCCTAAGGTTCAGGTGGCAAACACAGGTTTTGGGTAGTCAATACCGTGGCACTGCTCTACTACAGTGGCAGAGTTCCCAGAGGCATTGGAGGCAGTGGCTGCCGGGCTCCAGCTGTCAAAGGGGCCCCAAGAAATAGGGTTGCTGAATTTGGGTAGATCTCTCTCCACTCAGTTTTCTAGAGAATTGCCATAGTCACTACTAAGATGGGAGTTCTATTTCAGATGGGATGTTGCTATGGGCAACCAATCAGCTTCTATCTATTATCTTCTAGAAGGTACTAAATAAATAATAAATAAATAAGAAGTAGATTGTGATTGGTTGCCCATAGCAACATCCCATGTGAAAACAAACTCCCATCTTCCCTCTATTATGAGGGAAAACAATAGCAGAGTTACATATGAGAAAAGAACATTTGTCATCGCTGTTTTGTGGCAAAATAACTTTCACCCTTTCACACTAAATTCCTGGTTCTGACCTGGGATTCGGAACAAAGATCCAAACCGTGTTAGATGTGGGACAGACCCCTTTCTCACTGCAGTTCCAATCCTTTTTATTAATGGGTCAGACCACCGAGTCCTTATCGTCCCAACTCTGTTAGCCACCGTGGTTGGATTCCTGGCTTCCTGGGCTTGAGTTATTTATCAGGGGTCCCTTTCACATAGATAAGTGGAGATGTCTACATTGAAAACTTAGTAAAAATAAAGCAGCCAGTATTTACCCTGCACAGAAACAAAATAACTCACCCTAATCTAATTCTCTCTGCACATTTTACATCTGCCCCCCTGCAGTCGGGCCGTTCTCCCGTTCTGGGATGGACGGCCGTCCAGATTGTATAGGTGTGTACACTGTCCCGACTCCCTCTGTACGAGCGATAAATGGCAAAAAACGGTCTTGTCCGTCCATACTCGGTCGGTCGAAGGTTCTTTGCTGTTTAATTTTCATCCGACAGGATGGACCCATATCGGAACAAAAGTGCAGTGTGTACGCACGTTCGATCGATATGCTGGCCGTTCTTGCGACTATACTACCAAAGCTGGGCAGTCTGTAGCTGCATTATCTCTCCTACTGCACAAGAAGCACTCACCTTCCCCCATGTTTATGGTACAGCACAAGAAGCACTCACCTCCCCCCATGTTTATGGTACAGCACAAATAGCACTCACCTCCCCCATGTTTATGGTACAGCACAAGTAGCACTCACCTCCCCCCATGTTTATGGTACAGCACAAGTAGCACTCACCTCCCCCCCCCATGTTTATGGGGGAGGTGAATTTATGGGCATATGGACATATACCGCAAACTGCTATAAAGATGCGGAAAGCGACTACCCAGTCACTTTGCCGTATCTGTCCCTAGTCACCCTGCCGGCTGGAATTTGTCAGAGTGAACCAAATAACCCCCTTTGTGCTTTATCACATAACCATCAAAGCTATTGTTCTCTGGAATCAAGAAAGACCAACCTATTACTATTGCCTATTTTTGATTACAAGTACATGCATGTAATAGGCCACCAACCCCTTAGCAATAAAGGACTTTACTTTAAAGTAAATGACTGATCAGTCTGGGGATTTACTGTTCTGCTGAGTAATTATTAATTTAGTTATATCATACTGTAATATGTGTTTTTGGTGACGGTTTTTGTGTGTCTAGAATCCACTGTATTAAAGTTATTGAGAAATTGCATTTTCCCTAGTTACAGTATATCATAGAGGCTCTGCAGAAGCCTAGAGGCAGGTAAAGAAAGATAAAGAAGCTCCTGAGGAAGATGTGAGTTTGCCACAGTGAAACGCGTTGAGTGGACTATTTTATATACATCATTGCTAATTCTTCACCAAAGTCATATCTAAGGAGGACCCATTCAAACCTTCTCAGATATATTGCCATCTTTGCAACAGACATATCCAGACAGACCGATAACATCCATTGGGTAATTAACACCCTCCCGCTGGGAATTAAGATGCATTAATTGCATTGGATTTCCCACTTCTGCACATATCCAACCCCAATTAGCATGAGAAGTTTGTAATTATTTATTAAATGGATTTCTTGATGAACTAAACAACGTCGGAGGTTTGCATCTGTACGCACTTATTTACTATTAAGGAGCTGAGCACTCTGCCAATCTTTTATATGGGTTGCTATTCTTCATGTTTTGTGATCTAGGCCTATTTTATTATTGTGTTTTTATTAATATACAATAAATGTGATTCACACAGCCGTTAATGGGACTGTTTAATCAGCGAAACCCAGCGTTGTTTACCCTCTTTTCCACAAAGAAAGATAAAGAAGCCTAGATAAAGATAAAGAAGCCTAGATAAAGATAAAGAAACCTGGATAAAGATAAAGAAACCTAGATAAACATAAAGAAGCCTATAATAAATGTTTAAAAGAGTTATAGCTCTTTTTTTGTCAAGTTACTATCATATAGGAATGGACTTATATCTGCGACATTATTTTTGTACCACATTGTCAGACATGTGTGTGTTAATCATTAGTTTCCTCATGCAGTGATCTGTACTAGACTCACATCCAGGGCCGTATTAATCTATGTCCGGGCCCCTAGACTTTCATGTATTTTGGGTGCCCTCTGGCAGTTCAATCTTTTCCCCTACAACTGATATTTGTGATGCTATCATTTACAGTTTCAGTATTCACTTGGACACTGATACCTAGTTGCAGTAAAGTCTTTTTATCAAGGCTTATGTGAATTTATTGTGTGTATGAATCTTGCCTCTCTGCTACAGAATGCGGTGGACACACCCCTGGAGTCACTGTCAGAGAAGAAGGAGGATCCATTGGAACTGTAACATACTACCTAATTCTAACTGATCTGTTCATACGCCAACGGTATACGGTTGTTTGTTACACACACTTAAGGACGACATGCATTGGATCAATGCATGTCAACATGAAGGTCAACATGGCTTAGGTCGAGACCTGAAATAGGTCAACCTGCTTAACGTCGACAAGGATGGAAGGTCGACACAAGCATTAGGTCGACAATGGCTACGTCAACAGTCAAAAGGTTATTATGGGTTTTTCACATTTTTGACATGTGCCGATGGGTGGTATTTCATCAGGCCCCCATACACTAGCCGATTTTGGTCAGATTTCATCCAGATCAGTCGGATCTGGCCGAAATCGGACCAAAATCGGCTAGTTTTGATGTCCCCTCAGATCCGATGCGCGGTCCCGTGCGCATCGGATCTGTGTCGGGTGGTCGGACCTGCTGCACGTCCGACCACCCGACTTGGGACCTAGTGGGGCGGCGCGTCGGTAGAGGGAGCAGGGGGGGCTGGGGAAGCTGCGGGGGACACAGGCGGCATAGAGCCGGGCAGGGGGAGCCGGCGGGAGCTGTCAGTACGGAATAAAAAAAAAAAGCCCATACAATGAATGGGCGGCCTGTGATTGGCTGAGCGCTCTCTCAGCCAGTCAGCAATTGGCTGAGAGAGCGCTCAGCCAATCACAGGCTGCCCATTCATTGTATAGGCTTTTTTTTCTAGCACTGACATCTCCCGGCTCTATGCCGCCTGTGTCCCCCGCAGCGTCTGTGTCCCCCGCAGCGTCCCCAGCCCCCCTGCTCCCACCAGCAGCCCTGCTCTGTAGGCCCCCCCCCCCCCTGCTCCCCGGGTTTTTTACATGTGATAAATCGAGACGATTTATCACATGTAAAAAATGGCACATCAAGTGCCAATCTAATCAAGCTCCCCCGGGGAGCAGCCGGGGAAGCTCAGGGGGAAGTCGGGGGCGACTTGTCCTAAGGACAAGTCACCCTAGTGTATGGGGGCCTATCCACTAGGGCGTGGTAGGAGAATAAAATAGTGTACCCCAAGCATGGCGAGAGTAGCAAGCCATGTGAGGGAACACGGTGCTACGTTTCAGTATCCATGTCAACTGTGTCAAATTCGGGACAAAAAAAATGTGAAAAACCACACGTCCACCTTTTGATTGTCGACTTTCTCCATGATGGCTTAATGCTTGTGTCGACATAATAACCCTGTCGACCGAACCCATGTCGACCTTAATGTATGTTGACCTTAATGCATGTCGACATAATGGTGCTGACCTAATGCCTGTCGACTAACATGCTGCCTATACAATGATGCATACACGTTACATCTGCCCCACCTGCAGTGCAACATGGTTTTCCCCAGTTGTGTGTTTTTTGCGTTGCGAACAAAGCTGCCTGAGACCCATAATCCAACCTTGCACAGCACCTTCACTTTGTACATATTCGTATAGAGATAATGATTCCCACCATAAATAACATTATATTTCACATTTATACCAGAAATCTATCAGAAGACATAAGAAACAGCTGTCAGTGACCTTTCTGAGGATATTTCCCCGTGGAAAAGAATTGTTTAAGTTTTCATCTCCTCGTCTATTTTAAGAGATCAACATTACACTGAATGCTGGAAATACCTGTAGACGCTTGGAAGTGTGAACCTTTCTGCATGGGGTCAGCATTCCCGGAGTAAGTACATGTAAAGATAAAGGCCCTTATTCTGGTCGGTGCGGATATATCCGCGTGTGTTCGGGCCGCCGATGTTTTGTGTCTGCGCATGTGCAGAGGCGTCTCTGCGCATGTGCGAGCGGGGCGTACGGCCAAATCCCGCATGAAATGTGAACACTTCGAACAGGGGGTGGAGAGGGGCGTGAAGGGCTATTTGGGCTCATTACCATATGCATACGCCCCGCGTTTCATGGGCGTTTCCATGAAAACGCTGGGCGTACGTATGGTAATGCGGCCGTGACACACGTGTAGGGGGCGGACATATGACATTGCCGGATGTCAGCTGCCCGCCCAGATCCCTGCTTTTGCACGGAGAAATGTCCGTGTGGTCTGAGGTTGCGGGAGCTGGTGGACCACTCGGTCCTGCATTCGATGGTCTGCGACCATCGAATGATGGGGGAGGTTCCCTGAGATGGAGGAGGCGTATTCCATGAAAAATACACGTGCGGTCCGTTCGGCCAGCTTCTTACCGCGTACGGACGGAGTTGGCGATCCGTATGGAAGGCGGGGTTTCGCACGCACGGTCCTGGCCGCATATTCGGATCCGGCCGCACCGATCAGAATAAGGGCCAAAGTGACTACAGGCGTCAGCTCCTCTGTATTCGGCTGATCCATTCTCCTCTTTGGCTTTGGAAAATGAGAATATTTATTGGATTTTCACTTGTTGAAGAGAAATGATCAGTGACAATGGAGCTGGCAGGTGAAATAGGAATTCATTTATCATTTTGTTTATTTGCAGCACATTTATTATAAGTGATCCTCAGTTCCCCTCCCTGTAGTAAATCTCTGCGCTATTGGTAATGATGCTCTGATCTCTGAGTGCCACTCACACAGCAAACGGTGGTGGGGTGGGGGATTTGGTGGTGATGTCGGTGGTCCCAGGTCAGTACGCGGCTTCCCGAGGAGTGAGGGGGAGTAAGTGGAATCTATACTGCACCTATGGATAGGAGACTGTCCTATTGCATTACATTTATACAATCACAAATTCCAATAACAAAATACACTTGTATATTAAATAAAAAAAATAACCCTCTTCCCACAGCTTAACGCCCCCCCCCCCCCACAGCCTAGCCCTAATTCTCCCAGTTCCTAACCCACGTACCCTACCACCCATCACCTTAACCCCTCCCCCTTTAGCATAAACCTGACATCCCTTCTAAGTGCCTAACCATCCCTCTCTGCAGCTAACCCTTATCCAAATGACAGCCACTACAATGTACTTTCACTTTGAGCTGTGACAGTTTTTAGCCCACAAACTCTCCACCCCACCTCCAGCCCCTATCTTCTTCTTCACAGCTCCCTCTCTCCATATCCAGCAAGGTTGAAACAGATGAGTGTCCCTGCACAAATTGCTTTCCCTTTAGATTGGATGCCTACTTGGACAGAAGAGGACGCGTTCTATGTCGGAGGACCCTGGTAAGTATGGTTTCCCTCCACAGGTACCCACATTGGATTTTCTTCAGGACCGTCAGACAGAACATACCTACTTACGTGTCAAGGTAGGTAAGTATCTGTATGAATGGGCTATGGATGTAATAAAGTTATACTTTATTGTGTGTTTGTGTTTTATTTCACTGTTTGTATTGTTGTGGAACTACAAGTCCCAGTGGGCCCTTTAATGCTCCACATGCTGGGACTTGTGGTTCTCTAAGTCCCTGCATGCAGTGCAGGCTTTCTGGGACCAGTAGTTCCACAACAATACACAATAGTTTATTCTATTTTTACATATTTATCAGCCGGTGGGCATCGGGGACAGCCCCAGGCTTCAACATGGGCAGATAAATTCTGGAGGGGGGCTTCATTGGGGTGGTCCCCATTTCCCCAGGACCCCAGCCCATGCTGACCGGTCAGGGGTTTAATGTTTTGGCCGGGGGGACTTGTATAAAAGGTCTATCCCCAGCTGTGGCATTACCCTGCTGGCTGGTTGGGCCCGGTGCTGGTTCTTGAAATACGGATGGCCCCTACTCGTTTTGTCCCCCATATTTGTGGAATTAGGACCAGCCCTTGAGCCTGGTGCTGGTTTCATAAAATCCAGGGGACCCCTAGCCGGTTTGCCCCGTGATTTAATGAAACCAGGACAGGCTCTTTAAGCCCGGGACTGGTTATGCTCAGGATGGGGGACTGGTTATGCTCAGGATGGGGGGACCCCACGCTGTTTTTTTCCCCAGTAGTGCCAGTGAAATATAATTCCCCAGTAGTGCCAGTGACATATCATGTCCCCAGTAGTGCCAGTTACATATCATGTCCCCAGTAGTGCCAGTTACATATCATGTCCCCAGTAGTGCCAGTTACATATCATGTCCCCAGTAGTGCCAGTGACATATAATTCCCCAGTAGTGCCAGTGACATATCATGTCCCCAGTAATGCCAGTGACATATAATTTCCCAAGTAGTGCCAGTTACATATCATGTTCCCAGTAGTAGTTACAGGTGTCACCAGTAGTGCTGATAAATATCATGTCCCCAGTAGTACCATTTACAGATGTCCCCAGTAGTGCCAGTTACAGATGTCCACAGTAGTGCCAGTTACATATCATGTCCCCAGTAGTGTCAGTTACATGTCATGTCCTCAGTAGTGCCAGTTACATATCATGTCCTCAGTAGTGCCAGTTACAGATATCCCCATTAGGTTTTTAGTAAAAAAAAAAGTACATTTTGGAAGCTATGGATTTCGAAATGGATATTTAGATACGGGATACTCAACCTGTATATACATATTCAGGTGTAAAAACTATTTATCCCTCTTACTGGAATGTGATGTCAGCTCAATATTCACATTTTGTTAACGTTCTGTTTCTTTCCTGGGTTTCCATAGAAACCGCCATTACTCTCCTTTCCCTGCTGCTGGGAACTGATTGACACCTGGGTAAAACACGCTGCTCTTTCCTGCTCATACCTCTGTGCATCTCTTGTACGGAATTTACAGTAAGTACTGAAGATCAGCCTTTAGGAAGGGATTGCGACAACGCACCTAACCAGCAGCCTATGGAACATAATTGTGCATATTGTGAATATAATGTGCCTTGGTAGCCTGCCCTGTATGAACAGCATTGTGTCCTGTACATACGGGGTCCTCATCTCCACTCCACAGGTTCCACAGACAGATCATGTTTTCTGGATTTCTGTGTACACGTGGGATAATTACCAAATACCACAAATGAACACACCTATACATGAGTAAAGAGATACTCAACCCCTGAATTTTAACTTTTAACCCTAACGCTATTGACACCAACGGGAGCTGAGGGGAAGATAAAGCAGGGCGCGCGAGTGAGCCGCTTCCGACGGATGTTGGGGCCTGGTTGCTGGCGGGGGCTAGCAATTCTATCACCAGCCCCTGCAAGAACCAGGCCGGCTCCATCTTTGCCTTTAGTTTTAGCTGTGTTTTTACTAACTACTAAACACACTTTAAGCTAGCTTAACCTAACGCTGACACAATAAAGACACGGACACCATAACAATTAGATGTAAAGGTCATAGTATATTTATTATGTGGTATGACCCCTTGTTCGTAAAGGGCTGGCAATAAGGCGCCACGGATGCCCAGCTCTAGTCACATCACAAAATGGCGGCGACTTAAACGCCCCAACTGACTGATATTAAGATGGGGACGACTGAGACGGCCCCATTCGACTAAGGCACAACCTAACACTGGGAAGTCTCACCATCCCCTCTCTGGCTGGTGTGGACACTCCATTGACGAAGTGCCCACAGCGCCCCCCGCAAAGGCAGGACACCCTGCCGTCTTTCCAAGGGGCAGTGCCTCCCAGCGCCCTCTCATGCCACAAGTGACCGCTGGACAGTGACGCCCTACCGCCTAAGTTGTAATAATGGTAAATGTAACAATTATTTGAAATAAATTGAATTTCCAATGGCAAGAGAGGGTGGGTGGGGCTGAAATACTTCTGCAAGAGGAAGTATTTCCTGTAAGGCCCTGCCTATATACCCCTCTCCTAAGCTCACACCCCTAAGTTCACCCAAAGGCTAACTAAACAAAACTGAAACCAACTTTAAACACACTAGCAGTCATTAACTCTTTCCTGAAAACCCCAAAAATGTAAGCCTCTTAAGTACGCTCTGGCTTAGGCAGCCCTCGCTTAATCTACTTTTAACTTTGAGCTGTGACAGTTTTTAGCACACAAACTCTCCCCTCCACCCCCAGTCCCCACCCCCAGTCCCTATCTGCTTCTACCTCCAATGTCTGAGCAGTATTCAATGAGAATACTCGGCATGTGCAGCGAATCCTGTTTAGGATTCGCTGCACAGTCGCCGTGTTCCGGAGGGCTGGAGCATTTGCTGCCAGCCCTCCCTGTCACCGTATTCAATGCCGCAGGGACTCGCTGCCCCTGATGGTGATTCTGAGCAGGGCTCCCGGGGACACAGGCATCAGAAGCTGCCTCCCGGGAGAGCTAGCAGGGGACAGGGTAGGATCCGCTAAGACTGCTCCCGATCGTGCATACAGATGTAGCGGGATTCATCTTTGCAGGTGATGGCGATGGCGTCGCCATCGCCATCCCCTGCCCCGCCGCCATCTGTATGCCAGAAGGGGACGCGCGCGCACGAGGTGCGCGCGCGTCCCCTTCCGACGGTGCTGCCCTCGGTCGCCCGGTGCCCACACCGGGCGACCGCACCCCCCCACAGTGGCCAGAGGTCCCCCCCCAGCCCCCTCGAGCGGGAGGCGGATAGTATTGCGTCCGCCTCGCCGCCCCGCCGCCCGGTTTACATGAACGGGATGCAGTCAAAATCCCGACAGGGTCGAAATCCCGAATGGGTCATAATACAGACAAGGACAAAATCCCGACAAGGACAAAATACCGTCATTTAAAATCCCGACAGGGTCAAAATACCCACATATACAATGTACAGGTGAAACAGTCAACATGACTTTCCGTCGACAGGTCGCAAGGTCGACATGGGGTTTTCACTGGTTTTTTAGCCGTCATGCGCCGACAGGCGGTATTTCATGCCCTACCATACACTAGGGCATGGTGCCCAAAGCATGGCGAGCGGAGCGAGCGATGCGGGGGGCTGCAGTCTGTGTCGACATTCGGGTAAAAAAACAGTGAAAAAACCCATGTCGACTTTGCGACGTGTCGACGGAAAGTCATGTTGACTGTTTCACCTGTATATTCTATACGTCGGTTTTTTGACCCTGTCAGGATTTTAAATGTCGGGATTTTGTCCTTGTCGGGATTTTAAATGTCGGGATTTTGTCCGTCAGGATTTTGTCCTTGTCTGTATTATGACCCATTCGGGATTTCGACCCTGTCGGGATTTTGACCGTCGGGATTTCATACCGAATCCACGTGAACTAGAGATTCCTCTGCATTTTTAAATTTCAAACTATTAGATTGTCCTCCACTGATTTGGTCACAAAGAAGTTTCCATGCAATCTCCAATAGACCCTGATTATATTATAAAGATTGTATTTCTAATTTGCACGCAGAATTTGCCATCTCCATTTGCTCATAATTTGCTGTTTGAATTTCACATTAGTGCCCAATTTTCCCTGTTGGTATTGAAGGCTGGCAATTCAGGTTCAGTACCCGCAGCTCATTCCTGCTATTCACATTAAACATTTTATTATTAAATATTTCTATTTTAAAATGCCATTTTCATGATTTTCTTTTTTCTTTTAACCTGAACGGTGAATGGTGTTATCTTCTAATTAAGAATATTGCCATTTGCTGTTTTTGTGTAAGGGGTTTTTGTTGATCGCTTCGCGACCTTAAAACCAATTAAAATGTTTCAATTAAAATCTAAAAGTTTCTAGTTTCCAGGACTGGCAAAACTCCAGCCAGGTTGAATCCGTGTTCACCCTTGCTCTCTTGGTGGGTTGCTCGACCTGGCTAATTCCAACTGCGTGCGTTTCCACTGCACAATATCCCTGTGCAATGACCCGGGATATTTTGGGTAGTGGAAAATCATGTTGGTCGTTGTTTTCTTGTCTTGCTCATTACTTTATGTACTTGTTAGACGCTGCGGAACCCTTGTGGCGCCGTATAAATAAAAGATAATAAGAATATATTTATTAGCATTCGCAGTTTGTCGCTAATAACATCATGTTTTATGCAGATATTTAATAGCTTGGATCAGGCCATGTACCGTATCTGATTTATGACATTTTAATCAATTCAAATCTAAGAACCATAGCACATATGTTAACGCAAATTAAGCCTGATGTCTGATTATATTTTACCTTCTATATACAGTGTAATGAATAACGAAAACAATGTGTCTATACTGCAATAATTGTTATCAGGTTTGCTCGCTCGTGTAAGGAAAGCTCTGATCTCAGCACCGTGATGAAATGATAACGATATAAGAATAGGAAAGAACACAATAACATCCAAGTCATTACACAAAAACTTCTACAGAATGTGTTGGCTCTAACGAGGGTTGATAACAATAAATTAATTATATGCATTACTGCCTCACAGCACTGAGTAAGCGGGTATGTGCGTGTGGTGGTGGGCAGTGCCCTCACCCAAGACCGCTGTTTAGGATGCCCATGGCGCACCCTAAACTGTCTCTGTTGACCTCCTCAGGCAGATGACCGTAGTCTGCAGGTAGCTAGGGTTCTCCTTTAATCGCCAAGTTCGAATGAGGGAGTTAGGCCCGCTCCAACCCCGATACAACCAGGTTTTAAGTGGTGACAAAATGACGGCGATCGTCAGAGGTGGTGCCAAGAGGAGATATTGCTAACCGGGGCTATCTAGGAGAAACAACCTGCCTGACGGCAACAGGCCAAGGACGGAGAGTGTGACCCAGTCACAGACACCAGATACAGATGGACCGGGGTGCCTCCAACCAAAAACACGCCAAAGTAAATGCTGAGTACACAATAACCAACAGTACCCCAAAACAGGCGTGAACCCACAACCATGGGCCTCTCCAAACCTGGGAGAGCCGGGCAAAGTAAATACAAAGCAACCGAGGACACAGGGCAGCTTGGCCACAGTAATAAAGAAAGGAAAGGAACCAAGCTCCACTGGAGCACTTACGTGACCTGAACGGACACAGTGACCAGACCGCGAAACCCAGCAGCATAAGATGGAGAAGTGCAGGCCAGCAACGTCTGGCAGGACTGGTCGAGACAGCAATGCGGACCAAGATAGGACCAGGACAGGACCAGGAAAGGACCAGGACAAGACCAGGACCAAGACAGCAGCAGGGCCAGGACACACTGCTAGAAGCAATATCACTGGCAGGGCTGAACTTGGCCAGATCCCTTAAAAGGGATACTCTGGCCAATCAGCCCCCACCTTCAGACCAGCAACCTGTAATTACTTATTAACCTCAGGAGGCTGAGCGCACGCAGCCCGGCGTCACCCCATTGCTATGCAACCACCGGGCCACCTGGCCTGTACAGATACTGTGTTGGCGACCCTGTCCGGGAGGACGTGACATTGCGGGACCCAGCACCGCCAGGTGGATGTGTCCGGGCAGCCCTACTCTGTTTTTTTACACAGAGCAGCCAGCAGGGGGCCGGGAGCCGAGCCGCTCATTAGATATATTTATATATTCACTGCACCCGATCATTACATATGCATGAACGGGTGCAGTGAATACCCAGCCCCCTGTTGGCTCTCCGGGGGGGACGCCTGTGCTGCCTGGCTCCCGGGGAGCCCACCTCCCCCCCACATACGTTCTGGGGCAGGAAGGGAGACTTCCATCTCCCTGCCTGCCGCCGTCCTCAGGCTCCCTGCGGCGTCACCTCATACGTCGGATTGGCTGATACTCGCCGCGAGGGGCGGCGAGTATCAGTCACATTGAATACAATCTAAAGTGCCGTGGCGGAGAATCTCCAAACATGGAGAATCTCCGCAAAAACACGGCGAGTGCATGGCGAGCGAAAAAAAACGCTTGCCATGCACGGAGTATATTTTCATTGAATACGGCCCAATGAGCAGGTAACCACTGACAATGAGCATGAAACCCCTGCCAACGAGCATGTGACCCCTGTCAATGAGCATTAGAAAGGCGCCAGAAACTTTTGTGACTGGGGGGGGAGTGAAAAGTTTCTAGTTTTGCCACTGTTTACAATTAACTTATATTTTTGGATTGTGTGAGAAAATCAACGCAAGCGAGGGGAGAACATACAAACTCCACACAGTAAGGGCCATGGTGGGAATCAAACCGATAACCTCAGTGCTGTGAGGCAGTCATGCTAACCATTACACCATCCGTACTGCCCTGTATATATAACACATGGTGGGGATAGAACCCATGACCTCAGTGCTGTGAGGCAGTAATGCTAACCATTACACCATCCGTACTGCCCCGTATATATAACACATGGTGGGGATAGAACCCATGACCTCAGTGCTGTGAAGCAGTAATGCTAACCATTACACCGTCCGTACTGCCCCGTATATATAACACATGGTGGGGATAGAACCCATGACCTCAGCGCTGTGAGGCAGTAATGCTAACCATTACACCATCCGTACTGCCCCGTATATATATAACACATGGTGGGGATAGAACCCATGACCTCATCGCTGTGAGGCAGTAATGTAACCATTACACCGTCCTCGCTGTCAATTAATTTATCCTGAGCAAGGTAGAAAAAGAATCAGTACAAATAAACTACATATTTTTCAAGAGCTACTTTATATTAATAATAAGGATGCCGAGAGAGAACGTCACAACAGCTTGTGTCACAATAATGTCATGCAACAGTATTCTGCTGAGACTAAGCCCTGTAGCCGCTGGGGGAGCGCATGCATATATAGCACTTAATATTAATCCCATGCGCGGCACATATTTTATTTAAGAAATGCTTTTACTTAGTCTGTTGGTGTCTGAACACATTAACAGCTTCCTTTGATGCGCAGGATGTACAGCGAGCACAAAACGTCTGCACACCTTTATTGAAATTGCATATTTCTGTGCTGCGCAGACTGGGCGAGATAAATCATATCAGACATCCTGTCGCCTTTAATGCAACCTTGCAACCAGCAGAAAGAAAAATAGATAGTATTGAGAAAAAAGGACTGAAATAATAATAATAAAAAAAAAATACAGGCTGCATAAGTCTACACTCCACTCCCCCCCCCCCCACCCCCCCCACCCCACACACCCCCCCCCCCCCCCCCCACACACACACACAAAATGAATAGTTTGCAGAAATATCTGTTGCTTTTATAGTTGCAGGAGATTTCTTTAAATCATTCTCTAAGAATTCTCCATTTTCTCTCATAGGGGGTTCTTCAGACCTGATCAAACTGCCGCAAATTCGTAAGGTGTCGGATTATCAATAGACGGTACTCTTTACTTAGAAGGGCGCCCATCTCGGCCATCTCGGGGATTGAATGCACTAAAAAATCGGGTGCGATCAACCGACGAGATGCCCGAGATTTCCCATAGGGAACAATGTTAAATGTCTCAATTGACCCGATTTTCCTGTTCAATGCCTCAATTGACCCAATTTTTCCATAGGAAACAATGTTAAATGGGCCACAGAGGCCAAATAGGCACCCTGAAGTGAATAATGGCCACCCGAATTGTTAACGCCACCCCACGATCAACGTCAACCCGATGCGTGGCGAGCGCAGCGAGCCCGCGAGGGGCGGCGGTACGCGTCCTACGACCTTTTCATACCCCCACTATCCACGTCGGCGTGGAGTTGAGAATAGAAAGTGTGGCGAGCGCAGCGAGCCACCGAGCCCGAAGCGTGGCGAGCGCAGCGAGCCCCGCGAGGGGACGCGGATACCTTCACAGGTATCCGCGTCCCCTCGCGGGCTTCACAGCTGTCCGCGTACCCTCGCGGGGCTCGCTGCGCTCGCCACGCTTCGGGCTCGGTGGCTCGCTGCGCTCGCCACACTTTCTATTCTCAACTCCACGCCGACTTGGATAGTGGGGGTATGAAAAGGTCGTAGGACGCGTACCGCCGCCCCTCGCGGGCTCGCTGCGCTCGCCACGCATCGGGTTGACGTTGATCGTGGGGTGGCGTTAACAATTCAGGTGGCCATTATACACTTCAGGGTGCCTATTTGGCCTCTGTGGCCCATTTAACATTGTTTCCTATGGAAAAATCGGGTCAATTGAGGCATTGAACAGGAAAATTGGGTCAATTGAGACATTTAACATTGTTCCCTATGGGAAATCTCGGGCATCTCGTCGGTTGATCGCACCCGATTTTTTAGTGCATTCAATCCCCGAGATGCCCGAGATTTTTTACTAACGATGCCCACGATCAAAATCGTGGGCGCCCTTCTAAGTAAAGAGTACCCAATAGACTATACAAGCTAATGCGTGAGCCTGCTGCTTTTTTTAATTGCTGGTCGCATGAAAGGTGATTGACAGGAAGCAGCGTTTGTAGGTGGTAAATGGCTGTTTAGTGGGCGTGACAAGAAAAATGCGGCATTGCGATCGGGTCTAAATTATACCCATAGGGGTATATTCAACTTAAATTTAGATCCATTCCGACGTGCATTTGTCAGAATGGATCCAACAAGCCCTATTTAATATGGCCAGATAGGACGCTCGGATTTGAACCAATCCCAAATGTTGGATTTTTACTGCTGCGGTTTTCCCAGCTGGCATCGGGACCAGGTCAGACGGGAGGAGGTGGCTGGAGGCGGAGAAAAGGCGGGACAATGAACAAAGGCACCGGATGAGCTGCCACTGCTACTGCTCACCTGGGCAAGTGGCGGAACTGGGTGAGCAATGGGAGGAGGTGGTGGGAGGCGGGAACATGGTGCTGGGTGAACTGCTGCCTGTCGGATTTTCCCACAAAAGCACGCGGATCCATGTCTATTCCGCCGATCCACTTGTTTTCTGACAAGTTATTAAATAATTCCCCTGATTGTAGAACTGGGGTAATGTGCATCAGATTTTTTAGGTTAATTTGATCATCAAAATACAGCCACCAGCTCGATGGGAACCAGCCCACGCTGCTCATCGCTCACGATGGCTGAGGAGTTGGTTCTGCCAGACCATTTAAATAACCCGAGATTCAGTCATTTCAACGTTCATTTTATTGTGGTTTCTACATTGCAATAAATAATATGTCATTACAATCAATGGAAAACACTCCTAGATTTCGAAACTGGTACTTATATGTTAGTTAGGCGTCCACTAAGCTATTTGCTTAGTTTTACGCGTCCTCTCGCGGGGCTCGCTATGCTCGCCATGCTTCGGGCTCGGTGGCTCGCTGCGCTCGCCACACTATGGGCCTTATTCTGATCGGTGCGGATATTCCCGCATGCGGACGGACCGCCGATGTTGATCGTCTGCGCATGTGCAGAGGTCACTCTGCGCATGTGCAGGCGATTTCGCCGCACGGATTCTTTATACGCCGCACAGGGGGCGTAGAGGGGCGTGAGGGGCTACTTAGCCTCATTACCCTATGCATACGCCCCCCGTTTCATGGGCGTTCCCATGCAAACGCGGGGCGTATGCATGGTAATGAGGCCGTGACGCGTGGGTACGGGGCGGGCATCTGACATCGCCGGATGTCAGCTGCCCGCCCCCATACATGATTTCACACGGACAAGTGTCCGTGTGGTCTTGTGTTGCGGGACCTGGTGGAGCGTGCGGCCCTGCATTCGATGTTTGGCGACCATCGAATGCAGGGGCAGCTCCCAAGACGGAGGAGGCGTATCCCCGTCCAATTTCATGCGGATCGCCACATATCCGCGTACGGACGGCAGGTGGCGATCCGTATGGAAGGCGGGGATTCGCCTGCACGGTTGCGGCCGCATATTCTGATCGGGCCGCACCGATCAGAATAAGGGCCAATATAACATCAACTCCATGCCAACATGGATAGTGGGGGTATGAGCATACAAACTATAGTGGGTGCCCAACTAAGATATAAGTACCTCGAAACCATTGCTAATGAAATATTTGTGCAATGAAAATTTTTGTGCAATGGAACTCTATAGAAATCCAAAGAATCTGGAATAAAATCGGAGACAGTGTGGGCAGAGATAACCGACAATAATAAAAAAACAAAAAATAAAATTATAATAGGGGTATGCTATAGACCACCAAATATAAACGAAAGGGAAGAGTCTCTTCTTTTAAACCAAATCAAACAAGCATCAAATCAGGGTCAGGTATTAATTATAGGGGATTTTAATTTACCCGACATTGATTGGGAAAACGAAACAGGTAAATCAGCCAGAAGCAATGGGTTCTTAAGCTTACTTAAAGACCAGTTTATTACAAAAACGGTAGAAACTCCAACTCGTGATGAGGCACTCTTGGACTTAGTATTAACAAATAACACAGACTTAGTTTCAAACACAAAAGTAATTGAACAATTAGGGAACAGTGATCACAATATGGTTTCACTGGAAATCAACTTCAGTAAATTACATCAAAAAGGATCTGCAAAAATACTAAACTTCAGAAAAGCGAACTTTGAATTATTCAGGGAAGCCCTAACAGGAATTGGGTGGGAAACGGTTATGGAGGGAAAAAATGCAGAGGAAATGTGTGATACTCTAAAAAAGGTGCTTGATTCACTAACTATTGAATACATTCCTAAAGTAAATAAAGGTAAATTCAATAAAAAAAAGCCACCATGGTTAGACAAAAAAGTAAGGTCAGCTATCAACAACAAAACAAGAGCATTTAAATTCTATAAACTTGAATGAGGAGGCGTTCGCAAATACAAAGAATCAAACAAAACTTGTAAAGGGGTAATCAAAGCAGCTAAAAGATTATATGAAGAGCGCATAGCCACTGAAAGCAAAACCAACCCAAAGAAGTTTTTTAAATACATAAATAGTAAACGTTTAATTAAGGAGAACGTAGACCCACTAACTGATACTAGTGGAAAAAGTGTTACTGAGGACAAGGGAAAAGCAAAACTGTTAAATGAGTTCTTCTCATCAGTATTTACTAAGGGAGAGCAGACTGTGAAACGAACATTTACCACAAACGGGACAAATAAGCCAGATCTCATTGTGGATTTCATGCCGAAGGAAATAATACTGAGGCTAAGCAAACTCAAAACAAATAAATCACCAGGGCCAGATGGGATTCATCCGAGGGTATTAATGGAATTAAGGGATGAACTAGCTACCCCCCTACATTATATCTTTAGCAAGTCACTATCGTCAGGTATAGTACCAAAAGATTGGAGAATAGCAGGTAGTGCCAATATTCAAAAAAGGAAAAAAGGAAGATCCCGCTAATTACAGACCCGTTAGTTTAACATCAATTGTGGGTAAAGTATTTGAAGGATTTTTAAGGAATGGTATCCAGGAATATTTAGACCATCACTGTCTACTCAGTACTAACCAACATGGGTTTGTGAAAAATCGTTCATGCCAAACTAATCTACTAGGGTTCTATGAAGAGGTTAGCAAAAACCTTGATAATGGAAATGCTGTAGATGTGATTTTCCTAGATTTCGCTAAAGCATTTGATACTGTCCCACACAAGAGATTGATTAATAAAATGGAGAACCTAGGATTGGGTGAAAATATCTGCAGATGGGTAGGGAATTGGCTATGTAATAGAGAACAAAGAGTGGTTGTGAATGGTGCCGTATCAGATACGATACCGGTACTAAGTGGAGTGCCCCAGGGTTCGGTTTTGGGGCCCATTCTGTTTAACATTTTTATTAACGATATTGGTATAGGGTTACTCAGCAATGTATCCATCTTTGCGGACGATGCAAAACTTAGCAAAGTCATCAAATCATCAGAAGATGTCACCATGCTTCAAAATGATCTTGCAATTCTAGATGAGTGGGCAAAAAAATGGAAGATGAGGTTCAATGTAGATAAATGTAAGGTTATGCACCTTGGGAGAAACAACCAGTGTGCAAGTTACAACCTTAGCGGAGAGGAACTGGGTAATTCCATACTTGAAAAGGATCTAGGAGTCCAAATAGACAGCAAACTGGGATGTAGTGCCCATTGTAATGTAGCTACAAAAAAGGCCAACAAAATTCTGGCATGTATTAAGAGGGGAATGGAAACTAGGGACTCAAGGGTAATTATGCCACTGTATAAAGCATTGGTGAGACCTCACCTTGAGTACGGAGTGCAGTTCTGGGCCCCACACTATAAAAAGGATATCATAGAAAAAGAAAAATCCAAAGGTGAGCAACAAAGCTTATTAGGGGAAAGGAGAATTTAAGCTACGGGGAGAGATTAAGCAATTTGGGACTATTTACATTGGAAAAGAGACGTTTAAGGGGGGACATGCTCAACATGTACAAGTATATCAAGGGCCAATATAAGGAACTGTCACACACCCTCTTTTCTACTAGAAAGGAATCTAGGACACGAGGGCATGAGTATAGATTAGAAGAAAAAAGATTTCATTCAGCTAGTAGAAAGAATTTCTTTACGGTCAGAACAGTCAAACTCTGGAACTCTCTTCCCAGAGAGGTGGTAACGGCTGGCTCATTAAATGCGTTCAAGGCAAAGTTGGACAAACATTTACTGGATAAAAACATCCATGGGTACAAATAAGAAATATAATCTGTCTGTAAAATACCAGAACCTACCAAATCAGCAATGGATATCTATACCAGGTTGAACTAGATGGACACAAGTCTTTTTTCAGCCTTACCTACTATGTAACTATGTAACTAGGTAAAAATAAAGAGTTGGGACAATTAAATATTTGTCTTTTTGCGCAGGATACCCCAAAGGTGATAAATGCGGCCAATCCTCAGAAAATGCTGTTTTTAAAGGTTTGGCTGCTTAACTCATTTGTCGTAGATTCCGGGGCTTGGATGCGGTAGGCAATGTCATCTTTAGATGGCGTTGCCCTATAGAAGCCTATGGGGCTTATTTTGCATTTCCCTGCTGAGCGGGATCCAATTGGATCCATGCAAAATGCAAGGCTTGATACATTCCACCACCTGTTCTCTCTTTAATGTTCTTTTCCTCTTTACTTTTGTATTATTCTTCCTAGTATTGTTTTGATTGCCATTTTTCACCATTTCATCTGTTCGTTTGTTTCAGTCTCTGATTTACCCCATCTGTTTCTCTCTGTACCACACTACCACCTCACAGCAGCAGATTGAGGGCAGGGTTGTAACTTTTATTGCATCTGAAATGTAATTTATCCCACCACTGATCACATGCACAGCAGCATTTGTCTTTATACAACTGCATCATTAACTGACAACTATATATTATCTATCCAATCATTCAGATACATTGGTTTTACATCCTTTTGATTTATCCATTTTAACCAAATGAGCATTTTTGTCCATTTTCCGGCTTTTGGGAGCAACTGGTGGATTGTGATTTTCTCCCATACATTACCAGATTTCCACTGCAACCAATAAAATTGGACAGATAATCTTATAGCGTGTATCCAGTTTAACAATGTCTTTATAGTTATTTTGTTATAATTAATCTGTATTTATACTTAGGGATTTGCCTGAAAAACTATTTAATTAAGCAAAAATAACATACAGCAGCGATATAAAAAAAACTTTCTATTAAAGTACCGACACACAGTATTGTATAACTGCAGCAACCATTATAATGTCATCATTATCTCAAAGTTACTTTAAATGTTAAGGTGCAGATGGCAGCGGAGATTTATGTGCACAGCGTAGTCTATTATTTTCTATAAACTCTCCGAGACACTTAATTTATTTATGATTTAATATAATTTAATGCACACCAACCCCCTGGGATGAAATATCATTCTCTAAATGACTTTAGGCGTTTTATTCAAAAGTCAATTTCTTTTTCTGGAATCTTCTATAAACAATATGATTATTACTATGGAATAGAATTTTGCTAATAAATGTTTTTATACTTGATATATAAAAGTGTAAGAAAATACTTCGATGAATAATATGTTCTTTGTCATTGCAAATGAAGCATCTGGGTGTGAACGGTTATCTAGCTTGGCCGTCATGAAAAGTGGACATGAAAAGCAGAATGTTGACAGTCAGAATTTTCGACATAGAGAAGTAATATGTCAACATTCACAAAAGTCAACAAGGTTACACCGTTACAATGTTGGCATGTGTAACGTTTGAGCTTCAGACTGTTAATATACAATATTCTTTATATTTACGCTTAACCCTAAACCAAACCCCTAACCCTAAACCAAACCCCTAACTGCACTAGCACACACAATCCGCACTGCACAGCACACACACACACATCGCACTGCATAGCACACACACTGCACAGCACACATACACGTCACACTGCACTGCACCAGCACACACACACGTCGCACTGCACCAGCACACACACACATCACACACACACATCACACTGCACCAGCACACACACTCCGCACTGCACAGCACACACACATCACACTGAACAGCACACACACACACATCGCACAGCACACATACATCGCACTGCACAGCACACACACGTCGCACTGCACCCACAAACACACTCCGCACTGCACAGCACACACACGCATCGTACTGCAATGCACACACACAGAGTTATAGTACACACATACCCTTCCTCTAGGCTCATCTTCCTTTCCCGCCGCTCTACCTCCGCCTCCCTCCTCTGTCTATCTCTTCACTGGCTCCCCATTCCTTTCCGAGTTCTCTTTAAACTCCTCACCACCACCTACAAGGCTCTCTCCTCCTCCACTGCGCCTTACCTTTCTTCACTGATCTCTATCCACACTCCCTCCCGTCCTCTTCGCTCCGCCGCCGACCGCCGCCTCTCACCTAATCACCTCCTCCCACTCCCGTGTCCACGACTTCTCTCACGCTGTCCCCCTGCACTGGAACAACCTCCCGCCACCCATCAGACTTTCTGATTCCCTTACCTCCTTCAAGCTCTCCCTCAAAACCCACTTCTTACGACTAGCCTATCCCTCCTCCTAACCTCTTTTGCTCCTCCTATCCTGCCTCCCCTACCCCTCCATCTGTTCCCATCCGTTCCTACTTATCCTATTGTTTTTCGTTCGTCCACCCACCTCCTTTTAGTCTGTTAACTCTTATGAGTAGGGTCCTCCTTCCTCACGTACTCACCCTACCTCTTTACCTCACCAGCGCTCCTGCCCTGTTCTTCCTTTCCTCTACTTCATCTTCAGTCTCCTCGACAATTTCAACACCTACTTCAGAACTGATGCTGATTTTAGTTCTACCAGCTATACCCCTATTTATGCTGTATTATCAACACACCCTGTACGTTACCTTGTAATTTTTTTTGGTTTGCTATGTACGGCGCTGCGGACACTTTGTGGCGCCTTATAAATAAACAAACTACTAATACTACTTCCTCTGCCCCTACACACAGCAACAGCAGCTGCTCACCCCCCAAAAAAACAACACTCACAAACAACAGGCAGCGGCACCCCTGGCCATTTTCCAAGTCAACTTTTCCTTCTGTGTACTTTTGTACTGGGGGCATGGCTAGAGGCTCACAGAGCCTCTGGGTCATGCCCCCATAGTGTCAAAATTGGGGCGTGGCCTCGCGGGGGGGAGACGCAAGTGTAGGCCACACCCCCTGTAAGTAGGCCACACCCCCAACATTTCGTCTCTTCTCCATCTCCCTGTAAATTAGGAGGTATGAATACCGTTTATCTTAAAGTTCTAAACAGTGTTGTGCTCACATGTGTTAATTGACTAATAATATAAGTTATTTAGGACCCTATTCTGGTTGCGGCGGCCAAACGTACGTACGTCCCATATCAGCGTACGTTTGCCATACGAGGCCGGTGAGCGAAAGTCCACCCACAACACAGCCGCATACGGACGGTCACAAACACTGACAAAGGGGAGTGGCGTACACTTGAGCGTACGCCAACGTACATGGACGGATCACCCCTTAGACTCCGACAACTGGCGTACAACAGAGCGTACGCCACCGTTTACGGACATCTCTCGTCCGTCTTCCCACCGACTTCTTGCGGCTATCTGAGCGTACGCCACCGTTAGAGTGAAAACGTTGACATATGTCGACGTGTGTAGATTGAGTGTGCTGCTGTGTAAAGTATAGGAAAACACGTAGTGATTGTGTACAAATGTTTTAGAAATACCTACCTTAGCATATATAAGCTGGTCTTAAAAAGATTCTTACCTTAAATTAAACCAAACTTTACATGTGTGGCTTGCAGGTAGTAAAATAATGGTTTTGACTTAACAGGCTGCAGCATTGGTTATTACATTCAGGTGTATGTGTTTGAGTAGTAATCAGCGTTAATTAGCAGACCCAGCCGTCCGCTCTCATGCGGTATCTGTAGGGGTGGTCTGAGGTGGCGGTTGGCGTCCGCCTGTTTTGTGTCTGAAATGAACGGTGCTTTCGCCGATCGAGCGGTAGTAGCAGCGTACATTTTTTGTGCACACCCCCGTGTACGCCCATGTTTACGCCCAGTTTCCCTCATTATTTCGGCCGCTCCCCTCATCACGCCCCTATGCCGCCCACAATGACCGTACTCTTGCGGACAGTTTTTTTTCGCACGGAAAGACCCGTCCGTCAGCGTTGTGGAGTCGTCGCGCCTGCGCATTGCAGATGGTACGCATGCGCAGATAAAAAAAAAACCCGGGACGTACGCGTACGGCCCAGCCGTACGAACCAGAATAAAGCCCTTAGTCTCAGCATTTCAATTACATAGAAAATGTTCTGTCAGGTAAATATCACTGAAGAGGCCCATGAGTTACGTGAACCTGCCATGTATATAGCCATGCTGCACCTTGGTCTCCTCTCCACCACCCTCTTCCTTGACTGCACCACATGTCATCACATCTTCTATTTATTACCTTTTCCTGTATAATATTTCCTTAGTGTGCAAGCTACTAGAACTATCCTCTAGAACAAGGTTGGCCAAAGCGGTCCTCGAGATCTACCAACAGTCCATGTTTTCCAGGCCACCTGTGGATCTGTAGAATCTGCTGCTTAAGAATTAATGCAGCACATGTCTGATAATGTGACAATTAGTAATGACTGCACCTGTGCCGCAGCTAGGTGGTCTGGGGGAGTGTGACAGTTAGTAATAACTACACTTGTGCACCAGCTAGGTGGTCTGGGAAATGTGACAGTTAGTAATGACTACACCTGTGCACCAGCTAGGTGGTCTGGAAAATGTGTCAGTTAGTAATGACTGCACATGTGCCCCAGCTAGGTGGTCTGGGGAATGTGACAGTTAGTAATGACTACACCTGTGCACCAGCTAGGTGGTCTGGGGAATGTGACTATTAGTAATGACAGCACCTGTGCACCAGCTAGGTGGTCTGGAAAATGTCACAGTTAGTAATGACTGCACCTGTGCACCAGCTAGGTGGTCTGTGGGAATGTGACAGTTAGTAATGACTGCACCTGTGCACCAGCTAGGTAACCTGGGAAATGTGACAGTTAGTAATGACTGCACCTGTGCCCCAGGTAGGTGGTCTGGGGAATGTGACAGATAGTAATCACTACACCTGGGGACCAGCAGGGAGTGCACACGGGAGCGCGCAGCTGGCGATCCAAATCACTGGCAATATGGTCGCTCAGCGACCATATTCCCAGCGATTTTACCTAATATTGCTCCCGTGTGTACACACCCTAAGTCGCACCTCGTGTCTTACACCGTATAGCCCAAAAACGCCACGTGAATAAAGACACATCCTCCCTTCTCTGCATTAATTCCCTGGGTTATCAGTTACTTTTATTATAACCACTGGGTCAGTCTAATTGGTCTTGGGAGGTCAAAGTCATCTTTAATATACTAAAGTCATCTGCTGCGTAATCTCCTGGTACATCTGATGCTGAGGCAGAATAATGTGTTGTGTACAGTGCAAACCGCAATCATTCTGCTTCCTGGAAATGTCCTTTTACAGCAAGATTTAATATCACTCAACATATAAATATGATGCTACATAAAGTCATTCATTTAATGTGCGGCAGCTTTCATTAAGGAGACTTTTGCTTCTGTATTGATTGTGAGAATAAAATGTCACCTTTCCTTAATAAACAGACCGAGAAGTCCAAACAAATGATATAAAGATGCTGGGAGGGAAAATAAAAAGTTTTTGTTTTTAACAATCCGTATCTGATCTGTAGTTAGTTCCAAATGTGTTTTCCGATAGTAATTGGGTTTCGGCTTTCCCAGGACTAATGAGGATTTATTGTTTGTTTGTTTGTTTGTTTGTTCGCTACGTTCTGTTTTGGACATATCTCTATATTCGACTTTTGTTTCTTTTCGATTTTCTTAAACAATAAACTGCTGTTATTTACTATATAAATATTACATATAATAAAATATTGGAAAAGGACGGAATTTACTATGTTCCATTCAATTGCGAGAATTTCCAGTGTTTTTATTATATCATTGTCCTATATTTATACGGCAGCCATTGCCATGGATGGGACAGAAGCACATTAAAAGACGCATAAATAAGCATAAAAGGAATAAAATGAATAACAATTAAAAAAGCAAATGCAGGACGTAAGAGAATACAAGAATACAAGCTATATAAATATTACAGCATATACAGTCATCATACCCAAAACAAGAGCATCGACTGAGCCCAAGGGTTTAGTACCAGTTGTCCAAGGGGATGAGATTAGGGGAAGAGCATGGAAGGGAGGAGCATATTAATGGGAAAGGGGTCCTGCTTTATAGGGGAAGGGACAGACTGACAAGGCTGACACAGAGGAGATATTCATTGGGCCTGATTCGGAGTAGAATGCAGCTACATCTGTGCCGAGGTTCCTACTGCAATTTTACAGGATGCTAATGTGGCTACAAAGGATTTCCCTGGTGTACAGCCGTGCGTCCAAATGTGTAAGGACTGAGTTGGCCACTATAAGCGCCCGGAGACTGTGATATACTGCACCGATTGTCGCGCCATCGAAACTTGCAGATGTTCTGTATGAATATATCCCATATGTGAAGAAATCATCTCAACCTGCATTAGTTCAACATGGACGAAATGTCGACATCGTCATGTGTGCATTGAAGACACATTGAGATGATTGAATGTTGTCATGAAATCTCTGGTAGCCCAGTGGTCACTTACCTGGTCAGCGGCAGTATCTCCAGTGTTGTCTTCTGGTTCCTGGACGTCATGTGACCAGCAGTACAGGTGCAGACACCTGAGGACCAGTGTTCTGAGAAGCATTTACTCCCATCCCTAATTCATAGTTACATAGGGCCTTATTCTGGTTGGTGCGGCCGGCCCGTACGCGTACGTTCCGGGGTTTTTAATGATCTGCGCATGCGTACCATCTCCAATGCGCAGGCGCGAACACTCCACAATGCTTACGGACGGGTCTCTCCATGCGAAAAAACCTGTACGCGAGAGTACGGGCATTGGGGGCGGCATAGGGGCGTGATGAGGGGAGCGGCCGAAATAATGAGGGAAAATGGGCGTAAATATGGGCGTACACGGGGGTGTGCACCAAAAATGAACGGTGCTACTACCGCACGATCGGCTAAAGCACCGTTCATTTCGGACACAAAACAGGCGGCCGCCAACCGCCACCTCAGACCACCCCTACAGATACCGCATGCCAGCGTGCGCCTGGGTTTGCTAATTTACGCTGATTACTACTCAAACACATACACCTGAATGTAATAAGCAATGCTGCAGTCTATTAAGTCCAAACCATGATTTCACTACCTGCAAGCCACACACAGCACTCTAACACATTGGAAGCTTATCTTTCTATACTTCTCAACATTTAAAGGTTTGTTTAATTTAAGGTAATAATCTTTTTAAGACCTGCTTATATATGCTAAGGTAGGTATTTGTTAAACAGTTATACACATTCACTACGTGCTTTCATAGACTTTACACAGTAGCACACTCAATCTACACAAGTCGACATGTGTCAACGTGTTCACTCTAATACAAACATAGGTTTTGTATTTATGATACAATAACATAAACCACATCTAACACCTACAGTACAAAGGATGTTTCAGCAATGTTTTAAGCCCATGCCCACTATTTTGCACACAATCTTTGTATAGTACCCAAAATACAGACCTGTACCACTATCTGATCTGCTATGAATTGGATTTTACTACACTCTGGATGTAAGATGCCACCAATCACATTATTGCACTCACATCTCTCTAACAAAGGATTCCTACATCTGCTTATGACACTGTAAAATCATATATATGTACAAAGTTAAACATGTTTGTCCACAAGCAATTTTATCATGTTTGGCCGATTCACACATCTTTTTTTAGGGAGGACACATATGCATTCCTACACAAATGTCCCTTTTGACCCTTGTTTGTCTACCTCACCCACTCCATGAGGAAAGCATTGTTCTGGACCTGCTTTTACCTACTAATGTAGGAGCTACCTCACCTGCACACAAACTGCTTTCTCACCTATTAAGTTGCTCTGCACATGTGCTGACACAAACTAATTAGCAGGGAAAAGTTGGATAGGAACATGTGAATGGCCATGGAGAGGGTTACACATGGGAAACTTCTACCACACTTCAAGAAATGCTCAAAAATACCCTGGTCAGTAAGTACACATAAATGTAGTATTTGTTTCACACAAGAAATTACACATACAACAATTGTGTTTTAATTGGTAAAATAAATTTATTTGCTGTTCAGCATTACAGCTTATTTGACACTTTAATGTCATAAATCAAATAAACAAATAAAATATACACAAAAATAAAAAATCAGCCAGAACAAGAGGTTGCATATCTCCAAACATGTGTTACCCTGCAAATGCAATGGTAAAAGAAATGGGGACACCAGAATACGTACTGCAACAACCAGGGTGAATACTAAGCAAGATACACACCACCAAAAATTTATCCTGCATTTGTAGAGGTCAAAATAAGAACTTTAATGGCCATGGCACGAAAATGGATCGATGGCCAACTCAGGAAGTGGATGTCCAGTGCAATTTAAACATTTGGGGTCCAAAAACAGAGGAAGTGAACCAGGTCTCATTATTTGGGCCCTTTTTTCCCCTTTTTAGATGGGGCCTTGGGGACAGGGGCCTATGGCTCAGATGGCTTGCGGCATCTTCCCCTAGTGGACACAGGAGGGTGAGCAGAGGTGGAAGGTTGGGGAGCAGCTTGGGGTGGGCCAGCAGATGGGGGATTGTCCCTTAGGGACCTGGCGGTGGTCAGCAGCTCCGCAAGAATGACATTCTGGCGGCTGAGTTGCTGGTCAATGCTTTGCATGCCAGCCCCCAGAGTGTCATTGATGCGGTTTAAGGCCTCACACTGCTGGCTCTTTGTGGACTTCCAATCTCCGAGAAATTCCAACACCTTCTGCTGACAGACCGCAGACTCCTCCGCTCGCTGGTCCATCCTCTCCAGTATCACCTTCCACCTGGCATCCCATGTGTCCTGTGGCTGGGGGTGTTCGTGTTGGTGGAGGCTGGACCACTTGCTCCACCTGTGGCTCTGCAGAGGAAGATGCTGCCGGTTCATCCTGTGTTTCTGCTTCTTCTAGGATAATAATTGAAAACAATGTCACCATCACATACGCACTAAAAAATATCTTTCAAAATACAATGCATTACTGTGACTTACCATCAAAAGCAGCAGCAAAGACCTCCACCGGGAGCTCACTATCCATATTGGATATCCCCCTGACCTCGGCCACATCAATTACATCCAAGGCCTCCTGCTCCAGGGGGGTATATTCCAAGCTCTCTGGCATAGGCCCCATTCCGGTGGACATGCTGTGGTTGTACCGGTCAGTCATCTTCCTCTTCAGTGTCGTTTTGAAGTCTGTCCACCTACAAGTTTAAAAATACAAATATCACCATGAGATATGTGCACCACTGTGCTAGTGAACATCATGACTACGTTACATTTCCTAGTGTGGGTGATCTTATGTTTTTTAGCCATATGTGTCCCACACACACATTAATGTCTCCATTATGAGGCATTTCAGTGTCTCATCTCATTCATTAGGCCAGTAAATGCACATACATAGATCACTATGCAGAAATGACATCATCCATGGCCAAATTATGCACCTCCACCTGTTGTGAAACTACACATTCCACCATAGCTTGACAGTGTGGTTATTATGGAGTAATTTAACTATGGGAAGGCATACTGGGATGTGTAGTTTCTCACCAGCTACATGTGCACAGTTTGGTCATTCTTGTTTCAGTAGCATCATATGGAACATGTTACAACAACTCTTTTTCAAAAACACACTTTCTCTTGTCCCATCACATACTTCACATGAGCAGAACTGTGCCCATAACCTCACATCACACCAATGGTGCATGTTTCATATATAAATGTGGGTTATTAGACATGGTTGTGTTCACATGTGACATTAAAGTGTAGCACTATCTACAAACACACCTTTCTATTATTCTCAAAACATACATGTAACATATGTACACACATATGACATTATCAGGGGGAGAAACACACTTGCCTTTTCTTCACCGCTAGCCAATCTCTGACCACTGGTGACACCTGGTTCACTTCCTCTGTGATCTTGTCCCAAAGGTTTCTCCTTGCACTGGCACCCGGCTTCCTGGTTGGCAATTCGATCCATTCGCGTGCCCTGGGCACTAAAATTCTCAATTCTGCCTCTACAAATGCAGGGTTTCTCTTTTTGGTGGTGGTATCCTGCTCAGTCCTCACCCTAGATGTTGCAGCTCGTTTTCTGGTGGCCCCAGTTCTCTCACCATGCACCTGCTGGGTCACACCTGTTTGGAGAGATGCAACCTCTTGTTCTGGCTGGTTGCTTGGCCCTTGTGGAGCTGGTGGAGTTTGAACAGGGCCTGTTAGTGAGGGGCCCGCTTGGTCTTGCAGGCTACTCCTCTCTTGGGCCCTCCTTCTCCGCTCCTGTTCCCTCTTGGTCAAAGCTTCAAGCAGGGATTCTGCTGTAGCTCTCTGTAGAGCGTCCTCAGCTGCGGAATCATCTGAGCTAGACATGTTTGCAGCAATTCTGGCCTGCATCTGACTGAATATTTATATGGTAATCTCCCGCCATGAACAAGGGGGCGTATATTTTTCCCCGCAATGTAGTAGCTAATTTACGCCGATATTTCCCGGCGATAATTCCCGCTTAAATTACGCAGGTCTCAACGCACCTGAACATTCACCTGTATTTGCACATACACAGGTTGTGGAGCATTGTGTGCTACATGGTGAAATGTGTGCACCTGTCATTCCAATGATGAGTGTTGTCAGCTGGTATCTGTTGGAGTTCGTGTATGCTTTCTGAATCACATTTCAAAACATCACGTTATAATGCTTTCCAGTTTGTTAATGTAAGAAGAATTAATAAAGTTAATACTAAACAAACAAGTTTTTAGACCAATCAGCAAGCACCAAAAGTGATATATGTACCTGCAATTAATAACTGCGCCATTGCCAATATGACTTCAACCAGGGCTAACGCGTTTTCTACCCAGGAGCTGGTGGCCTTGGTTGAGGTCATGGACCGGCGCCTGGGGCCCAGGGGCCCATATGTGTCCAACATGGACAAGCGGCGGGCATATAATGCTGCCCGCCGGCTAATATACGCCCGGACCGGCGACCAGAGAAGCCTGGCACAAGTAGAGCGGCACTGGTCTGACCTGCACCGGCGCCAGCCAGTGATGCTGTGTTCGATTCGCCGCCATATTGGCCGATGTAAGTTTTTATTAACTAGTATGTCTGCGTTTTTTTGCAATGATTTCTGTACTTTTTATAAATATGTTCATGAGTATGTGGGTGTATATGGGGTGTATAGGGGGTGTATAGGGGGTGTATATGGGGTGTATATGGGGTGTATATGGGGTGTATATGGGGGTGTATATGGGGTGTATATGGGGTGTATATGGGGGTATATGGGGTGTATATGGGAGTATATGGGGTGTATATGGGGTGTATATGGGGTGTATATGGGGTGTATATGGGGGTATATGGGGTGTATATGGGGTGTATATGGGAGTATATGGGGTGTATATGGGGTGTATAGGGGGTGTATAGGGGGTGTATAGGGGGGGTATAAGTAGTCGCTCTGTTTTTGGGTGTAGCATATCAATTATTTAGCATGATAAATGTTTGAAATATAACAGAAATGAAAATTTGTAAGGTTATGAGCATGACTAATGCGAATTTTTCTTTCCCCCATTTTTATGAAACCCAACCTTCGATTTCTATGCCATCAACATTAACATTTCAGCACGGGCAAGGGCACGCATGGAAGCCCGGGAGGAGGCAGCCCGGGAGCAGGCAGCCTGGGAGCAGGCAGCCCAGGAGGAGGAAGAGGAGGAGGAAGAGGAGGAGGAAGAGGAGGAGACTATGGGTCCTGCTGGTGACCACCAAATTTCCACATCCCCTTCCACCAGCCACTCCCCTACCCCCACCCCCTACCCTACCCCCACCCCCACCCCTACCCCCACCCACACCCCTACCCCCACCCCCTCCCCTACCCCCACCCCCTCCCCTACCCCCACCCCCACCCCTACACCCACACCCCTACCCCCACCCCCTCCCCTACCCCCACCCCCTCCCCTACCCCCACCCCCTCCCCACCCCATTTCCAACCCCCCTACACCTCCCCACCACCCACCCCCAAACCTCTCCAATCCCCACTCCAACCCACTACCTGTATCCCAAGTCCTATCCCATCCCCCTTGCTCCTGACCCCACCAACCACCGGACACCCAACCAGCGGCGAGCAGGATGGCTCAACTAGCCGTAAGTATTTAATGTGTCTAATGTTTACATACACATTTCTACACATAAACAATCACAACAACCACATATGTGTATCCAACATCAACATTAGTTGCAACATATCACTGCAGGGCGACCATGAGGTGTGGCCTGTCCTTCTCCAGGAACAAGGGTCCCCTTGGTGGTTTTTTGGAGTGTGGCCATGCCTCACCCCTTGAATAATTTACATAACAGTACATCCAATGACATATCCAACATTAGTGGTGTGGAGGTTATGTGGGTCCAGGTGTTGTGTAACTCCACTTCCCAGCATGATGTGCAACATTAATTTATAGATTGTTTTGTTAATAGTGTGTGAGGCCATGCGGATGCATGCTTTACAAACATAGCTTTAGGCCTATAATTAGTACAGCAATGGTCAACATTTTACTAAGTAAGGAGTGCTTAAGCCGCAACAATGTCATAACCCTTAAATAGCACAGCCTAATTGTGAGGTTAGAGGTGAGTCCCCCAAAACCAAACTACCAATTGGGATACAGCATACATTCATCCAATAAGGAGTAATTTTTATATTTTTATGTAATATGTACAGTATGTGTGTGTCAACAGAATAGTATTTTGGACCATGTTTACAGCATACCCATCTTCAATGTAGTGGAAAAATGTATGTGGCCTTCACACTTAACTCACAAATTCATATTATGTTACAATGCAATAAACATTTATGTATATGATATATTAATTATAATGTGTTTTTCCCCTTCACTACAGACACTGAACAGCACCAGGAGGAGGTGGCCCATATACTAGTGGAAATGTTCCTGACCATCCTCTACTTAAATATTCTTTTCGCCCAACTGCAGGCCCTTCTTTAATTATTTTTCATATTGTTATTTTCTATTAGTAATAAAAAAAGTTGATGTTCAGTTAGAAGTTGGCTGTGTTTTTAAGCATAAATATGTGAGAGGGTTTGTAAGGGTAGGTACATACAGATGTGTCATGTAAGTTATATTGGTAATTTGAGGTGAGGGGTAATGAATGATGTGTGAATGTGTGTGTTTTGGGGTGAAATAACACATAGTGAAAAGGCATGATTTTTTATTGTTGTTAGATGAAAACATCACACATAACATCAGGGTAGGTATACATGTAAAAAAAATCAGATCAAACTAATTAGGGACATAATTTAGTACATACACACAAACACCAACATAAATTTATTTACAAGTAAAAGCAATGTGGGGACACATAGATAGTGATTAGAATGCCACATTAGAACATAACAAATATACATGTAATGAGGGTTAAAATGTTGGGTACTCTTTACTTAGTTGGGCGCCCACGATCTCCATCGCGGGCGTCGCGGGTAAAGAAATCGTGGGGATCGCGGGCATCGCGGTCAGTACATTAACGGCCGCGACGCGATGCTCGCGATCCCCGCGATTCCCCATAGGGTTCAATGTTAAATTTAGTGCTGCCCGCGATTTCACATTCAATGCTTCAATGGCCGCGATTTGGCCATAGGAATCAATGTTAAATGGGCCACAGAGCCCAAATAGGCACAATTAACACTTAAATGTCCCCCAAAATTTGTAACGCCACCCCACGATCCACGCCCAAATAGGCACAATTAACACTTAAATGTCCCCCCAAATTTGTAACGCCACCCCACGATCCACGCCAACCCGAAGCGTGGCGAGCGCAGCGAGCCCACGAGGGGCGGCGGTACGTGTCCTCCGACCTTTTCATACCCCCACTATCCACGTCGGCGTGGAGTTAAGAATAGAATAGTGTGGCGAGCGCAGCGAGCCACCGAGCCCGAAGCGTGGCGAGCGCAGCGAGCCCCGCGAGGGGACGCGGATACCTTCACAGGTAAACGTGGCCCTACGCGGGCTTCACAGGTATCTGCGTCCCCTCGCGGGGCTCGCTGCGCTCGCCACGCTTCAGGCTCGGTGGCTCGCTGCGCTCGCCACACTATTCTATTCTCAACTCCACGCCGACGTGGATAGTGGGGGTATGAAAAGGTCGTAGGACGCGTACCGCCGCCCCTCGCATTTGGGCACAATTTAACTATTTGGGCATTTAACATTGATTCCTATGGCCAAATCGCGGCCATTGAAGCATTGAATGTAAAATCGCGGCCAGCACTAAATTTAACATTGAACCCTATGTGAAATCGTGGGGATCGCGGGCATCGCGTCGCGGCCGTTAATGTACTGGCCGCGATGCCCGCGATCCCCACGATGGGCGCCCAACTAAGTAAAGAGTACCAAATGTTGTTTTATTAGGGTCTTTATTAAGGTAGACAATTGAGTTAATAGAAAACAATAATTGAATAACAATTAGAATAATTAATTAATTGTCTGAATTATAGTTGAAAGGCAAGATTTGCAGGTCCATATATGTGAAGGGTATGCCAGCGTACACGGACGTACGCTCACTCTCACGAGCGGTGACATAAGCTGAGTTTTCCATTGAAAACAATAGCGACCCGTCCGTACAAGCTGGCGTACGCTCAGATTTCCGCCGGCGGGAAGACAGACGAGAGACGTCCGTAAACGGTGGCGTACGCTCTGTTGTACGCCAGTTGTCGGAGTCTAAGGGCTGATCCGTCCGTGTACGTTGGCATACGCTCAATTGTACGCCACTCCCCTTCGACATTGTTTATGCCCGTACGTATGCGGCTGATTTGTGGGTGGACTTAACCCCAACGGCCGCGTACGGAGAGCGTACGCTAATATAGAACGTACGCACGTTTGGCCGCACCAACCAGAATAACCTCCATAGTTACATAGTAGGTAAGGCTGAAAAAAGACTTGCGTCCATCTAGTTCAACCTGGTCCATCTAGTTCAACCTGGACCATCTAATTCCTACCACCAACCCTCACTATTCCCCTAGGGCCTATCCCTAACCCCTGTCCCCCAAACATACACATACACTTCCGGCCTCACCTTTCTGTCAGCCCCTGACCATCAACATTCTGAGAATGAGTATTTGTGGGCTGCATGCAAGAGCAGCAAGTATCTATCCTGCACAGAAAAATATATTACCCACCCAAATCTAAATCTCTCTGCATGTTACATCTGCCCCACCTGCAGTACAGTATAGTTTTGCCAAGTGTTTGCGTCTCTGCTTTACTTGCAAACATTAATCAGGCCCATCATTTATTTTATTTATTAACAGTTTCTTATATATAGTAGCGCACACCTATACCGCAGCGCTGTAACATAGAAACATAGAAACATAGAATTTGACGGCAGATAAGAACCACTTGGCCCTTCTAGTCTGCCCCTTTTTTTAAACATGTTACCTCAAACCATATTTGATCCTTATTTTTTTGTAAGGATATCAATATACTTATCCCAGGCATGTTTAAATTGTACTACTGTATTTGCGTCTACCACCTCTGATGGGAGGCTATTCCACTTATCTACTACTCTTTCTGTGAAAAAATTCTTTCTCACATTTCCCCTGAATCTTCCTCCCTCTAGTTTCAGTGCATGTCCTCGTGTTCTGTTGCTCCTCTTCCTGTGAAGAATGTCTCCCACCTGTAAATTGTTAAAACCCTTGATATATTTGAAAGTTTCTACCATGTCCCCCCTTTCCCTTCTCTGCTCTAAAGTATACATATTAAGATCTTTTAGTCTTTCCTGGTACGTTTTGTGATGTAGGCCATGCACCAGTTTATTTGCTCTTCTTTGTACAGTCTCTAATGTATTTATATCCTTCTGGAGATATGGCCTCCAGAACTGAACACAATACTCTAGGTGAGGTCGTACCAATGACCTATACAGTGGCAATATTACTTCTTTCTTTCTACTGCTGATACCTCTCCCTATGCAACCAAGCATCTGAATTGCCTTCTTCATTGCTTTGTTACATTGCCTACCTGCTTTTAAGTCCCCTGAAATAGTGACACCTAGATCCCTCTCTTCCTCAGTAGTTTCCATTATAGTGCCATTTATACTATATTTAGTCTTTGGATTTCTGAGACCCAAGTACATGATTTTGCATTTTTTGGTATTAAACTGTAGTTGCCATGCTCTTGACCATTCCTCTAATCTACCTAGATCCTCAATCATTTGTTTTACCCCTCCTGGTGTGTCTACCCTGTTGCATACCTTTGTGTCATCTGCAAAAAGGCACATTTTACCCTCAATTCCATTTGCAATATCACCAATAAAGATATTAAAAAGAACCGGTCCAAGTACAGATCCCTGGGGTACTTCACTTGTAACCTTTCCCTCCTTTGACTGTACTCCGTTTACTACAACTCTCTGTTTTCTGTCCTGCAACCACGCTCTTATCCATTCAACTATCTTAGAATCCAATCCCAAGCTTTCAAGTTTATTTAACAGCCGCGATGTGGGACAGTGTCAAAAGCTTTACT
Organism: Crinia signifera; assembly: GCF_055691185.1. NCBI lineage: Eukaryota > Metazoa > Chordata > Amphibia > Anura > Myobatrachidae > Crinia > Crinia signifera. The sequence goes on along the minus strand of NC_139223.1, from coordinate 166,902,423 downwards.
AAAGTCTACATAAGCTACGTCTACAGCCCCACCTTGATCTATTACTTTAGTCACCCAGTCAAAAAAGTCAATAAGATTTGTTTGACATGATCTTCCCCCAGTAAACCCATGCTGTTTTGGATCCTGTAAATTGCTGGTTTTGAGATATTCTACAACTCTTTGTTTTAAGAGTGTTTCCATCAATTTCCCTACTACTGATGTAAGGCTCACTGGTCGATAGTTGCTTACCTCTTCCTTGCTTCCACTTTTGTGCAGTGAGACTACATATTTTCCAGTCCTCTGGGATTACTCCAGTAGCTAGTGACTGGTTGAATACTTCTGTTATTGGTTTTACCAGCTCCCCTTTAAGCTCTTTTAGTATCCTTGGATGTATCCCATCTGGCCCCATTGATTTATCCACTTTCAGTTTTGAGAGTTCTGTGAGGACTTTCTCCTCTGTAAATGTACTTGTCTCTCCCTCAGTTTTCTGACTATACTTGCAACTTAACTGTGGCCCCTTCCCCTCTCTTTCAGCAGTTAATACTGAGCAGAAATAATTATTAATATTATCTGCTATTACATTGTCCCCCTCAAGAAAACTTCCACTCTCTGTCTTCAGTCTAATTATTCCACTTTTTGTTTTTCTCCTTTCACTTATATACCTAAAAAAAGTTTTCCCCCCTTTACCCACTGACTGGGCCATTTTCTCTTCAGCCTGTGCTTTTGCACATCTGATTACCTTATTAGCCTCCTTCTGTCTAACAAGATACACCTCTTTGTCCTCATTCTTCTCTGTCTGCTTAAATTTCTTAAAGGCCAACTTTTTTGCTTTCACAATACTTGCTACTTCTTTTGCAAACCACAATGACTTCCTTTTTTGTGTTTTTCCTAACTCTTTTGACACAAAGTTCTGTTGCTTTTAGAAAGAAACACAGAAGGCAGAATAAGCCTGAGGTGACATAAACCACTGAGGGTTCTCCCAGGGTACACTCTGCTGTTGGTCACATGCTATTGTAATGAGGATGGGCACAAGGCCTATCAGAGCAGGGAGGGTTTAGTCCAGATGCCCAAACACTTACTGCTGCTGTTACTGAGTCCTGAGTGTCACACCAGGGGTCTGAGTCGACGAGACTGAGACCTCTGGTGGGGACCTGGACCGGTACCTGAACCGGGGAGGTTGGAGAGGACCCTTGCGCATGGAATGCGCGACAGTGCACCCGGAGCCAATGAGTAGTCAGGAGTAAAATACAACCGAGTTTATTTGCAGATGGTTGTAAACAGACAGGCAGTAAAGTATGCAGGAATAATGGTACAGTCTATGCAGATAGCAATACTTTACAGATGACTGATGGAATGTATCGATGGTGGAACATCGGATCCGGAGTATGGGATGTGGAGACTGTGGGTCCGGAATGACGGACGGAAGCTTGGAAGCTGGAGATCCGGAATATCGGATTTACAGGCGATGATGGAACATCGATGGTTGGTGATGCTGGAGCATCGGAAGGACCAGAGTCCCGGAGCTAGGCTTGGTCGCTGGGCTGAAGAAGCAGGATCACAGGTGATGGAATAACCTGGACTTCACAGGAGATGGAATAACCTGGAATACACTGCAGCATGGAAGACAACACCAGCAGGAAATACACTTGCACGGAGACAAGGACAGCTGACCATACACTGGAGACAACTGAAGCACTAGCAATGGTTCTGAGAGCTCCCAGCATACTTATACCCACTGAGTGGCCAGGATTGGCCGGGCAGGTATGACTGGGAGATCAGAACCCTCAGGATTGGACAGAGCAAACATGTGACTGGGAAGAACATGGCAGCCCCCATGTCTGCTATGGCGGGAAAGTGTGTTTGTGCACACCATGCTGGATACTGGGAGCAATGGCGGCGGACGGATGGATTGCCGTGCACTGAGTACTGTCACTGGGGACAAGGAGAGCGGTGCGCCGCGCAGCCGCGGACTCAGCAGCGCTGAGAAGACTGGAGGATGGCAGCGGTGATGGCGCACGGCAGACAGGACGCCGGCAGAGATGACGTCTGGACCGCAAGCTGAACCTGCGGAGGCACTTAGCCGGTAAGAAAGTCTGTCTGACAGCTCGGATCGTGACACTGAGCATATTGCCGGGCTAAATCTTCTGCTGGGACCTGTGTAGGTGCTTTTGCAGCAGCAATGTTATTCAGCTCTCATTATGTAATATACAGGAGGCAGTGCATGTTAGCTACCACAGGTGGCAGTGCTGAGCTCAGACATGGTCTGGACTCTGCGGATCTACATTGTCCTGATGACGCATGAGTCATGCAAATAGTTCAGTAGTTCAATTAGTTCACTTCCTACAGATCCCTGAACTAATCTCTGGGCCATAATGAGTCTCTGGGCCATACAGTGTCTCTGGGCTGCCATGTGTGGCACTGCTGTGCTCAGGCATAAACTCCCCATCAGGTATCCCCCAGGGGTACTCTTTACCTAGAACGGCGCCCACGATTGAAATCGCGGGCGTCGGGGGTAAAAATCGCGGTGATCGCGGTCATCGCGGGCATCGCGGGTAAATCGGGATGGCCGCGATGCCCGCGATGACCGCGATCACCGCGATTTTCCCATAGGGAACAATGTTAAAATGGCAGATTGACCGCGATTTTACTGTTAAATGCCTCAATGGACCCGATTTGGGGCCAAATAGGCCAAATTAACCCTTAAATGTCCCCCCAAATTTTTAACGCCAATCCACGATCAACGCCAACCCGAAGCGTGGCGAGCGCAGCGAGCCCGCGAGGGGCGGCGGTACGCGTCCTCCGACCTGTTCATGCCCTACTATCCACTACGGCGTGGTGTGAGAATATAATAGTGTGGCGAGCGCAGCGAGCCACCGAGCCCGAAGCGTGGCGAGCGCAGCGAGCCCCGCGAGGGGACGCGGATACCTTCACAGGTAGACGCGTCCCCTCGCGGGCTTCACAGGTGTCCTCGTCGCCACGGACACCTGTGAAGCCCGCGAGGGGACGCGCATAACTGTGAAGGTATCCGCGTCCCCTCGCGGGGCTCGCTGCGCTCGCCACGCTTCGGGCTCGGTGGCTCGCTGCGCTCGCCACACTATTATATTCTCACACCACGCCGTAGTGGATAGTAGGGCATGAAAAGGTCGGAGGACGCGTACCGCCGCCCCTCGCGGGCTCGCTGCGCTCGCCACGCTTCGGGTTGGCGTGGATCGTGGGGTGGCGTTAAAAATTTGGGGGGACATTTAAGGGTTAATGGGCTCTGTGGCCCATTTAACATTGATTCCTATGTCCAAATCGGGTGGATTGAGGCATTTAACAGTAAAATCGGGTCCATCGCGCCTTTTAACATTGATTCCTATGGGAAATCGGGAGCATCGCGTCGCGGGCATCGCGGGTACATTTATGGCCGGCCGCGACGCGACCGACACGATTTCCATGTTTAACATTGGTTTCAATGGGAAATCGTGGGCATCGCGTCGGTCGCGTCACGGCCACACATAAATGTACCCGCGATGCCCGCGACGGGCGCCGTACTAGGTAAAGAGTACCCCCCCAGGTCTACACCTTTCAACTCACCATAACCTTAACCTAAACCTTAACAACTAAACTTATCTAATAAAAAAGACACAGACACAAGTGCTGGCGTTTCAAAATGAATGTCAAATTTATTTGACAATTAAACTAAACTATATATAATGGTGGCGGCACCAAAGAACGGTCACTATAGGAAAGTGGGGTTAAAGATGTCTACCATACACACCATCGCTGGTGATCACTCTCCCCGGTCATCCACTCGTGCTAGTGGTGACCACCCCCCGGGCGGAAGCATGGCCGATGACCATAGATGTCAGGGAGAGCGACACCCCACTATCTACACACACACCTCAAGATCTTACAAGGATGACCGTTCTTTACCGCCAAAGCTAGGCCCTAAGCCGCAGCACCGCCACCAACTAGGAAAAACGCTCAGCGCTGTGTATCTAACCAGCTAAAAACATCGCCCAAAAACAGAGCCACGCCCTCCGGGCTCAGATGAACACCATTGCTTCTAAACAGCGCACTCCGCTGAAAGCTGATGGCGTCATGGCGAATAACACCCCCGCCATTGGTCAGCAGGTACTTCTCAACTGCAGCGTTCACCTTCTTCCCAGCCTGTAGTCCTTTCCATAGCATACCTCTCTCACCCAGCCATCTAACCTCCCCAGCCTGACGGAACACACATACATCAGAGGCGATGGCCGCCCTAGAAGCCCAAAAGATAAACAAATGTCCCATCATCTATACGGACTTAACGTCCTGTCGACCTGAAATATGTATAGAGAGGTTAGAAAGCTGTCGACAAACTGGCACACCGCACACACACCACACTTGTTAGGAGAGAGGAATGAAAAAAACGTGGCCGACCAGCTCTTGAGGCACAAAACACACCGCCTGGAGTAAACTAACAAGTACGCCATGCCAGATTGAAATTAAGCCAAATTGTGCCCCCAGCCGGATGTAAAAACACACCTCAAGGCCCCCACGGGAAGTTGGCGAGTGCTTATGCATCCAGTCGGCCATGGTGAAAAGTGACAGATAGAGTAGGCCGAATGTACCTTCGGAATGCTGCTGAGAGCCATCGACCCAGAGACTGAATCTCTGCGTCGGAGCGGCCCTCCGCAGCCACCGAGGTAGCAGCCCCAATCCTAAAGGAATGAGACCCAAATTCCTTTGGATCAAGGCCCATGGCCTCCAGCGCCCGCCCCAAGATGTGACAAAATTGGTACTTGGTGAGCGGCGACCCATCCTCATGCATCAGCCATGCGCCGGGTAGGTCAGGGCGCACCTGAGCGAAGGCCGAAACCAACGTCACAGGGCACGCCCCTTCCACCGTGCACGGGATCAAGGACAGCCACCGCCCCCTCCCAGTCTGGTCCGTCTTAGAGCGTCGCAGGTGACATAGCACCGAGTCAGCTTGGACCACCAGATCGTCCACGGCCAGCGGTGAGGTGGTTCGCTTTGACGGAGCCACCAGCTCCCCAATCCTGAAGGCCCCATGATAAGCCATCGCGTACGCCGTGCGGAACAAAAGGACCTCATAATAAGGCCAGCAAATGTCCCCCAGGGCTCCCAGTAATGCTGGGAGCAACGACATATCAATAGGGCGCCTGCAGTCCGGGAGAGCCGGCGTAGCCCTCCGCCAACCGCGCAATGCCCTGGACACCAAGAATGACCGGTACGGGTCCGCCCTACCCTGAAGTGAGGAGAAAAAAGACACCCCTGCCAAAGACCTGCGCACGGAGGCGACAGAGCGACCAGCGGAGTACAAACTCCAAACAAAGGCCGCCATGGCCGCTTCAGGTGTCTTACCTGTCTTTGAGGCAGACAGCCGGAACTGCTCCCACTCCTGCCATCCTGCCTGATAGCAATGGAGCGTCCGTGGTGCGATAGCCCGCATGGCTAGCCCCTCCATTCCGACCTGATCATCTGCCAAATATAAGAGGGACAGCGTTCACCAACAGGGGATGCATCAGGAGCCAGGGCCCGAAACTTATCCCAGTCGGCCCTGGACAATGCGTCTGCCAGGAGTTCTCTACTCCGGGAACATGTTGTGCCACAAACTGTATGTTGAACAGAAGGCATCTCAGCACCAGGCGTGCAAGCAGGCGGACTACCGGCATGGAAGCTGAACCCTGCCTGTTAATCGAGTGCACAACTCCCAAGTTGTCGCACCAGAATATGATGCTGGAGTCGCGAAGCCTGTCCGCCCATAATTCCAGCGCCACTATGATGGGAAACAACTCCAGCAGCAATAGGTTTTTCGTGAGTCCCTCTGTCACCCAGTGCACGGGCCATGGCGCGGCGCACCATGAGCTGTGAAGGAAGGCTCCGAATCCCACCCCGCCCGCTGCATCGGTATACAATTGCAACTGCGCATTGGTGCGGGGGTTTGCAGGCCAAATAAGGACTCCGTTGAACTGTTCCAGGAAGAAAAGCCAAATACGTAAGTCCCTCTTAATCTCTGCGGGAAGGCGTACATAATGGAGGGGGTGTCTGACGCCTGACATGGACCTCTCTAACTTCTTGCAAAACACTCTACCCATGGGTATGACCCTGCAGGCAAAATGTAGGAGCCCGAGGAGTGACTGGAGCTGGCGCAACTGTAGTTTTCCCGTGGCCAATGCTAGGCTGACGGCTCCCCGTAGCCGAGACAGCTTGTCGAGGGGGAGGCGGCAGCAGGCCGCCACCGTATTGATTTCGATCCCCAAGAAGGACAGGCACGAAACTGGCCCCTCCGTCTTGTCCGCTGCTATGGGCACCCCAAAATCCTGGAAAAGATCCTGTAAGTATGTCAGCAGGAACTTGCACCGCTGGGAACCGGCAGGGCCCACGCACAAGAAGTCATCTAAGCAGTGGGCCACCCCAGCCTCGCCTGAACCCGACACTACGCACCAATGCAAGAAACTGCTAAAGCGCTCGAAATAGGCGCAAGAAATCAAGCAGCCCATAGGCAAACACCTGTCCACGTAAAAACCCATGGGGAGGCGAAAGCCCATGAACCGGAACGATTCCGGGTGCAGTGGGAGAAGGCCAACAAAGCCCCGTGTCCGTGGCCGCGCACTATATCTAGCGCCTGTTCAAAAGACTGATACCGCATGCGGCACAATTCCTCAGGGATGGAGTCATTAACTGAGCTGCCCGGGGGGTGTGACAAGTGTTGAATAAGCCTAAACTTGCCGCTAGCCTTCTTGGGAACCACCCCTACCGGGGAGAGAACCAAGTTCTCAATAGGGGGCGAAGGGAAAGGACCCACCATCCTACCCAGGCTCACCTCCTTGGCCACTTTCTCTAAGACAACCCCGGGCATCTGTATCGCAGATTTTAAATTACGGGGGGCATGGGCTACAACTTCCCCCTGTACCGGTAGGCGGAAGCCCAGGCGGAAGCCTGTCTCTAAAAATTCGGCCTCCTCCCTATGCGGGTACCGTCCCAGCCAGCTGGCCAAGCGGTCGACCCGCACAGGAGAAGGGGCCTTACTGAGGTGTACCCCCGGCTGCTGCAGCCTGGGAGGCGCCCCCTTGCTTACCCTTCCTGCAATCTTTAAAGGGGTGATTGCCCCAGCACTTTGAGCAGGCATGCTTGAATTTGCATGAAGCCCCAAGGGCGCAACCTGCTCCATTGAAGGCGAAGCAACGCCCCGCGGGGGTTCCCCCCGCCATCCCGCGAAAGGGGTGCTGGTTTTTGCGAGGGGTAGGGGTGGAGGCTGGCGTGGCTGCCGGAGCAGCTGCTGGCTTCGGCCCCATCCAGATCTCCACGTCCTTACACCCAAAAGCCATAACGGCCAAACCTGATTGTTTGCGCCGAAAGTTCTCGTCATAGGAGCGCCAGGAGGAGTCAGCTTCAGAAAGGAACATTTCATGAATCATGTGCATGTAGCGCACCATGTTCATGTGTTCCTGTGGTCTTGTTTCTAAGTAACAAGCCGCGAACATAAACATGCCCGCCTGCCACCGGTGATAGGTGCAGTAGGCCTCCTCCCCAATACCTCCTCGCCTCTTCGCTGCGTTATATTCTTTTTCAGCCTGCGCCGTCATAGCGAAGAAGCTGACGTACTTCCCGTCCCTAATGCGTTCCTGGACGCTGCGCCTAAGTCCCCTGAGCATGGCCGTGTTCTTGCACTGGACTACCTTCCCCCTAGGGAACAACGGGGACCCCGAGCTACCGCTGGAACTGGAGTGCCGACGGCGCCTGTGCCTGCGCCGCCTGCGGGATTTTCGGCCTCCCTCTTCCTCCAACGTTCCTGAGTCGGACCCGCCGGAGGAAGAGGAGGTATGCGCAGCCCTATGCCTGCGCCGCTTGCGTTTTGCAGCTGACCCACCTGAAGTACCTTCCACTAGTACGAGGCTCATCTGAGAGGACTCCTCCACTAAACCCACCGGAGGGGTTCCGGAAGCGACGATATCCCTTGCGCTGAGAGGGGCCGTAGTCCTTGCAGCCGCGGCCGGGCAAGCCCTACCTGAGTGGGCTGGGGCAGGAATCTCCGGGGGGCAGAAGGGGCCGGACCACCATCCGGAGTCACCCCCCCGGGAGCCGGGGCCTGTCTCATAAAGTTGGACAGCAGGGATAGGAACTGCTGCACCCCCCCCATCTGCAGCCGCAGGGGGAAGGGGGGGGGGTTGCTGCGGGTGCTGCCGCAGGAGGAGCAGGGACCTGAGCATTGCGCTGTGGGACTAGCCTGGCCCTTCTAAGCAATTGTCGCCTAGCCAGGTGCAATGGTGACATCATCCCCGCGGCCCTTATTCCCCTATGGGTTTCTGGGACCCAAGCAGGGGCTAGTGGCACCATACTGGCCCTAGCTGGCCCTTGGCCCCCACCCCTGGCCCGTCCCTGGCCCCTACCCGGTCTAGCAGTGGTGGGGAGGGGAGCTCCGGAGGGGAGACCCCTCTGAGGCAGTCTGGATGCCAGGATGGGGATGGATGATGGGCGCATAAGCGTCTGTGCCATCCCTGCATTATGGAGAGGTGAAGGGGTGGGCTGCGTTGCCGGTATCAAGGCCCCCCTGGCGCTGGACCGGGCGGAAGGCCGCAATCCAGGCCTACCTGCGTTCATGTCACGCGCCGCGGGTGTGCGGGGGCCTAGCCCTCTCCCGCGATTGTTTGCGGCCGCGGCCTACTCTCGCACTACGCGAGGTCCGGCGCCGGGCCGCGTCATCAGCCGGCGCCGCGACCATCGCGTCAGGATGCGCGGACAGCTCGGGCGCCTCCGAACCCCGCCGCGATCCCCTCTGGTCCCCACTGGAACCAACAGGGACCACAGCGCTAGGCCCCGCGGCCTCCCCAGCCGCCTCAGCACATTCAGTAAGGCGGGCGGGCGGGTAACCCTAGGCGGTCTGGAGCCCATAGCGATAGAGAGCTAGATAGAGGGGACAGATCTAGAAAGACAGATAGAAAGAATAGAAGTTATAGAGTTGTTTTAGTGCGGATTACAGTATTTTGCTGCAGAGCAGCTCTTGCCTGTTCCTGCAGCAGCTTTTCCGGACAGAGGAAGTACTCCTGATAGCATATGCCTTTTCTTCCCTGTCTATACTCCTCCCACTGCTCTGATAGGCCTTGTGCCCATCCTAATTTACATGTCAGCTGACCTTCCAGTGTAACCTGGGGAACCCATCAGGGGTTTATGGTCTCTCATTGCTTAGTCAGCATTCGTGGTTCTTGTGTATTGTGTGTATGGAGCAGAGCTACAGTATGCACTGCCGTGCTGCCTTCATATTAGGTCACGAGCTACATTCCCAATGAGCACACACACAGTGCTGGGTGCTGGATGTTATACTGTAGCTCTGTTTACTCCACAGGACAAAAGATGGATATGGATGAACCTTCATAATACATAAAGTGGAGCAGTTTCCCCTAGCAGCCGATCGACTTAGGTCACATTTTAGACTGTGCAAGATAAATGACAGAAACTGACTGGATATTTTGCAAACTCTTTACTTTATCTCTCTCTAAAGTCAGTTGCATTGGGGCAAAGGGACATGTTAAATACTGTATTTTAAAAGCAAAAATAGTGACAGTATATTACTCTGAATTTGGGTATTTTACTTGCATATTATGGAAGTTAAAATAATAACCAAAATGGGATAAATATTGCAGAGCTAAACAATAAATAGGTCCCTATAGTGCCGCTTTCGCCCTTCCTAAACATTTTTACAAAGCTGTATTTTAAGGCGGTATTCAAGACGGGTCTGAGCCTTGACATTGCAGTAGATTGCCGTTTTGAATGCCATTTGAATACCATTCACATCAGTCAACCCATTTTGATCCCCTCAACACGTTTCAAGGCAGAATGCAGGGGACAGGTCTGTAGTCTGTTGTTTTTGCAAAATACCATTTCGAGACATTCTCACTGCTTAAAAAATGTTCCATAAAACGTGTAGGACTCTGCTTTGAAACGTTTTGAAATTTTGGTTATCTTTAACTGGTAAATCAACTCTGGCACTTTACGTTTGCCTTAAACGTGTTTGAAATGTGAAACAACGGCAATATACCGTTTTACAAGTGCAGTGTGAAAGGGGTATAAGGGTGCTGTATAATTTACTGCTTTTCTAAAATGAAAAATAATCTGATTTATTAAACCTATCTGATCATTCTAACAAGACCATTACTCCTCCAATGAGCTAGTATAAGAAATCCCTACTCTGCGTGTAATAATGTAGTCTGGTTCATCTAGTTCTAATCACTCCTCTCAGTCTCTGAGTTGGTGATGGAATAATGAGCCAGACAAACTGCCGTATATATGCTCGAGTGTAGGTCGACCCGAATATAAGCCTAGGCACCTAAGTCTACAACAAAAACTGGGAAAGCTTATTGACTCGAGTGGGACCCTCACTTGAGTATAAGCCGAGACTGGCATTTTCAGCATAAAAAATGTTCTCAAAAAGTGGGCTTATACTCGAGTATATATATATGGTAATCTTCTGAACTAATCTTTTGGGTGAACTAGATCATAATGATAATAATCATAATAGTCACAAAATTAGTTAGATTTCCCATCACTAAGGGGTAGGCCGCGGCAATGGCGCCTGGACCTCCTAGTAGCCTGGGGGGTCGGGCAGAGCTAGTGCCCAAGGAGCAATTTCCCGGGGGCGCGGCAGGGCCACCTGGATGATACCACTGCCCAGTCCCCACCATTGCTCCTGCCACAGGCACTGCACGCCCCTCTGGCATTCCAAGACTGGCCAGCGGGGTGGCGTGAGACGGGGATGTACCCCTGGTCACTCCTGTCCATCCCCGGGGACATGCCTCCTGCAGGACTGGCCAGGTGACAATGGCTGCGAGAGATCTGGGGGTGACACAAGTTGCCCTATCGGATATTAACTATATCATGGGGCTGTGGCAGGAGGAAACAGGTACCAAAGAGTATCGTTCTCTACTGACGCAACTTGTGGCACTAGCAAAGGTTATAGTGGCACGCTGCTGGATGGCGAAAGAAGGTCCGTTGTTTACAGAATGGACAAATCTTGTGAACACTAATTTTGAGCATGAGAAATATTATTATGCCTCTAAAGGTCTTAGCACTAAATTTTATTCAATATGGAATGTGTGGCACCAGTCTGTATATTATCAATTTAAGGGCTAGAGAGGGTGTATAATATATATTGCGTATTTGTTTAGCACAAATAATTTTGGGGACTAGTTCTCCCTTGATCACTGTTTAAGGGGACTTAGGTGAAGTCCGAAGAGTCACCTTGGGTTGTAGTAGAATTGGAAAGGATAATATTTGGTTATGTATAGCATAATATATTTAGTATATATTTCTGAAGGGAAAGAAGGGGGAAAGGATGAGAAAAAGGGGCAAGGGAAGGGAAGGAAAGGGGAAGGGGAAAGGGGGAAAGAAAAAAAAAAAAAAAAGAGAAGAAATTTTCTTCTATAAAATAGAGTGGTATGTTCACAAGCACAGAACACGGATGGTGGTTCTTTTTTTTTTCTTTTTTTTTTTTTTTCTTTTTTGGATAGTGGTACAGGTTGTATGATATGATGGCCCTCATAGTAGCCAGACAGTATGTCCGTTATACATAGTGCGCATATATGGGAATATGAACCGTCAGCCGCTTAGGAGAATGATACCTGTCCCCCCTGGGATTCCTCATGGTATGGCTAGGGTTAAATCCCGCTAAATGGTAGTAAGTGCTCTAAGTGAAGTACTAGGTAGTTCCAATATAATGTGTAGCCCGTACGGGTAGAGAGGTACAGGCCCCAAAGTGAGAAGTCTCGCCTAATTAATAGTAATGTGTTGTGTCTGTATTTGTTTATTAAAGTCGTAAAGAACGTACATAACGATATAGATAGGAAGTAATAACCCCCCCCCAGAATGATATACTAGTTGGTCCGTTAACTAAATCAGTTGTATGTCCATCTTTTAGTGAAGCTCAATGTGTAGAAAAATAAGTTCACAAGCCCTGACCCTGTACGTGTATGTGTATGTATTGTAGATGTGTCTGATGTGTATTGTATTCGTTATTTTGTATGTATTTTAATGATTTGAAAAACTAAATAAAGACTCAATTAAAAAAAAAAACCTATCTGATCATTCTAACAAGACCATTACTCCTCCAATGAGCTAGTATTAGAAATCCCTACTCTGCGTGTAATAATGTAGTCTGGTTCATCTAGTTCTAATCACTCCTCTCAGTCTCTGAGTTGGTGATGGAATAATGAGCCAGACAAACTGCCGTGTATATGCTCGAGTGTAGGTCGACCCGAATATAAGCCTAGGCACCTAAGTCTACAACAAAAACTGGGAAAGCTTATTGACTCGAGTGGGACCCTCACTTGAGTATAAGCCGAGACTGGCATTTTCAGCATAAAAAATGTTCTCAAAAAGTGGGCTTATACTCGAGTATATATATATGGTAATCTTCTGAACTAATCTTTTGGGTGAACTAGATCATAATGATAATAATCATAATAGTCACAAAATTAGTTAGATTTCCCATCACTAAGGGGTAGGCCGCGGCAATGGCGCCTGGACCTCCTAGTAGCCTGGGGGGTCGGGCAGAGCTAGTGCCCAAGGAGCAATTTCCCGGGGGCGCGGCAGGGCCACCTGGATGATACCACTGCCCAGTCCCCACCATTGCTCCTGCCACAGGCACTGCACGCCCCTCTGGCATTCCAAGACTGGCCAGCGGGGTGGCGTGAGACGGGGATGTACCCCTGGTCACTCCTGTCCATCCCCGGGGACATGCCTCCTGCAGGACCGGCCAGGTGACAATGGCTGCGAGATCCGGGCTGGTCCCGCAGCGCTAAAGGTGGGTCTAGGGTAGTTCCCAAAAATAGTTCCCCTCGGTTGGCTGACGCGGTGCAGGGCCCCTGCCACCTACTTCCGGTAAGGGAGTACAGCAGTTTATGGCCCTTCTGACTTCCTTCATGGACCGCATGTCTGGGCTTTCCCCTACTGGGGCTCTGCCAGTTCCCAACCCTGCCATTTTGCCAGCCCATGCTGAGCTGCCTGGGGTTACAGCCTCTTCACAGGTGGCGCCCGTAATTGTGTCCCCAACTAGTGCCGTGGCACGGGAGCTCAGGCCGGTTGCCACTTCAGCCTTGCAGGGCGGGCCAGCTCCTCCTCTGGCAGTTGTTCCTGGAACCTCGGCTTTTGGGACCCCTGGCGTGTCCACAAAGTTGAGCCTCGTGCTGGCGGCAGGCACTTCAGGTGATCAGCCCGGAATGGAGGGGCTAGCTATGCGGGCTATCGCGCCCAGGACACTGTGGTGCTATCAGGAAGGAGGGCACGAGGGGGAACAGTTTAGGCTGTCTGCCCCTTCTGCAGGTAAGACACCTGGTGCGGCCATGGGGGCCTTTGTCTGGAGTTTGTACTCCTTGGGGTGTTCTGTTGCCTCAGTACGCAGGATGCTGGCAGGGGTGTCTTTCTTTTCATCTCTGCATGGTAGGGCGGACCCGTCCCGGTCCTTTCTGGTGTCCAGGGCGTTGCGTGGATAGCTGCGCACCTTGCCGGCGCTCCCAGACTGCAGGCGACCAATTGATTTGACATTGCTCCCAGCCTTCTGGGTGCCCTGAGGGACATTTGCTGGCCTGACTATGAGGTCCTGTTGTTCCGAATGGCGTATGCAATGGCTTATCATGGTGCCTTCAGGATCGGGGAGCTGGTGGTGCCATCAAAGCGAATGCCCTCACCACTGACCGTGGATGACCTGGTGGTCCATGTGGATTCGGTGTTATGTCACCTGCGCCGTTCCAAGATGGACCAGGCTGGTAGGGGGCGGTGGCTGTCTCTGCTCCCATGTGCGGTGGAAGGGGTGTGCCCCGTGGCGTTGGTTACGGCCTTCGCACAGGTGCACCCAGACCTACCTAGTGCATGGTTGATGCATGATGATGGGTCACCGCTCACCAAGTATCAGTTTTGCCACGGATTGGGAAGGGCGCTGGAGGCCACGGGTCTCGATCCAGAGGAATTTGGGTCGCATTCCTTTCGGATTGGGGATGCTACCTCGGCGGCTGTGCAGGGCCGCTCCTATTCAGAGATTCAGTCTCTGGGTTGATGGCGCTCGGCAGCATTCCGTAGGTACATTCGGACAACTTTATCTATCACTTCTCACCATGGTCGACTGGACGCATAAGCGCTCGCCAACTTCCAGTGGGGGCCTTGAGGTGTGTTTTCGCATCCGCCCGGGGGTACAATTTGCCTTCATTTACAATCTGACATGGCGTACCTGTTAGTTTACTCCGGGCGGTGTGTTTTGTGCCTCAAGAGCTGGTCGGCCACGGTTTTCTCTTCCCTCTCTCTCTCTCTAACCTGGTTGGTGTGTGAGTGCTGTTTGCAATTGAGTCTCCTGCTAACTAACCTCTCGTGTGCATATTTCAGGTCGACGGGACGTTAAGTCCATGTGGATGTTGGGCCATTCCTTTGTGTACTGGGCCTCGCAGGCGGATCTCGCCTCTGATGTATGCATGTTCCCACAAGCTGTGGAGGTTAGGTGGCTAGGAGTACAGGGCATGAGGTGGTGTGCGCTGCAGGCTCAGCTGATGCGGGCCGTGAAGCAGTTTGGTGTCCCGGAGGTCGTTATATATTCCACTTAGGTGGGAATGACCTTGGGCGGGGATCCGCTCTGGAGCTGCGCTCCATGATTATCCGGAACCTCCACATCATTGCCCAATTTTTGCCATCTTGTGTGTTAGTGTGGTCCTCCATGATCTCAAGGAGAGTTTGGAGGAATGCTAGATTGTGCCCCCGCCTGGAGCGTTCACGTAAGAAGGTGAACGCTGCGGTTGAGAGATACCTGCTAGCTAACGGCCGGGGGGTCATTCACCATGACGCCATCGACTTCCAACGTCCAGAGCTGTACAGGAGCGATGGCGTTCATCTGAGCACGGAGGGCGTGGCTCAGTTTTCTAGGCAACATTTTCATGGTTATCTTCAAGGTGCAGAGCGTTATTAGTGGTGGCGGTGGCTGCGGCCTAGGGCCTGGCTGTGGTGGTAAAGAACGGTCATTCTTTAAGGACTCTGTGTGTGTGTAGGTAGTGGGGTGCACTCTCCCTCGACATCGATTGTCATGGGCCATGCTTCTGTCTGGGGAATGGCCGTCACCACCAGGCCTGGTGGCTGACCAGGGAGAGTGGTCACCCAGCGTTGTATGTATGCTTAGTGATCTTTTACCCCACCTATCCTATAGTGACCATTCTTTAGTGCCGCCACCATTCATAGTCTTAGTTAATTGTCAAAATAAATTTGACATTCTTTTTGAAATGCCAGCACTTTGAGTCGTGTCTTTATTTTAAGTTAAGTTATATAAGGTTTAGAGTTAAGTTTGTATTTAGGTGTATCAACCGTCGGGGTGGGCCAGGGGGATACCCGATGGTGAGTTTAAGAAACACAGAAGGCTGAATAAGCCTGAGGTGACATAAACCACTGAGGGTTCTCCCAGGGTACACTCTGCTGTTGGTCACATGCTATTGTAATGAGGATGGGCACAAGGCCTATCAGAGCAGGGGGAGGGTTTAGACAGGGTAGGAATGATCACGAGTTTAGAGTGATCACCCTCTGTTCAAGAAGCCCCACCCAACCTTCCCTATTTCTCTTCCTCTTCGGCGGCGGTAAAGAACGGTCATTCTTTAAGAACTCTGTGTGTGTGTAGGTAGTGGGGTGCACTCTCCCTCTACATCGATTGTCATGGGCCATGCTTCTGTCCGGGTAATGGCCGTCACCACCAGGCCTGGTGGCTGACCAGGGAGAGTGGTCACCCAGCGTTGTATGTATGCTTAGTGATCTTTAACCCCACCTTTCCTATAGTGACCGTTCTTTAGTGCCGCCACCATTCATAGTCTTAGTTAATTGTCAAAATAAATTTTGTCTCGTGTCTTTATTTTAAGTTAAGTTATATAAGGTTTAGAGTTAAGTTTGTATTTAGGTGTATGAACCATCGGGTGGGCCAGGGGGATACCCGATGGTGAGTTTATTGCACTTTTTAATTTTTCCCACTTATCCTGCACTCCTTCCAAGTTCCTCCACTCTGCCAAAGAATCCCTTACAGAGTTTCCCATCTCTACAAAATCAGCCTTCCTAAAATCTAACACCTTTGTTTTTGTGTGCGATGAGTCAGTCTCTGTCTTTATTTTGAACCATACTGCTTGATGGTCACTGGATCCCAGGTTTTCACCCACATTTATGTCAGATATTCTGTCACCATTTGTATGTATTAAGTCTAATATTGCGTCCTTACGAGTGGGCTCCCTCACCAATTGCTGGAGGGATGCTCCTTGCAAGGAATTCAGCATGAATTCACAGAGTATAGTTGAACACTCACATCAGTC
Source organism: Crinia signifera (assembly GCF_055691185.1). NCBI lineage: Eukaryota > Metazoa > Chordata > Amphibia > Anura > Myobatrachidae > Crinia > Crinia signifera. The sequence continues at coordinate 166,886,143 of NC_139223.1, read as the reverse complement.
CCTGCCCCAGTGGAGCTTACAATCTATATTCCCTACCACATGGACACGCACACACATATACTCAATTTGCATCTAATTCTGCACCAGACCTAAAGTGCATTTTGCAGATAACATTTCGCATTTTGCATCCATAATTAGCGCTAGTACTACTGTTCCTGTAAATGTACCACAGGTGCCAGCAGAACATTATTATGATATATTTCATTTTTCATTTTCAGATATTTGTATTTATTATTCATCTCTGTCGTCATTTGTTAAATAAGTTTTATTATTCATTTAATGAATATGGATTTTCTGTATATTAAACGATCTCACTTTCTCCTATGATTGACGTTGTACCATTATAGTTACAGCATATTTAACATATTTCATTAGTCGCTTTCTCTGGTTCTATCGATTTGTTTCTCCGTTGCTGCATTTTATTACTTCACTTTCATTCATATGATCGCATTCACTTATATTCATGGACCCTCCCCAGCTCCGGTGCCGCGTTCTAAGCATACGCAGCTTGCTATCATTTGTCATTTATTCAGTGCAGTATAGTATTCATACGTCCATTGTATTCAGAAATCATTTCCACCATTCATCCTCTGCTTCTGGAAATGTTGTTTTGTTACAGATTATTTTTCTTAGGTTTCATTCATTTCACAACTTTGTTGTTTCACTAAATATCAGGGTTTCTCTTTAAGAGATGTGCAAAATATCCACTAAAAATGCCAGTGTCCCTCACATTTGTTATATAAATTCAAATAAAAAATGTTGTATAAAAATAAAACATTATATTTCCTATCTAAGGTAACATTACAGGTCATTATGATGAATAACAATGGAGGTTATTCTGGTTGGTGCGTACATTTCCGAAATCTTTCAGAGCGGTCCGCACGCCACGCTGTGCGGACATCGTCCAAAGAAACGCCCACTGGACCTCCGCATACGGACGGACTCACAGTAGAAGAACAGGGCGTATTTACGGATGACATCCAAACCTTGCGTGTGCGGTGGACACACACATATTCTGCACGGTCTTACTGCGTTTGCACGGTCTTACCGCGTCAGAACAGACGGGAACCTGCCCGTACGCACTGATACGGTGTATTTTCGCAAAACTCACCACTATTATCTGAACTCCGAAATCGGTCACATGACCCACTTATGCAATTAGGCAACCTCATTAAAAAGTGTTTGTTTGGAATTGGAATCAATTAAATCCTAATAGATACTTAAACACATTACTACCACATTCATTACAGACATTAACCCTTACATCATGTTCCAATTGAAGCAATGACAAGAGTGTAATTAATGAATAATGAGTAAAGGAGTGGATTGTATTGTGTTCAGCTGACATTGGTTCAGGTGCGCCCATACTGATTGGGCGTTCCGAATGCCTAGCGCATGACCGAGTGGTGTCCGCAAAGCAATACTTGCTTTTGAAGACCGCATATTTCCTGCCTTTTTGTTCGTGTGCAGTCGGTGTGCTGTCCGAATGCACGCCTACCAGAATTAGTGCACTCCCTCGTGTACGCCCATGTTTATGCCCAGTTTAGCCCACTTTGAAACTACGCCCCTGTGTAGTTCCGAATGACGCCCATATTACGCCCATATTTCACGAGTGAATGCGGTGCACATTTCTGTACGGTATTAGTGAGAACGAGTACGGAGACCTTGCGTGGCACATGCGCATAGTTTTGCCCACGCATGCGCAGACGGCTAAAAAACGCCATCCGAAAGAATTCGGAAAATTACGCATCGACCAGAATAAGGCCCAATGTTTGCTTTCACAATTTTCACACCTATGTTGACAAATTCACTTGGCACTCAAAGTGTTAATCAAGTAATAACTAAATAACTTTTAACTCCCAGGAATTTAGCTTAAAACGCATTAAGAAAACATTGAAATGACTCAAATGTGTAAATATACACTGAATAAATTGCATGTACAGTACATTAGCTACTAGCCATCCGTCAGCAGTAAAGCGTGGCGAGGACAGAAAAGTTCCACATGAGATTAATATGGAACGGGAGGATCTCAGGGTTTAAAACAGCAGCAACAGGACTGATTAGATCCAGTCCAGGTTTTTCCTAAGATCTGATGTGAATCAATGTTTGGCTAATTAACAACAACTGTGGTTTGCTGTTAAATATCTGTTCAGGGCAGAGAGTCAATGTTCCCAAAGCCAGTTAGTGGCTGGGCAATAGGCTTGTGGTGTGAGGACTACACTAGGGACCTCTGGATTTTTGCCTGTTGTAAAACCCACAAAGCTGTAATCACCTGCTTGCTGTCTACTTGCAGGAAATAAAGAAGGCTGTTTATTTCTTATCCAGTGTCCAGGGCTCTGATGTGATGAGCTGAAGCTGAAACAGTAACAGATTTGTCTTAATATGATACAAGTTCCCATCGGTGGCAAGTGTGTAGTAACATGGTAATAAAACTCATTAGACGGGGGAGTAATGTGAGCTGTTTCTGGAGCAGTGTATACTGGTAAGGTGGAAGAGTGTAAGCTCGCCGCTATGGAGCTGTGGATCTGGTGGCCTACAGTAAGTACTAAGCTCCTGCACAAGAGCGCACCCTCTAGCAGGACTTCTTGTCTGCTGACCACAAAAGCATGGCTGCGGATTTTAGCACAATCTTGTGAACGGAATGACATTAGTACGGGGGTGCAGGCTGCAACCAGGTGCCACCTTCCAAATTTGGACTTCACAGATACCTACAATCTGTTTCTAGCATATTCAAGAAATCTAAGCAGTGCGTCTAGTTTTGCATAAGAACAGCCTGGATCAGATTGAACAATGTGCTGGAAACATTCTTTACCGGGTCCGGCCCATGGTGACCAGATGGTGTCACGCAGTTGGAGCAGATCGGGCTGCGGCACATTCATGCTACAATTAAATCTTCTGTTCCACCATGTTTGTGGAATTAGAGATCGTGTAGAGATCCTCATGATGGGCTCTATAGGCTGAGACATTAAAACGCTCATTTATCAGGTTTACAGTGTTGCAAGAAAACATTCCAGGCACAATTACTCCACCACCTTCAGCCTGAGCTGTTATCACTTGGATGGATCCATGAATCCATGTTGTTCTTACTCCAATGTTCAGCTTGTCAGCGCTGGATTAAGTTTTTAGGGGGGCCTGGGGCATTTAGAACGGGGCCTGGGGGAAGAGTTGATGTATCTTGGATTGTACATACCTCATTTGAGGAGGGACAAAATCTTCTAACCCTGGACTTTCTTCTTAATACACGATTGGTGTCACCTGTGTTTATTTAAACTTTGTCATTGATAAGAAACCTGCAATCAGAAATGAGGAGTGAAGACCAGGAGCAGAGTATTTTGTCCCTTCTGGAATGGGTCATGGTGGGTGGTATAGATGATGCCAAAGATTCTCAAACTCATTCCTCAGGACCCCACACAGGACCCCACACAGTTCACGTTTTCCAGGTCTCCCAACAGGTGCAGTCATTACTAACTGACACATTTTATAAGATCCACAGGTGGAGCTAATTATTTTACTCGAGGAGACCTGCAAAACATAGACTATGTGGGGTCCCGAGGGACCGTGTTTGAGAACCTGCGGATTAGGCAGTCCCCACTTTTGCCTAGCCTTGCGTAACCCTGACCTTCCCACACACCAGCCAAACACTAGGGTTTTTTTCTGTCATTATTATTATTATTATCCTCATGTGTTTAATAATTGCCAATATTCCCATGGTTCAATGACTTAAAGCTTAGTGCGATATACACTTTCATACCGTGTATTGCAGGAACCACAGTTTGGTAATGAAGTACAGTATTTTGTTCAAAGGGTCAGAAAATGCCCAAAACCGTTATGTAACTAAGATGTGACCAATGACGATCCAGCAATTCTGCAGCTGATACTGTTGCTGGAACGAAATCGTGATGGCTGAGTTCTGTTCTATTTACATGTGCTGTGCAATCTACATGTGCTGTGCAATCTACATGTGCTGCACAATATACATGTGCTGAGCAGTCTACATGTGCTGTGCAATCTACATGTGCTGTGCAATCTACATGTGCTGTGCAATCTATATGTGCTGTGCAATCTACATATGCTGTGCAATCTACATGTGCTGTGCAATCTACATGTGCTGTGCAATCTACATGTGCTGTGCAATCTACATGTGCTGTGCAATCTACATATGCTGCGCAATCTACATATGCTGCGCAATTTATATATACTGCGCAAACTACATGTGCTGTGCAATCTACATGTGCTGAGCAATCTATATATGCTGCGCAAACTACATGTGCTGAGCAATCTACATGTGCTGCGCAATATACATGTGCTGAGCAATCTTTATATGCTGCACAAACAACATGTGCTGTGCAATCTACATGTGCTGCGCAATATACATGTGCTGAGCAATCTACATGTGCTGAGCAATCTATTGCCCCATTATAGACTATTTACTGTGCGCAGCAGAAATCTCCCCTGACAAATTACAGCATTATTCGCTCTGATAACCCTATGAAACATTAACATATACTGTGTATATATATATATATATATATATATATATATATATATATTTGAGACTGTTATGAGTTGCTGGTTTTCATAAGCCAACTTGAATTTTATGCTTCGTAGACATTTATCTAGTAAATTGCGCGGCCAGTAAAGGATTCAGACATTTTTTCATAAACTGTGTTCAGTGTGATAAAGGATAATTTAGGAATGTCCTGAAAATGCAATGTAATCATAATATCAAAATATGGACTATGAAATGGGGAATTACAGATAATGTAAAGCAGCAAATAAAATATACATTCCTCCCCCACTGGCGCTACGGAATATTGCAATATATGAAAATATATGAAAACATAACGGAACACAGAAAAGCTGACCTTCGCTGTATGTTCCTGACCACACAATTCCCAGACATGCAATGTACACCACTGATTCCTTCATAGTAGAGACGTGCCGGTTCCGTTTTACCTGGATTTACTTGGATCTCAAAGCGGGATCTTATTGGCTGTCCGAAACATGTGACAACGGAGAGCAATAGGAAAAATACGAACTTGTGATAATTTGGACATAAGGACCGAGTAATTCTGAACCTGCACATCTCTACTGTTCAAGTTCACTCCAATGGTCCATCACATTGAAAACATTATAAGGGTGATATGCACTAAGGGGGTAATGCAGCCAAAATTCCGTTTACAGGCTTTGGCCACGTTTCTCACAAGTATCAAGCCCCGGATGCCGGGGCTTCCTTGTTGAGGGTAGCGCCAGCATCCGTGCTGTCAGAGGGATCTTAATAGATCCCTCCCAGAAGCCTTCATAGCTGTGTGGGATGTACCAACCACTTGTGGCAAATCCCACCACACAATGGAGGTTATTCTGATCGGAGCGGCCAAACGTGCGTACGGTCACTATTAGCGTACGCTCTCCGTACGCGGCCGTTGGGGTTAAGTCCACCCACAACTCAGCCGCATACGTACGGCCAGAAACAACGTCGAAGGGGAGTGGCGTACAATTGAGCGTACGCCAACGTACACGGACGGACCAGCCCTTACACTCCGACAACTGGCGTACAATTGAGCGTACACCACCGTTTACGGACGTCTCTCGTCCGTCTTCCCACCGACTTCTTGCGGCTATCTGAGCGTACGCCAGCTTGCACGGACGGGTCCCTATTGTTTTCAATAGAAAACTCAGCTTATGTCACCGCTCGTGAGAGTGAGCGTACGTCCGTGTACGCTGGCATACCCTTCACATATATGGACCTGCAAATCTTGCCTTTCAACTATAATTATGAAAATTAATTAATTGATTGAATTAATTAATGTGCAAAATAGTGGGCATGGGCTTAAAACATTGCTGAAACATCCTTTGTAGGTGTTAGATGTGGTTTATGTTATTGTATCATAAATACAAAACCTATGTTTGTATTAGAGTGAACACGTTGACACATGTCGACTTGTGTAGATTGAGTGTGCTACTGTGTAAAGTCTATGAAAGCACGTAGTGAATGTGTATAACTGTTTAACAAATACCTACCTTAGCATATATAAGCAGGTCTTAAAAAGATTCTTACCTTAAATTAAACAAACCTTTAAATGTCGAGAAGTATAGAAAGATAAGCTTCCAATGTGTTTGAGTGCTGTGTGTGGCTTGCAGGTAGTGAAATCATGGTTTGGACTTAATAGACTGCAGCATTGGTTATTACATTCAGGTGTATGTGTTTGAGTAGTAATCAGCGTAAATTAGCAAACCCAGGCGCACGCTGGCATGCGGTATCTGTAGGGGTGGTCTGAGGTGGCGGTTGGCGGCCGCCTGTTTTGTGTCCGAAATGAACGGTGCTTTAGTCGATCGTGCGGTAGTAGCACCGTTCATTTTTGGTGCACACCCCCGTGTACGCCCATGTTTACGCCCATTTTCCCTCATTATTTCGGCCGCTCCCCTCAACACGCCCCTATGCCGCCCCCAATGCCCGTACTCTCGCGTACAGGTTTTTTCGCACGGAGAGACCCGTCCGTAAGCGTTGTGGAGTGTTCGCGCCTGCGCATTAGCGAATGTACGCATGCGCAGATCATGAAAAATCCCGGAACGTACGCGTACGGCCCGGCCGCACCAACCAGAATAAGGCCCATAGTAACACAGTAAATAAGGTTGAAAAAAGACATGAGTCCATCAAGTTCAACCTATCTGACTTTTAACTACTGACGTGAGTAAGTCATATCTATAGGATACCCTTAGTGGCCAAAAATGTATCCAGTTTTGATTTAAATTCAGTAACAGTAGTTGCTGCAATCACCCCACCGGCAATGAGTTCCAGAATGTTACTGCTCTAATGGTGAAGAATCCTCTTCTTAATTCAGGTCAGAATTTATTTTTCTCGAGCCTCAGTACTTGCTCGCGTGTCCTACGTATAGGCCTGTTAGTGACCAATCATCTCCCAGTTCCATATGATTCCCAATCCTGTATTTGAACATACTAATTATATCACCTCTCAGCCTCAATTTCTCCAGTGAAAACATACTTAGCCTTGTTAACCTATCTTTGTATTCTAGTGATTCGAGACCTTTTACTAGCTTAGTCGCCCATCTCTGTACCTGTTCCAATTCATTTATGTCCTTTTTAAGGTGCGATGCCCAGAACTGAACCTTGTAAAGAGGCACTATAACATTGGCATCCCTTGAATCCATACCCCTTTTAATGCATGCCAGTGTCCGGTTTGCTTTTGCTGCTGCACTTGAGCAGTGTGCACTATTACCCAATTTTTTGTCTACAGTATGATGAACTCCAAGTCCTTTTCCACAGCAGAAGTCCCTATAATAACTCCATTTAGCCTATAGGAAGCTTGTAAATTTTTTATCCTATAATGAATTACTTCACATTTATCAACATTAAATTGCATTTTTCACCTTTCCGCCCACCTTTCCAGTTTATTTAAGTCACTTTGTAGTGTATCCACATCCTCTCCGGAGTTAATTTCCTTACTCCATTTAGTGTCATCCGCAAATATTGCAATCTTACTCACTATGGCCCTTATTCTGATCGGTGCGGGCCGATCAGAATATGCGGCCGCAACCGTGCAGGCGAATCCCCGCCTTCCATACGGATCGCCACCTGCCGTCCGTACGCGGATATGTGGCGATCCGCATGAAATTGGACGGGGATACGCCTCCTCCGTCTTGGGAGCTGCCCCTGCATTCGAAGGTCGCCGAACATCGAATGCAGGGCTGCACGCTCCACCAGGTCCCGCAACACAAGACCACACGGACACTTGTCCGTGTGAAATCATGTATGGGGGCGGCCAGCTGACATCCGGCGATGTCAGATGCCCGCCCCGTACCCACGCGTCACGGCCTCATTACCATGCATACGCCCCGCGTTTGCATGGGAACGCCCATGAAACGGGGGGCGTATGCATAGGGTAATGAGGCTAAGTAGCCCCTCACGCCCCTCTATGCCCCCTGTGCGGCGTATAAAGAATCCATGCGGCGAAATCGCCTGCACATGCGCAGAGTGACCTCTGCACATGCGCAGACGATAAACATCGGCGGGCCGTACGCAAGCGGGAATATCCGCACCGATCAGAATAAGGGTCACTACCTATATCATTAATGAATATATTAAACAAGGTGGGTCCCAATATTCAACCTTGTGGGACTCCACTTTGGACCTTACCCCAGCTGGAATATATGCCATTTACCACCACTCTCCCCAATTGTGCAATCAGTTTTTAATCCAATTACAAATGTTGTCTCCTAACCCTAAATTACCGAGTTTTATTAATAACCTTTTATGAGGCATCTTGTCAAAAGCTTTAGCGAAATCAATAAGTATTACATCATCAGATTTCCCTAAGTCCAACCCCCTACTGGCTTCCTCATAGAAGCTAATTAAGTTAGTCTGACATAATTTATTTTTGAAGAATCCATGCTGAGCCTTACGTCTCACCTTCTCTTGTTCTAAAAAGTTTTGATACTACTTCTTATTATTTTTTCTAATATTTTCCCTACAATGGATGTAAATGTGACCGGTCTATAATTTTCAGGGTTAGTTTTGCTACCTTTCTCCTTCATCCTTGGGGACACTGAAGTCTACGCTGGGAATAGAGTGGTGTATTGGAGGAGTCGGCACTTTAAGAACTTTGAAGTGTGGCTTGGCTCCTCCCCCTCTATTCCCCCCTCAGACCTCAGTCTTAGTTTAGTGCCCGGAGGAGTCGGATCCCTGGGCAAGGGGCTCCGTTTGGGGCTCTTTGTGTTTTTGTTTTTATTTTTTATATGAAGTGTACAGGCAGCCAGGGTTACCCAGTGCTGGCTGCCTGCGTCGTTGGATACCTCCCCGGGGGGTCAGAGCGGCACCGCTTGCGGCGCACGCTGCTGATCCCGGCCACTGGTGCTTCAGCACTGGGGTCCCGCCACAGCCGCTTGCTGCTTGTGTTACGGGACCAGGGCTAGTCGCCCACCGGGGAGCAGGGCGTACGGGCACAAGACGCCGGGCGACGGCTGGACCAGTATGACGCGCTGGTCCAGCAGGGAAGCAGTCTGCCAATCAGCGCCGCTGTCTACAGCGCGCGCTGTGACGTTGGTCGGAAGGGGCAGGTCTGAGCTGTCTCTTCCTGGCTGCCTCGGCGTGTACAGACGCCGTTTTGCCCGCGCTGCTTCCCAGACTTGCTGTGCCTCTACGGTCGCCAGAACAGGACAGCAAAGATTTCTTCTCCTTCACTTCAAGCTGCGCTGCTCTACAAGTCTGCGCTGGGTGAGTGAAAGGGGTTTCTCCTGCTGGGAGTTCCCTGTTGGAGAGCTTGTCAGGTGGGCCTGATTCGGGGAAGGCGCGCTTCTCTCCCCCTATTGTACCTTATATTCTGCCCTACACTTTCTATCACTGTTAGTGTGTAAGGGTGGTGGGTGTGTGTGTGGGACTGTTGTGTTCTACTACTATGGCAGCCAAGTCGCAGTCAAAGGCTTCTCAGAAGCTGTTTGCCTGCACTAAGTGTAATAAACAATTTACACAGCATGTTAAAGGGGTATCCCTGTGTAAAGAGTGTTTTCAGGGGGATTCTGGACAGGTGGACTCTTCGGATGAGGAGCCGGAGGATCCTCAAGAAGAGGGTGAGGTTCAGGAGGACCCGCTTGCTCCAGCGGAGGAGGTGCCTCAGGAGGAGGCCCAGGGCATAGAGGCCCTGATTCAGGCAATTAAGTCTACGCTCAATGTGGGCGAGCAGGAGCCGCCGGCTCAGGTCTCTATTTTCGGACGTTCTACCAAGGCGGTTGTAACGTTTCCCGAGTCGGTAGAATTGGAGAAACATCTCTTGGACATTTGGAGGTCTCCAGAGAAAAAGTTCCAGTTGTCCAGGCGCTTTAAGGTGTCCTATCCATTTGCTCCAGAGGCTAGGGCTAAATGGGAAAATCCGCCATTAGCAGACGCTTCAGTGTCCAAGCTTTCGAAGAAAGCAGCGCTTCCCATTCCGGGGGCAGTGGCTCTCAAGGAGGCGCCGGACAGACGTCTGGAGGCAGGGTTAAAGCAGATTTTTTCGTCTGCAGGTTTATCCCTTCGTCCGATTTTTGTTATTTCATGGGTCAGTAGAGCCATGGAGAAGTGGGCGGAGGATTTATCCAAGGGTCTGGATGATCAGGGTTCACCTGAGGAGTTTGTTCAGTTGGCAGAGCAGATGCGTGAATCTGCAATGTACATAGGAGAGGCAGCAAGAGACTCTGCGGCCTTGGTAGCGAGGATTTCTGCGCAGTCTATTACGGCCAGAAGGTCGTTGTGGCTTAAGTCCTGGCAAGCGGAGGCTGACATTAAGAAAGCCGTAGAGGCCCTGCCATTCACAGGGGATGTTCTCTTTGGGCCGGAATTAGATAAACTAATTGCTCAGGCCACAGGGGGGAAGTCTACCTTCCTTCCATCCGCAGCTCCTCCTCCTAAAAGGCCTTATCAGGGGCCGGCTTTTCGTTCCTTTCGAGGTGCACCCAAATTCAGAGGAAAATCCAGAGGTTCCTTTAGCACTTCTCGTGGCAGAGGCAGAGGATTTGGTGGCGCAACCACTTCCTCGACCCCAGGTTCCCGTCGACCTGACTCCAAACAACCAGATAAACCCGCAGCATGACTCCATCCCTTCCTACCTGGGGGATCCCAGAGTAAGAGCTCGGCTGCTGGATTTCCGGCAAGCCTGGGAAGAGTCTTGCAAAGACAAATGGGTTCTCGCCGTCGTTGCTCAAGGGTACAGACTGGTACTCCTCCTCTCCAGTTTTTTCCTATGGGCTTGCCTCACGCGGAGAAGGACCGCCAGTTGCTTCTCCAAGCGATTCAGCGGTTGTTGTCCGCAGGGGTAATAATGCCTGTTCCTACCGAGCAACGCACGGGGGGCTTCTACTCTCCTCTTTTTCTGGTACCGAAGCCGGACGGCTCGGTTCGGCCAATCTTAAATTTGAAGGCTTTAAACGGGTACATCACGTACCACAAATTCAAGATGGAGTCACTCCGTTCAGTGGTCGCGGGGCTGGAACCAGGGGAATTCCTAGCATCACTGGACATCAAAGATGCTTATTTGCATGTCCCCATTTACGAGCTTCATCAGCGGTTTCTTCGCTTTGCAATCAAGGACCAACATTTTCAGTTTCGGGCTCTGCCCTTTGGTCTTTCTTCAGCGCCACGTCTTTTCACCAAGATAATGGCAGTCATGATCGCCTTACTGCATTCTCTGGGGGTCAAGATTGTTCCGTACTTGGACGATTTGCTGATCAAGGCCGGGTCCAAGGATCAGTTGAATCAGGCGATTCGGGTGTCTTGCCAGACGCTAATTCACCATGGCTGGATCTTAAACTTCAAAAAATCGCAGTTGACTCCGTCTCAGAGGATTGTGTTTCTGGGGTTGATCTTGGATACGGGGGTTCAAAGGATCTTCCTACCCCGGGAAAAGATTTTGTCCCTGCAGGATTTGGTTCGGCAGGTTCTCCGGCCACGGAGAGTATCGGTTCACCTATGCATTCGGTTGCTGGGCAAAATGGTGGCCTCTTTCGAGGCCCTTCCCTTTGGCTGGTTTCATTCGAGGACCTTTTAATTAGATCTCCTCAAGCAGTGGTCGGGCTCCCATGTGCACATGCACAAGTTGGTGAGATTGTCTCCCTGCAGTCGGCTGTCTCTCCAGTGGTGGCTTCTGACAGCCAATCTGTTGGAGGGCCGCCGGTTTGGAATCTGGGATTAGACAATAGTCACGACCGATGCCAGTCTCCGAGGTTGGGGGGCTGTAGTGTTGGGACATCACTTTCAGGGACGTTGGTCTCTTCAGGAAGCGAAGCTTTCCATAAACATCTTGGAGCTTCGGGCAATTCGTCTGGCCTTGTCCAATGCGGACTGGCTCCTCCGGGGGAAGTCGATTCGTATTCAGTCAGACAATGCCACGGCTGTGGCTTATGTAAACCGTCAGGGGGGAACACGCAGTCGTGGGGCCATGCAGGAGGTGCGACCGATTCTTCAATGGGCAGAGCGGCATGCTCTAGCCTTGTCAGCGGTCTTCATTCCCGGGGTGGACAACTGGGAGGCAGATTATCTGAGTTGCCAGGACGTCCACCCTGGGGAGTGGGCGCTTCATCCGGAGGTATTTGCCCAGATTGTCCATCGTTGGGGAATGCCTCAGGTGGACATGATGGCCTCCAGACACAATCGGAAGGTGCAGCTGTACTGTTCCAGGTCTCGGGATCCAGAAGCAGTGGCGACGGATGCGCTGACCGCGGATTGGGACTATTCTCTCATATATCTGTTCCCTCCGTTGCCTTTGATTCAGTTGGTACTCAAACGGATCAAACGGGAGAATTCTACGGTCATTCTGGTGGCTCCGAATTGGCCTTGTCGTCCTTGGTATGCCGAGCTTCAGGGGCTCCTGATAGATCATCCATGGCAGCTTCCTCTAAGGGACGATCTTCTACAGCAGGGGCCGTTCGCCTACCAAGGCTTACGGCAACTTCGTTTGACGGCGTGGCTGTTGAGGCCACGCTGTTGAGCAGACGGGGAATCCCTAAGGCGGTGATTCCCACGATGATGAGAGCCAGGAAGGAGATTACTTCCCGGCATTATTACAGCATTTGGAAGGCCTATGTGGCGTGGTGCGAGTGCCGTAACTTGCCCACGGCCGTTTTTTCTTTGTCTCGTTTGCTGCGGTTTCTGCAGTCAGGGTTTAAGGCGGGTCTTCGCCTAGGGTCCCTGAAGGTGCAAGTATCCGCCTTATCCATATTTTTTCATCGGCGGCTTGCCGTTATTCCAGAGGTGCAGACCTTCCTGAGCGGGGTTCTCCGGCTTCAACCCCCAGTGCGGGCTCCGGAGGTACCTTGGGACCTTTCTTTAGTTCTGGATTATCTTAAAAGTGTTTTTGAACCCTTAGACACTGTTGATTTGCGTTTATTAACGTGGAAAACTGTCTTACTGTTGGCTTTAGCGTCGGCACGCCGGGTGTCCGACCTTAGCGCTCTCTCCTGCCGGTCTCCCTACCTGGTTTTTCATCCGGATAGGGCTGAGCTTCGGACCCGGTTGGATTTTTTACCAAAGGTGGTGTCTTCCTATCATCTAAATCAGCCAATCGTGGTTCCAGCTCTTACGGGAGATTCCGCTTCGCTGAATGTGGTCCGAGCCTTGCAGGTGTATGTGAATAGGACCAAGGATCTCAGGAAATCGGATTCGCTTTTTGTTCTTTATTCCTCGGCGAAGCGTGGTTGGCCAGCGTCGAAACAGACTTTGGCTAGGTGGATTTGTCTCACCATAAAACAAGCTTATTTTCATGCTTCTCAGTCACCGCCAGCGAGGATTTCGGCCCATTCCACCCGTTCGGTGGGGCCTTCCTGGGCCGCAGCCAGGGGGGTTTCCCTGGCACAGTTATGTAGGGCGGCCACCTGGTCGGGCCCTAATACCTTCGTTAAGTTTTATAGGTTTGACACCTTTGCAGCATCTGCCTCCAGTTTTGGCCGTGCGGTGCTTCAGGATGCCCAGTGCCTTCCCACCCGTGGGGATGGCTTTGGGACGTCCCCAGCGTAGACTTCAGTGTCCCCAAGGATGAAGGAGAAAATAGGAATTTGGTACTCACCGTTAATTCCCTTTCTCCGAATCCGTAGGGGACACTGAACGCCCTCCCGGTGCTGTTCATGCCTGAAGGGGGGGTTTCGTTTTGTTTTACCTTTTGCATGCAGTTATGTTTGGGTTGTGCATGCGTTTGTCTGTGGGTGACTTACTGGTTGTGTTATGCTCCTTGGTTTGGTATCTCTCTCTCTCTATCGGGGATTCCCTGGTCTCTTTTCTCCTCTCGGGCACAGTTAACTAAGACTGAGGTCTGAGGGGGGAATAGAGGGGGAGGAGCCAAGCCACACTTCAAAGTTCTTAAAGTGCCGACTCCTCCAATACACCACTCTATTCCCAGCATAGACTTCAGTGTCCCCTACGGATTCGGAGAAAGGGAATTAACGGTGAGTACCAAATTCCTATTTTCTTCCATCTTGGTACTACGTTAGCTATGGTACCGTCCCCGAGTTTATTGATTCCCCGAATATCAGATATAATGGTAGTGCTATGACAGAAATCAATTATTTTAGTATCCTAGGGTGTATTTCGTCTGGGCCAGGAGATTTGTTACTATTTTAGGTACTGTAATCTATGTTTTACAATTTCCTCACTCAAACATACAGTTTGGGAGCCATCAAGAGCCGAGCATTTAATCTGTGGGAGATCTTCTGAAGATTCTTCTCTTGTAAATACCGAAGCAATGTATTCATTAATTCTGCTTTCTCTTTTCCTTCTATTACCAGGGTACCCTGCTTATTTTTTAGTGGACCAACATTTTCCTTCCTTAACCGTTTCCCATTTAAAGAACTAGAATTTTTTGGGATTAGATTTTCTCTCTGCGGTTATTTTACGTTCAGTCTCTAATTTAGCCATCTTGATTGTATTTTTACATTTATTATATTTTAGTTACATACTCGCTGGGCCGTTCCTTGTGGGGAGGGAGGGCCTGGGGCGGATGGGGGCGGAAATGTGGTTCGGTCATGTGAATGCCCAACATTTTCCATGGGACTGCAGGCGAGCCAATGCCTGCCGGGGGTGGGTAGCTGGCTTCACAGGACGTCAGCACCCGCCACCTCTTCGGCGGACATTGAAGGAAATAAAAGTCTGTTGAGACTGACTTTTATTTCTAATTCCGGTTAATGTTGTTATATAAGTGTACTTCTTTTAATATTAAAATACAATTTTTAAACTATACATGAACATTTTCAGCAAGACACTTATTATTAAGTAACATAAATAGCCAGCGAGTGTATAAAAACTCCAATTTTCTAGCAAAACATTGCGTAAGGTTTATTATACGATATTATGTGGATGCATTAGTGCTGTATGAAGGCAAATCCTCAGCCAGTCATTTCAATAATCGCATCGCCTAGAGGCATATTGTAGATTGCCAATTACAAGGTTATTTGAGCACAAACAAAGATGTTATCATGTAGGAATCATCTAATTAGAACTAGATTCATATACTGGATGTTTCCTATTTTGAGGCAATTATCTTGTTTTGAATATATTTCATTAACTGCCGTTACCTCATCCTTTTAATAAAAATAGAAAAACATCTTTCAGCCATATGTAACATTCCGGTTTGCTCCGAGCCTGCTGAATGTGTGGATGTCCTTTGTGTTTTTAGATCTGCATTGGTTTTGCCAAAACCACCCTTCCGAGTTTTGGTTTAGGTTTTGAATCTCGATTTTTTTTCCCCTGAAAAATAAATAAATAAACAGCTAAAAAAAAATCACAGAATTCGGGTGTCTTTCTGTTCTTTTACCCACCAACATTTATGTATAAATAGGACATGCTCAGTTTAACAAACCAATCATTTCAGCAACAGGGACTGACACTTGTGGCTGAAATGATTGGTTTGTTTGGGCCCCCACAAAACAAGGTGCTCTCTACAGAGGCAAGATGTTGTCATGTTCCTCCAATTTCTCACCCCCATCAGTGTGTACGTCCTTGTCTTCGCAGACTATTAATTCATTAAACTCACCCAAACTTCCCGAGAGTGTAGAGTGGAGAATGTACTAAACTGAATGTCCAGGTGTGCTCTGTCTGCTGTATCAGCCAAGGGGTGCACTGTCTGCTGTATCAGTCCAGGGGTGCCCCTGTCTGCTGTATCAGTCCAGGGGTGCCCTGTCTGCTGTATCTGTCCAGGGGTGTCCAGTCTGCTGTATCAGTCCAGGGGTGCCCTGTCTGCTGTATCAGTCCAGGGGTGCCCTGTCTGCTGTATCAGTCCAGGGGTGCCCTGTTTGCTGTATTAGTCCACTTTACAATGGAACTGCCTTTACTGTGGGTGACTGGCAGGTATGACTTACAAAAGGAAGTCGCTTGTAGTTACAGGCTAGCCAGAGCAGTCACGGACTGCAGCTGGCTCACTGACATGTTCGAAGGGGCATATTTTACCTAGGGGGGTTGCAATCCTGCAGCGCATAGGTAACATCCGCCACTGCAAACCACATTAGTTGGGGGTACATGCACGGTTCATGCAAGGTGTTAAAAAAAGAAGTATATTCAAATAAACCTTCTTTTACACGCACAACAGTTCTCTTTGGCCATCTTTATATTAATGCTTCAGAAATCTGAACCCATCCAAAATTTGTGTATCATAACGGAACCAAGTGCGGAATTTGGATCTTAAATCGAAATTTGGGTATTTGGATTGCTAAAATTACATAATTTCAGATGATTCGATTCATCTTCCAGGTTCCAATATTTATCCGTATTCGGAACCCACAACTCTTGAGGGTGGTTTCCTGATCCCCACAATTTCTGATGGCAGTCCTGATAAAATCTTTCAAGTTATCCCAAATGACCTATTCGGCACAATTAGAGAATTCGCAAATTGAGTGATCATCAACTATTGTCTGTGCATGCCCTGGCCTAAATAATGAAAAAATATCTGTACGCTTATCAGTGACAACGCCACCGCTGTTTGATTGACAGTATGGCAGAATTTAGGGGCAGAAACATGGCATTTTCTGGGTGTGTATGTGAAAGGGCAGGCGTGCCTAGGCATCTTTGGGACAGAAAGAGAGAAGGGACTGCTTTGGGGGGAACGCACTAAGAAAATAGAATCATAAAATGTAACTTTTAATTCTTTAATATTAATAATCCCACAACTGGCTTATATGGGGATGCAGCGAAAAATAAAGAGGTTAAAATTGGGACATACTAACACATACACACAATGTGCTCAGAAAGACAAGAAATAAAGTGTTGTTAAAATTACACTTGAATCCTGTCTGAGAAAATGTTTGCTGGATAATAGCCAAACGATGTGGTGTTGAGATCAAAGAAATATATATAAACCCCCTGGGGTGGTTTCTACTGTCTCTGATATATACAACACTTGTCTCACTCAAACTGACTGTGCCCTAAATATACTATAAATGATGTTATAACAGTTCTCAGGGTATTATCCCAATATAAATTTCTAATAGGCTATCCTTTGGTGCCACCTGCTGGTGGTTAGGAATATTGGTTTAGACTTGCTTTATTACAATTGTCTTTAATTGTATTGGGAGTCACAGAGGAGGAGAAAAAGTGTTTTAAGATTTTAATATAAACCAAATAGGAGGGGAAACAGAACCACCTCAGAAGGTAGAAGATATATGGTATCTGGGGTTTGACTGATTATAATGAGGGCGCACCAGGTAGATATATTTTGCTGCTGAACGGGATTTGGATTGTCCCCTTATTACTTGATATAGCAGCCCAAACACACCTATGAGGTGTTTGCTACCTGCTTCACCTTTGGTGTCATATATCAACACCCAGGTGATTTAGTGACACCCTGTTAGACCAACATCGTAATTATAAACATTTTAGGCTAGCAAACATTACAGACAGGCATTACAAGCCGACACTAGTGTTTCGCTGATGCATAAACAGCTTTTTCAAGGCCAACCTGATTGTCCCAGCTGATCGATATTTATTGATTTATTGATTTATTGATATCCC
Source organism: Crinia signifera (assembly GCF_055691185.1). Lineage (NCBI taxonomy): Eukaryota > Metazoa > Chordata > Amphibia > Anura > Myobatrachidae > Crinia > Crinia signifera. The sequence continues at coordinate 166,868,665 of NC_139223.1, read as the reverse complement.
CCCAGCTGGGACAATCAGGTTGGCCTTGAAAAAGCTGTTTATGCATCAGCGAAACACTAGTGTCGGCTTGTAATGCCTGTCTGTAATGTTTGCTAGCCTAAAATGTTTATAATTACGATGTTGGTCTAACAGGGTGTCACTAAATCACCTGGGTGTTGATATATGACACCAAAGGTGAAGCAGGTAGCAAACACCTCATAGGTGTGTTTGGGCTGCTATATCAAGTAATAAGGGGACAATCCAAATCCCGTTCAGCAGCAAAATATATCTACCTGGTGTGCCCTCATTATAATCAGTCAAACCCCAGATACCATATATCTTCTACCTTCTGAGGTGGTTCTGTTTCCCCTCCTATTTGGTTTATATTAAAATCTTAAAACACTTTTTCTCCTCCTCTGTGACTCCCAATACAATTAAAGACAATTGTAATAAAGCAAGTCTAAACCAATATTCCTAACCACCAGCAGGTGGCACCAAAGGATAGCCTATTAGAAATTTATATTGGGATAATACCCTGAGAACTGTTATAACATCATTTATAGTATATTTAGGGCACAGTCAGTTTGAGTGAGACAAGTGTTGTATATATCAGAGACAGTAGAAACCACCCCAGGGGGTTTATATATATTTCTTTGATCTCAACACCACATCGTTTGGCTATTATCCAGCAAACATTTTCTCAGACAGGATTCAAGTGTAATTTTAACAACACTTTATTTCTTGTCTTTCTGAGCACATTGTGTGTATGTGTTAGTATGTCCCAATTTTAACCTCTTTATTTTTCGCTGCATCCCCATATAAGCCAGTTGTGGGATTATTAATATTAAAGAATTAAAAGTTACATTTTATGATTCTATTTTCTTAGTGCGTTCCCCCCAAAGCAGTCCCTTCTCTCTTTCTGTCCCAAAAATGCTATATGCCTGACTGCTGGGAACAGCACCCCCTCCAGTCTATATAAGAAAATTGGGGTTCCTTTCTCTAAAAGATATTGTAATTATTTGGTGTGCAGGCGTGCAACAGGCTCCCTGGTGGAGCTACAACGTGCCTAGGCATCTTTCAGGTGGGTCTCTGACGTCAATGCGAGTTTTCTTATTAGTGATCCATGTTAAACTAGGCCCAGTAACACCTCTATGAAGACACTGGACGCAGCTAATCCGGATTACATCTTTACATTCACAACCGAGTCAAAGAGACAAACATTTACTTTGAAGCTTGGAACCCAACAGATAATATTCTGTTTTCCAAGTGTCTCTCTCATCTAGTGATTAACCTACTGTAGTTGGAATATCCCTGGGCTACCAAATAATTGAGACAAATGTATTTATTCCCAGTGGATAGAGGATTTGGGAATCACTAACTCTATTACTGCCAACTTCTCTGCAAAGACGCATTTAAATACTTGGCTGTAAATATTAAGTTAAACACTAAAAGTGTTATCAAAATTAACTGTAACCTTATTAACAATCTGTTCATAACATCCCATTACTATTATTGGCTTCATTATATTCTCTTGACGTCTCCATTTCCCCCGTTGTTTACAGTGTAGATACTGTAACTATTGAATCACCTGGATTCAGACCGGAGCTATTATGAATTTACGGCCATAGGCTTATTGAATCAAGGCCTTTCTCTTTGTAACACCATTTCTCTCTGTCATTTCACAACTGAGATTCTCTTCATTATTACAAGATAAATTAAGGTACTCTTTACTTAGCACGGCGCCCATTGCGGCCAACGCGGGCATTGAATGCACTAAAAAATCGGGTGCGACGCGACCAACGCGATGCCCGCGATTTCCCATAGGGAACAATGTTAAATGTCTCAATTGACCCGATTTTCCTGTTCAATGCCTCAATGGACCCGGTTTTTCCATAGGAAACAATGTTAAATGGCCCACAGAGCCCAAATAGGCCCCCTGAAGTGTGAAATGGCCCCCACAATTGTTAACGCCACCCCACGATCAACGTGAACCCGAAGCGTGGCGAGCGCAGCGAGCCCGCGAGGGGCGGCGGTACGCGTCCTCCGACCTTTTCATACCCCCACTATCCACGTCGGCGTGGAGTTGAGAATAGAATAGTGTGGCGAGCGCAGCGAGCCACCGAGCCCGAAGCGTGCCGAGCGCAGCGAGCCCCGTGAGGGGACGCGGATACCTTCACAGGTAAACGCGTCCCTTCGCGGGCTTCACAGGTATCCGAGTCCCCTCGCGGGGCTCGCTGCGCTCGCCACGCTTCGGGTTCACGTTGATCGTGGGGTGGCGTTAACAATTGTGGGGGCCATTTCACACTTCAGGGGGCCTATTTGGGCTCTGTGGGCCATTTAACATTGTTTCCTTTGGAAAAATCGCGACCATTGAGGCATTGAACAGTAAAAACGGGTCAATTGAGACTTTTAACATTGTTCCCTATGGGAAATCGCGGGCATCGTGTCGGTCGCGTCGCACCCGTTTTTTTAGTGCATGCGATGCCCGCGATTTTTTACCCGCGATGACCGCGATCAGAATCGTGGGCGCCGTGATAAGTAAAGAGTACCTAAATTAATTATTTTAGTGTCCGATATACAACGACTTATATCTTCTTTCCACCTCTGCATAATGGAATAACAATATTTAGATTTTTAATATTACAAATTCAAGAGCTCCTCAAAGAGAAACGTGTAGACACAACAGCAGCCTTATTTACCACGGACGAGTGCCATGTATACCCTCACACTGGCCACCACCGCACGCGCCTCCGGTCAATCCCTCCCCATCTTTTTGGATGTTTTTTTTTTTTCTGCAAATTGCTTCACTAAAATTGTCACTGCTCGGCTCCCCTTTGTCATAGATTAATGCATCACACACCTAAACCGTCCTCAGCAAATGCTCTATAGAATTCTGCAAACCACATCAAAATCTGTCCAGTGGTTCTTGAGATAACCCCAAATAAATAGGCAGACACCTAGTGGGGACTTTATACTATGTATTGCTGTTTGTAATGATTATGGCAATGCTGTAATACAGTGATGCTGGTTCTTGCTGCGGATCCAAGCTGTGAGTGCACTACAAATACCAGCCATGAATCTGATAATGCAGTTCTTAATCTGATGCAAAGCTGCCACATATTTAGGACATGGTATATGGCCTTCGTCATTATTTGTGCCATTCTCCCATTATGGGCAATAAGTGTTTCTCATAACTTACTGTTGTGGTACTGACACTTGTATTTAGGGGAGGGGTACAGATGTTTGTGAAGATCTTACAACTGATTTCAGGGTACTGGAGGATAGCGTAGAGGGAAAGTGCAGTCACAGGTGGCTCTGCAGGTGCTGGATACCCTACATACACTGACTTTTTTGCTATCCTCCCAGGGAGAAGGCAGCTAGCTCACTGAAGTATGGGGGTGAGGCCATCACCGGGAGGGGGGAAGGGGCGGTTTGGGGGTGGAGGCATGGATGGGTTGCCCTATTGGGGGCGTGTCCTGAGAGAATGCATAATTTTAGCCCCCACCCCCCCCCCGCAGTGCAATGCTGGTATTTCAGGCAATTCACTGGGGGGTGGGGGGGGTAAACTGCAGCGATCGTGTAATTTGACCCGCGTACCCTCCTCCAAGAGGGTGAAGGGGTTCGCAGGAGATGGAGGGAAATGTGGGAGGGTTGCCCCCCTTTCTGGGGGTCCGGAAGGGGAACCTTATTTCCGGCACCCTTACGGCCATTCCAGGAGGGTAGGTAACCCTGACATACAGTAGACATAGAGTCACACAAGCAAAGGACAGCACAGCTGCGGAGAATGCAGACAAAGCAGATACACACATATAATCAAGTCTTATCTGACCCCCCCCCCCCCCCCCCCCCCAGTATTACAGGAATCACTCAGTGGGGGCTTTAAAAGATGGGAAAATTTGCCCAAATCTCTCACTTTCTGTTTCTCACTCCCTATTACATTTGGCACAGGGGCCTGATTCAGACCTTCATGCTGGGCTGCGAGTGTGCCCCCCCTCCCAGCCCCTGTGCACTGCAAAGTCCGTAAAGAGGAGGAGGACATCAGCGTTCCTCCCTCCCAATGGACGGGGAATTCCCACAAAACACTACGTTACCTCCCCCAAATGGATGCAGGGTGTCAATCATCCTACAAGCAGCCAATGAAGGTTGGCTGCGTTCGTACAGGTGGCAGCATCCTGTGCGCATCCGTTAATTGCTCATGCTGCAAATTCACAGTGCAGCAGACGAGCCTGAATCAGCCCCAAAGTTACAGTACTGATTTTTTGCTTTACAAACAAACAAGAATTAGACCCTGAATTATACAAAATCCTCAGCAGATGTACTAAGCCTTGGACAGGTAACGCCCAGTGGTGATTTTTACCTATGCAGCCCCCCCCCCCCCCCCAGGTAAAATCCGCCACTGTAGTGAAGCCAGATGCAGTCTGTGAGACTGCTCTGGCTTCACTGTGACTGGCAGCGACTTCCTATTGGAAGTCCGACCTGCCAGTCCCATTGAGAGGTGTTCCCTCCCTCCGGGACGCCTTCTTGCAGGCTGCCGGGCAAAAACGGCAAATGCGCATGCCCAGTACCTATATCATACTGCGCACATGCTGGTCCCGGTGCCTGTAACTTATATTGTACAGGCGCCGGGACCATGATTACTTCTATGGGCTGCTGTCGAAGCAGAGCCCATAGAAGTTAGCCATAGAAGCTGGCCGCACGGGCAGTACATATGTTTGTACTGCACATGTGCCAGTCCCGTCGCCTGTCATCATAGGAGGACAGGCACCGGGGACGGGAATAAGGTTGCGGTGGCGGTGACAGGGGGAGGGGGTCCCCGCAAGAGGTAGGAGCTGCCACTGGCAATGCCCCATACACACTAAGCGATATTACAAACGATATTGCTAATGTTGGATATCATCCAGTGTTTACACTTGGGTCGTTAACGATGTACCCTCATTGTCTGTAGATGCAGCTCAATTTTGACTATATTGTCAGCGGTTGCATGTATGGAGTTGGAACCTGATAACGACACTGAAAAATGTTGTTAACGATATCGTTCAAGGGGGAATCCCCTATATCAGGCGCCCGGGAGTTCAATGGAAATCATTGACAATATTGTTTAGTGTCTATGTACAGTATATACAGTAATCCTGTATCTCTTGCATCTCTTCTGTATATTTGCTGCTGATAATACAGATTATACAGAATAACGCTGCAGATCTACAGTAATTACATAATAATGACATATTAATGTTTAGTACTAAATACGTCTATAATTCTGTTTTGACTTTTGGGGTTATTAAAAATCCGCTACATTTCATTAGATTGTAATATATTAAATGGCAACAATTAAACAGGAAGTGGAAGTTGGCGGCGTTACAGAGGAGACAGAATAAAGTGAGACGGTTCTGAATGTAATTTCATGCCTTTGTTAGAAAGTGACATACAGGAAATAATGCAAATCAGCAGAAGAGCACAATTTAAAAACTGCAATGATTTATGAAAGCCTGAAGCACAATTGTAACATTAATGGGAATTCGGTTGATAAGAACAAATGGAAAACACGGCGAAGACATTCAACAGCTGAGAACTATTGTCAGGCCCTTAGCTACCGCCACTAACTACCGTAGCACGCAGTGTATGAGTATACGCAGTAGCATATTTATAATGGGTGCAGTGTGCGCAGTGCACACAGGCCCTGAGTCCCAGGGGGCCCACACCCACTGCACCCATTTTTTAAAATACTTACCCTCCAGAGTGCAGCGTGGAAGGCAGCACATGCCCACATTGTCTATTCACCGCTGCAGCGCAGAGTAGGGGGGACTCCAACTGCGACCCCCCCACTGCGGGACACTGCTGGTCCAGGGGCCAGTCAGTCAAACAAAAGGGATGACCATCGATAGGTGAAATCCATTACATTGTATGCTGCCATCGGTGGCCACTTATAATATCACCATCAATGGCAGCCACACCGATGGCAACCACACCAATGCCTATCCCTACTGCTTCCTTCGCAGGTTTGATAGAGCCGACGGCACTAGGACCCGCTGTAGCTCTAGCATCCGGCAACCAGTGGGCCGCCGGAGCAGCAGCTCTAGGCTCCTTCTGCTCTCACTGCAGCACTCCTCCAATTGCCAGCTGGCCATTGGCTGACACCGGTGCGGGACTCAATCGATGGTGCAGAAGAAGGTTCTTCTGGATCCACCCCTGAGTACACCTGAACCAATTAAACTGTAGCTAAGTCCCGGTTCATAGCCCTGGTTTATGTCTGGTACCTAGGGATGGCCATCAGCACAGTAACCATCAATGGAGATATTTCAAATGGCCATCATAGTAGGCAATGGATGACCATTGATGGTTTTAGCTACCGATGGTCATCCCTTTTCTTTGAATAACTGGGCTGTGGGCCAATCAGAGTGTGGGGGCGGGGCTTGGTTATGCTATTGGTTGCAACTGGTTCCCCTCCATCGATCCCAAAAGTAATCTATATTGACCATAAACCATCGATGAGTATAAATCATTGATGGCCCACAGCCATCCCTAATGGTACCTGTATTCCTGGAACTTTTCAACCAGCAAAAGTCTGGTTGTGTACAAAGTAGCTAGCAGCAAATGTTTTCCTCCCTAGGGACATAATAACGTCTTACACACATTTATGTAAACAGTTCAATACCCGAAGACGGAACGGGACAAAGATTACTGCGGACATCAAACCGTAAGTACAGCGAATCTCTATGGATGGTGAAAATGAAGCGTAGGGAGAGTTACATGGAGCAGCTGCCACTATAATTGCATGTTCAGGTTTACAGAGCGGGTAAGACAGACGTTCTCCGGTCCCTGGAGCGTTACCCAGCGAGCAGCAGCAGCAGTGTCCTGCGCACCTGGGACTCTGCAGATGAGAAATCCTGCAGACTGAGAAGTCACTAGAGGAAGACAAGTTCGTCATTACAGAGAGAGACGGAGATTAACCACAAGTGCTAAATAGTTCATTACTGGACAAGCCAGACAGGAGCCATAACAGTGTGGAATGCAGCATTCAGCGATGTTTCCTTGCATCTATCAATGTTGCAACATGCTCTGCAAAGCCATAGAAACACTATACAGGCACAGATGATGTGAAATCTATTACAATTATTGATTGGGGCCTATACGACGTGGTTCGATACTGTCTTCTGCATTGAAATTACTTTTTGAAGCATTGCAAAGTATCGATTTGCCAACATGAGCCTCACCCTCCCTGGTAAACATCTGCCCTGTGACACTGTGGCAGAACGTGACCCCTGCCAGCGTTCCGTGGCGTATTTTTCTCCCGTTTGTTTCTGCATTTCAGCAAGGGAATTGCAGAATGCCGGAGATAACAGGATATTACCACTTACAACGCACTAAATCGGAGCTGTATACCCCATACTGGGTTCGGTATGATTTAGCTACAATCAGAATCCCGATGGTCAAAATACTGACAGCAATTGGCGACGGTCAAAATACCAACAAGGTCAATATACCAACATGGTGAACATACCTACATCTAAAATATAGACAGGTCAAAAATTAGACACACGTTTTTCATATTTTTTGGGGTCTATATGTTGACATAGGTCGACATGAACCCCGTGCTTTGGGCAAGGTGCCTCGCTATATTATATTCCCCCTCCATGTCCACTTGGATGGTAAACTATGTACAATGAAAAAATTTTTTTGGTATTTTGACCTTATCGGCATTTTGACCTTGTCAGTATTTTGACCGTCGGTCAATGGTTGTCAGTATTTTGACCGTCTGGATTTTGATTGTAGGTAAATTGACCGCATCCCTTCATACTACTGTATGCAGAGGACATAACCGGACTTCCGGGTGGACAATAATAAGATGTTATACGGAATAATCCAAATTGGTTATTCCACTATGTTGGTGATGTGTGCCACTAGGGGGAAATAGTCCCTCATGTTATATTAAGGGGCCTATTAAATTATAATGATTGACATTTAACCTTAACTTAACTCTATATCCCTAGAAATAAATCACTCTGACACATCGTATACTAAAAATAACGACACGGACAACAACTGCATAAGTTAAAAGGTCATGGATATTTCTGTAAAGGTAAATGTAAAGGGAGGGCCAGGAAAGTGCTTGAAAACCAGTTCCGGTCAAAAAGTTTAATCATGGCAGCGACTATAACGCCCCAACTTATAACCTGGGCGCTGTGACAATCTCACCGCCCCATCTATGGCATGGCAAGGTCACTTCCAGGAAGTGGCCAATGTCCCCCCGCGGAGGCAGGACTCACCAGCCTTCCTGTCAAAGGGGGGCAATAGCGCACAGCGATGACCTGTACCTCAAAATGACCGCTGGTCGAGAGCGCCTTCCCACCTATTTTAATTTTGTAAAGCCAAATTAGGTGATGGCCAACCCAGGCTCTCTATCTGACATTTACACCCCCCAAATACCAAGACACTAAGGTTAGAGAATCCCAAACTCAGTTCTATTGATCAGTACCCAGAGAAGAGATGTGCCCACACAAAGGTGTGAATCCCCTCACCTAGTCACTGGTGCGGGATACAGTTATTGACACAGGCCTAAAACTACAAGCTTCAAAGCAAGATGAAGTGGGAGATTTAATCAGCCCCTGGACGGGTAATAGGAGACCCTGTTACATTGATATACAACTGCATCAGCATTGGAAGAGTTAATAATTCCTGAGGGAGGGGGAGAGGGGTGCCCTGAGATGTAAATTGGGGCATTCGCAGAGAGAGGAGAGAGAGATGTGAGTGAGAGTCTGAGCTGGGCGTTGTGGACTGGCGTGTCCTGCCCGCATGCCCACCTGAAGCTTACCTGACGGGTAATGTGGTAAGGTTCTGCCAACGTGACTAATACTGACGGCCTTTCTGTATATATTGTATATAGCCTGTAATTACTGATTTTACATGTGTAACCTGTGTGTAAAATAAAGGTAATACTTCTGTACCTTTGCTATTGTGTATTCCTGTGAGATCTTTGGTACCGGAAGAAACCAGAGTGTTATGCGAGAGGCATAAGGCGCCACTTAGATCCGAGGGTCCTCACAGACACAACCTACATTAATATGTCAGTCAGTGGACGTGGGCTATAGAAGTCACTACACCAATGTCTGAGTACCACAGGGCCTGATTCAGAGAAAGTGTCACTTCGGCTGCGATCCAGTGGCTGTGCTAGATAGGAAAATGTCACCGCTGCAGGAATCTGATGCCCATTGGTGGTGACTCGGGACAGCTGATTGTGCGAAGATGCAGACATCACACAACTATGACGGTTGTTAGTTCATTTTCTTATGGCCGCACAGTATGGTTGTCAGAACCGGTAAGGAGTCGTATTTACTGCACATGGGATTGCAGCGCCCTTCTTACTTGCTGCCAAAAGGGCGCAACTTGCAACACACCTGCATTTGGCCATGCGCAGTGTGAATTAGCCGCATGCACATTAGTCTCGGACATATATTTTTGGTGCCCCGAAGCTTCAACTGTTATGGCGGCCCAATCTGCAACACCAGGGCTACAGACAACAAGGTTCAAATTTCTTCCCCTCACAACACTTTGTTCCCCCGTGCAAAAAAAACTGATAGCACTCACTGACAGCAACATTACCCTATCAGATGCCTTCTCCGCCTCCTTGTCCCATGCTCCTTCTCCACTGTCATTGCTCCCAGCCTCCTTCCTAGGATGGGCCCTCTCAGCCTCCATGTCCCGGGCTTCTCCTCACCTGTCATTGCTCCCAGACTCTTCCTAATACGGACCCTCTCAGGCTCTGTGTCCAAGCTCCTTCTCACCTACCATTGCTCCCACCCTTCTTCTTAGGACAGGTCCTCTCAGCCTCCATGTTCCAGGCTCCTTCTCACCTGTCATTGCTCCCAGCCTCCTTCCTAGGATGGACCCTCTCAGCCTCCGTGACCTGGCTCCTTACCACATGTCATCGCTCCCAGCCTCCTTCCTAGGACAGGCCCTCTCAGCTTCCATGTACTGGGCTCCTTCTCACCTGTCATTGCTCCCAGCCTCCTTCCTAGGATGGGCCCTTTCAGACTCCTTGTCCCAGGCTCCTTCTCCCCTGTCATTGCTTCCAGTCTCCTTCCGAGGACGGGCCCTCTCAGCCTCCATGTCCCGGGCTCCTTCTCACCTGTCATTTCTCCCAGCCTCTTCCTAATATGGACCCTCTCAGAATCCGTTTCCAGGCTCCTTCTCACCTACCATTGCTCCCAGCCTCCTTCCTAGGACAGGTTCTCTCAGCCTCCGTTTGCCGGGCTCTTTCTCACCTGTCATTGCTCCCAGCCTCCATCCTAGGACAGATCCTCTCAGCCTCCATGTCCAGGCTCCTTCCCACCTACCATTGCTCTTAGTCTCCTTCCTAGAACAGGCTCTCTCAGCCTCCATGTCCCAGGCTCTTTCCCACCTGTCATTGCTCCCAACCTCCTTCCTAGAACAGACCCTCTCAGCCTCCATGTCCCGGGCTCTTTCCCACCTGTCATTGCTCCCAGCCTCCTTCCTAGAACAGACCCTCTCAGCCTCCATGTCCCGGGCTCTTTCTCACCTGTCATTGCTCCCAGCCTCCTTCCTAGGACAGATCCTACCAGCCTCCATTGTCCAGGCTCCTTCCCACCTACCATTGCTCTTAGTCTCCTTCCTAGAACTGGCTCTCTCAGCCTCCATGTCCCGGGCTCTTTCCCAGCTGTCATTGCTCCCAGCCGCCTTCCTTGGCGGTATTGCCTCTCTGCTGCAATGATCCTACATATGCTGTACAGCCACTTAAATGAACTCTGCAAGGCTTGAAAACTGCTACAACCAGCAAATGCTTAGAAACGGCATAGAATTATCACGCTGCGAACCGCGGGCGGCTCAATAACTAAATGCAGCGACAGCTTAACATTAAACAACACATATAATGACTTTCTTTACTCCACCGTAGCTGCGCCCGTAATCATCCAGCCTTTCTCATAAACATATCAGCATGGGTTTAAGATTTTCAGCGAGAAACAAAATAGCTTTGGTAAGCAATAAATTGGCAGAAGCCCTTTCTGCACCGCGGGACGTAATGCCGTTTCCGAGGCAAGTGAAACTTATTTTTGTAAAGTAACTCCCTCCAATGCCGAATATGACTCACCCCCGCCCTTCATGCTTCACTACTTCATTGCAGGGTTGCCGACTTTCTTATTCTCCTCTCTGGGAGAAGCCCGGAGAGGAGAGTTTCAGTAGCCCCCATGCTGGTAAACCAGCGAATTCAGGGATCTCCGTGGAGGGGGTGGGGCTAAAATGACGCGATTGTGTCATTTTAGCTCCGCCCCCTCCTCTGAGACCCGAGGATTGCGGCATTTTAATGCCGCGATCCGGGGGTCAGCGGGGGTCCCCCCTGAATCTGGGAGGGTTGCCCACCCTTCCGGGGGGCCGGGAGGGGGACCCGATTTTCGGGAGACTCCCGGAAATTCCGGGAGGGTCGGCAACCCTGCTTCATTGGGATGGAATACAGAGGTGGGGCATGCCAGCCGAACTCACACCACCCAGGGGAACACCCAGCGTTTTCACTGGGATGGCCATAGAACTTTGGGTGTTCCCCTACTCGCCGAAGGCAATTGCGCAGTGGGTCTGCACATTTATTTTGTAGCCCATACGCAAGTACAGACCCGTAACATCGCATACCTCCCAACAGTCCCGATTTTATCGGGACAGTCCCGATTGTCAGGGCCTGTCCCGCTGTCCCACCCGCGGACGGAGGTGTCCCGCGGTGTGGGGGGGCTGTTGGGAGTCCCCCCTGTCAGCTGCTAAGCAGCGGGGAATAAACGCTGTGCGCATGCGCACAGCGTCTATTCCCGCAGCCAGGGGGCTGGGGGCATGGCTAGAGGCTCACAGAGCCTCTGGGTCATGCCCCCATAGCGGCAAAATGGGGGCGTGGCCTCGCGGGAGAGCAGCGAGTATAGGCCACGCCCCCAAATTAGTCCACGCCCCCGAAAATTTCGGCGCACCTACGGCGCGCGGCAGCAGCGTCCCGCCTGCTGTAATGGCAAAGTTGGGAGGTATGACATCGGTTACTGGGCCGAATTCGGTATATAACAACATTTGTGAAAAACTATCTATAAAAGGCTAACTACTCCTTTGTGTGCTAAAAGATGTCATAACGGAAAGCGGAAGTAATTTTTGCAGTTATGGAGAGACGGAGCTGTGAAGAGAGAGATTGGAGGTAGGAGCAGATAGGGACTGGGGGTAGGGTGGAGAGTTTGTGGCCTAAAAACTGTCACCGCTCGAAGTGAAAGTACATTGCAGAAGCCGTCATTTTGACGGGTCTTTATCTAGTAGAATATAGACAGGCGAGTCTGTCAATGTGAAGTTGTCTATATATTGTCTATATGTATATATAAAACATTTTCGAATATAAAATCAATAGAAGGTAGTGTGAACAATTGTCCCAAGGAAAATCATTCAATGGCTTACAGCGAATAATAATGATGTCATGGAAGAGCGCACTCGGTTATTATGTAATGAATAGTAGGCATCGTTTGTAGGTGTACAGTCCATAATTGTAAAGATATTCACACTCACCCTCTAGTAGAAATAGTCTGAAGGACCAGCACTCAGATATTCAAATCCAACAATATTTTATTCAGGGCATAAGAAAGAAATATACAAATACGGCCCGACAGCTGTTTCAACTGCACAACACAGTTTTCCTCAGGGGCTCAGGCTGTCGGGCCGTATTTGTATATTTCTTTCTTATGCCCTGAATAAAATATCGTTGGACTTGAATATCTGAGTGCTGGTCCTTCCGTATATATTCCGTGTGAATATATATATATATATATATATATATATATATATATATAAAACTATGCGGTTTTTCTGAATAAAAATATTTAACAGCTATATAACATAAAGGTCCTTATTCTGGTTGACTCGCAAGGCTGCTACATACAGCCTTGCCAGTCCCCCGGACCCCTGGGTTGCAGACCATTGAATGATGTGGAAGGTGCATTTCTAAGTGACTCTCAGACAGGAACTGGGCATCTGGTGATGTCAGCTGCACGCCCCCGTTACCGACGTCACTGGCTGATTACCATGGAATGCCAAGAAATTTCATGGGAACGCCCACAAAACGCTGGACATTCCCATGGGCGCTACTACCCGCAGTTCCATGCCCCCCTCTCCCGCAGTGTTTTGTGCGTGCGCCCGGCGAACATCCTGTTTGCAGTGGCCGCACACACCCGGCGTATGCGCATGAAGAGAAATGCGCATGCGCACTACAAAAAGCATCGAGCTTGCATCGAGCGAACGGACCGGAATAAGGTCCAAAGTTTTACCAAGTTTGAATGTAAAAAAACAAACAAAAAAAACTACAACTATATTTCAAAGCAAACGTTGTACAGCAATAACAGTGCAATCATGAACAAACACAGTACCCAGACAATCCGCCAATGTTGTGAAAGGGCCCAGAGAGAGAGAGACGAGTATTTCGGGTTATTTTGGACACATGGTTCATAAAACTAGACACCAAACATAAGGCAAATAAATGAGGCAGCCAAAGCGGTGACACAAGCCATTAAATGTGATGTGTTTGATGAATGCATCCTCTTGTAGAGTAGAGACGGTGCATGCGGGGTGACTAAGCACCGCGGTGACCCTCTAATTGATCTTGTGTGCGTTTCACAATTTATCTCGCCAAGCAGAAAATACGTGACAATTTGCTATCAGAAGTTTAAGGTCGCAATATTTCCCATGTTAGATACAACACCGCCTCGGAACAACGCGTCACAATTAAATTGCGAAAGTTTCAAAGGCTTTTTTTTTGTTTTTTTACAAACTTCAACAGAAAATAGAGGTGAGGAGCTGCACTAGACTTTTATTATATAGGATACAGGGAATGACCGCTGCTTACTGAGAAGTGTTGAATTACCCCCATAGTGTAGTGGTTCCCACACTGATGGGGAATTTCCCTAGGGGGGCTGTTTTGGAACCACTGATATAAGAGGTAAAACGTATAAAATATCTAATTAATCTGTCAATTTACAATTGTCAATGGGATTTCCATGAATACATTTGTCGTATTGACATTAACAATGTCACCAGATCTACCAGAGCCAGATGAAGCCATAGCCAGGGAATATTTTCGCTTTAAACAGTGTTTCTGAGAATCCCGTGAATATAACTGATTTCTGCAAGTAACGATAATAAGGATACTCAAGATTTATGGTCAATATCCACGATTGATGCATTATGTATGATGATTGAAATGTGGTTATTCCTTTCTTGCGGAACCACATTACTGTTCTGTAGTGTCTTAAAAAAACTAATAAAAAGTAACAAAAAAAAAAAGCCATAGCCAGGGCATTCTGTACCCTTGGCCCCCCTTTGTCAATGGGCCCCACTGGTCGGAGTGAGCTGACATCACTAGCTGTCCCTCTTATGCAGCAGCAGAAGCAGGCAGTCAGAATGTGAGGAGGACACTAGGCAGTGCAGGCAGAGACACAGGTATGTCAGGTGGTTTCATGAGCTACTGACAGAGTTTCCAGACCAGAGTAGAGATAGGATTGTGGAGAGAGCTGTAAATAGAGAAGCCAATCCTGGGGCATTTTTTCAATCCAATCCTGGGATTGAAAAAAAAAAACTACTTGTTTCCTAGCACGGCGCCACAGATTTTAATTGTATTGATCGGGGCCGCAAAAATCGCGCCGATTTTTACATTGGAATCAATGTAAAATGTTCCCTGAGACCCCAATTTTACATTGATTTCAATGTAAAAGCCCCCAAACCCCCCATTTACATAGCAACCCCCCCCCCCCGATGGGTGAAATGGCCCTCTATTGTCAACGCCACCCCACGAAGAGTGGCGAGCGCAGCGAGCCCGCGAGGGGGGGCGGTACGCGTCCTCCGACCTTTTGATACCCGCACTATTTTATATAGTATTTTATATAGTGTGGCGAGCGCAGCGAGGGGACGCGCATTACTTCACAGGTAAGCCGGGTGGGTGGTTGGGCGGTCTGTTGCTGCTGGGAGCCGGTGGGGGCGGTCTGTTGCTTCTGGGAGCCGGGTGGGTGGTGAGGCGATCTGTTGCTGCTGGGAGCTGGGTGGTTGGGCGGGCTGATGCTGCCGGGTGGCTGGGGTGTTTTTTCCGGGAGACGAATGGTGCGGCGGACGGGGAGCACTCCCAGGATCTAGGAGTCTCAAGTGGTCTGCGCAGCGTGAATTCTGACATTGTCACGCTATGCAGAGTCGCACTGCCAGGTACGGGGGAAGCCGGACAGCCTCTGAGCATCTGAGCTGCCCGGCCCATCTGAGCATCTGAGCTGCCCGGCCCATCTGAGCTGCCCGGCCCATCTGAGCATCTGAGCTGCCCGGCCCATCTGAGCATCTGAGCTGCCCGGCCCATCTGAGCATCTGAAATGCCCGGCCCATCTGAGCATCTGAGCTGCCCGGCCCATCTGAGCATCTGAGCTGCCCGGCCCATCTGAGCTGCCCGGCCCATCTGAGCATCTGAGCTGCCCGGCCCATCTGAGCATCTGAGCTGCCCGGCCCATCTGAGCATCTGAAATGCCCGGCCCATCTGAGCTTCTGAGCTCAGATGCTGGCCAATATTAGACTGCACATGCGCAGTCTAATTCCGAAATCCCGTCATTTTGGGGGCAAAATCCCGGGATCCCGCTGATCCCGATCCCGGTATTGGCCACGCTAGCTGTAAATGACCGAGGGTTCACAGTTTTTCCTTCTTCACCACCCAGGACGGGGTGCCGGATGGGGTCCCGACAGTCGGGATCCCGACAGTCATTTAACCGACGTTGGGATCCCGACTTTAAAACACCGACAGACGGGTTCCCGACGGCCACTGGCTATTCTCCCTCGTGGGGGTCCGTACCCGCAGTGTGGTGAGCACAGCGATCTCACAAGGGATCCTACAATCCATACATTCCAACACGACCTATTCTAGGAATGACAAAAAGCTCTCTACCTGAACTTCCTTCTTGAGTGATAATTGCCATCACCTGTGTTAAAATTCCTTTATAATCAATGAAATAGTTCAACACGATGCCAATCATATATTAAGAGGGAAGTGCCGGAGAGATCTGTCCCTCCTGATATGGGTCACGATGGGAGATATGCACAATACAATACCTAGGTAAGATATCTAGCTACAGTATGGTAAAAGCTTACATATTATTATTATTTTGTATTTACCACCTATATTCATTCCCGCTGAGTAGTTAGTTTCTCAGATTGTGAAAAGCAATTAAACATAAAACCGCAATTTGAGAAACTCTATACCCTCATCTGCATTTCATGTACTACACCCGCTGCCTGCAGATTTGGAAAGTGAAGCATTATGTAGATTGAAATCATCGGAAAAAGTGCTTCATATTAAACAGCATCGCTAGAATAAGAAATTGCTGTAAAAGAGCTGAGAATAGACTCAGAGTCTTCTAAATGGTTGGAGTCTTTTTTTTTTTTTTTTTTTTAAATGGAGCTGTCAGATGTTAGACGCGGTCCTCACCGAGGAGATATGAAGTTGTCCTAATGGTAATTTTATCTATATGTCCTAATACTGTCGTTACATAGAAAAAGATTGAGGTATTAAACTTTAGCAAGATTATTTGAACTTTAGAGGTTCCATGCAGGATAAATAACGGCTGCTTTTGCATGTAGCCCACAGAAGCTGGACAGCTTTATTGTTGAAATAAGTACACATAGGGAGGAATATGCCTGAGCTTAATGGGAATAATAATGATAAGTTTAATTAATACAATAAAAACAAACAATTACAAATTCCATTAGTAAAGCAAGGTAATTAGGACTGTATAAAGGTGTGCGTATGCTCTTATTTAAAGTCACCCTTTATCCACAGCATGTGGATGGAGGTAGTGTCCGTTCCAAGATGCTCCTCTGTAGGGTGGAGGAATTTTGCAGCTCCACTTTAAAAAGAGGGGGCACCTGTATTAATTCCGGTTTTAGAGATGTGGCATTCTTCCCAGAGATGATAAGTGTCTAGATAAGGTCCCTTGGATCCAGTTTAAACAAGTGGAATGTCCTCCTCCAATGTTGGAATAAGAAGCAGGTTCAGTCACAAATATTTACATACCCGGTCAGGGTGATAGTGGGCACTGGTGCAGTACTTGGAGTAACTACATTGAAAAAAAAAAAAATAATATAGTGTAATAAATATATACCTTTTTAAACTTATAGATAGGAACTCCTGTATGTTTGAATAAGACTGCTAGATCCACACACAAGAGGCCTTCTAGCCTTTAACAGCCCCTCCTGTTCCCATAGAACTTTATGTGTTCACCGGTACTTGGGATGTCGCCATGTCTTATGCTCTAAACAGTAGCAGTTTATATAATCAACAGAAGAATGCAGGAGTAGTGATGAGGTAAGATATGAAGGTCATGGGTTGGTATGATAGCAGGAATTAGGAGCGCAGCAGCAACAGAGAATGATACGGTGCAGGTGGCAACACAGGATCTTTAGAGCAGGCAGATGGAGAATTCCCTGTTGGAACAGCACATAATACAGACAGGACAGGAGGAGTGTAGCATACTGGCAGAATGACAGTCAGGCTGCGTATCCACGGGATCAGCAGCAGGTACAGATTCCTGGACAGTGACCAGTAACATTGTGTAGACGCAAACTATAACTGGCAGGGAGTTTGTGACCAGGCTGCAAAAAATTAGATCCGCTCACCAATCAGGAATCAGAATAAGGTGTCAGGGCACAAATTAAAGAAATAAATACATCTGCAGCACCGCACAAGTTTCCGGTTTTGCTAGGCAACCAGAGACACAGTGACATACCGTCGTCCTGACTGCCCAACGACAGGTGGCGCCCATTGGCCCCTGTGAAATGACTACATAGTTGCTAGGCAACAGACATGAAAATCGCTCCTGGCATAAATAAAGACAAAAGGCCTCTCTAAGGGGGAGATTTGAAAAAAAAACTTGGAGAGAGATAAAGTACCAACTAAGCTCCTGTAATTTTTCAAACCCAGCCTGTAACATGCCAGTTAGAAGCTGATTGGCTGGAAATGTATCTCTCTCCGCTTTATCTCTTTGCAAGCTTTTAAAAAACTTCTTCTCATTATGAAATTCATATCGATAGCTGACATTTAGCTACATATCAAAATACAGAGAATACATTCCCCAAAAAAATGATTTGCCCGACGTTAACTGAGTGAATTTTTTTTTACTGTGTGGACGGTGCTTGAAGCCCCCTCATCATCATGGCTTCTGCCAAATCGATTTTCTTTAACTTCTCGGTTGCTGCGGCAGTGCCTTTTTTTGCGGGCTGCTCATCGTAGGCAGCCGCGTTCACTGAACATCAGCATCAGGGGCCACTTTGATGATAACATAATGTTTGTCCCCATCAAGAGAAATATTATACAGCTATGTCCTCGTCATATCTCTTTAGAGGTCATCTTAAAGAGGGGGAAATAAATGCTGATTGATAGTAAATGGTAACATCTGGTATAAATGTGCATCATTAGTTGTGTTACACTCAGTGAGCACACCTATAGCACATTACACAGCGAGTGCATTATACTGTACGTACTGAACTCTGAATTGTCTTGGATCCCTCTGGCGCTGCTGTTTCTCTCTAGTGAGCTGCAGCCTGTTCCTTCACGCTGTGCCAAGTGCCCTTGTGCTGCAGCTGGCCAACATGGGCTGTGTCGGCATTTGGATTTAGAACTAGGAGGGAGATGAGATATCCTACCTTTTTAGAGACAGGATGGTAAAATACTCTGCTCTACAGCCGCCAGCATTACAACACCGATTGCAGTGATATTAATGCATGGACATAACATTTGTTTGCACAATCACTATTTACCAGGTGTGGGTCAAAGGGGGGGCAGTGTCTAGGTCAACAGTCAATACGTTGGAAGGCACAAGGTCGACATGGCAATAGTGTGACACAGGGCTTCCATCAGGAATTTTGGGGCCCGGGACTCATTTCCAGTCCGGGGCCCCCCCTCCTCACTTGACTTACCGTAACCCGGCTCCTGCTCCCCCATCTCCTCTTCTGCTCCTACTCCTCCTACCCAGGATGTCAGCGGCCAATTAAAATGCAGCATTGGCTGGTGAGCCAATCAGAGCTCGTGTACCGTCAGCTGCTCTGATTGGCTGTCGGTACGCAAGTTCTGATTGGCTCAAAAGCCGGTGCAGCATTTTAGTTGGCCGCCGGCGTCCTGGGTTGAATAAAACTGCGCTCCATGACCTGCTTTGTTCAGCATACTGAGTGCAGCGCAGTGGAGGTGCAACATGAAAACGGCTGATTTTGACAAATGCAGACACAAGCAAAAGATTGATAGTATAAAGGTAGAAATATAAAAAGGTTGACATGAGTTTTTAAGTTTTTGGTATCGATGTCGACATTTGTTGACGTGGACCCTCAATTAGTGTAGCACATACCCTCGCATGGTTGGCTTCCCAATTGTCGTCCACCTTGATTGTTAAGCATGACAAAGGCATGACAAAGGCCAAAAAAAAAAGGGCATGTTGACTTTTTGCTTGCGATTACTTTTTTTTTGAATTTCGACCAAGTAAATGTTGACTTTTTTGTCAATGTTGACCTAGTGCAGTGGTAGCCAACCCTAGCCCTCGAGAGCTACCAACAGTTCACATTTTCCAGACAACCTAGCTGCTGCACAGCTGCACTCATTAATCACTGACATATTTAAAAAGATACACAGATGGAGCTAATTAGCTCTCTTGCGATTCTGGCCCTTATTCTGGTCGGTGCGGATATATCCGCGTGCATTCGGCCCGCCGATGTTTTGTGTCTGCGCATGTGCAGAGGCGTCTCTGCGCATGTGCGAGCGGGGCGTACGGCCAAATCCCGCATGATATGTGAACAGGGGGTGGAGAGGGGCGTGAAGGGCTATTTGGGCTCATTACCATATGCATACGCCCCGCGTTTCATGGGCGTTCCCATGCAAACGCTGGGCGTACGTATGGTAATGCGGCCGTGACGCACGTGTAGGGGGCGGACATATGACATCGCCGGATGTCAGCTGCCCGCCCAGATCCCTGCTTTTGCACGGAAAAATGTCCGTGTGGTCTGAGGTTGCGGGAGCTGGTGGAGCACTCGGTCCTGCATTCGGGAGGTTCCCTTAGATGGAGGAGGCGTATTCCGTGAAAAATACACGTGCGGTCCGTTCGGCCAGCTTCTTACCGCGTACGGACGGAGTTGGCGATCCGTATGGAAGGCGGGGTTTCGCACGCACGGTCCTGGCCGCATAATCGGATCCGGCCGCACCGATCAGAATAAGGGCCTCTGTGAGGAGACCTGCAAAACATGCACTGTTGGTAGCTCTCGAGGACTAGGGTTGGCTACCCCAGACCTAGTGCATGTCGACCATGACTATCGACTTAGACACCGTCCACATCGCATTAGTGTATGGCCAGCTTATGAACTATCAGTTGTATACATTTCATATGTACCAGCTTTGATGTGCGTCGTTGCTGGAAAAATTATTACTTAAACAAGTAATTTTGTGTTAACTGCGGCTTTATATAAACACATTTTTTTAAAAGTTTCCAATATTTGTAAGATTATTTCTAAGTGATTTTAGGCTTAGTGAGTCACCAGCGGCATAACGAACCCACCGCAGTGAGCGCTGAGACCAATTTTTCAAATTTCAATTATTTTCCTGTAATATGTTCCAGTAGTTGGGTTTGTCACACAGTATATCAGTGTTATTTCCTCTCTGCTATTGTCTGATAAAGCTTCATCCTGGTGCCATCAGCGCCTGAAGCCACCTCCAGGCAGTGGGTCAGTGGTATCACACAGATGTGACAGGGTTACGCTCCGGCCTTTGGCTGGCATCTGTATTGTTACGCTCTCAGTCGCGTTCTATAAATGCCCCAAAGCAGAAATCGTGTGAACGACCTGTGAAAGGATAATAATTTTTTTATCACTTTTCAGCATTTTCACCTTAATCACGAGCTCAACGTTTAATTCTCGTTCTTTTCTTATTTTAATTTTGACGCAGCATCTTCTGTTTTCCTGGCACGCATGTCTCACACATTGCATTGTATCCTTTCCCTGCCAAACCTCACTCCCTTCCATTGTACTTCACCTCCAAGCGCAATCAATCCATCCTAATCACTTCCCAATCCGTCCTCATTTGCTGATTATTACGGGAAATGGCCGCTGGGATGCATTTGTCAGTCAGATGTTGTGTGTGAGTCCAGACAGTGATTTGTGTTGTGCAACATGTAAAACATAAAGGTCCTCAATTAGGGCAGCAGCGAGGAGTAAGGACCCATACACACTAGAAGATTTGTAGGACCACCAATATTGGAGGCAGTCCCAGACATATAGGGGACACATAGGGTCAGTGCTAGATTTACTTGTCAGGTTTCCCCTAGGTACAACATTGTTGGCTGCATTACTGTACTTACTTGGCAAATGCCAGTATACTCTAACAGTACAATAAGCAGACAGATAAGTGAGAAAGGGAGGGGGGGGGGGAGAGAGAAGGAGGGAGGGAGAGAGAAGGAGGGAGGGAGAGAGAGAGAGAGAAGGAGGGAGAGAGGGAGGGGGAGAGAGAGAAGGAGGGAGAGAGGGAGGGGGAGAGAGAGAAGGAGGGAGGGAGAGAGAAGGAGGGAGGGAGGGAGGGAGTGAGAGAGAGAGAGAGAGAAGGAGGGGGAGAGAGGAGGGAGAGAGAGAGAGAGAGAAGGAGAGAGGGAGGGAGGGGGAGAGAGAGAAGGAGGGAGAGAGAGAGGGGAGGGAGAGAGAGAGAGAAGGAGGGGGAGAGAGGGGGGGGAGAAGGAGGGAGAGAGAGAAGGAGGGAGAGAGAGAACGAGGGGGAGAGAGAGAGAAGGAGGGGGAGAGAGAGAGAGAGACAGGGAAAGAGAGAGAGAAGGAGGGAGAGAGAGTGAGGAGGGGGAGAGAGAGAGAGAGAGAAGGAGAAGGAGGGAGAGAGAGAGAGAAGGAGGGAGAGAGAGAGAGAAGGAGGGGGAGAGAGGGAGAAGGAGGGAGAGAGAGAAGGAGGGGGATAGAGCAGGGCCGGCCTTAGGCATAGGCAAACTAGGCAATTGCCTAGGGCATTTGGAATGCCTAGGGGCATCAGCAGCTTCTGCTGATTAAAATGATATGCAGCATGCCTATATTCTGTGTGTGAGTGAGACTGTATCTGCATATGAAAGAGTGGAAATCACAGTAATATAGCATTCTGTATGCAGGTACAGCCACAGTCGCACACAGAATATAGGCATGCTGCATATCATTTTAATCTTCGGAAGCTCCTTGTGTGTGCTGGTCATAACAATGCAAATAAGACGAATTTTCAGCAAAAAAGGCACCGAACATTAGCAGAACTGGCCAGGAGCTGCATGGCCTATTGAGTCAAGATGTATGAGGAAACATCTGTATCCAAGCCGAGGCAGAGGTCACAGTGTTAGCGGCTGTGCGAGTGCTGTCTGCGGGTGGGTTGGTTGTGCAATAGTGTTCGGCATATGTGTCAGGGGCATTATGTGTGTCATGTATACACGCATTATTAATGTGCGACATATGTGTAACAGGCATTATGTGTGTCATGTGTATAAGGGCATTAATAATGTGCAACATATGTGTAATGGGCATTATGTGTGTCATGTGTATAAGGGCATTAATAATGTGCGACATATGTGTAAGGGCCATTATGTGTATGAAGGGCATTAATAAAGGTTGGCATAATGTGTAAGGGGCATTATGGTTATAAGGACATTAATAATGTGTGTCATGTGTAGGGGGTATTACTGTGTGGTATTATCAGGGGTGCCGAGAGAAAGGGGTAGGGGGTACAAATTACCCAGGCCAAAGTCTGATGGGAGGGCCCAGTGGGGGCCCCGGGCCCCCTCCCCTTAAGTGACAGCAGCAGCTGCAGCTCTTCTCCTCTGCCCAGCACACACTGCTTTGTGCTGGGTTGCAGTGTGGCCATGGAGGTGCTTAAAATACAATATTTGCTCAGGATTTTTTCTAAGGGTATAATGTGAATAATGTGAGGAGTAATGTATATAAGGTAAAGTGGTACTACAGTGTGATGTAATGTGAATAAGGGACACCATCGCATGATATAATGTGAATAAAGTTGCACTACTGTGTGGGATAATTTGAATTGGGGGTAAAATTGTGTGGCCATGCCCCTTCCCAGCAAGAACACACCCCTGTTTGGGCTGCGCACCAAATGTGTGCACTGTTTCTATTTAAAATATTGCGGGTAGGAGCACCAAAATGATGACTGCTATGATGAGGGTTGATGGTGCTGGGAAAGGGGAGCAGAGTCAGAGGCGGAACTAGTGGCGGTGCTAGGGGGCACCAGCCAAAATCTTGCCTAGGGCATCATTTAGGCTAGGGCCGGCTCTGGGATAGAGAGAGAGAAGGAGAGAGAGAAGGAGGGAGAGAGAGAAGGAGGGGGAGAGAGAGAAGGAGGGAGAGAAGGAGGGGGAGAGAAGGAAAAGGAGGGAGAGAGAGAGAGAAGGAGAGAGAGGAGGGAGAGAGAGAAGGAGGGGGAGAGAGAGAAGGAGGGAGAGAAGGAGGGAGAGAGAGAGAAGGAGAGAGAGAAGGAGGGAGAGAGAGAAGGAGGGGGAGAGAGAGAAGGAGGGAGAGAAGGAGGGAGAGAGAGAGAGAAGGAGGGGGAGAGAAGGAAAATGAGGGAGAGAGAGAGAAGGAGGGGGAGATAGAGAGTAAGATAACAGAGAAAGTGCAGAGAGAAACAGGAGCACAAAAAGAGAGGGGGAGAGAGAGAGAGAAAACAAATAGAGCAGGGAGAGTGCAAGTAGAGAAGGAGATCAAGGAGAAAAAGAGTGAGAGTAAAGGCCCCCATACACTAGCCGATTTTGGTCAGATTTCAGCCAGATCAGTCGAATCTGGCCGAAATCGGACCAAAATCGGCTAGTTTTGATGTCCCCTCAGATCCGATGCGCGGTCCCGTGCGCATCGGATCTGCGTCGGGTGGTCGGACCTGCTGCACGTCCGACCACCCGACTTGGGACCTAGTGGGGCGGTGGAGGGAGCAGGGGGGGCTGGGGACGCTGCGGGGGACACGTCTGTGTCCCCCGCTGCTGGGGACGCTGCGGGGGACAGCGTCTGTGCGGCGAGAAGGTAGAGGGAGCAGGGGGGGCTGGAGACGCTGCGGGGGACACAGGCTGCATAGAACCGGGCAGGGGGAGCCGGCCGGGAGCTGTCAGTAATGAATAAAAAAAAAAGCCCATACAATGAATGGGCGGCCTGTGATTGGCTGAGCGCTCTCTCAGCCGGTCAGCAATTGGCTGAGAGAGCGCTCAGCAGCCAATCACAGGCTGCCCATTCATTGTATGGGCTTTTTTCTTTTTATTCATTACTGACAGCTCCCGGCCGGCTCCCCCTGCCCGGCTCTATGCAGCCTGTGTCCCCCGCAGCGTCTCCAGCCCCCCCTGCTCCCTCTACCTTCTCGCCGCACAGACGCTGTCCCCCGCAGCGTCCCCAGCAGCGGGGGACACAGACGTGTCCCCCGCAGCGTCCCCAGCCCCCCCTGCTCCCACCTCTTAGCCCCCCCCCCCCTGCTCCCCGGGTTTTTTACATGTGATAAATCGAGACGATTTATCACATGTAAAAAATGGCACATCAAGTGCCAATCTAATCAAGCTCCCCCGGGGAGCAGCCGGGGAAGCTCAGGGGGAAGTCGGGGGCGACTTGTCCTAAGGACAAGTCGCCCTAGTGTATGGGGGCCTTAAGAATGAGAGGGAAATTGAGGGAGCAAGAGAAAGAGATAGAGAGACAGAGAGAGAGAGAGAGAGAGAGAGAGAGAAAAAGGGAGGAAGAGAGAGATACAGAATAGAGAGAGAGATAGAGAGAGAAAGATAGAGAGAGGGAAAGGGAGGCAGAGAGAGAAAGGGAGGGAGAGAAAAGGAGAGCAGAGAGAACACAGACAGATGAGTGCAGAGAACAGAGCGTAAAGAGAAGGAACACACAGAGAGAGAGAGAGAGAGAGAAAAAGGGAGGAAGAGAGAGAGACAGAATAGAGAGAGAGATAGAGAGAGAAAGATAGAGAGAGGGAAAGGGAGGCAGAGAGAGAAAGGGAGGGAGAGAAAAGGAGAGCAGAGAGAACACAGACAGATGAGTGCAGAGAACAGAGCGTAAAGAGAAGGAACACATAGAGAGAGAGAGAGAGAGAGAGAGAGAGAGAGAGAGAGAGAGTGCAGAAAGAGATGGAAAGCAGAGAGAGGGCCGGATGCACTAAGCTTCTAAAGTGATAAAATGGAGAGTGATAAACCAGCAGCCAATCAGCTCCTACAGGCCATGTCAGAGGCTGTGTTTGAAATATGTGAGGCAGGAGCTGATTGGCTGGTTGTTTATCACTCTCCGTTATATCACTTTTGAAGCTTAATGTATCTGGCCCAGAGAGAGGGAGCAAACAGAGAGAAAGAGAGACTTAGGGCGGTATTCAATGAGCCTAATTCGCCATGTTTTTATGGCGAATTTGTGCTGTTTGGCGAATTTCTGACTAAAACGGTGAATCACCCTATTCAATGACCACATGGCGAATACATTTGAAGGTTTTTTTCGCCATGATTCACTGAGTAGGAATCGCTATCTTTTTATGGTGAAGTGGAATGTGAACTTTTAAAATAAAGTGTTTTGTTTTTTACATTTGGTGTAAAAAAATCAGGAATTTTATTCTGAGGAGGGGCATGCTATTTTTATTCATGTGCTTTTTTTACACAGCAGCCAGCAGGGGGCGCCAGAGCCGAGCCGCTCATTACATATTCATATATTCACTGCACCCGATCGTTACGATCGGGTGTAGTGAATATACGCTCCCCTGCTGGCACCCCTGGGGGGCAGCCTGTGCTGCCTGGCACCCGGGGAGCCCACCTACCCCCCACAAAGTTCTGGGGAAGGCAGAGAGACTACCATCTCTCTGCCTGGCACCGTCCTCAGGCTCCCTGCGGCAATCGCCGCAGGAGCTCATATTCGCCAGTCAGGGGCAGCGAGCCCCTGACACGTTGAATACCGGAGCCCGCCGGCTCCGGAACGTGGCGAATGTGCAGCGAATCCTAAAAAGGATTCGCTGCACCTCACAGGTATTCTCATTGAATACCGCCCATAGAAAGAGAGTGAGCGCAGAGACAGAGAGTAATCGCAAAGAGAGAGGAAGAGAGGGAGAGAAAAACATAGACCAGAGAGAGAGAGAGACAGAGAGATAGAGGGAGCACACAGAGAGAGAGAGAGAGAGAGAGAGAGAGAGAGTGAGAGAGAGAGAGGAATCACAAAAAGAGTAGTGAGAAGCCCTGCACATAATGTATCTGACTGATCTGCGCAGGCTTCTGCAAACACGAATGGTAAAAGTGAACTGTTTGCCATTTGTATTTTGCGGTGAATTAAAGACTTTGCTCGGGTTGGGATCATTTGGTCTATTGCATTATGGTCGAAAGTCATTAGGTCGAATCCATTAGGTCGACATGCTAAAAGGTCGACATGACTCTAGGTCGACATGGGAAAAGGTCGACATGATTCTAGGTCGAAAGATCATTAGTTCGACAGGTCATTAGTTCGAAAGGTCATTAGTTCGACATTGTCTATGTCGACATTCACAAGGTCGACATGGGGTTTTTCACTGTTTTTTTACCTGAATGTCAACACAGTCGACATGGACACAGTTTAAAGTGCACTGGATCCCCTCGCATCGCTCGCTGCGCTCGCGATGCGTCGGGCACGGTGCCTCGCTACGCTCGGCACACTATTTTATTCTCCCACCACGCCCTAGTGGATGGTAGGGCATGAAATACCGCCTGTCGGCACATGTTGGCTCAAAAAACAGTGAAAAACTCCATGTCGACCTTGTGAATGTCGACATAGACAATGTCGAACTAATGACCTTGTCGAACTAATGACCTGTCGAACTAATGACCTTTCGAACTAGAATCATGTCGACCTTTTCCCATGTCGACCTAGAGTCATGTCGACCTTTTAGCATGTCAACCTAATGGATTCGACCTAATGACTGTCGACCATAATGCAGTAGACCAAATGACCGCATCCCCTTTGCTCATATGCATGATTGTAAATCTGTCAATGTGTCCTGTGTCTATGGTTAAGTCGTGCCGCATTTGGCCGATGGTCTATTGATTCGTACCTGTGTTTTCTCCATTGATATTTATCCAGAAATAAGCAAAATCTGCTGAATTTTTACCTTTGTAAATTAGCCGATGTGCGATTCATGGCCGAAAATGGGTATGAACGGAACATACTGAGCCGTGTCCTCAGTGCCCATACTGAGACGTGTCTTCAGTGCCCCATACTGAGCCGTGTCCTCAGTGCCCCATACTGAGACGTTTCTTCAGTGCCCATAATGTGACTGAAATTCCTGAAATTGATAAAGCTGCCTGAGCACAGCGAAACGCGTCTTTAAGGAGCCCAGAGAGGAGGATCAGCAGTTGAGGACCTGTAGGGCGCTACACCGATACCATCAGCCCGCCGCCTGACATTTATCTGCGGCATTCAGGTCCCCACTGCATACACAGACAGCCGGCTGGGAAGTGAGTCCAGCAGCCGCTGTCTGCACCAGAAGCTTGTGGTACTTATGCCAGCTGACTGTTAGTGATTTGCGGCATTCAAGCCTATACTGTGCACGCAGGCAGCCGGCTGGGAAGCAAGTGTGTCAGCGGCTGTGTGCACTGGATATCTACGCTGTCCACACCAGCACACAGAAAGGCTGGGCTGGCTACTAATTCAGTGGAGCACAGAGTCCAGAGTCGGGCCACCGGCTACTGCAGCACTCGGACCAAAAGGGTGTTAAAATATATCAGGCACCTACTTGATACATCCATCGGGCAAATTTGCACCTGCCCGTGTGAGCGGAGGAGACGATACCAAGTACCATCAAGGAATCCCTGTGATATATACGGTGTGGGTCCGTCCTGAAAGCCCCAATTCCACCTGGAAATATCTATAAAATCTTGCTTACAACAAATCTGTGCGAGACTGTAACACCTGCCCACACCTGGCAATTTTTCCATCCAATCAGGAACTGGTAATTATCAATACCTCTCATACTAATGCAGTGAAATGGCTTTTTAGAATTATTTTATTGAATTGCTGCATGCATGCAAATTACTGTTTTTTATTGTGATTGTATTTACTGTGTTTTTTTGTGTGTTTTTTGGTTTAATAAATTGTTTTAGCGTACAGAAGGCACCCACTGGTCCTTTGTTCTCTTTGTCTACCTTTAGTGAGGGCGGCATCCCTCTACCAGAAGGCAGCCATCTGTATGCAGCAAAGTACACCTGTCCCTAGCGCTCAAATTTTTCTCTGGTACACCCATAATGTGACTTGTCTGCAGTGCCCCATACTGAGCCGTGCCTTCAGTGCTCCATACTGAGCCGTGTCTTCAGTGCCCCATACTGAGCCGTGTCTTCAGTGCCCCATACTGAGCCGTGTCTTCAGTGCCCCATACTAAGCCTTGTATTCAGTGCCCCAGAGCGTGAGCGTTTCTTGAGTGTTCTATACTGAGCCATGTCTTCAGTGCCCCATACAGAACCTTGTCTTCAGTGCCCCATACAGAACCTTGTCTTCAGTGCCCCATACAGAACCTTGTCTTCAGTGCCCCATACAGAACCTTGTCTTCAGTGCCCCATACTGAGCCGTGTCCTCAGTGCCCCATACTGAGCCGTTTCCTCAGTGCCCCATAATGAGCCGTGTCCTCAGTGCCCCATACTGAGCCGTGTCCTCAGTGCCCCATACTGAGCCATGCCCCAAGTGCCCCATACTGACTGAGCCATGTCCTCAGTGCCCCATACTGAGCCGTGTCCTCAGTGCCCCATAATGAGCCGTGCCCTCAGTTCCCCATACTGAGCCGTGTCCCCAGTGCCCCATACTGAGCCGTGTCCTCAGTGCCCCATACTGAGCCATGCCCTAAGTGCCCCATACTGAGCCATGTCCTCAGTGCCCCATACTGAGCCATGTCCTCAGTGCCCCATACTGAGCCGTGCCCTCAGTTCCCCATACTGAGCCGTGTCCTCAGTGCCCCATACAGAACCTTGTCTTCAGTGCCCCATACAGAACCTTGTCTTCAGTGCCCCATACTGAGCCATGTCCTCAGTGCCCCATACTGAGCCATGTCCTCAGTGCCCCATACTGAGCCATGTCCTCAGTGCCCCATACTGAGCCGTGTCCTCAGTGCCCCATACTGAGCCGTGTCCTCAGTGCCCCATACTGAGCCGTGTCCTCAGTGCCCCATACTGAGCCGTCTCCTCAGGGCCCCATACTGAGCCGTGTCCTCAGTGCCCCATACTGAGCCGTCTCCTCAGTGCCCCATACATAGATCAATTGAGTAGATTCCCAAACTGTCACTTTGATTATAAAACATCACTTTCCTTCTGAGTCAGATTCCACAGTTATTTGCATTCTCCTCATCTCCTATAGATGTGCACAATGAAGACTGATATTTCCCCATTTATGCGGCTGTCATGTGATACAATTTGGAATGAATATTCTGATGATTAACAAACATCTCATTACATCGTGATTCCAGCAGTTCTTCTACGGGTTCTACAATTGACGAGAACGAGACTTTCTACACGTTAATCACAAGCGATGACCTCCCCGAACCCCTGACAGATGAGAATCCCATTGTAACTGTCATCATAACTCACAATGCAAATGACAATATGGCCTCGGTACCGCCGTGTATGGCCTCACAGGATTACATATTCCTAATGGACTTCATAAGAAGCATTATTATTGGCCATTAACCCTGGGGGGTAAATACTGAATGCTCCAAAGGGAATAGATTAGTGTAGAATGAGGATGATGGATGAACCAACGGATAAAACATAATTTATCTCTAATTCCTTTAGAATGTGAGGGAAAGTTTCGCTCTAAATCGACCTCGGTAAAAACTTCCGAAACCATTTTCTCACCACAGAATCTACAACATATCAGCAGGGGATACGGTCATTGGGTCACCAGCAAGATGGTCGACAAGCATTACGTCAACACCATTAGGTCGACATGCATTAAGGTTGACATGACTGAAGAGACAAAAAGAGGGATGTGGGGTTGTGAGCTGCGCTTGGTCAAAAAATTAATTATAATATTCTATAATTAGAGAGGAAAAAATGATGGATTGGTTGATCTAGTACAGAGAGATTTAATATCTAAAAATAGCACATAGCCAAAATACAATTGAAAATCTTAAAATACATTACATATAAAATACATATCTCACCAGACCAAACTGGGGTGTTTGTGTAGCCCGGAGAGTCCCAAAGAAGTCCTGTATAGGGCTGTGACAATATAGCGTCCTGTATGGTGCTAGGATGGTATACCCAAATTGGGGCAGTAGGGAGGGAGGACCAAATAGGGAAATAAGGAGTGGCTTAAGTTGACACGATTTGCCGACTCCCTCCGCTTGGTGTTTTTAAAGCGGGATATGATCCTCAACCTCTACCTTCCTGCTAAATTTGTAATCCAAATCGGGCCTGTTGGAGGTGGTGATGCCAGGCCGTGGTCTGCGGATGGCCCGATGGGACCCACAGGTGGTGGGGCTTGGTAGGTGTCCCTGGTGCAGCGGATGGTGGGGAGGATTCGATGTTGTTAGGCAGGAGCGGCCCAGAGTGGCACAAATAACCGTCTCCCTCCGCTAGATGTAATGAAGCGGGATATGGTCCTCAACCTCGACCTTGCTGCTGGGACTTGGTGGTCCAAGTGGACAAACGATGGTAGGTGGGCACACCAAACAGCACTTCCGGGCTCTTTAAGGATACCAGTTTGGCGTTTCTGGATAGAAATGAAGAAACCTGTGTCCTGACCGGTTTCGCTGCTCCAGGCAGCTTTGTCAGACCTCTTCTTTGGGACTCTCCGGGCTACACAAACACCCCAGTTTGGTCTGGTGAGATATGTATTTTATATGTAATGTATTTTAAGATTTTCAATTGTATTTTGGCTATGTGCTATTTTTAGATATTAAATCTCTCTGTACTAGATCAACCAATCCATCATTTTTTCCTCTCTAATTATAGAATATTATAATTAATTTTTTGACCAAGCGCAGCTCACCACCCCACATCCCTCTTTTTGTCTATTCAGTACAGGACTAACTATCCTGTCACAGAGCAGCCGCTAGGGTGTCACAGCTCCAGCCAGGCGCACCTGCACCCAGACCCACCTAGTGCGGTCGGGGTAACCCCCACCCTCCTTTGCTTGACATGACTGAAGGTCAACATGGGATTAGGTCAACATGGGGCTTTTCACTTTTTTTTTTTGAGTCATCGTACCGACAGGCGGTATTTTATGCCCTACCATCGGGAGAATAAAATAGTGTGTGCCCGAAGCATGGCGAGCGCAGCGTTTTAGTGTTTATGTTGACTGTATCGACATTCCGGTTAAAAAAACAACACATGTCGACGTTTTCAATGTCGACCTTACCCGTGTCGACCTAATGACCATGTCGACATAAACTCATGTCGACCTTCCTGCATGTCGAACTAATGCTTGTTAACCATAATGCTGGTGACCTAATGATCCCAACCCATCAGCAGTTTTGGGGCTGATCTAATTCAGACTTCAACATCAGTCATTCTTGTATGATGTACCCTTGGGGGCTGAAACAAGGGGGGAAGGGGGTGGCATACTCCCCAGAAAATATTTGAGAGGTGCCAATCAAAGTATTGAGGCGAGGGGCTCAGTGCGGCTGCCATCTACAATTAGTATGGGCAGGATGGAGATAATACCCTTTCTGGGCTTCGCTAAATCCCCCACCCCATAGATCTTCTCCAAATGCCTCCAGGGCACTCTACGACCCTGCACCCAGCTCCAGGCCCTACAGTGTGTGGCCATTTACTTTGGGCTGGGTCCTCCCCCTTGGACCGACCCTCTTCCCCCTCCCACCTTTATACTCCCCATTGTCAGCACCACTTTGTGCTCCCACCCCCTTCCCCTGACCAGCCCCCGCCTGAACCATGATCTGTAGGGTTGCATGGTTGGGTAAGCCCTTGTGAATGGGTTACAGGACGGTGCAGCTAGTCACATACATGACCCACGAGCGACCCTTTTGAGGGTAGGATAATGGCAGTTGCATCTATAGAGAGAAATATCTCTGTCATTACATATTTGGTGAGGCAAGATTTTGATTTACAGAAATAATTAGGAACCATCTGCATCATTAGACCATCACATCGGCCAACTCGTAATGCGATAATTATTGCATGCAGGCAAGGAGCTTGTGATAAAGCTCTTTTCCTGCAAACTCTGCAGCACGATCAGGGTTAAAAAAAAATACCCGATGCTGTACCGTGTATACACTTCCTTTGACATTGGTGCTACAACCATCCCAAAATCATGGGAGTGTCAGGGGAAAATGTAGGCATGAACAGACGTGGACAGGGAGGCCCTCTGATGTCAGCTCCGGCCACGAACTGCTGGTTTCTTCACAGCCGCCAAGTCTAGGGCCACACAGACACCGCACACAGTGGGGGAATCATCTGATGGTGAGTGTGCTGCCCATTCACAGCTTATTTGCAGTCTTGCTCATGGGCGGGTTTTCACTCTGCGGGGCGGCGGCTATATGATCGCAGCCCTGCGATCAGGTCCGAATAAGGTCCACAGTCACTTGCAGAATACCAAAGACAGATCCACAAATCTAGCCGCTAATAATATATATAAAAATAACGAGTACAGAAAATGTGGCAGAGAAAAGAGAAGATTGGCCCTAGTTCAGCTTCACTCGGAATGGGGCAAATTCGGCTCTGTTCCGATGATTGGGGTTCTACGCATCAAAGTGCTTTGACGAGTTACAGACTCGCCAGGCCGTTCGTTGCAGGGGTGGGGTGGCGGAGGCGCACGGGAGCTGTGACGTCACAGGACCATGGGATTGCCCAGCGTTTTATGGGTGTACCCATGAAAATTCTTGGCATACCTATCGAAGTGGTCTCCAAACTTTTTTGGGGTGTGAGCTACTCACGGCGAAATAAACCACCCAAAGAGCTACTAAAATTAAGATTTTTTTAAAAAAATCTGCCTAATAACCAAATAATGCCCTTTACACATTATGCCACACACTGTAATACCCCTGACACATTATGCCACAAACCATACTGTGTGCGTGCGCCGTAGGGGCGCACCAAAAAATGGTGCGTCCATTGAAAATGGGGGTGTGATAAACATATGCCCCCAATAGTGCCAGATACACATATGCTTCTATGGTGCAAGGTATTCCCCCATAGTGCCAGAATCAGGAATACCCCCACAGTGCCAGGTATGACCCCATGGTACTGGGTATGCCCCCACAGTGCCAGGAATGCCCCCACAGTGCTGGGTATGCCCACATAGTGCCAGAAACAGGTATGCCCCCACAGTCCCAGCAACAAGTATGCCAGAAAGATGTGTGTTCATGGCTTAAAGGTCAGACTGTCCAGTCTCCACGTGCAATACCTGTTTACATGCCTCTATAAATGCATATGTGTGGGCACAAGTCTGTCACTGTGCTATTGGATCATCTGCAGTACTGTACAAGAGATGCATACCGTAACAAATTACATTTGATATAACCAACTTTGATTTGGAATCAATGATTGGACTAACCTCCTTGCTCACATCCGCTTTGCACCAACCATCTTATAGGCATCTGACAATTAATGTGCCCTCCCCCAACCCACATTAGATTTCATGAAAACTAAGCATGCAGAGCATCCTAGGGACATGCTGGCCAGCTCAGTAACAGTCAATTCATTCTCATCCCATTGCTTGATGACATGGTTTGTCTGTACTCAGAAACAATAAAAAATAAGGTTTCTTCTGAGAATTCTAGTTACTTACAGGTGATTTATTAATGTGCTAGACAGTGGCAGGAAGTGACTGCTGTCTGTGACTGAGTGCAGCTGTCTGATGTCAGCTCCCTTTTTCAATTGTCCCTTGGGAATCCAGCAGTTGATAAATACCCATTTATGTAAATAATAGCCGCCTTGCCAATCCTCAACACCTTTCCTTCTTAAGTCATCAGAAAAGCTTCATAAATAGTTTTGGAACTGCTTGAAGTTATCAGTCACTGTCATTTTTCATAATAGACTGTCAAATAAAATCACTGACATTTTCTCATTATTTGTAAATGCTGGCATAAAAAATAAATCATTTTCTGTCGCAACACAAAGCAAAAATGGTTCATTTGAGACATGTCCCCTATTTTGGGTAGTTTATGTTGCACAAAAATTATTTAAAACCAGTGATGGATCCAGAAAAGGAAGGGGTGGAGGGGGGGCTGCAGCATA
Source organism: Crinia signifera (assembly GCF_055691185.1). Taxonomy (NCBI): domain Eukaryota; kingdom Metazoa; phylum Chordata; class Amphibia; order Anura; family Myobatrachidae; genus Crinia; species Crinia signifera. Next base: position 166,834,487 of record NC_139223.1, on the reverse strand, counting down.
GTTCAAAATTCAAATAGAGGAGCCACGCCCACTGCAGTGAGTCAGTTTGGAATGGCAGTTAGAAGCTGTTGCTGTGCCTCCCCAAACTACATTTTTAACTGTGCTGCAGCCTCCTCTGGAAATGCCACTATGTATAATAACTATACTTCCATATACATATACAATAAAACAAATGTCGAGTACACACTGAGCGATACGCCATCTGGTCAGACCAGCGCATCCTGGGGCGCAACAATAGCACCGCAGCCCCCGCGGGGAATCACTGTGTAAGTGCTGGTGCCGGGGGCTGTGGGCAGGGCCGTTTCTAGACAAAATGCGCCCCCCCCCCCAGCCAAATACATAACATAGTATTGAAGAAATTGCGCGCGCCGATATGGGGTGTGTGGCTTAACTTTAAAAAGGGTGTGGCTTAATATAAGGGCGTGGTCTAGCAGGAAAACAATTACCTTACATCACACATTTGCATCCTGCATGACCAGACATTGGTTACCGCAGGAATTGTCATTGTCCTCCCGCACTTAAGTTGGCGGGCTGAAGGCCACACAGTGACCTAATACGCCTCACAGATCAAGGCCAAACAATGACAGGCTACTTAAATCATTATACACTATTTATCCATGATGACAATTACACATTATGTCACACACCGTGATGACAATTACACATTATGTCACACACCGTGATGACAATTACACATTATGTCGCACATCGTGATGCCCATTAGACCCCACACCGTAATGGCCATTACAAATTATGCCCCACGTGCCACTGATGCACAACTGATGCCATTTACTAATTTACCCCCACAATGCCAGATATGCCCCCACAGCGCCACACATATATGCCCCCACAGTGACAGCTATGCCCCCACAGTGCCACACATATGCTCTCAGTGCCAAATATGCCCCCACAGTGCCAGATATGCCCCCACAGCGCCACAAATATATACCCCCACAGTGCCACACATATGCCCCCACAGTGCCACAGATATATGCCCTCACAGTGCCAGATATGCCCCCACAGCGCCACATATGCCCCCACAGCACCACATATGCCCCCACAGCGCCACATATGCCCCCACAGTGCCACATATGCCCCCACAGTGCCACACTTATGCCCCCACAGTGCCAAACATATGCCCCCACAGTGCCAAATATGCCCCCACAGTGCCACAGATATATGCCCCCACAGTGCCAAATATGCCCCCACAGTGCTACAGATATATGCCCCCACAGTGTCAAATATGCCCCCACAGTGCCATAGATATATGCCCCCACAGTGCCAAACTCACTGTGTCTGTGTCTCCCCCTGTGCCATCGCCTCTGCCTCTGCTGCTGCTTCCTTGGGGAGGGGAGCGGAGCGCATCATGCTTCTTTCCTTCCCCTTCACTGTTTAGTGTGTACCTGTCCTGGGCCGTCGCCCATTAGCCATTCATACCCCGCGGGCTGGCCAGAGGCGTAACTACTTTTTTTGCGCCCCCCCGACGGACATTTTCGGGCGCCCCCCCCCCCCCCGAAATATGAAATATTAACCCCCTCCTTTCCCGTCCCCATTGCCGCCGGCATTCTGCCTCTAACCCGACACGCAGATCTGTGTCGGGTGACGGGCGGTCCCCGACTCCGGCTGCAGTGCTAATATAATAACAGACACTCGGAAAATGGCTGCACCCTTACAGCATTAGGGGGGCAGCCATTTTCCGAGTGTCTCTTATTATATTAGCACTGCAGCCGGAGCCGGGGACCGCCCGTCACCCGACACAGATCTGCGTGTCGGGTAAGAGGCAGCGGCGCCGGCGGAAATGGGGTAAGGAGGGGGAGGGCAGGAGTCGGGAGCCGGGACCAGGTGGTAACTATAGTCCCGCAGACCCCCCAGGCCAGAGCCGGCCCTAGCCTAAATGGTGCCCTAGGCAAGATTTTGGCTGGTGCCCCCTAGCACCGCCACTAGTTCCACCTCTGACCCTGCTCCGCTTTCCCAGCACCATCAACTCTCATCATAGCAGTCATCATTTTGATGCTCCTACCCGCAATACTTAAATAGAAACAGTGCACACATTGGGTGCGCAGCCCAAACAGGGGTGTGTTCTTGCTGGGAAGGGGAATGGCCACCCAATAGTACACCCAATTCAAATTATGCCACACAGTAGTGCAACTTTATTCACAATATATCATGCGATGTGTCCCTTATTCACGTTACATCACACAGTAGTACTACTTTACCTAATGTACATTACTCCTTACATTATACCCTGACAGCTCAGTGACACAGTGAGCGAGGGGGCTGTTAAACAGAGGCGGACAAGCCGTGCGGCGCCCCGGGCTGCTGCACAGCTTGTCCGCCTCTAGAAACGGCCCTGGCTTACAGGGCTATTGTAATGCCCCCCATCCCCCGCAGCTTTACCTGTATTCGCTATGGTGGTCCGACTCCCCTCCTGGCTTCATTCTGATGTTATGGAGACGGGCTATCATAAAATGTCCGCCCCCACATTGCAGACTCTTCTCTGAAACTGTCTGCTGTATGGGGTGTGGACATTTTGTGATGGTCCAGTTTTCATAGCATCAGAATGAAGTCAGGAGGGGAGCCGGGACCACTGCAGTGAAAACAGTTAAAGATGGGGGGGGGGGGAGCATGGTGGTGTGGGGGCGGTGCTTTATTATTGGCGGGGGGGCAAATTATAGTTACCAGAAGGGCGGCCATTTTTCTCTTCCACATCAACCTTTTCCCATCCGACCTATTAACTTAGTAGATGTGGTTGACACGCCAGTCGACATCATTAAAACAATATGAATAATAATGAATAATATGAAATAAAATGTGTCTATCCCAAATGGAAAACTATCACTGTGAGATCAAGTCAACTTTCCGGAATCTGTATTGTACAAGACAAATGACCAAACACTGTATATACTAAGATGGGAGCTCTAGTGAAGATGAGACCATAGCAGCCAATCAGAATCTACTTATTAATTTAGCACTTTCTAGATATAATCTGAGAGTATATATATATATATATATATATATATATATATATATATATATATATATATATATGACCTTCAGATTATTTTATCTTACTTGTAATACTTCCTCAAAAAAACTTGCAGTATCAGATTTAGAAAGTAATTTCTTTTCTTATCCCAGATTCATCTCAGGCTGTTTCTCAGTTGTTTGGATTAAAGACAGATAAGCATTTGATGAAGGAATTCCACAGCGCTCGTCTTATCAGTAAGAATTAACGGCTGATAGACCTCAGGGAGATTTGATTTTCTTTCAAACTTTTAATTTTGTTATGTTTGTAAAGACACTTTGTACCAGGGTTGAGGACTCTCGGGGAACAGTACGCTGATATCTCTGCACCCTCTCCCCTCCCCACCTCTGCCCTTGACCACAGACATTATGCTGGAAATTGAACAATATTTATAAAAAAAACCCTGATTGTCACTGATAGAGGAGTTCTATATAAAGTGCACATAGTGCTATTATGGACCACTGTGCTCAGCAGGGGAGGGTATTAGCAAGGAATGGTATCTGCAGGGGATGGTATCAGTGGGGGGTGGTATCAGTAGGGGATGGGGATGGTATCAACAGGGAATGGTATCAGCGGGGGGATGGTATCAGTGGGGGTGGGCATCAGCGGGGGGTGGGCATCAGCGAGGGGGAGGGGATCAGCGGGGGGAGGGCATCAGCGGGGGATGTATCAGTGAGGGATGGTATCAGCAGGTGAGCAATCAGCGGGGATGGTATCAGCGGGAGATGTTATCAGCGGGGGATGGTATCAGGGGGGTGGGCATCAGCGGGGGGAGGGCATCAGCGGGGGATGTATCAGTGGGGGGACGGTATCAGCAGGTGAGCAATCAGCGGGGATGGTATCAGCGGGAATTGTATTAGCAGGGAGGGTATCAGCAGGGGAAGGGTATGAGCGGGAGAGGGCATCAGCAGGGGTGGGCATCAGCAGGGGTGGGCATCAGCGGGGGATGTATCAGTGGGGGGACGGTATCAGCAGGTGAGCAATCAGCGGGGATGGTATCAGCGGGAATTGTATTAGCAGGGAGGGTATCAGCAGGGGAAGGGTATCAGCGGGAGAGGGCATCAGCAGGGGTGGGCATCAGCGGGGGAGGGCATCAGCGGGGGAGGGCATCAGGAAGGGATGGTATCAGCGGGGGAGGGTATCAGCAGGGGGTTGGTATCAGCAGAGGAGCGTATAAGCGGGGGAGGGTATAAGCGGGGGAGGGCATCAGCGGGGGAGGGTATCAGAGGGGGAGGGTATCAGTGGGGGATGGTATCAGCGGGGGAGGGTATCAGTGGGGGCGGGTATCAGCGGGGAGGGTATCAGCAGGGATGGTATCAGTGGGGGAGGGTATCAGCGGGGGAGGGTATCAGCAGGGGAGGGTATCAGCAAGGAGGGTATCAGAGGGGGAGGGTATCAGTGGGGGATGGTATCAGCGGGGGAGGGTATCAGTGGGGGCGGGTATCAGCGGGGAGGGTATCAGCAGGGATGGTATCAGCGGGGGAGGGTATCAGCGGGGGAGGGTATCAGCAGGGGAGGGTATCAGCAAGGAGGGTATCAGGAGGGGAGGGTATCAGGGGGGGTGGTATCAGCAGGGGGAGGGTATCAGTGGGGAGGGTATCAGGAGGGGAGGGTATCCGTAACCCCTCCATAGCCTGACCCTGCCTAGCTCTAACCATCCATCCACCCATAGCCTAATCATAACCTCCTCTCCCTGCAGCCTAATCCTTACCCTCCCCCTAGTGCCTAAACCTAACCATCCACCCCTGCACTACAGCCTAACCCTAACCTACCCACCTCCCTGCAGCCTAATCATAACCTCCCCCTGGTGCCAAAACCTACTGTTCCCCAACATCCCAGGCATATTTACAATCAGAATGATGACAGTCGGGTTTCTGGCGTTGACATTGTTGGGATTCTGTCATCAGTATTCTTACTGCCGGCATCTCAGTCACTGTTATACTAACCAGATCCCTCTCAGTTCTCTAGTCATCATTATGCTGCATATTAAATATTAATTATGGTCTGTTTTTTTTTTTAAACTGTACATGATTCTCTTAACACAATTCACAAAGCAGTTCACAACTCTACTAAGAGAATGGGACTGAGTGGCAGCGAGTCCACACTGTCACCCGCCAACACCCTGGTAGTGCTGTTATACTGTCCCGGTTCAACATTGTCACCCGCCAACACCCTGGTAGTGCTGTTATCCTGTCCCGGTTCCACACTGTCACCCGCCAACACCCTGGTAGTGCTGTTATCCTGTCCCGGTTCCACACTGTCACCCGCCAACACCCTGGTAGTGCTGTTATCCTGTTCCGGTTCCACACTGTCACCCGCCAACACCCTGGCATCACTGTTATCCTGTCCTGGTTCCACGCTGTCACCCGTCAACACCCTGGTAGTGCTGTTATCCTGTCCCGGTTCCACACTGTCACCCGCCAACACCCTGGCATCACTGTTATCCTGTCCTGGTTCCACGCTGTCACCCGCCAACACCCTGGTAGCGCTGTTATCCTGTCCCGGTTCCACACTGTCACCCGCCAACACCCTGGTAGCACTGTTATCCTGTCCCGGTTCCACGCTTTCACCCGCCAACACCCTGGTAGCGCTGTTATCCTGTCCCGGTTCCACACTGTCACCCGCCAACAGCTTGGTAGCGCTGTTATCCTGTCCCGGTTCCACATTGTCACCTGCCAACACCCTGGTAGCGCTGTTATCCTGTCCCGGTTCCACACTGTCACCCGCCAACACCCTGGTAGTGCTGTTATCCTGTCCCGGTTCCACACTGTCACCCGCCAACACCCTGGCATCGCTGGTATCCTGTCCCGGTTCCACGCTGTCACCCGCAAACACCCTGGTAGCACTGTTATCCTGTCCCGGTTCCACGCTGTCACCCGCCAACACCCTGGCAGTGCTGTTATCCTGTCCCGGTTCCACAATGTCACCCTCCCACACCCTGGTAGCGCTGTTATCCTGTCCCGGTTCCACACTGTCACCCGCCAACACCCTGGTAGCACTGTAATCCTGTCCCAGTTCCACACTGTCACCCGCCAACAGTAGCGCCGTTATCCTGTCCCGGTTCCACTCTGCGGCTGTTCCTCCTACTCCCCTAAGGAGGATAGGCCGCTGCCACTGTAGTGAGAAGACATGGAGGGTGGGCGAGTGGGCAGGAGCAATGTCATGGTGTTTTTTTACTGAAAAGCAAAAAGCATAACACTGTAACATATACCACGAAATTGTAGTGCAAAAATATCCCCACAACTCCCAGCCCTCCCAAAACCCACACCCCAAAATAAGTGTCCCACAACAAAGTTATTTGGGACGTTTTTGTTGCCCCTAGTGGCTTTGCCGGTGGTTTTGGTTGTTTTCTGTTGTTATTTTTTATTATTATTTATATAAAAAAATCATTTTTTTAAATGAAATGATGTAAAACAGTTCCATGCAGATATGTGGGTCTTATTCTGAGCAAAGCAAAGTAAAAGACTTAACTATGCACCCGTACAAAGTGCACTGCAATGCATTGGATGCACATACATATATTATGTTTGCATGCAGGGCAAATAATGGCTACTTTTGCATGCAGCTCACACATGCTGTTTTTACACTGAAATTTCTAGATAACAGAAGAATACGTAACCCATTACATTTTAGAACAGATAGTCAACCCTGCGGTTATTGGAACCTCAGCTTTCAGATGTCAGCAGCAATAAATCTGAGGAAGACTTCGGGCAGTGGAACCTTCCAGTATTATTATAGCGCATTATTGATTTATCGCTGTATCTAGCTAGTATACGTTATCAGTCACCTTATGGCTTAGCAGTGTCACATCTCCGCTACAGTATGTCCTTAACCTTCATAGAAGATAATGATCTAGGCACGGGAATCTCCAACATCCCCAACATCTCCAGCTGTCCTGTATCTTGTAGATATGGGGTATCTGCTCATTGCTTCAGTGGTGGTGTAGGCAGGGGCTATTTTAGGGATCAGGCCACCCCTAGGCTCAACATTTGTGCCCCCCCCCCCCCCCCATCTATTTAAAAACATGCATTATTAGATTAAATATTTTTATATTTAATCAAACTTATACTTAAGTTAAGCCACCACAACACACCTAGGGTAGAGAAGGGTAGGGAAGGAGGGAGAGGAACAACACAATCGGCAGCTCGGCTCAGCTGACCCCACCTCTGCACACCTATTCCATGCAGAGCAGCCAATAGGCTGTGTGTATAGTATATCCAATGGGCAGCAGTGGCTCAGCTCAGCCTTAGCCAGTGAGGGACCAACCGTGTGCATGAATCACGTAGGTGGCAGCGTCACTCACCGATGCTTGCTTGGCCATGCTGCTGCCTGGTCAGCAGGTCACTCAGTCTGGTCATGGGCAACCTGACTGCTGCCTGTAATAGGTGCCGCCCCTAGGCCCGTGCCTCATGGGCCTAGAGACAAACCCGGCTCTGGGTGTAGGGAGAGCGCACACATTTATTTCGGGTAGTCTGCCGCAGCCCCGGAGGAGCGGCCACTTCTCCTGCTTTGTGCCCACTTCACAAGGCACTTCAGCAGAGGGGGTGGGGCCTAATGCATTCATTTGCTAATTGCATCATTTCAGCGCTGCTGGCCAAAACGTACCAATCACAGCAATTTCCCCATGAGGGCACATTTAACGATGCAATGATGCAAATAAAGGTGCAGTTAGCCCTCCCCGCCCACCAGCTTCTTCTCCATGGGCTGGAGAGGAGTTTATAAAAGTAGGCAGGGACGCATCTCCTGTCTGAGCCTCTGCTACATATGGGCAGCCCTGAGTAATTGGAGTCTTGGAGCAAGGAAAACGGTCTGGTCCTTAATGTAAACAAGACCAAAGATATGATAGTTGACTTCAGGAAGTCTTCTAAAGCCCTAAGCTGCCCGCTGGTCTTGAATGATAAACAAGTGGAGTCGGTAGACTCGTTCAAATTCTTGGGCATAAATATTTCCAAAGACCTTCTGTGGAGTGCCCACATAAACGCTGCAACAAAAAGGGCCCACCAGCGTATGTTTTTCCTAAGGAAGCTACGTCTGGCTGGAATGAGCAGAAGAACCTTGGTGAATTTTTATACTGGTGTTATCGAGAGTGTAATCACCTTCGGTATTGTGGTGTGGTTCGGCTCTTGTTCCGTAGCTGATCGTAAAGCCCTCCAGAGGGTGGTGTCAGTGGCAAGCAAAATAGTGGGGGTTGTTCTGCCAAGTATTCACCATGTATTCGAATCCCGGCTTCTCAAAAAGACTAACAGTATTTTGAGGGATTCTTCCCATCCTAGTAGCGATCTGTTTTCCTTGCTCCCCTCCAACAAGCGTTATCGTTCGGTCTTGTGTAAGTCCAAACGATACAGAGAGAGCTTCTTTCCAGCAGCAATTCATGTTTTAAATTCTTAGTCTGAATTTTTTCCGGGTATAGATCTTGATTTGCATATTGTTCTACTTTTATTGTCTTTTTCTCATCTTTTGTATTGTTCACAACTGAATTTCGTTTAATGTTCATGTATGTGAGCATTTTATGATAATAAAGATATTATTATTATTATTATTATTATTATTATTATTAATTCTATTATCCAAATCCACACCCCCGACTGCCTCATTTTCTCCCCATTTCATTTGGCCAACACTGTATCATCTGTCATTGGGGGAAATTTATCAACGCTTGTAGAGTGGTAAAGCACCAGCAAATCAGCACCTAATTGACACTCTGTGACAGTTAGGAGCTGTTTGGTTGGTAGTTTATCGCTCTCTAGTTTATCCAATGCAGGCGTGCCCATGCATCCTTGGGACGGGCGGCTGAGGCTGTCACATGACGGCAGCGCCCTGCCCCAATTCGTCAGGAAGCGGCCATCTGAAAACTAAGTATAGACTTACTGTACGTTTCAAACCAAAGGCTGGAAAAATATTTCATTATATCCAAATTTATCAGTACATTGTGTTCCCTTTCTCTTGAGTCCGCTGTTTTGTTTTTATGTATCGTTCCCAATAAGTATGTGTTATTTCTATGATAGAGCAGACTTCACTGTGAGGATTTACAGTATTATAAATTGGTTTTAATTAAATTTTGCATCCTTTTATAAATGCATTTGCATTTTCAGCGACTTTATCATGTTTATTTCTTATTTTATGAAGTCAGACAGAATTTTATTAATGGTAATTACCGAATTGGCTCGCATGGGGAACTGATGTGTTATCGCTGTACACTCGCTGGTCTGGGTGGATATTGGTGTTTTTGTTGCAGTTCGTCCTTTCTACAGCTGAATTATTACAATTATTTTAACCCTTGAGTGCCGAGTGAATTTGTCAAAATTTGTCGGAATCCTAGGCCACTTTCATTTCCAACCTAGGCAAAACCCTTCTTTTAACCCAGGTCAGATTGCCAGGTTGCTGGACTCTGGAGTTTTCAAAAGGCCCTTTCACACCGCACAATGACCTTGGTCAACATGGCAACAACCGGGGTCGGACCCGGGTTATTTGTGCAGTATGAAAGGGGTATAACTAAACTTACTGGACCCGTGTTTTGATTCCCTCCAATGGGATGCCGCTGTTGACCTTCAGACTGCCAGCATCCCATCCGCTGGTCATCTGTATGTATTCTGAACAGAATAATGCCAGTTAATGGAGGGGAAATAATGCACACTGCAAAAAAACTTTAGGGTGCAAGAGGGGTGGAAAAACTCAAAGTGTCAACTACAGTTTCCTGCGCCTTTAAATCTTTTCCTTTCTTCTCTGATTATCTTCTCTAAAGATAATTCTTAATTTGGTAACATCTTTTATATCCATGAATATGCGATTCATTTGATTGATTTAGACCAAATCCACTGGACTTGCTGTGTAAATCCAAATACTAGGTATCCGTAACCACACCCATTTGCTCACTATCATTAGTAATAGAGATGTGCATAGAGTTTTGATTCTAATTTCAATGCCGTGCCTTGGTATTGGTCTTGCCAAACCACCCCCAAGTGTTTTCCTTTGGAATTTGGATTTAAAATCTGAATCTTGGGTTTTGGATTGCTGGAAAATGGATAAAAATAGCTAAAATCAGGTTATTTTTGTAATCCAGAAAACAATATTTGGATTTAAATTACGAATACCAAACAGCAGAAAGATCCGAGTCAGGTTTTGGTTCAGAACCACAAAATTTGGGTGGGTTTGTATACCTAGAGAACGGCACATCTCTCTTTAGTACATAACATTTCTGTTTGCAGAGCAACTGGAAATGTGGACAATTCCCTAAATATTTTTATGTTACAGATCAAAGAATACAAGTCTAAAAGGAGTAGAACATTTGTTCAGTACAAGATAAAGTAACCGTGTAGGCAGAAAGCAAATGCAAAACCAGAAATGCTCTTGTGCCGCAATCAATAAAGTAGTTATTCTTTTCATTGCTACGCCTTTCACACATGGACATAAAAACATGTACAGTATTGTTTTCTGCCAGAGCTTAAGCAAAAATAAAGTAGCGTGATATGTGCGACCAAATGACGGAACCAGTGGCGTAACTATAAATTTTGCGCCCCCCTGCCAAAAAGTTTGTGGCACCCCCCCAGGCTCCTCTCCAGCGTGTTTCCCCAGCGTGTGACGTAATGACGTCACACGCATAATGGAGTAAGAGAGACCAGCAGACACTGCTGCTTCCCTTGGCTCCAACGCATCCCAGGCTGCCCTAGCACGCCCATCCGCCGCCCATCCTGTACACAGTAGCCAATAGCCAGCTCTGTGTACAGTCAATAGAATCAGTGGGGGGATTTGTTATCTCGGTACTTGTTTCCTAGCACGGCGCCCATCTCGTTGATTGTATGCCTTAAGTTTAAGGCACTTAAGGCCTACAATCAACGCGATGGACCCGATTTTGTGTCAATCACCGGGTAATTTGCCGGTGAAAGAAAAAATCGGGTTGATGGCGTCCATTGTGGCCCCTAATAAGGGGCCGCGATGCGACCGACGCGATCAACATGATTTTCCCATAGGGAACAATGTTAAATGGGCCAATATGCCCCATTTCACATTGAATATGGTTAAAAATGATGTTTTATGCCCCCATTGTTAACGCCACCCCACTATTGACGCCAACCCAAAGCGTGGCGAGCGCAGCGAGCCCGCGAGGGGCGGCGGTACGCGTCCTCCGACCTTTTCATACCCCTACTATCCACGTCGGCGTGGAGTTGATTTTATATAGTGTGGCAAGCGCAGCGAGCCACCGTGTCCGAAGCGCGGCGAGCGCACGAGGATACCTGTGAAGGCCGTGAGGGAACGCGGATACCTGTGAAGGTATCCGCGTCCCTTCGCGGGGCTCGCTGTGCTCGCCACGCTTCGGGCTCGGTGGCTTGCTGCGCTCGCCACACTATATGAAATCAACTCCAGGCTGACGTGGATAGTAGGGATATGAAAAGGTCTGAGGACGCGTAGCGCCGCCCCTCGCGGGCTCGCTGCACTCGCCACGCTTCGGGTTGGCATCAATAGTGGGGTGCCATTAACAATGGGGGGGGGGCATTTGAAACATGAGGGGGGTTTAGTATTAAAATGGGGGTTTTTGGGGCTTTTTAAATTGAAATCAATGTAAAATCGGGTCTCAGGGACAATTTTACATTGATTCCATTGTAAAAATCGGGTCGATCGCGTCGATTTGGTTGGCATGCGATGCGGTCGACCCGATTTTCCAACCCGATGCATACAATCAAAATCGGTGGCGCCGTTCTAGGAAACAAGTACCGTTATCTCTGCCATGGCCGCACCCACGCTGTGGATGACTCACCTCCAGTGCTCAGTCAGTGGGCAGCGGCAGGCAGCAGCATGTCAGTGCGTTAAGCGGGTGCCGGCGCCCACACAGACCCCGCTGCTGCTTGCTCCCCCAAGCGGCTGCTGGGGCTGCCTTACAGTAGTTACGCCACTGGACGGAACACTCTTATCTAACCCAGTACCTGGAGGAAGTAAAAATGGCTTAAAAACCTAAAGTAGAAAATTTCTAAATACACTTTTGATGATCCCAGTGTCAATATGCAGTTACCGCCACAACGAGCAGTCAACACCGTACAGAATATACCATGGATATCCAATATTCAAACTACAGGAATATTTGGTCATTTCAGTGGAGACGGAAACAAAACAACAAAAAAGAAAAGTGCCTACAGTTTCCTCCCATAGACACTTTCCGATCCCTGCCAACACTGATATCGGCGGCGGGAACCCGACGGGGTGCCGTCATCAGCAAATGCATACACAGTTGCCGATCTGGTAGTGGGGTGGGAGACGGCGGGAGGTCCACAGGGGGAGCGACGGCGATGCTCATTAACAGGGACCTCCCTCACCTGAATATACAGACTAGGCCTTATAGTAAAATATGACGCTCAGAAGGGACCGTCTGAGCAATATCTTTTACTATATCTCCTAGTGTGTATGGAGCTTAAGAACTTAGAGCAAAATAAACATGCTTGGGATAGATATATGAATATCCTTACAAAGTGCTAATTATTTAAAAGGATTGAGATTGCCTACAGGATAAAAAGGGGCAGACTAGATGGGCCAAGTGGTTCTTATCCGCCATCAAAAGCTATTTTTATATGTTTAAATATGTGATATAGCCAGGGCCGGATTAAGGGGGCGACTCAGGGGGTCAGTACCCCAAGGCCCCCCTCTATCTAGGGCCTCCCTGTGGTTGGCATTTATTTAAAAAAAATAATAATTGTTTTTATGGTAAAGGTTTTGTGCTGCTTCACCTATCTGCAAATGTTACAATGATTAATGGGGCTGAGAATCGGGATTTGAGGCACACTGACTGCACAAGTGTGCAGTGCATTACTGGGCGTTGACTAAGTCCCATGACACTTTGCACAAGAGGACAGAGGCTGAGAGACTTGTTGCGAGCTCTGATTGGTGGCGCTCATCACATGCTTTACAGGTACATGGAGGACAGCAGCAGCAGCAGCCTCGTCATGAGAGGGTTATGAGAAGCAGTGCTGAGTCTGTGAGGTCTCTTACAGAGCAAGGTACAGAGGGATAAACAAAGGCTTTCGTGTGTATATACTGTGTATGTATATATATATATATATATATATATATATATATATATATATATATATATATATATAAAAATTTATCTCCCCCTGCAGTTACCCATTCAACCTTTAACCTGAGCCGTTTATGGGCACTTTTCCACTAGAGCTTTCAGATTATCAGCTTGTGACATCTAATACCAGCAGGTTTGTACGTACTCTCCCACATGATTTTTCCCTATTCTTTCTGACCACCTCCAGTTGTAGACCACATATATTATGGGTACAACTCTCTGATAATCCAGATGCCCTGGCTAGCACACACACACACACACACGGAGTTTACATGTACTCTCCCAGCAGCTCTGGAGTTTACATGTACTCTCTTAGAGCAATGTTCCTACCTTTGCTTTATAACATGTCCTTACATTAGAAGTTGTCTCCTAGCTTATGTGACCTAGTCTGTGACATTATACATATGTATGCTCTACGTGCGGCTGTGCTGCTAATATTGTCACTTGCTTGTATCTGCTATATTAGTGACTCTATGGTCTGTAAGTGTATATACCGCCGTTACTCTGTAATATTCTCCCGTGCAGTGTGCAGCCAGTAATGACAAGAGGGAGGGGGCCCCCCTGTCTAAAGTGACCCGGGCCCCCCAAAGGCTTAATTCGGCCATGGATATATCCAATGAAATTAGGTATTTAAAGCATTATCTCCTACTAATTTTGTATGCAATGTATAAATATACATCCCATGCAGAAATACATGCAATTCATAAATTAAAAAATAGAAGCCATCATTTAGCACTTCCGAATACATCATCACTCCTCACTGCCTCCAAGAACACGATGCAGAGCAAAAAATACAATTCTAGCATTTACCAAATAAACATTTTCTTTCTCCCGGGGGATCCGCTTTAAGGTGAAAAGTCCAGTTCTGCTATTGAAAATGTCAATACTTCTGACAAAATATAGTTTGAGAACAAGAGCTGCGGGGAATGCGGAAAAGGCTGAGTTCTGCTCTGGCTCTTTGTTTTTACAACAGCACAAACAGCAGGTCATAAATTATTCATGGGAGATCGGGATTGGTGGGAACGCATCCCATGCTCCCAGATACAACGCCGTTCTCGCTAAATAGCTTAAATAAAGTTACTCTAATCTGCAGGGGATTATATGTCAAGAATAGTGTATTAAAACCAAGCTTTGTATTAATAATTTATTGTTCTGTCATTTAGAATTTATTTCAGTGGATGAAACATTTGTTCCACATTTCAAATAGTTTACCCAAGTTTGCTATGAAAAGTTTCTGTCATTTCGATGGTGGTATGTTCTCCTATACTGAGAAAGATGAAAACCTACAGTAGACGTAGACGTATTTTTCCATTATCCCCAAAAGGCTTCCGATGAGGAAAAGGGTACGGTTGCCATCCAGTTACAACACAGAATTGCCCATTTATTGTCTTCAGTGAAATTGCCAAGGGATTCGGTATGAAATACCGACGGTCAAAATATGGACAGCTATTGACCGACAGTCAAAATCCAGACATGTTCAAAATCCCGACAAGGTCAAAATACTGACATTTAGAATGTAGACAGGTGAAAAAGTCAACATGACTTTCGGTCGACAGGTCACGAGGTCGACATGGGGTTTTTCACAGTTTTTTTACCCAAATGTCAACACAGTCGACATGGACACAGTTGGAAGGCAACCACAGTCGCTCGCGATGCTTCGGGCACACTATTTTATTCTCCCACCACGCCCTAGATGGTAGGGCATGAAATAGCGCCTGTCTGCACACGTCGGGTCAAAAAGCAGTGTTTTGACCTTGTCGGTATTATGACCCATTCGGGATTCTGACCTTGTCGGGATTTTGACCTTGTCGGTATTATGACCCATTCGGGATTTTGAGCCTTGTCGGGATTTTGACCGTGTCGGGATTTTGACCGTCGGGATTTTGACTGCATCTCTTGCCAAGAGACTTGCATTTCTGAATTGTGCGTATGTTACATAGTAACATTGGGCGGGATGTAATGGCGCCCCAAGTTCGGCCGGCATTTCGCACTGAATTACATCCCGCCCATAGAAGTTAACATCAATATTTGAGAGTGGCCATTTTAAATTGGGCCAACCTTCCGAATCATGCGAGGTACCATGCGAGGGGGTGTGTACAAGAACACATTCCCTCACATGCTGCCAACGGGGCGATAAATGCCCAGAGTTTGTCACTATGGGCCTTATTTTGGTTCATTCTTTCTGACAAAATCCTTCTTAGATGGACAAAACCATGTGCACTGCAGGGGGGCAGATGTAAGTAGTGCAGAGCGAATTAGATTTGGGGGAGTTATTTTGTTTCTGTGCAGGGAAAATACTGGCTGCATTATTTTTACACTGCAATATAGATCTCACTTTGAAGTAAAACCCCACCCAAATCTAATTCTCTCTGCACATGTTACATCTGCCCCACCTGCAGTGCACATGGTTTTGCCCATCTAAGAAGGATTTTGTCAGAAAGAATGAACCAAAATAAGGCCCTATATGCATTGTGGAGGGGATCTCTTGCAATTAGCATAGGTTAGATCTGGGGTAGCCAACTCGAGTCCTCGAGAGCTACCAACAGTTAATGTTTTCCAGATCTCCTCACATACTCACAAGTGAAGTAATTGGCTCCACCTGTGGATCTTTTAAAATGTGTCAGTCAGTAATGAGTGCACCTGTGCAGCAGCTAGTTTGTCTGTAAAATATGAACTGTTGGTATCTCTCGAGGACTGGAGTTGGCTACCCCTGGGTTAGATGTTATGGGCCCATGATAATGATGATAGCGGCTACTGTCCACAGAAGACTGGGGCGGTGGTATCGCACAATTCATACACATTAGGGTGTACTGTATGTATAGTGGCTATAGCATTCTGCAAGCATTTTGTTCAGCTTGTGTTTTATTCAACTCTTTATGCTAAATTTTATCACCTCTTTATTGAGATACAACACGACTTATTGCTAACAGTTTTTATCATTAATTAGGGTTACTCATCTTCCTGGATGTCCTGTTGAGCTGCATTGAACATTTATAGGGGGCCTAGTCAGTGGCATAACTATAAAACATGCAGTTTCAGGCGCACCCCCTCTTCCCCCACCATAGTACTAGCTTGTTGTCAGGGGATTCCCCCGCCCTCTTGGCTGTCAACGTGGATTTCCAGTCCCGACTGACTCATGTCATGCTCTGCTCATTGTCAGTGGTTCTGCTCATTATCAGGAGTTCGGTTCCCCCCTCCTGCAGCAATCATGGGTCTATTGTACGTGTTCCAACTAAAAATGTCTCTAACATCCATAATAAATGTCTCCTCTGAGGCAGTGGCCATTTTGAAAATGACATTTTCAATCGAGGCAGGTGCATCGGCTGGTAGTGATGAAGAAATGTACCCCCGAAGACCCTCAGTGCCCACAGGTACCCAGCACTTTCAAGCTGCCACAGGATCTGCAGGGGCTATTGCTATGCCACTAAGCCTTGTTATCCGTCGGCTGTGGGAAGGTGGGTAGGACGCACAGCGTTTGCCTGAGGTGCTGTCTGCCTGCCTCCATCCGGTAGTGTTTCGGCGTACATTGACCCGTATCGGGTCCAGTTCTGTATTTTGGAACCATCAGTACCATTTTGTGTGGGTTTGCTGTGCTTTTGTGTGTTATTACATTTGGTCTTTGTGGTGTATTACCTGTATGCTTGCGACTAGGTCGCTTCTTCTTATGTGATGAGGTCGCATTGGTTTTTGTCATATTCCCCCTCAGGTTGCGGGACGCTGACAGTCAGCTGTGTTACGTTAGGCCTTATAGTCAGATTCTCCTCTTGGCCCTCTTCTTGAAGATCCCAGTGCCTTGTACACACTTAAGACCTGGTGGCACCGGAGTTGAGACTGACCTAATTGGCCTTCTTAAACGTGGCTATTATAGGCAAAGTCCTAGTTGTCCGCCATCTTATAGGGAGGGCCAACAGAGCCAGAGTAGGGTTCGCTGTGGCCGTTCTGAACAGTGGTCATGGCTGTAGGTTAATACCCAAACTCATAACAGGCCTAGTCCATAATGGAACAAGAAGCTTTTAACTTCCAAGAAATAAAAGGTTAAAAACCAAAATGATTTACAGTGCCAATAAAATGTTTACCAGTAATCACTACATCATCTCCTAGAACGCACTTCTTAAAGTCACAGGTGTTCATTATACTAAATGCCTCTGTTCTATAATACAATATTTATATCCTTTAACTGACAGGTTTGGGTCTTTCAGTTTGGAAATTAGGAATTAATTTACATTTCATTAAGTGCAAGAGAATCCCATTAATGCCCGGCATGTCTTAACATCTTGTATTGTGAAAACAATTATCATTCCACTCTCGTTAATTGAAAATGTTTAAAGCTGAAGAGTACAGTAATTATTCGTTTGCAAACACAACTCAATGCAGATTATATTTACCACAGTACATGGGGACAGAATGCAGATTTACCTGAACGGTGATGATAAACTAATAAGAGCAGTAATAATGAAGTCTGCTACCATATTACTTATCCTATATAATAAAAGTGTAATGCTGATCCTCCACTCTAAGGGGGGGGATCCAAGTGTTTTGTGCTGTGGCTGCCACTAGATGGCGCGTTAAGGAGCAATTCAGTGGTGCTCTGTTTGGGTGCGCTGATATTATGTTGTGCTATGTTATATCATCATTTGGTGGGCTGGGGAAAAGTATGAGTTATACAGTAGCTCTTGTATTTTTATTTGCATTATTTACATAGTAGATGAGGTTGAAAAAAGACTTTAGTCCATCAAGTTCATATATCTGGTCTCCTGCGGTGCGGTGAGGTTACTGCCTATCTGTTATAAACCAGGATCCCCAACGTCCCAAAATGGCTGACCAATTTATTACTGATCCACTATCAATCATTATCATTAGTGGTTATAACCCTGGATACTATTTTCTACCAATAATTTTTCTAACCCGTTTTTAAATGTATCCATTGACTCTTCCAACACAACCGTCTCTGGCAGAGTGTTCCATATCTTACTCCCTTTACTGGAAAGAATCCCTTCCTATGCGAAACTTCCTCTCCTCTAACCTTAGCTGGTGATCGTGTGTTCTGTTACCTCGTGGTAATCAGTCCACCTGATAGTCCACTGCATTGACTTTATGTATTTATATACATATATATTAATCATATCCCCTGTTAGATGCCTCATTTCTAATACAAACATGGCGGGCCCTTCAATGTAAAGGTTTATCTAGGAACGTGCAATGTGCAAAACTATATAACAATAGGAAGGTGCTATGTTTGTCATCTAAGATGCCTACTTGTATGGCTATTCCATTAGGCAGCTGCGTAGGGCTCCAGAATCTGGTGGGGTGCCACTGTCTGCCTATCACAAGATTAAGAATGTCTATGAGGAAGACATTTTTGTTGTATGTCATGCAGGTGTGTAGCCCCTTAACTCTCATACAGTATATGCTGCGATGTCCATGAAATGGTGTCTACAGGTGGGAATAACAAATCAAGTTTATGTTTAGGGGTGTGACCAGTCTCCAAAGGGGGTGTGGTCAGTCACCATATTGGTTTTCCTAAGTATTAGAGAATGCATGGGCGGAGCCCCTTAATAAATATCAGTGGCGTAACTACTGTAAGGCAGCCCCAGCTGCCGCTTAGGGGAACAAGTGGCAGCGGTGTCTGTGTGGGCGCCAGCACCCGCTCGATGCACTGACATGCTGCTGCCTGGCGCTGCCCAAAGGCTGAGCAGTCGAGGCGAGTCAGCCGCAGCGTGGGTGCGGCCATGGCAGAGATGACAAATCTCTCTGCTTCAGCTTCTCCATTATGCGTGTGATGTCATCATGTCACACGCTGGAGAAACACACTGCAGATGATCCGGGGGGAGGAGCAAAATTTTATAGCTACTCCACTGATAAATATATAAATAAATATAACATATGTATAATGTATATAAGTCAATGCACTGTCTGGAACCTGTATTACACACCCTATATTCTGTTTTTCCGCAAATATCTATTTAAAATAAATTATTCTAAATAAATACAAAAAAAAAAAAGATTTTTAAAGGATATACAAAGTACATAGAAAAAATTATTGCTGTATAACTCATAACAATAAACACGAGTCATTACACATACTCTCCAATGAAATATATATATATATATACATTTCCTTAAGAAAATAATTAAACTCAAATTTTTAATGTTTATAAAACACATTGGTAAAACTTAGATTTCCCAAATAAATAAATAGGAAAAAATACCATGCAGCATTTTTGTGCGATTATTATATGCATTATATACAGTACTGTTCTGAGTAAGGTTATAACGGATGTGAGAGAAATAATATAAAAGTTCCAGAGCCCAGATCCCATCTCTCGCTGGTAATGTCATCGCGGTTCCCAGCCTGATCCCTGATGTATGGGAATCACAATCTTTATGAATTACTATCCTGTTGTGTCTAGATAAAGGTTTGTTACACAGAGAGACGCCTGCTGGACTTCTATGTGATCCAAAGGACTTCGGTTAAAGAAAAAATAGTATATTCTTTGCTGAGGGCGACATGCAAGATCTCATCACTGTCGGAGAGGATGGACGTGCGCTCAGTGAGATCTCAGGTTATTTCCTCTTCTTCAATAGAACAGAAACCAGTGAGTTTTAGAAACTACCGTATATTACAGCCAAATGATTTTAGCTAACAATCGGGTGCAAATGAACTGATTACCATAGAGTGTTGTGAGAGATGGTGAGAATTACATAACCTCGCTTTATAGTCTAAGGCACTCCTTACACCATGGGTCTTCAAACTGTGGCCCTCCAGATGTTGTGAAACTACAAATCCCAGCATGCCTTGCCACAGTTTTAACACTCCGTTATAGCAAAACTGTGGCAAGGCATGCTGGGATTTGTAGTTTCACAACATCTGGATGGCCACAGTTTGGAGACCCATGCCTTACACCTTTAGTAAGACAAGACAGCTGTGGACAGCTGGCGCGCAGGAAGCCCGCAAGGGGCTTTGTTGCGCTGGTCACGCTGTCTGAGTCCAGCCAGTCGGGATCCCAACTGTCGGAACGGCATACTACACCCGTAGTCTATGTGGATGGTACTGTATATGAAAAAAGTAAATCGATCCCGGGATTGACGTACCTAAAAGATGATACACCCCATCACCCCACACCGGCCATCCCACAAATTTACTTACATGGGAGGGTGGCCGGGAGCGGGGCAGATAGCATCGGTGCTGGGGGTCTAGTGTCTAGTGCCGCACGCCAGTGTCGGGTACAGCTGGGCAGCGTCTGAGCGGGCACATGCGCAGTCTAATCCCGAAATCCCGGCATTGGATACTCCAATCCCAGGATTGAAATCCCAGTCATTTTGGGGCCAAATCCATGGATCCTGCTGATCCGGATCCCGGGAATGGCCGCCCTACTTTTGACCATGTTCACATTACACTGCATACAGGGGTTAATTCAGACCTGATTACTGGGCTTCAAGATTTCGGAGTCCAGTTATCAGGTAAATGCCACCCCACCGCCGCAGCATCCGCATCCCCCCCACCCATGTGCACAGCTATGAATGCGATCGCAGCCATGCACCTGAGCGGAAATCCATTCAGAATTCACCATGGTTTTCCCCTTTCATCGCAGCATTGAGTCTAGACTTACTTAATGCTGCGGAGGCCGTGGGGAGAAGGAGGCCGCTGATGACATCTGCGGCCCTCACTCGCAACGGTCAGTGAACACCTGCATTTTCTGGGAGACTCCCAGAAATCGATGCATTACTGCACCTGAACGCCCGTAGGGTGTCAAGCCGTCGGTGTCGGGGAGGACCAGTGCCCGAAGGGAGACCTGAAGTGATATCCATGCTAGTGAGCCTGCAGCCTTCGCCAGTGGTCATTGTTTTATATCTTGTGGTAGCCAGCCCACACCGGAGGACTCGGAGCACTTCGGTACGGGCACTACATTTAAAAAAAAGTTTTTACAAAGACTGACCACAGGTTTTTAATAAACGATATTACACTATCAGGCTCCCCCTCTAGTTTTGTTTTAGATGGAGATGTTGTAAGGAGCCCACGGGAATCGGGACCAGTCCTAAAAACATCAACGGACTAGTGTGTGTCCTGACACTAATGAATAGTGTCTATTTTAAAACGGACTTTAGGTGTCAGTGGACCTATATAATTTGTCTATACAGTATATATATATATATATATATATATATATATATATATATATATATAGACCAGTCCATAAGGGCGGCACCCATCGGTATTTAACAGCAAGGATTTGAAGACCACGCCAGTAGTGCAAGCTTTCGGATTTATTAATCCTTCGTCAGGCAGCAAACAAAAGTACATAGACATAGCATATAGTATACACGCTCACCTTATATGTGCTGTACAGAACCATTCAGCGTGCAGGGCTGGCACGGCGTCCGGAAGCAGGTCACCAGAAGGACTTCCGGATCGCTCCGTCTGTCACTTCCGGGTAGCTGTCCGGACTCACGTTACCATAGATACCCTACAACAACTGTCTGGTATATAATATGAACATAAAACCACCACATATATTAAAAACATCTTGTAAATGTAACAGTTACATATACATCAATGATCGAATTCATAGCAGGTAACAACATAATTAATTCTACATACTGTTCAATGCCCCAGCCGGGTACATATCAATTAGTTACGTGTATATAGCATAATGCAGGATCACTTTTAATTTAGAAAAATATTCAGATTTAATTGGTCATTAAGACCTCTTGGTTTCACTGTGTCGAGAATGAAAATCCATTTGGATTCGAGACGAAGCAATTGTTTATTTCTATCACCTCTTCTTTTATTAGCGGGGACATGGTCAATTATGATGTGTCTAAAATTAGCCATGTTATGACGGGCTTCAAAGAAGTGCCGCGCCAAGGGCTGATCCGACGGCTTCCCTTTAAGTGCATGTCGTATGGACGTGCGATGCATCGCCATACGTTCTTTGAACGCTCTCACAGTTTTCCCTATATAGCAAAGGCCACATGGGCACTTTACCATATAGACAACGTATGAACTGTTACACCCTAAAGGGTAACGAATAGAAATTTTTTTCCCGGAATGAGGGTGAAAGAACCATTTGGACGAGATCATATGCCCACAAGTGGTACATCCCGTACATTTATGGCATCCAGGGCTTCTTACTTGTCTTAAAGGATCAAATTGAGCAAGGGGGGTAATATCTGTATGCACTAGCCAGTCTCTAAGGTTTTTACCTCTGCGATAACTAGACATAATTTTAGTTTTTTTGAGTTTAGGTAAATCTCTGTCTGTCGTTATCATGGGCCATAATTTTTTAGTGTGCTGATGTACCTCTTTGCTTGCTACATTAAATTGTTGAACCCAATGAATAGTGTCCTCTGTCGATTTTTTAACAGAGCGTGTGAGAGTTTGTGAGCGATCAATTAAGGCTAATTTAGTTTTAGCAGATGTCAGGGTTGCTTGGGAATATCCCCTGGCCAGAATTTTTTTCTCCATGTCCCCAATTACTTCATTCAAGGTTATAGGGTTGCTTACTATTCTTTTAGCTCGTAAAAACTGTGAGAATGGTAGGCTGTTGAGGGTACTAGTAGGATGAAAACTTTCAGCACGCAACAAAGTGTTGCGGTCTGTAGGCTTTACATATAAAGTAGTTTCTATTTTATTATCCACAATTTTGATCAGCACGTCTAGATAAGGGATTTCTTCTAAACTTTTGTTAAATGTAAATTTAATTGGACAATCCCATAGGTTAATTTCGTTAATACGCATACATAGATCTGAAGGGTCCCCTTTCCATATAATTAATATGTCGTCTATGTAGCGCTTGTAACAAAGAATTCTATCTCTTAAATCTCTGCTGAAAAATGCCCTTTCTTCAATCTCGAACATATAGGTGTTCGCGTAGGCTGGTGCGACGGGTGATCCCATCGCACACCCGCTCACTTGCCTATAATAGGCATCATTGTAATAAAAATAGTTCTGTTTCAAGATGACATTCAGCAAAGCAGAGAACAAGTTTATAGACGGCCCAGAGTAAAGTGGGTTGTTTTGAATGAGCCTCACCACAGCATCGATACCACCAGCATGTGGGATGCTTGTGTATAAGCTCACAATGTCTAAAGTGAACAACCAGGTATTATTAGGAACAAATCCAAAATCATCCAATAAAATAAGCAATTCTGTAGTATCTTTCAAGTAGGTCGGCCGATCCTGTACACACGGTTGTAAATGGAAATCCAAAAATTCAGCTATATTAGAAAAAATAGAGCCCCTAGCTGATATAATGGGGCGCCCTGGAGGCATCTCTAAATTTTTGTGGATTTTCGGTAGTGTGTACAGGATCGGCACCACCGGACAATCTGTAATTAAATAATCACATAGTCCCTCTGAAATATCACCATCTTTCACAGCATTAAGAAGTAATGTATCCAAAAGACATTTATATTCATCGGTAGGGTCACCCAGCAGTTTATGGTATACAGTATGATCAGACAGTTGTTTCTCAATCTCAGCGCAGTACTGTACTATACTTTGGACCACCACACCTCCACCTTTATCCGCCGGTCGAATTGTTATATCTTTATATTCGCTTAAATTTTTTAAGGCAGACCATTCATTTTTAGTTAGATTATTATGATATGAGCTCTGAGATGCTTGTGTATTAGATACCTGCACATCCAGAGCCCTGATAAAACCAATAATCGATGGGTTATGTGTGGTAGGTTCAAAGTTAGATTTTTTGTGAAACCGTCTGTCTACAATAGGAAGTTCACTATTGACATTCTCTCTAGCAGCAAAAAATTCTTTTAATTTCAATTGTCGATTCAAGTATTGTACATCAATTTTCCATTTAAGATTATTAAAGGAATTTGTAGGGACGAAACTTAGTCCTTTACTTAGAACATTTGTCTCATCCTGTGTTAGTATATGGTCGGATAGATTATACACCAAGTTCAAGGTTTCCGACCCTTCCCTCTTGTGTTCTTTGGTTTTGTTGCGGGATCGCCCGCCCCTTCTGGTGCGTTTTTGGCGCGGCCTGTCCCCCTCCTGGTAGTTACCCCTAAAGGGGGCTTCCTCATAGCTGTTTAATCAGAGAATTCCTCCGATGAGGACTGGGCATCATTGCCAAAGGCAGCACGGGTTTTATAAGCTCTTCTATTATAGGGTCTCGAATTATAGGACCTAGTGGGTCTTTCACTATTCCCAGATAGCCACCTGTACACTTGGAAGTCCGTATAATCACGGTTAACCGTTTCATATTTTTTCTTTTTAAATGCCACCAGTTCTTTCTTATAAGCGGCTACTTGGTCATTCAATTTAGTGACCCAATTTGATGTTACATCCTCCGCAAGTGTTTTAAGGTGTATGTCCTCATAGTCCTTGATTTTTTTACGTGTCCCCTCTAACTCACGGCTAACCTCTTCTATAACAATTGTCATTAAATCAAATGAGCACTTGTTGCAGACCGCAATCCATTTGCGACAAAAATCTTTATTAAATCGACCAATAGTGGGAGAAAGACCCACTAGGTCCTATAATTCGAGACCCTATAATAGAAGAGCTTATAAAACCCGTGCTGCCTTTGGCAATGATGCCCAGTCCTCATCGGAGGAATTCTCTGATCAAACAGCTATGAGGAAGCCCCCTTTAGGGGTAACTACCAGGAGGGGGACAGGCCGCGCCAAAAACGCACCAGAAGGGGCGGGCGATCCCGCAACAAAACCAAAGAACACAAGAGGGAAGGGTCGGAAACCTTGAACTTGGTGTATAATCTATCCGACCATATACTAACACAGGATGAGACAAATGTTCTAAGTAAAGGACTAAGTTTCGTCCCTACAAATTCCTTTAATAATCTTAAATGGAAAATTGATGTACAATACTTGAATCGACAATTGAAATTAAAAGAATTTTTTGCTGCTAGAGAGAATGTCAATAGTGAACTTCCTATTGTAGACAGACGGTTTCACAAAAAATCTAACTTTGAACCTACCACACATAACCCATCGATTATTGGTTTTATCAGGGCTCTGGATGTGCAGGTATCTAATACACAAGCATCTCAGAGCTCATATCATAATAATCTAACTAAAAATGAATGGTCTGCCTTAAAAAATTTAAGCGAATATAAAGATATAACAATTCGACCGGCGGATAAAGGTGGAGGTGTGGTGGTCCAAAGTATAGTACAGTACTGCGCTGAGATTGAGAAACAACTGTCTGATCATACTGTATACCATAAACTGCTGGGTGACCCTACCGATGAATATAAATGTCTTTTGGATACATTACTTCTTAATGCTGTGAAAGATGGTGATATTTCAGAGGGACTATGTGATTATTTAATTACAGATTGTCCGGTGGTGCCGATCCTGTACACACTACCGAAAATCCACAAAAATTTAGAGATGCCTCCAGGGCGCCCCATTATATCAGCTAGGGGCTCTATTTTTTCTAATATAGCTGAATTTTTGGATTTCCATTTACAACCGTGTGTACAGGATCGGCCGACCTACTTGAAAGATACTACAGAATTGCTTATTTTATTGGATGATTTTGGATTTGTTCCTAATAATACCTGGTTGTTCACTTTAGACATTGTGAGCTTATACACAAGCATCCCACATGCTGGTGGTATCGATGCTGTGGTGAGGCTCATTCAAAACAACCCACTTTACTCTGGGCCGTCTATAAACTTGTTCTCTGCTTTGCTGAATGTCATCTTGAAACAGAACTATTTTTATTACAATGATGCCTATTATAGGCAAGTGAGCGGGTGTGCGATGGGATCACCCGTCGCACCAGCCTACGCGAACACCTATATGTTCGAGATTGAAGAAAGGGCATTTTTCAGCAGAGATTTAAGAGATAGAATTCTTTGTTACAAGCGCTACATAGACGACATATTAATTATATGGAAAGGGGACCCTTCAGATCTATGTATGCGTATTAACGAAATTAACCTATGGGATTGTCCAATTAAATTTACATTTAACAAAAGTTTAGAAGAAATCCCTTATCTAGACGTGCTGATCAAAATTGTGGATAATAAAATAGAAACTACTTTATATGTAAAGCCTACAGACCGCAACACTTTGTTGCGTGCTGAAAGTTTTCATCCTACTAGTACCCTCAACAGCCTACCATTCTCACAGTTTTTACGAGCTAAAAGAATAGTAAGCAACCCTATAACCTTGAATGAAGTAATTGGGGACATGGAGAAAAAATTTCTGGCCAGGGGATATTCCCAAGCAACCCTGACATCTGCTAAAACTAAATTAGCCTTAATTGATCGCTCACAAACTCTCACACGCTCTGTTAAAAAATCGACAGAGGACACTATTCATTGGGTTCAACAATTTAATGTAGCAAGCAAAGAGGTACATCAGCACACTAAAAAATTATGGCCCATGATAACGACAGACAGAGATTTACCTAAACTCAAAAAAACTAAAATTATGTCTAGTTATCGCAGAGGTAAAAACCTTAGAGACTGGCTAGTGCATACAGATATTACCCCCCTTGCTCAATTTGATCCTTTAAGACAAGTAAGAAGCCCTGGATGCCATAAATGTACGGGATGTACCACTTGTGGGCATATGATCTCGTCCAAATGGTTCTTTCACCCTCATACCGGGAAAAAATTTTCTATTCGTTACCCTTTAGGGTGTAACAGTTCATACGTTGTCTATATGGTAAAGTGCCCATGTGGCCTTTGCTATATAGGGAAAACTGTGAGAGCGTTCAAAGAACGTATGGCGATGCATCGCACGTCCATACGACATGCACTTAAAGGGAAGCCGTCGGATCAGCCCTTGGCGCGGCACTTCTTTGAAGCCCGTCATAACATGGCTAATTTTAGACACATCATAATTGACCATGTCCCCGCTAATAAAAGAAGAGGTGATAGAAATAAACAATTGCTTCGTCTCGAATCCAAATGGATTTTCATTCTCGACACAGTGAAACCAAGAGGTCTTAATGACCAATTAAATCTGAATATTTTTCTAAATTAAAAGTGATCCTGCATTATGCTATATACACGTAACTAATTGATATGTACCCGGCTGGGGCATTGAACAGTATGTAGAATTAATTATGTTGTTACCTGCTATGAATTCGATCATTGATGTATATGTAACTGTTACATTTACAAGATGTTTTTAATATATGTGGTGGTTTTATGTTCATATTATATACCAGACAGTTGTTGTAGGGTATCTATGGTAACGTGAGTCCGGACAGCTACCCGGAAGTGACAGACGGAGCGATCCGGAAGTCCTTCTGGTGACCTGCTTCCGGACGCCGTGCCAGCCCTGCACGCTGAATGGTTCTGTACAGCACATATAAGGTGAGCGTGTATACTATATGCTATGTCTATGTACTTTTGTTTGCTGCCTGACGAAGGATTAATAAATCCGAAAGCTTGCACTACTGGCGTGGTCTTCAAATCCTTGCTGTTAAATACCGATGGGTGCCGCCCTTATGGACTGGTCTGTATGAAATTATTTGGGGCTTGTGCACCGCGGTAGCTGTGATTGTTTTACCGATCAGGAGGGTGCCGGCTAATTGGACTTCTATATATATATATATATATATATATCTATCACAAAAGAGTGACCCCAAGTGCGCCCTTGTGGTGTGAGCAGCTACTCTAAAACCCCCCCTGTTAGTGGGAGGCAGTAATAGAAATAGAGAAAGCAGGGATTAGAGAGCGCTTGAGCCACCAGCTCAGATTTCCACCAATAGCAGTTAAATATAATGCAATACAATTAGTAATCGTAAAACCAGAGTGTATTTTTATTAAAAAAAAAGAAAATTTCTCAAATATCACATCTGGAGATGGTATTTCTTTTGGAAACGTATAGTCAACAACCCAACGCGTTTCGTCTTTACAAAGACTTCATCAGGGGTTTAACAATATTCATAATTATAACGCTTGTACCGGCGTGTATTTTCTTCAGTACTCCATAAGTCCTAATATTTTCCTCAAAGGGGTATCAAAGGGAACGCAAGCAATAGAGCGTAATTTCTTCCAAAAGAGGGAGGGCTGAAATGACTTTCCCTTCACAAGTGGGATACTTTTTGTATCAAAATGTATCTATGTGGGGCTTAAGGGTGCAAAGTATCGATCACTTTCTTCAACCAATCAACTAGGGCACGGGCCAAAGTTTAACTGATACCTTGGTCCAATTTAAAACGACTATCCAATACAGTTTATCCAGTCCGACCAAGCGATTTTACATGTCTACTGTCCGCTGATTTAAATGAATATGAGACTGTGGAGTGGAGAATCAATCACAGTTCAAATTCTGATCTGTGTGGAGCAAATAGGAACAGAACTGTCAGTTCTGTTCCTATTTGCTCCACACAGATCAGAATTTGAACTGTGATTGATTCTCCACTCCACACTGTCTCATATTCATTTAAATCAGCGGACAGTAGACATGTAAAATCGCTTGGTCGGACTGGATAAACTGTATTGGATAGTCGTTTTAAATTGGACCAAGGTATCAGTTAAACTTTGGCCCGTGCCCTAGTTGATTGGTTGAAGAAAGTGATCGATACTTTGCACCCTTAAGCCCCACATAGATACATTTTGATACAAAAAGTATCCCACTTGTGAGGGGAAAGTCATTTCAGCCCTCCCTCTTTTGGAAGAAATTACGCTCTATTGTTTGCGTTCCCTTTGATACCCCTTTGAGGGGAATATTAGGACTTATGGAGTACTGAAGAAAATACACGCCGGTACAAGCGTTATAATTATGAATATTGTTAAACCCCTGATGAAGTCTTTGTAAAGACGAAACGCGTTGGGTTGTTGACTATACGTTTCCAAAAGAAATACCATCTCCAGATGTGATATTTGAGAAATTTTCTTTTTTTTTAATAAAAATACACTCTGGTTTTACGATTACTAATTGTATTGCATTATATTTAACTGCTATTGGTGGAAATCTGAGCTGGTGGCTCAAGCGCTCTCTAATCCCTGCTTTCTCTCTCTCTCTCTCTATATATATATATATATATATATATATATATATATATATATATATATATATATATATATATATATATATATATACATACATACATACATATATATATATATATATATATATATTCCACCAACATGGAGATAATAGTTTGAGGGTAGTGCGACGTACAGCTATTATTGTGGCTGTGGGAGAGGTTACCGCACAAAAACTACCCGGGACTTACTCATCCTCTAAGACACGTCCCATTGACTCTAATTGGAAGCTGATCTTGGTCTGCGCCAGTGCCTGTTATAGCCTCTTGGGTATGTGCTTCCCTCTATATGGTTACTTTCATTTTGTTACAGTAGTTGCACTTCATTTGTTTTTATGTTAAATTTGCAATCAGAGAATTTTAAGACAAGAAGTTTGGTGGTTATACTGTCTACTAGACTAGAGTTACTGTACATTTTGGGGCATACCGGAAAGGCAGGGGTTACAAATACCGAAAAGTTTTACAATTCACGCAACCTTATCAGTTAGTGGGGGAGTTTATGGTCGAAACCAGTTGTTCCCATTTCTTGTACATGCAGGGGGTGGACAGGAATTCTGAGGATAAAGGAAAGGACAGGAAGTTGGAGAGTGTGAGCGGAACTGAGACGGAGGCCCAGGCTAGTGTCCAGGGATGACAGTCCATGGTAGGGCTGCGGAACAGGCAGAAAGACACTCCCCTGGCCTTATGGAAAAGAGAGCAGCGGGTAAGGGTAGCAGTAGGCAGAGATCAGTGGATGGAACAAGCAGGATGAGAGGTGTGAGTCTAGGGAGAGGACAATCTGGGTCAGTGGTTGGAAACCACGTGGCGTGAGGCCCCCCAGCATCGAGGCCATAAGAGATCCCCGATAGATACAGATGGAGCCGATCTCATCCGAGCAGCAGAGATAACCCATAATAAAGGTGAATAAGCTGACCAGGTATTATGCACATAGGCCCTTATTCATGTTTCTGCGCAAATGCTATTGCCATTTTCTAGTAAGTGACTGGTAAGGTTAGTACAGTAAGTGAAGTGGATACCCACGGAGGCCATTTTACTCATTTGCAATTGCATACACATTATGTAGGGTGAGCAAGGGGTGAGCAGTTTGAGCTCTATTCATGTCTTGGTATGTACCTAGGGCAGGGCCGGTGCAAGGCTTGACATCACCCTAGGCAAATCTTTCGCAACCCCCCCCCCCCCCCCCCCCCTAAAAAAAAAAAACCTGTTCTCAGGTAAAATGGTCTCGTACATGCATGCTTATATACAAATAAACTGCATCCGTATATCGATACCCCCCTCCTCCCCAGCCACAGAACATTTTACTACTACAACCCTGGGTAGTGACTCCAGGCAGCCACTACTCCAGGTGCTGCACCAACTCTAGAAAGAACATAATACCGCTGGCTGGGTTGGCGGGGGTTACTGCTTCAGCTTCTGCTGGTTAGTGCTGCCGCCGGTCAGGTCGTCGCAGCCGCTGGCGGGAGGTAGTGGACCCCGCTGCTACCGCTGATCACCTGGTGCCGCTGCCCCTGGCCGGAAGGTCTCCATTGCTGCAGCTGATTCCCTAACGCCGCTGCCACTGATGAGGGGTGAGCAGCTGCTACGCAGCGGAGGAAGTGTTTCCATTCCTCCTGCTCCCCCACAACTATGGAAAAAAATAAAAATAAAAAACAAAGGCGCCGCTGCCGCTGCCCGGAAGCCAATGGTCTCCGTTGCTGCAGCTGACTCCCTAACGCCGCTGCCACTGATGAGGGGCGAGCAGCTGCTACACAGTGGAGGAAGTGCTTTAATTCCTACTGCTCCCGGCCACAACTACGGAAAAATGTTTAAAAAAAAAACGATGCTTAATTTAAATGTTAAATATTGGGCTGAAGAAAGGGCGCCCTCCAGTGGACAATCGCCCTAGGCATCTGCCTAAAGCTGCCTAATGGTAGCTCCGGCCCTGACGTAGGGTTACCACCCATCTGGGATTACTCCGAACAGTCTAGTAATTAAGCCGGGTGTCCGGAGTCTGGACAGGTGGCGTTCCCAGTCTATACAATGTCCGGAAACAGCGCTGCCACTAGGGTAAGGGGAGAGAAGATGCACCGCCGCTGGAAGTTGGGACACAGGAGAGATGAGATAGCCGCAGTGCAGACCTGTCGGCTATTTCAAATCTCGCGGTTCAGCAGCAAATTGGGAGTGGCTCCTGATTGGCTGTCAGACCACGGGCTGGCGCAAGATTTCAAATACCCAGTGAGCAGCCAGGTCGGCGGCTATCTCTCCAGTGTCCCGGCAGCTTGGGCTGCAGTTGCCTGGCTGCCTGCCGCCGCACGCAGCCCCCCTTGGCAACTAGCATTAATAAAACTCCCTCTTGGCAATGAGCATTAATTAAACTCCCCCTGGGCAATGAGCATTAATTAAACTATCCCTTGGCAACGAGCTTTCATTAAACTCACTCAACCTTCGCAACCTCCATTTATTAAATTCCCCCTTGGCAACGAGCATTGATTACACTCCCTTCTATCAACAGGTATTTGCTCTCCTTCTTGGCAACAGGCATTTGCACTCCCCCTTGGCAACAGGCATTGGCATCAAGCATGAAGGCCCTGTCATCAAGCAAGAAAACCCTATCAATTAACATGTAGGTAAGCGGCACTTATATGGCATAATATATAATAGCCATTACAGTGTGTGGTATACTGTATGTAATGGGCATTATGGTGTTTGGTATAATGTGTATTGGGAATTACTGTGTGTGGCATCATGTGTAAAGGGCATTATGGCATGTGGTATTCTATGAAATGGGTGTGTGCCGTGTAATAGCCATTAAAGTGTAAGTTTTCGGCACGCATCTTTGGCATGCATTGTCCCAGATGTCCCAATTTAGAAAAAAAAATTGTAGAGCCCGGGCATAACGTGTAATGGACATTATGGCATGTGATATAATATGTAATGGGTGTGTGATGTGTAATGGGCAATACTGGGGGAACATTTTTTGGTGCGTACTGACTGTATTGTCCGTATTGTAAAAAAAGTTGTAGAGTCCTGGCATAACATGTATTGGGCATCATGGTGTGTGGTATAATGTGCAATGGGCATCATGGTGTGTGGCATAATGTGTAATGGGAATCAAGGTGTGTGGCATGAT
This sequence comes from Crinia signifera, assembly GCF_055691185.1. NCBI lineage: Eukaryota > Metazoa > Chordata > Amphibia > Anura > Myobatrachidae > Crinia > Crinia signifera. The sequence goes on along the minus strand of NC_139223.1, from coordinate 166,802,290 downwards.
GTGTAATGGGAATCAAGGTGTGTGGCATGATGTGTAATGGCCATTACAGTGTGTGACATAAAATGTAAGTGGCATTACGGTGTGCAAAATCAAAAATTGAAATGAAGCAAAGGTTGGGTCAAGCGGCAGGGCTAGTGGTGGGTCAATGGGTGGGCTGTGGGTGTGTCGAGGGGCCATCCACTGTCCGGGAATCTCTCAACACAAAGGTGTACCTCATATACAACCACCTAATATGCAGGAATTTGTACATGAAAAAAAAAAACAGACAATGGGGATATTCAGACCTGACTGGATGGCTGCGAAATCGCAGTTCGGGGATTATCGATTGACTGTTCATGCGTATGGATTGTAGCGTGCATGCGCGAGGCTGTCCTATGATAAAATCTGACATCCCAAACGTTTTCTGGGAGTGTCAAGGACAACACATGTGTGCCCAGGTGCGATATCCGGGAGGGCGTCTGACATCAGCTCCGCCCCCGATCAGCCTGATTCTATCACAGCTGCTGAGTAAGTCCTGGGCTATGCACAGACTACACACACTGGGGAATCATTACATGGTGAGTGGCTTTTATCTGGGAGTGTCTGGGATAATGCAGGCGTGGCCAGGTTTGTGAGGGGAAGTCATGTGACATCAGCTCCGCCCCCGATCAGCCTGATTCTATCACAGCTGCTGAGTAAGTCCTGAGCTACGCACACACTGCACACACTGGGGAATCATTACATGGTGAGCGGCTGTTATCTGGGAGTGTCAGGGATAATGCAGGTGTGGCCAGGTGTATGAGAGGAAGTCATGTGACATCAGCACCGCCCTCGATCAGCCTGATTCTGTCACAGCCGCTGAGTAAGTCCTGGGCTACACACAGACTGCACACACTGGGGAATCATTACATGGTGAGCGGCTGTTATCTGAGAGTGTCAGGGAATACGCAGGTGTGGCCAGGTGTACGAGGGGAAGTCTTGTGATGTCAGCACCGCCCTCGATCAGCCTGATTCTGTCACAGCCGCTGAGTAAGTCCTGGGCTACACACAGACTGCACACACTGGGGAATCATTACATGGTGAGCGGCTGTTATCTGGGAGTGTCAGGTAATACGAAGGTGTGGTCAGGTGTTATAGGGGAAGTCATGTGACATCAGCTCCGCCGCCGATCAGCCTGATTCAATCGCAGTCGCCTTGTAAATCCTGGGCTACGCACAGACTGCACACACTGGGGAATCATTACATAGTGAGCGGCTGTTATCTGGGCGTGTCAGGGATAATGCAGGCATGTCCAGCTGTTATAGAGGAGGTCATGTGACATCAGCTCCACCCCCGATCAGCCTGATTCTATCGCAGCCGCTGAGTAAGTCCTGGGCTACACACAGACTGCACACACTGGGGAATAATTACATGGTGAGCGGCTGTTATTTGGGAGTGTCAGGTAATACGCAGGCGTGGCCAGGTGTGTGAGGGGAAGTCATGTGACATCACCTCCACCCCCGATCAGCCTGATTCTATCACAGCCGCTGAATAAGTCCTGGGCTACGCACACACTGGGGAATCATTACATGGTGAGCGGCTGTTATCTGGGAGTGTCAGGGATAATGCTGGTGTGGCCAGGTGTGTGAGGGGAAGTCATGTGATGTCAGCTCCGCCCCCGATAAGCCTGATTCTATCACAGCCGCTGAGTAAGTCCTGGGCTACGCACAGACTGCACACACTGGGGAATCATTACATGGGGAGCGGCTGTTATCTGGGAGTGTCAGAGAAAATGCAGGTGTGGCCAGGTGTTATAGAGGAAGTCATGTGATGTCAGCTCCGCCCCCGATCAGCCTGATTCTATCACAGCTGCTAAGTAAGTCCTGGGCTACGCACTCACTGCACACACTGGGGAATCATTACATGGTGAGCGCTGTTATCTGGGAGTGTCAGGGATAATGCTGGTGTGGCCAGGTGTGTGAGGGGAAGTCATGTGATGTCAGCTCCGCCCCCGATCAGCCTGATTCTATCACAGCCGCTGAGTAAGTCCTGGGCTACGCACACACTGGGGAATCATTACATGGTGAGCGCTGTTATCTGGGAGTGTCAGGGATAATGCAGGTGTGGCCAGGTGTGTGAGGAGAAGTCATGTGATGTCAGCTCCGCCCCGATCAGCCTGATTCTATCACAGCCGCTGAGTAAGTCCTGGGCTACGCACAGACTGCACACACTGGGGAATCATTACATGGGGAGCGGCTGTTATCTGGGAGTGTCAGGGATAATGCAGGCGTGGCCAGGTGTATGAGGGGAAGTCATGTGATGTCAGCTCCGCCCCCGATCAGCCTGATTCTATCACAGCCGCAGAGTAAGTCCTGGGCTACACACAGACTGCACACACTGGGGTATCATTACATGGTGAGTGGCTGTTATCTGGGAGTGTCAGGTAATACGCAGGCGTGGCCAGGTGTTACAGGGTAAGTCATGTGAGGTCAGCTCCGCCCATGATCAGCCTGATTCTATCACAGCTGCTGAGTAAGTCCTGGGCTACACACACACTGCACACACTGGGGAATCATTACATGGTGAGCGGCTGTTATCTGGGAGTGTCAGGTAATACACAGGCGTGGCCAGGTGTATGAGGGGAAGTCATGTGATGTCAGCTCCGCCCCCGTTAAGCCTGATTCTATCACAGCCGCTGAGTAAGTCCTGGGCTACACACACAATGGGGAATCATTACATGGTGAGCGGTTGTTATCTGGGAGTGTCAGGTAATATGCAGGCATGCCCAGGTGTGTGAGGGGAAGTCATGTGACATCAGCTCCGCCCCCAATCAGCCTGATTTTATCACAGCCGCTGAGTAAGTCCTGGGCTACACACACACTGCACACACTGGGGAATCATTACATGGTGAGTGGCTGTTATCTGGGAGTGTCAGGTAATACACAGGCGTGGCCAGGTGTATGAGGGGAAGTCATGTGATGTCAGTTTCGCCCCCGTTAAGCCTGATTCTATTACAGCCGCTGAGTAAGTCCTGGGCTACACACACAATGGGGAATCATTACATGGTGAGCGGTTGTTATCTGGGAGTGTCAGGTAATATGCAGGCGTGCCCAGGTGTGTGAGGGGAAGTCATGTGACATCAGCTCCGCCCCCAATCAGCCTGATTTTATCACAGCCGCTGAGTAAGTCCTGGGCTACACACACACTGCACACACTGGGGAATCATTACATGGTGAGCGGCTGTTATCTGGGAGTGTCAGGGAATACGCAGGCATGGCCAGGTGTGTGAGGGGAAGTCATGTGACATCAGCTCCGCCCCCGATCAGCCTGATTCTATCACAGCCGCTGAGTAAGTCCTGGGCTACACACACACACTGCGCACACTAGGGAATCATTACATGGTGAGCGGCTGTTATCTGGGAGTGTCAGGTAATACGTAGGCGTGGCCAGGTGTGTGAGGGGAAGTCATGTGATGTCAGCTCCGCCCCCGATCAGCCTGATTCTATCACAGCCGCTGAGTAAGTCCTGGGCTACACACACACTGCACACACTGGGGAATCATTACATGGTGAGCGGCTGTTATCTGGGAGTGTCAGGTAATACACAGGCGTGGCCAGGTGTATGAGGGGAAGTCATGTGATGTCAGTTTCGCCCCCGTTAAGCCTGATTCTATCACAGCCGCTGAGTAAGTCCTGGGCTACACACACAATGGGGAATCATTATATGGTGAGCGGTTGTTATCTGGGAGTGTCAGGTAATATGCAGGCGTGCCCAGGTGTGTGAGGGGAAGTCATGTGACATCAGCTCCGCCCCCAATCAGCCTGATTTTATCACAGCCGCTGAGTAAGTCCTGGGCTACACACACACTGCACACACTGGGGAATCATTACATGGTGAGCGGCTGTTATCTGGGAGTGTCAGGGAATACGCAGGCATGGCCAGGTGTGTGAGGGGAAGTCATGTGACATCAGCTCCGCCCCCGATCAGCCTGATTCTATCACAGCTGCTGAGTAAGTCCTGGGCTACACACACACACTGCGCACACTGGGGAATCATTACATGGTGAGCGGCTGTTATCTGGGAGTGTCAGGTAATACGTAGGCGTGACCAGGTCTGTTGAGGGGAAGTCATGTGACGTCAGCTCCGCCCCCGATCAGCCTGATTCTATCACAGCCGCTGAGTAAGTCCTGGGCTACACACACACTGCACACACTGGGGAATCATTACATGGTGAGCGGCTGTTATCTGGGAGTGTCAGGTAATATGCAGGCGTGACCAGGTCTGTTGAGGGGAAGTCATGTGACGTCAGCTCCGCCCCCGATCAGCCTGATTCTATCACAGCCGCTGAATAAGTCCTGAGCACACAGACTGCACACACTGGGGAATCATTACATTGTGAGTGAGTTATGAATGGATTTGCTGGTAATTGCAGGGCTGGATTTCACTGTGGATGGGCCTCATCGCTGGGCTCTACAAATTAGCAGCTGTGCGATCAGGTCTGAATAACCCCCGATAATCACACTGAAAAGTTGCTAAAGTTTGAACAGCACAAACAGCGAGAAATAGGTCCTCAGGCAACTTTCCCCGGCTGTCCCATGAGGACTATGATACTGACACAACGTCCCTCCTGCTATGTCAGGACGAGCGGTTCTATCAAAGATGAACAAGGGAAAACGTCTTCCAATCATTTCCCTCTTGTGCAGCCGAGGATACGAAACATTTCCCAGCTTCTACAAAGACTGTCAATAAAGCACATGGGTAACACAAGGGAACGCAATGTAGTAAGCAATGGATAGGAGTTCAAGACGTGTAAATCGATAGGGTTCTGATTCTAACCTAGAGAACTGGAATAAAAGTGATTATGTCTGTGGAGCTTTAATAATAAATAAGGGGTTATTCGATCAATTGGTCGGTTTCAGCGCCATCGCTGCTATGTACACATTTTATACATGGATTTTCTGTTTAGGATGCAAAGGAATATGGCATTTAGTAATGTATACACACTGTAAGGTTAGAGTACATTGTACATATTGAAGAGGGAAAGCATCTGATACATATATGTTGCTACATGTTTGTATTGGAATTTGTATAATTATTTACATTTTTAGATAATAATAATAAAAAAAATACGTTTTCTAAGCTACACTTGATTGCAAAACGGAACACAATTGGAGACAGGCAGATAGAAAGGTGATGACTGGGTGCTCCATGGACTGCAATATAGATCTTGACACACCCCCGTGTCGTACCCCTCTGCTTCTGTAGCAGGAACCTGCAGATCTTACTAGAGAAGGCCGCTGCCTCCTTGTTTGTTTGGGGGTGTACATTTTATGATGGTCCTTCTCATAGTAGCAAAAGCCAGGACCGCAGTCAAGTAAATTTGTGGGTCCCGGCCACAGCAGCGGCAATACAATAGCCCCACAGACCCCCCAGCGCCCACAGTTATACAGTGCCTCTCTGCTACCGCCACTGCTTTTGCCATCAGACGCCTCTTGTGGCATTAGAATCTTTTGCATCCATTTTGGGGGTTCGTTTATCCTGTGGCGGTGGTGGTGGAGGGATCCAATAATTTTAAGCCAGGAGGCCAAGTTGCAGTATGTTCTATTACGTGTACAGCACTGACTCCAGCCATGATGGTGGAGAATGGGAGGCTGATTAGTGTAAATAACAAAGAACTACACAACGTTCCTGATGCACTTGGGAATTGTGAGAAGATGGTAGGGACTATTCAGAGCCCTGCGATCAGGTGTACGCCGGCCCGCCAGAGTGAAATCACACCCTGTGTGAGTGTACGAATCGCCAAGCAAGGCTTGAGAAAATAATGCAGGTCTGCGATTAGCTGCAAATCCATTTGGAAGTCGCTCACCATGTAATGATCCCCAGTGTGTGCAGTGTGTGCATAGCCCAGGACTTACTCAGCGGCTGTGATAGGATCAGGCTGATCGGGGGCGGAGCTGACATCACATGACTTCCCCTCACACACCTGGCCACGCCTGCGTATTACCTGACACTCCCAGATAACAGCCGCTCACCATGTAATGATCCCCAGTGTGTGCATAGCCCAGGACTTACTCAGCGGCTGTGATAGAATCAGGCTGATCGGGGGCGGAGCTGACATCACATGACTTCCCCTCACACACCTGGCCACGCCTGCGTATTACCTGACACTCCTAGATAACAGCCGCTCACCATGTAATGATCCCCAGTGTGTGCAGTGTGTGCATAGCCCAGGACTTACTCAGCGGCTGTGATAGGATCAGGCTGATTGGGGGCGGAGCTGACATCACATGACTTCCCCTCATACACCTGGCCACACCTGCATTATCCCTGACACTCCCAGATAACAGCTCTTTACCACCCCAAATGCCGTCTTCCTGTCATTCACCACGCGAACAGCCAGCAATCACAAAAGTAACAGGATACTATCACAGGACGGCCTCGGGCATTCACACTATGAGCCATATGAACGCGCAATCTATCGATAATCCACCAGCCGGCGAATTTGCAGCCGTGCCATCAAGTCTGAATAACCCCCTATGACCGAGTGTCCGAACTGCTCACCCAAAGCCAGCAGCAGATGAATTGTGCAGCTCAGGGGCGTAACTAACTATTTAGCGCCCCCCCGCCGCACGTTTATTCGGCGCCACCCCCCCCACACACACACACCTAACCTGCCCCCCCTTCTTACCCGCGGACTGCGTCTCGCCCGGCTCTCTGTCGGGACCTTCCTGACGTCACGGTCCCGGCCGGCTCCTGCTGCTACAATGAAAACGGACTCTTAGAAAATGGCTGCCCCCATACTGCAGACAGAAAACTGTCTGCAGTATTGGGGCAGCCATTTTCTAATTGTCAGTTTTCATTGCAGCAGGAGCCGGCCTGGGACCGTGACAGTCAGGCAGTTCCCGGCAGAGAGCCGGGCGAGACACAGACCGCGGGTAACTATAGCCCCGCAGCCCCCCCAGGGGGCGCCCCCAATTTCTCTGCGCCCCCCCCCGCCACCGCGGGGGCTGCGGAGCTATAGTTACGCCACTGGTGCAGCTTGTGTTTGTGAACAGGGGACTGCTGGGCGCCTGGGCAAGTTGCTGGACTACCGAAGGGGAGAAGCAGCAACGTGATGATTAAACTGCACTGTATGTGGGTACTGGCAGTCTCACTTTATTGGCATTTTGTTTTTAACACTTAAGGCTGAACATAGTCGAAGTTCTGGCAATGAAACACTTCGGGAGTGTTGAGGAAGAGAGAGGGCGAACATAAAAAGTAACCATTGAAAAGAAAGTTTATAAAAATTTCCATCTTTGCATAAAAACGGAAGTCTGACAATTGTGAATCCGAACGCAACTCCTGTATTTTAATGTGACCCCTATCTGGCCACTGCTTGCTAGCTTTGCATACATAATAACTCCGCTGAGAACGTGCTACGGCAGTTCTCACTATGGGATTCTACTCCACAGCGATACGACGGCTTATTTGGAGAAAATGTTCTTTGATTATCTGTAAGCATTAAAAAGCAAATATTCCCCGCACATCGTTACTTAATTATATGTAACGTTCTAAAATGATTAAAAAAAAACGAATGTTCCACTCCAATAAAAACACAGTTAATCTTAATATAGACTGTTCTTTTAGCACCTAATAACTTACCAATATATTACTTTTTTTCTGGTCAATTAGCAGATTGGCTTTAAGGCCCATTTACCCTGAAGGGGGAAACAGTGAACTTCTGGCTGATTATTGAAACAAATTACTGCAAGATGTTTATCTGGAAGCCGGGGAACCTTTAGGGATGCGAGAATCAATTTCTTTCAGTGCAATTATGTGAGTGCGATATTGACAGAGAAAGCGCAGAGTCATTTAATTACAGTTGCAGTCATTTATCATTTCTTTGAGAAGGAGGTTAATAAATTACGTCTCCAAAAAGGTCTTCTGTAGTAAAACCAAGACTGATACCCGCACGGCATTAATTCTAGCACATAATAACATCCACCTGGGACCGGGTCATTATATCATATCGTAATAGATCATTTCTTCACTTCAATGGAGTCAATGCACAAGCATGGCCTGACTGCTGATCCAGGGGAAACCCCCACTGTATATGCTGCAGTCAGATCTCAAAGCAGGATTTTATTGGATATCCAAAACATGTGACTGCCGATAGCCAATTGGAAAAACCCAAACTTGCAGTAATTTTGGCGATAAAAACCGAGTTAATCCGAACTGCAAATCTTAGAGTGTTACCTATGGTGTTTTCATGCTGTGACTGCCAACATTGGGGTAGGCTCATGTGTTGTTGGCGGCCCCTGCTGGTCATCTATGGTAATTGGCGTCCATCACAGTTCTTTAGTAAACAGGTAAACACATCTTATATTGCCATGTGGTCCTCTAAAGGTTCGGGTTTGGACGCCTAAAATACAGGGCGGTATTCAATTGTTTTTCACCAGCATTTCAGCTCCATGTCCCTGAGGGCGCAGTGATCACAAATGTGCAAACGCCTGGCTAACCCTGACCATAATTTCAGCGATATGTGCAAAATAATAGATCAATTGATTAATCACTCCACGATATCCCGTCACTTTAGACAGAAGACTGGGCACAATGTAACAATTGAATACCACCCACAAACTTTGAACACACTTTTATTGCACCTCCAGAGGCTGGCTGTACAAACGGTGTAATGGGCATCTATCGGGGAAACAATTGAATAGCTCTGATAGACACCCATTGTTTTAGACGACCAGCAGCGGGCAGGTGTCACATATGAATTACCCCTATTGACCAAAGGTATATGGATGTTTGGTTGACAGTGTCTTGACCAGGCATTCCCAACCACGGTCCTCAGGGCACACCAACAGTGCAGGTTTTGTAGATCTCCAGGCTTGAGCACAGGTGACTTAATTAGTATCTGAGGGATTCTGATTAAACCATCTGTGCTGAAGCCTGGATATCACTAAAACCTGCACTGTTGGTGAGCCTTGAGGACCGTGGTTGGGAAAGCCTGGTCTAGACCATGGGTCTTCAAACTGCGGCCCTCCAGATGTTGTGAAACTACAAATCCCAGCATGCCTTGCCATAGTTTTGCTATAAGGGAGTGTTAAAACTGTGGCAAGGCATGCTGGGATTTGTAGTTTCATAACATCTGGAGGGCCACAGTTTGAAGTCCCATGGTCTAGACCCTTGATGGCTAACCTTGACACTCCAGATGTTGTTGAACTACACATCCCAGCATGCTTCAGTTTTGCTATATGACCAAGTTAAATCTGATGCAGAGCATGCTGGGATGTGTAGTTCAACAAAAGCTGGAGTGTCAAGGTTAGCCATCAAGGGTCTAGACTGTCACAGGGTCGACATGCACATTGACAAAGTTCAACACATTTTTTGGAAGTTTTTATATTTTAGCGACGTGGACTCAGATTCCGAGCGGTAACGTTTGTCTAGTACAGCGGTGGTGGAGCAAGGTACATGGCCTAAAAGCAAGTGAAGCAAATCATGTTAGGGCATAGATCCACACCCCTTCATGGCACTGTACTAAAAGCCCCCACCAGGAGGGGGTCTGACACAGAGATCATACATGTAGCACGTATGATGTCCGGGTCCGATCCGTACATGCTATTTTGGCTTATTGTACCCGATTTTTCATCCTGACCCTCCGGAATCCCGACACTTTCTCCCTCCGTGGGTGTCCACGACACCCCTGGAGGGAGAATAAATTTGCGTGCCGAGCGTAGCGAGGCACCGGGCCCGCCGCGTGGAGAGCGCACCGAGCCCGCAAGGGGGGGGGGGAATTCACGTCCCCCCCTTGTCTGGATTTCGGCGGTCGTTATTCCGGCGTCGGGATTTTGAACGCCGGGATCCCGACCGCCGGGATTTCATACTGAATCCAAAACAACAACCAAGAATGACTATAATAAAATACTAGACTATCAATGATCAAAGAATGTGGAGAATTCCTATAGATTATGATAATGGTTCCGTCAGAATTAGGGTTTGGGGATGTACCTGCATCACATCTTGGAGAGTTAAAGTAGAGAAATTGCTCATAGCAACCATATCAGCTTCAGTGATCTTTCTAGCACGGCCTGTACAATGACAGTTAGAGGCCGATTGGTTGGTAGGGGCAATTCTCCACTTTACCTCTCTCCAAGATTTGAGACAATTCCGAGATCTCGTCACCTGCTGGCAATAGATAGAGTGGTTGTCCTGCTTTGCACATATTGCTAGAACTTTAATACAAAACCAATATTATTGAATCATTATTACTTACCCCAGTCATTTACCTTTTTTTTTAAGAACGTTTGCCCTGAAATCCCAGAAGGGAGATGCGACCCACCGTCGGGAACATCTGCCGCACTCCGTCTCATCAAAGATGCGCATCTGGCTCCGGCGTTATAGTGTCGCCACTTTTAAACATGTATCAAACTGATACATTTATTCCAAGCGTGAACTTTTCAACCTCTTATTTAGCTCGTTTTATGTGAAATCGCTGTTCTCATACTGCAGTAACTTTATATGTATTATATATTCTACTTTATGAGATGAGAGTTACTGTGCAGATGAACTCTGGGTTAGTTCCTGTGTTGCGGTGAGACTGCAACACTGGGGAAAATGTAAGAGCCGGTGGCGTGTATGCATCAGCATCACCTGCGAGTCCGCCCAATGTTTTACAGGGGCATTCATTTTAAAACAGAAGCAGGTTTTGCCTTTTAAACGATCTGTCAGACTCGTTGGGATCACGCCGATGCCGGCAAGTTGCGCACCGTTACTTTTACACTCTGAGTTTCAAGTTGGCAGGTCTGATGACACAATGGAGAGACGGGAGTTGAATTGGTGGCAGTACTCAGGTCTCCCATCATTATGGTAAATCACAGTATAAGTAATGGTCATGATTCGGAGATGAACACTAGTGCCCGTGCGTCTGCGAATGTGTACGCAGTGATTGTGCTTTATGCAAATTAAGCAGAAGATTTGAGATTGAGATGGTGGCATCGGGGTGTTTGGAAGTCCCAGAAGAGCAAAGATGCAGCACTGGTGCAGTCGATTATCAACGTTCCGAATAATCCTAGGGATGCGCAGCATGGCAGCCAAAAGTAAGATGCCAGAGCCATTGAAGCTACGTACAGGATGCAGACAGAGACGCGCCCTGAAAACCGTCATTACACGCCTACGTTATTTTCCACCACTTTCCATAGCGCCTCTGAAACGGTCAGTCCCATTAGCCACTGAGCAAATAAATCCTGCGACCGCTGTCACATGACCATTGACGCACATGCGCAGTGAGACACTATGGATTTTATAGTATAAATAACAGGACAGATTGTTTGGTCTTATCTATATGTAGCAAGTGCGGAGGCCTTTTATTGCTGAAGAAAACAATTCTATTATACAGCTGAGAAACATTTATGAATAGGCAATGATCCGTTTATTGTTTAATAAATTCCCTTTCAACAACATGAGCGTCTAATATACATTTGTTTAATCTGCAACTAGCGAGCCGCCAGCTATCCACCTGCGCACGTTCCCGTATCTTGTCTGAAATGCTTAATGGACTCTATGATTTGGGAGCGGTTACACGTAGATTTTCCAGGAGAGAAGAAGAAGTGCCGAGCGAAGCCAATTTGCCTGCATTCCTTCATCTTTGACGTACACATTCATCATGTTGTACGCAGGGTCTGATTATAGACGAGATTGCACCTGATTACTGGAACTATTTATCTCTCCTCCTGGAGCTCCTTCCTCTGCAGCTGGTGAATTCGGGTCTCCGCAGCCCTCTGAACAATGTCCAAGCCTTCCGTGTCTAGGTCCTTCAGCAGCAGCAGCACCGCATTCACGATGTTATTCTGAGGATATTAAACAATAAATAAAAAGATAGATAACGGTGTAGTCTTCGTGGTTAAATATTAATAGTGTTTATTAATAAAAACAAAATTGAAAACAGTTTTATTATCTTTCCGTCCCACAATCTTAAAACTGGGTCTACAGAGTATTACTGAACAGCGGGTTTAAAAGCTGACGATTTACTGTAGCTCTGAGCACTGTACGTAACACATTAATTGTGAAAAATGCGGAATCAGATTTGTGGTGCAGTTGCTGTATTGCTCTTTCTATTCTAAATCCATCGGCCGAAATATATCCCTTAACAGTTGGATGAGATGAGAGATGTTGCCCTCCCATGCACAGTAAGACTCTCCTCCAGTCTCCAAACCGTCAAGCGTTCCCCATCATGTTCCAGACCCACCCACATAACCTTCATAAACCTCTCCTATCCAATCACATCCCCACTGTACAGTCCTGAGATATACTCACTTATTCTCTCTCACTTTTCCATCATCCCGACCCCAGGCCAACATTGCGGGGTCACTGTATCAAACAGCCCACCAAGAGCCTCTGTAATCAGGTGGCCATAATAACACCTATCCTTGTGTATCAATTTAGCTATAGAGTGTAAGCCTGCGAGCAGGGCCCTCTGGCCTCCAGGTCTGTCTGTTATTACCCAGTTTGTTCTATCACGGTTGTGTCCGATAAAGAACAACAGAATTTGCTGCGCTGTATAAGAATCTTTAAATAATATCAATAAATATAATAATTTTACAGGAAGCAAACTGCTGCCAACGTACAGTAGGCGAGGGATTTATAGATCATCATATTGTGCGGTATGTACTGTCCAGAATGCAATAAGTTAGGTCGTAACAATGACCGGTTGGGAATAATCTATTTACCAGGGATTACATTGTTCGTGTGGGTTATATAACCAAGTCAAGCACCAGACAAGTCATAGCACCCGAAATACAATACAAACACCAATTTCTACGCAGCTGAGTGATTATTGCAGTCACGCTGTGCACCTTCCGCGATGGCAGTGAGGGACTGTCTGGATCTCTACCTCGACAAAAGGAACTTCCCTTCACATGAAGGAATTTGATTACAATCCTTTATTACGAACATTTCACAAAATAAAAAAGATAATTTTTGAATAGCGACAATAACAAAGACCTAAAATCAGATACAAAGGTAAGAAAGAATCTGGTTTTGGGGGAAGGGTTTTGGGGCTCAAGATGTAATTAGTGTTGGACAGTAACTGCAGACCAATGATATTGGCGGACAGGGAAATGAACAACGATATATTATGTAAACCGTTTCCCTGAGAAAGTAAATAATGTAACCAGGTAAATTACCTTTTTCTTCTTGCTGACATTTGCCTCCATTGGCGACGAGAAAGGTGAAAACTTGTCTCTGGGGAGCGGTTTCATTCCCAGCTGTTCACGGATTTTGCTTAGAAAACACAAAATAGTCATGTAACATCTACGCAAACGTCTGTGTGACACTAATACCACATCATGCCGACATCTCTAATGTGTCAATATGTAATTCCGCAGTTCTAGCAACTAACAGGTAAGGATTTAACTCCTTCACTGGTAATCCCAAGAATTTTCCGGGCTATGCCTTAATGCCCAGAGTGGCAAGCCCCGAAAATTCTCGGGATTCCCAGTGTTTAGCGCCGAGCAGCGCAGTGCTGCCCGGCTCCCTCCCCTCCGCCGCGCCTCCTCCTACCCCCTCCCCTCCGGCTTTTGTATTGAAGTCCCCGGCACAGGCTTATGACAAGCCGGCTGCCGGGGACAGGGACGGGGTGCAGGTCCGGGCAGCGGCTGATTGACAGTTCAGCAGCGCTGCCCGGACCCAGGGAGGCAGTGGTGTTTTTTTTTTTAAGGGAGCGCTCCCCATAAAAAACTCGCCCAGTGGGGAGCGCTCCCAAAAAACCCCACCACTGAAGGGGTTAAGGATGCGATCCAAAACGTGAAAAAAATCATGTCGACATTCCCATTGTTGACCTAATGTTTTTGTCGACTTATTTTATGTGTTAACCTAATGTATATCGGCCCAATGACCCATACAAATATATGATTATACGAGGACATCTGATGTGAATGATCCCCACTTGTTAGAGATCACCATGAATGAATTATTATTATTGCATTTTAATATAAAATAAATGTCTATGCTATGGAATTAAATTGCAATAATATATAAAAAATGTGTTTCTTACATATCTATTGGTGGTTAGATTGGCGAATACCAGTCCTGTGTCTTCTTTTTTATTTAAGACACAGCGCTGAGGTTCTCTTTATATACAATTGCTTTGGGATTTCGTAAGGACAAATCCCCTACATGGCTCAGTGAGTTCGGGTGATTACGCACTCGCGATATCGCTAATGACCTTATTTATGCTTAGAAAGGACGGAACTCAATTAAGCTCCTTCCAGTCCGTACACGGAATTGAGGCTCAAATTCATTTCGATGTCGGAACGAATGCCCGTCGCTCTAGTGTGTGCCCAGGTTTAGCTCAATGTGGCACTGGATCTTTACCATTGGTTATATGTATTTTGCATGTAATTGGTTTATGTGAATTACCCCAGCGTGCATTGTTATAGTGGGATGTGTCTGGGCTGGTCCGTTCGGCCTTATGTGCCGCGAGGGCTGACTGAGGGACGCCCGGATCAGGACTCTGTGAGTGTCTGTGTGAGGGCCTAGAAGTGATCATCAAAATGTTATAGTTTACACAGGAGCGTTTATTACATAACTGTGAGTACTCTTACACGGATGTTATTTATGTTCTGCTATCACAATGTCATCGCTGGGGAACCTTTCTGTCATCTACTTTCACAGTAGGCCACTAGATTCACATGACATGATGCATTATGAGATGTGTGTGTGTGTGTGTGTGTGTATATATATATATATATATATATATATACACATACATACATACATACACAGACATACACACACACATATATACACACAGGGAAAAAAGCCGCACTCCCTTTGCTTGAAGTCACTGTATGCTGCACCAGGTGCCTTCCTCAGCCGTACCCCAAACGAGGGGTGGCACAAATAGAGTCGTTTTAGGCGGCACTCCGGCGTCTTTCACAAGAATTACATTTCTATGGGCTGCCATGCGCTCCTTAAAGCTTCTCTCAGTTTTCCCCACGTAGCACTTGCTACAGGGGCATGTAATCAGGTAGACCACATGTGTGGAACTACATGTCAAATAGTATCTAATGTGAATGGTTTTTCCCTGGAGGACTATCTTTTGAATAAGCTGTTTAATCAGCTGTGAATCTAAACTGTGATGCAGTCCTTTTATATGTATGTAAACTAATGTCTTTAATGTTTTTTTTATTAGATGTGCATTTATAGATATGCTGTGTTTTTTGCTGTAATGTTTGTGGACATTTTTGTATTGATATGCACTTCATTCAACGTAATAGACACAGTGTATCACCTGTTCAACACAGGTGTCTTAATGAAACCTTCACACCCTCTGACAAGGAGGAGCTTTGTTCACTAGGATGTGGCTATATATTGCATGTTTGTATGAGAAAATTTATCCTGATGACGAGCATTAAACTCGAAAGATCTTGATGAAAATTGTGTGGTCCTAATTCTTGTGAAAGACGCTGGAGTGCCGCCTAAAACGACTTATATATATTTATATACACACACACACACACACACACACACACACACACACATACAAATAATATAGATAATTAAAATCGGCCACACAATATCCTACACTTGGCGCACTATAAGTGCTTGTTATCTGCGAGGCTTCCTCCATGTTCTGTGTATGTTATATTATGATTATAAGCTATTACTTTGTCTCTCGCTAAGCTATGTATTATCACAGCCGGCACTTACTTTGTCTCCTCCATGCTGAAGTTTAGTACGTCGTTTTCAGACTCCGCTGTGACTTCCGGACAGTTCTGCTCCGTCGCAGGCTCTGCGTGGCCGTTTTCTGTGTTAGCAGAGTCAGCAGGAGGAGCGGAGATCTCCTCGCCTTCCGCAATGGCCTTAGACACCTCCTCCGCCGTCACGGCTGCCAAGGAAGAACGTGCAACATCAATAATCTACAGTAAGTACAACTACAAATGGTAAATAACTCCTACTCTCCAGGACTACAATCCACATCATGCGCTGCTAGTCTGGAGGCGTACTGGTGTAACTTGTGAACCCACTTTATGCCAGAAGAGAAGGAGTTAATGTAAGTATACCGGCAATCTTTCCTGCCTGTCTGCCCTATGCAGGGAAAATGCTGTGGCCGGTGGTATGGAAAGTGCCATTGAAATCCCTTTCCTTGTGTCACACAGCACAAACCCCCTTCCTTGTGTCACACTGTACACAGACACCACCTTCCTTGTGTCACATCACACAGACACCCCCTTCCTTGTGTCACACTGTACACAGACACCTCCTTCCTTGTGTCACACTGTACACAGACACCCCCTTCCTTGTGTCACACATCACAGACACCTCCATCCTTGTGTCACACTGCACAGACACCTCCTTCCTTGTGTCACACTGTACACAGACACCCCCTTCCTTGTGTCACACTGTACACAGACACCCCCTTCCTTGTGTCACACTGTACACAGACACCCCCTTCCTTGTGTCACACATCACAAACACCTCCTTCCTTGTGTCACACTGTACACAGACACCCCCTTCCTTTTGTCACACATCACACAGACACCTCCTTCCTCATATCACACTGCACAGACACCTCCTTCCTCATATCACACTGCACAGACACCCCCTTCCTTGTGTCACACTGTACACAGACACCTCCTTCCTTGTGTCACACATCACACAGACACCTCCTTCCTTGTGTCACACATCACACAGACACCTCCTTCCTTGTGTCACACATCACACAGACACCTCCTTCCTCGTGTCACACTGTGCACAGACACCCCCTTCCTCATATCACACTGCACAGACACCCCCTTCCTCATATCACACTGCACAGACACCCCCCTCCTTGTGTCACACTGTGCACAGACACCCCCTTCCTCATATCACACTGCACAGACACCCCCCTCCTTGTGTCACACTGTGCACAGAAACCCCCTTCCTTGTGTCACACTGTGCACAGAAACCCCCTTCCTTGTGTCACACTGTGCACAGACACCCCCTTCCTTGTGTCACACTGTGCACAGACACCCCCTTCCTTGTGTCACACTGTACAGACACCCCCTTCCTTGTGTCACACTGTGCACAGACACCCCCTTCCTTGTGTCACACTGTGCACAGACACCCCCTCCTCGTGTCACACAGACACCCCCTTCCTCGTGTCACACAGACACCCCCTTCCTCGTGTCACACAGACACCCCCTTCCTCGTGTCACAGACACCCCCTTCCTCGTGTCACACAGACACCCCCTTCCTCGTGTCACACAGACACCCCCTTCCTCGTGTCACACAGACACCCCCTTCCTCGTGTCACACAGACACCCCCTTCCTCGTGTCACATTGTAAAATCCCCCCCCCAGTGCCATAATACGTAGACATGCCAGTTCTTTTTATTGTGCATACAGGGTAAATTGCTTATGAATCTTGCAGTTAATAACTGGCAGTTCTATTCAGACATTGCCAGTCAGGCTAAGACGTTCCCTCCTCCCCACTAGGCATTTGCCCCCTGCCTAACTGCAGCTAGCTGGTGTAAAACTGCTCCTTCTAGCTAGAATGGATCCCAGCAATAAATGAGGATTTCTATCTGAAACAACACAGAACAGTTTTATTTTATTCCTGTCTGCTGAACACTAGAACTGTTCAGAGCACTACAATCCGTGTACTGTATTTACAGATGGCTGGTGCCACCTACAGATCACCAGGGAAATGGTACCCGCACAGTAATGCCAACTGCAAGATATATAGGCAGCTCCTGTACGCATGGACTTGTACATTAACAGTGGTAGAAATTCAATTCTTACTGCAAAGAAATATATTCTGAAATGGGAAAACAAAGAGAATTATGCTGCTTTCCCACTGCAGACCCGTTTTAAGTTACAGGTAATCTTAAACGGTATTTAGCATTCCCACTGCAGCAGATTACAGTTTGAAATGCCATTTAAGTCCCATTCCCATTGCAGGTAAAACGTTTTAGCTCTTCAAAACGTTTTTACAGCATTGGTGTGCAGTGGTGCTAGTAATATATACATTGCTGGCCTGTGCCAGCAATGTATATATTACTGGCTGATAATTAATCATTGGTGTGCAGTGGTACCAATAATATATACATTGCTGGCCTGTGCCAGTAATGTATATATTACTGGCTGATAAATAATCATTGGTGTGCAGTGGTACCAATAATATATACATTGCTGGCCTGTGCCAGTAATGTATATATTACTGGCTGATAAATAATCATTGGTGTGCAGTGGTACCAATAATATATACATTGCTGGCCTGTGCCAGCAATGTATATATTACTGGCTGATAATTAATCATTGGTGTGCAGTGGTACCAATAATATATACATTGCTGGCCTGTGCCAGCAATGTATATATTACTGTCTGATACTCCGTTACTGGCTCCGTGTTCAGCGGGGGGGGGGGGGGGGGGGGGGGGGGGGGGGCGGGGCGAGCAGGTCTCCGTGTTCAGCAGGCGGGGGGCGTGGCGAGCAGGACGGGAGGGGCGGAGCGCCCAGCTTGTGTGGCCGGGCGGGGGAGCAGGACTGCCGGGCGGTGATTGACAGCGGGACGGCGCCGGTGAGCGACAGCGGGACGGCGCCGGTGAGCAGCGGTGAGTATATGACGCTGCGGGCGGGGAGGGGGGTGGCAAGGGAGAGAGCAGACAGCTGGACTGAAAGCCGCGCATCTTTCAGCCCGGCTGCTGTATACAGATTCAGCGATGATGGCTCAAATATGAGCCATCCTCGCTGCATCTGCTGGTAAAACCGTTTAAGAGGCATTCCCATTGCCTCTTAAACGGTAGATTACTGGCTAAAACCCTGCTCTGAAAACGGGTTGAAATACCGTTTAACTTTAAACGGTATTTCAACTCTTGCGCTTTCCCACTGCAGCCTTAAACAGTATTTTGCCCTCAAAAATCGGCAAAATACCGTTTTAAGGCTGCAGTGGGAAAGGGGCATAAAACACGTTACTACAAACTTCAACAAATATATAGAAGTTCTGCGCCTGACGGACTGCTGCCAAATAGTGTTCTCCTGGGTCTACCACACCCACAAAACATCTAATACAGCATCGGAGAGCACCACATGGCGATGTCCACCCATCCCCAACACGTTGACTGCGACTCTGTCCTTTACGACCAGATCTACATATATCTTCAAAGACGCCAGTACAGCTCCCTACAGCTTCTAAGATAATAGGGCCCATTTTCGAGGCCAGTACTCATAAGCGTACTTGTGTATTACAGCGGCGCCCCCCCGATGTACATCGTACGATGAACGTATCGTATCGCATCGCATGCCATGCAACGCGATTTTGACCCCCTATACGATTAAAAATCGTATCAGCACCCTAAAGGGTGCTTTTGAGCACCCTAATGGGTGCTTACAATGTTAAATGCACCCCCACGCCACCCCCCCACTATAAAAGTGAACCCGAAGCGTGGCGAGCGCAGCGAGCCCGCGAGGGGCGGCGGTACGCGTCCTACGACCTTTTCATACCCCCACTTTCCACGTCGGCGTGGAGTTGAGAATAGAATAGTGTGGCGAGCGCAGCGTGCCCCGCGAGGGGACACGGATACCTTCACAGGTAAACGCGTCCCTTCGCGGGCTTCACAGGTATCCGCTGCGCTCGCCACGCTTCGGGCTCGGTGGCTCGCTGCGCTTGCCACACTAATCTGTTCTCAACTCCATGCCGACGTGGATAGTGGGGGTATAAAAAGGTCGGAGGACGCGTACCGCTGCCCCTCGCGGGTTCGCTGAGCTCGCCACGCTTCGGGTTCACGTTTATAGTGGGGGGGGGGGGGCGCATTTAACATTGTATGCACCCATTAGGGTGCTTATACAATGTTTAATCGCATCGTATGGCATTGTATGCCATGTACAATGGCATACAATTTCAAAATTGTATGCCATCGTACACTAACTAACGACATCGCGTCGCATCGCATACCATCGCATGCGTTATGGTATGCGATGCGATGGGCAACGGCAAAATACACAAGTACCCTCATAAGAAAGAAAAGTGGAACGTGTGATTCTGGAACCAGTGAAAGGGACAGGGTGTATCCATTAAAGAACCCTTTTATGTGACCATAGGGCCCAGTTACAAGGTCAGTAGTGTTCATTCTAGCACGCGCCAACTATGACAAAGAGAGACATCGTCAGTGCACATTACCCTGGTTCTGCAGAGCATTATATAACGTGCTCCGCATACAGTACAAGACAGAGGGACATCGGCAGTGCACATTACCCTGGTTTTGCAGAGCATTATATAAAGTGCTCCGCATACAGTACATGACAGAGAGACATCGGCAGTGCACATTACCCTGGTTCTGCGGAGCATTATATAACGTGCTCCGCATACAGTACAAAAGAGTGGGACATCAGAAGTGCACATTACCCTGGTTCTGCGGAGCATTATATAATGTGCTCCGCATACAGTACAAGACAGAGGGACATCGGAAGTGCACATTACCGTGGTTCTGCGGAGCATTTTTAAAAGTGCTCTGCATAGAGTAAAATACAGAGAGACATCAGCAGTGCACATTACCCTGGTTCTGCGGAGCATTGTAATACCTGCTCCACATACAGTATAAGACAGAGAGACATCGGCAGTGCACATTACCCTGGTTCTGCGGTGCGGAGCATTGTAATACCTGCTCCACATACAGTACAAGACAGAGAAAATTTGGCAGTGCACATTACCCTGGTTGTCGAGTTTGTGCAGATTGGGCAGATTCCGCAGGACGGTCATCCTGTACCGGTGGGGATCGGGACAGCAGCACGGGTTCTCGGACAACCACAGGATCCGCAGTTTGGGCAGCAGCTTCAGGTAGTAGACCTCGCTCAGGCTGCTGACGTTGTTCTTCCGCAGGTACAGCTCGCTCAGATTCTGGCAGTGGCTTATGGGCTCCAAGGTGGAAATGCTGTTTACACTGGGAACAGGTGCAGAGCAACAATTTACAATTTGCATTATAGAGTTTCTATATTTACCATTACATATTGATGAATAACAATGTTTGCTTGGCAATATTCACACCTATTTTGTCAAATTCACTTGGCAGTCAAAGGGTTTAAAAAAACGTCAGGATATTAACTCAAATACATACAGTATGCTTCCTCGTTACATGAAATAAGGGCAATTATCCAGTTTCTTGCATACACAAGCCCCAGATACAGCAAGCAGCGACCAGACGTACTCTGTGTTATAGGAGATATCACCCACCTCAATGTTATAACTTCAATGTTTGGAATTTCCTGAAATATAGAGATCTGTAAAATATATAAGGAGCGAGCGTCACAGGATGAAAGCAAGCGTTCAATACACAATAATACGTGGATTTACACATCAAAAGCAAAAGGGACCATTTTACTCAGCTGTCAATTAACCAGTGGGGGAAAGCTAGATCAATAGGAGAGTAATGACATAATGGGGTGCGATTCACATCACATTAGTGTACGTCTGCACATCTGCTCCGATCCCGGACCCCCCGGTGCAGGGAACTGTATATGTAACATGTAGCTGGATTGCCAGGATAGAGACGCGTTTCAAACTTCAAGTTCCGGGGAAGAAGAGACACAAACTCCTCTTACGTCCAACTCTTATTTATCTCATCTGTAACCCTTGTACAAGCCAATAACGCAGGATGCGGTTTACAGCCTGGCGAACGAGAAGCCAGCAGTCAGAATTACGACTCAGGAATATCGTCTTCTGGGCAGAACACCTGCGCTGGAATTCCGACATTGATGAGGTTGTGAATGCTGGAATCCCGGCTGCCAGCATCTACAACAGGGCTGGGCAATTGCGGCCCTCCAGATGTTGATGAACTACACATACCAGCATGCCTTGCATCAGTTTCAGCATGGCCACATAGCAAAACTAATGCAAAGCATCCTGGGATGTGTAGTTCATTAAGATCTGGAGGGCCGCAATTGCCCAGCCCTGATCTACAATGTAAGTATGCAGGGAGCGGTAGCAGGTAGAGGAGGGGGGGGGGGGGGGGGGGGGACGACATGAAGACGCAGTAAGACGCAGACATGAAACATTAAAAGTATCACTTACGTCTGTAAGGCGGCTTCCCCTGAAACACAACAAGAAACAATTGTAGGTTGTTGTTTCAAATATATATTTATATATACACACACACTAATCTGTTTCCACAAGAAAATGTATAACTATGAAATCTGTTCTCTATAAATCCTGGGGCCGTGATTTCTGTACCGTCAGGTCCTTACATATAGTCAATTAAAATGACACCAGGGGCGGCTCTGTGTATTACACCGGGTACCAGACACAGCTATATATATATATATATATATATATATATATATATATATATATATATATATATATATATATATATATATATATATATATATATATATATATATATATATATACACACCGGTATATATAACGCTGGGCACCAGGGGCAGCTCTGTGTATTACACCAGGCACCAGTAGAGGCTCTGCGTATTACACCAGGCACCAGGCATAGCTCTATGTATAACGCTGGACACCAGGGGGGGGGGTTCTGTATATTACAACGGGACCAGGGGCAGCTCTGTGTATTACACCAGGCAACAGTGGAGGCTCTGCGTATTACACCAGGCACAGCTCTATGTATAACGCTGGTCACCAGGGGGGGTTCTGTATATTACAACGGGACCAGGGGCGGCTCTGGATATTACATCGGGCACCAGGGGAAGCTCTGGATATTACACCGGGCACCAGGGGCGGCTCTGGATATTACACCGGGAACAGGGGCGGCTCGGTGTATTACACCGGGAACAGGGGCGGCTCTGGATATTACACCGAGCACCAGGGGCCGCTCTGGATATTACACCGAGCACCAGGGGCGGCTCTGTGTAGTACACCGAACACCAGGGGTGACTCTGTGTATTACACCGGGCACCAGGGGCGGCTCTGTGTAGTACACCGAACACCAGGGGCGGCTCTGTGTAGTACACCGAACACCAGGGGCGGCTCTGTGTATTAAACCGGGCACCAGGGGCGGTTCTGTGTATTACACCGGGCACCAGGGGCGGCTCTGTGTATTACACCAGGCACCAGGGGCGGCTCTGTGTATTACACCAGGCACCAGGGGCGGCTCTGTGTATTACACAGGGCACCAGGGGCGGCTCTGTGTATTACACAGGGCACCAGGGGCGGTTCTGTGTAGTACACCGGGCACCAGGGGCGGTTCTGTATATTACACTGGGCAGCAATGACAGTGACATCACCCCCATGCCCATCAGCAATGAGCAGCCCCGTGTCACCCAGTGCTGCCCCCTCCCCGTCACTCACCAGCAGTTCAGCTTCCTCACACTCTCCAGGTCAGAGGCCTTAGCCCGGGACAGGACCTGCTTCCGCGTCAGCTTCATGCCCTGTGTGCAGCGTCCCGGTACCGGAGGGAACGAGTCGCCCATCCGGTAACTAGGGCTGCACCGGCGTCTGCTTGGCTGGTCGCTAGGGGGCGTGGCGTACCGCTGTGCCGAGCTTCCTGCAAGCCTGGAGGCCGAATGCGTTCCGAGCCTCGCTCCGAGATCCGGCGGCCGATTGACAGCCAGAGCGACCATTCGGGAAGGTGATTGGGGTGTGGGTGGGAACAATAGGTCAGTGGCGCGACCATAGTTGCCAAGTCAGCTTGAAACAAGCGGATTTGGGCTTGTTTTTTTCGTGAGTCGCTTATTTTTTTTGATGGTTGCTTGTTGCTTGTTTTTGGGCTTATAATTTTTTTTAGTAGCTTGTTTTGGGCTTGTTTTATTTTGGGCTTCTCTGTAATTCAGTTATTCAGCACAGAGATAAGGGACAAACACAGGTGAGAACTAGGCTTATAGAAATGGTAATGACTCTCATTATCTATGTTGCGGCTGGTGTGTATTCTCTAGGGCTAATCTGATTTTAGCAATGATGCTTGTAGTAAGATTGTTCTATCTTTTCTTAAGATGTCCACACATGGTACAATTTATCCCGCTCACATCGCACAGCACAAAAAGTATGTGCTCACTAGATTGCATTGCAGCGCATTCAAAACGCATGCGATCTAGTACAAAACGTACATCGCCTGTCGCACCATGTATGGTAAATATTTCTCAGTGCGTACAAAGGACAATGTTCACTTGAGATTTTTCTTTAGAGAAAAAAATGAAAGTAAAAGATCTCATATTTGGGCAGATGTATGATGGCGCGCTATGGGGGAGAAGGGGAAATCAGTACATGTTATGTGCACCGATACCGCTTCTCCCCCATGTAAGAAGGAGCCGGTGTGCACAGGCCGCTATGTAAGGTAAATGTATGAACGGTCCACAGCGCTGACTGTTCCATCCCCTGCCGCTATCCGCTTCAACAGCTGCAGGGTGACGAAGCCCTATACCCAAACCAGTGACATCACTGTCCCTGCTGCTGGCTTCGGGCTGCGCTGGGATCTCACGTGAGTAGCGAGATCTCACGCATGCCCAGTACAGCCGGCCATGGGGAAGAAGTCAGCGCGCAAGTTTGTGTTCGCCCACTTCGGCAGACAAGATGTTAATACATCTTGTCGATGTCCCTTCCTGCTTTGCCTCATCAATGAGGCGAAGCAGGAAGTGTTATAGTATTCTTTAAAAGCCAGTTTTGTGCTGATAAAATATCATTGTAAATACATTACATGTAGATTGTATAAATAATACGTAAAATATCTACCTATCTATAGTCAAATGTAAGTTGGGCTTGTTTTGGGGCTTTTTAGGATTAGATTGGGCTTGTTTTGGGCTTGTTTTTTGGTCATCAGTTGCTTGTTTTACGTTTCAGAGTTGGCAACACTGGGCGCGACAGCTGCTTTCATGTTGCCAGCATGCACTGTGACAGGTTTAATATGCTCCAACAACAACTGGGCATGCTGGGATGTGTAGTCCCACTGCGGCTGAATTGCTACAGGTTACCTACTTATGTTATTGCTGTGCTGATAGGGGGCAGCTGACACCTCATTGATGGGCCCATCTCTGCAGCTGCTGGTAGCTGGTGCATGCACTATAAGGATTGTTGGCCTAATTCAGACCTGATCGTTTAACGGATCCGTTTGGGACTTAAACAGCACACATCGGATCGGATCGCATCCCTAGTGCATGCACTGCGATCTGATATGATGTGTACCTAGTACAACAAGTATGTGCAGCACATACTTTTTGTACCGTACTATGTGATGCGCGGGAGCGCGCATCACATAGTCCAGAACGGAGCCAGTCCACAACGGACTGTGTATGGGCTCCTTGATTCATACTTGCCTGGTAATATATGATTGCTGTCACCTGTGGAGAGCTGGGTAATGGAGCCCATACACGGTCCGTTGTGTACGGCTCCGTTCTGTACTATGCGATGCGCGCTCCCGCGCATCACATAGTACGGTACAAAAAGTATGTGCTGCTCATACTTTTTGTACTAGGTACACATCGGATCGCAGTGCATGCACTAGGGATGCGATCCGATCCGATGTGTACTATTTAAGTCCCAAACGGATCCGTTAAACGGACCGTGTATGGGCAGCTTAACTGATAAGAAAGGTGTCACCACAGGTGCTGGCAATCATACATTACCAGGGAAGCCCAGGAGCAGAGCATTGTGTCCTCCTGGAGACGGGCATGCTGGGAGGTATGGATAATGTATGATTGCCAGCACCTGTGGGGAGCTAGGTAACTGATAAGAAAGGTGTCACCACAGGTGCTGGCAATCATACATTACCAGGGAAGCCCAGGAACAGAGCATTGTGTCCTCCTGGAGAGGGGCATGCTTGAAGGTATGGATAATGTAGGATTGCCAGCACCTGTGGGGAGCTAGGTAACTGATAAGAAAGGTGTCACAACAGGTGATGGCAATCATAGATTACCAGGGAAGCCCAGGAACAGAGCATTGTGTCCTCCTGGAGAGGGGCATGCTGGGAGGTATGGATAATGTAGGATTGCCAGCACCTGTGGGGAGCTAGGTAACTGATAAGAAAGGTGTCACCACAGGTGCTGGCAATCCTACATTACCAGGGAAGCCCAGGAACAGAGCATTGTGTCGTCCTGGAGAGGGGCATGCTGGGAGGTATGGATAATGTAGGATTGCCAGCACCTGTGGGGAGCTAGGTAACTGATAAGAAAGGTGTCACCACAGGTGCTGGCAATCATACCTTACCAGGGAAGCCCAGGAACAGAGCATTGTGTCCTCCTGGAGAGGGGCATGCTGGGAGGTATGGATAATGTAGGATTGCCAGCACCTGTGGGGAGCTAGGTAACTGATAAGAAAGGTGTCACCACAGGTGCTGGCAATCATACATTACCAGGGAAGCCCAGGAACAGAGCATTGTGTCCTCCTGGAGAGGGGCATGCTGGGAGGTATGGATAATGTAGGATTGCCAGCACCTGTGGGGAGCTAGGTAACTGATAAGAAAGGTGTCACCACAGGTGCTGGCAATCATACATTACCAGGGAAGCCCAGGAACAGAGCATTGTGTCCTCCTGGAGAGGGGCATGCTGGGAGGTATGGATAATGTAGGATTGCCAGCACCTGTGGGGAGCTAGGTAACTGATAAGAAAGGTGTCACCACAGGTGCTGGCAATCATACATTACCAGGGAAGCCCAGGAACAGAGCATTGTGTCCTCCTGGAGAGGGGCATGCTGGGAGGTATGGATAATGTAGGATTGCCAGCACCTGTGGGGAGCTAGGTAACTGATAAGAAAGGTGTCACCACAGGTGCTGGCAATCCTACATTACCAGGGAAGCCCAGGAACTAAGCATTGTGTCCTCCTGGAGAGGGTAAGGTAGACAAGTATAGGCAAATATGTTCTCAAAATGGCCAAAACCATGCTTTGCTACAGGTGCAGTGGCAAACGCAGGATTTTAGAGGGGGTTTCCAAATGTAATCCAAAGTCTCTCACTCTGCAGCACATTGGAGTAAGTGCATTTAAGATGGTTGGAGGTGCTCCCCTAGTTCTGTACAACCAGCAACCCCCCCTGCGTTTGCCTCTGAGGTGGGGCAGATGTAACATGTGCAGAGAAAGATTGGGTGGGGTGAGTTCCATCTTCAATATAAATTGCAGTATCACAATAAAACAGCCAGCATTTACCCTGCACATAAACAATATAACCCACCCAAAGCTAACTCTCTCTGCATGTGTTTCATCTGCCCCACCTGCAGGGCAGCATGGTTTTGTCCATTTTGAGAACAAATTTGTCCTGCAATCAGGTATAAATTAGACCCTGTGTGCAGTGCTATCTGCCAGCAAAGGCGTACACAGGAGCCAGCACACAGGGGGTGCCCCAATGTGCGACAGGCTTAGGGTGACCAACTCATCCCTTTAATCTGGGACACATATTAATTACACAGGTTCTGTGGCTGACTTTCACCTGGTTTTAAACTGCCACACCTCAAGACTCCATTTTACCTGGTTTTAAACTGCCACAGAACCTGTGTAATTAATATGTGTCCCGGATTAAAGGGATGAGTTGGTCACCCTAGACAGGCTGCAATGGGACAACGCCCCCCCTTCCTTCTTCTGCCAGGTTATGAACTACCCCCACCTAGGTTGTGTTATCCTTTCAGTTCAAACTAAGTTTACCACTGTTTGCCCTAGTACCGCGCTCGCCAGCTATAGATTACCCAACTGACAAAGCTGGCACCCATTTGGAACCAGCAAACACCTTTCCGAGCATGGTTTGGTCCAGAAATAAGGGGATTCTAACACAATGATTCAGAGAGTAGAGCCTTCCACAAAATTGGCAATAAGAAGATATACAAAATTCAATATGTAGATTTGCCAAGAGAGGTAGAGAGAAAAAGAAAACTCTGGGTGGGGGCACTCTTCTATCACTGTTGCAAGTTTTGTTTTTGATACACTTTAAAATTTAATGTTTAATGGATATGCTCTAAAATAAAGTTCCTCAAAATATTTCCCCTAAGTGCGTGGGGCGCCGCAAAAATATGTGTTTGATTGGGTAGGGGCAAATTTGTGCCACCTAGGGAAAAGGAGACAACCGGTTTTTGTTTGGGGTTTTGTGATTGATCCTCATTTATCCTATGGTTTCACCATGGTGCTGGTATAGGTTTTAAGGATTGTAATCATTGGACCATTTTTACATAAAAAACGGTGGTCACCTATCGGGCAGACTGAGCTGTAATATGGTAACTCATAGGGGGCGATATAGTGCTACAGTTGGAGTTTGCAGGTTAGAGACATAAATAGCATAAATTCAATAGGCAGTGTGTAGATAAAACACGTTGGTCACAAATTAGATCAAGTAGATAATAAAGGTGGTAGCCACTGGACTGAGCCAGCGGTTACCTGGTGACCTGACCCGCCTGCGATGAGGTACTGGCGTCAGGTCTGCTGCTGTCTCTCTGTAGCGGTGTCCCTGTCTGAGCTCCTGCCCGGCCGGTCACGTGAGTGCACCACGTGATCGGAGTCCCGTCTGACGTACGTTTCGCGGTGCGCTTGGTCACAGGGGGGTGTGTGGAGCTGTCTACATCGTCGGAGTTCATTTATTTGTTGCGCAGCCAATCGGGCCTTTCTATGCTTGATAGGCATAGATATGAGCCTGTCAGGAGTGAACCTACTTTTGTGCCATGGACCAATGGGGAGCCTGATTACACGTGAACCCTCCGTGTCACAGCAAATGACGGAACGGGGCTTTGTTCGCTACAGCCAATGGATTGCTCTTGTTAGTAGGGCTTGTTTGGTAAGTAATGTTGTTTATTGTGGTGCGTATTGCACCCTATTGGTAGCGGTTTAGCTGGTATCGTATAGATGTCCCTAGGATTATGCTTTTAGTGCTTGTTGTGGCTGCATGTCAGGGACACTATTGCGCTGTGAGCTCATGTTATTAAGCTCTGGATCAGGCAGTGCCCCTGGTTCGTGTGTGTATGGTGCTCCTATTCTAGTACTGGCATATTCTTATTGTGCTGATATAACGCTGGCATGTACTCCGCTGGGTAAATCACTTATCGTGGATAATACCTAGCATGTTTAGTAATGGTAGTTCACTGTCCTGGTAGCTTGCAGGATAGGCATATTTAGTAGACAGTCCTTTATCATGTTGGTGATATGTCATGGATTACGAGTTATCCATATCACTATTATTAGAAGTTTAGGTATTTGGAGAAGGAGGATAAAAAGGGGGTAAGCATGTGTAGAAGGGGTCTACACTACTAGGGAAAGGGGGATGGGTTCATATTTACATATATACAGGGTGCTATATACACACATCCGGAGGATCATTTTTAGACCGAGGTCCAGATTATTTTCTTGATCTGGATTCTGTCCTTTTGGTAGCCGAGGAGAAAGCTCTGTAGGTTGGCATTTAGTAGGCAAACATGCGTAATCAATTCATTGTTGTGCCTATGATGGTCTGTCCAATGCTCACTTGGTGATTTTTTGGTGATTTTTTGGGGGTTGTTTGGTTAGTACTAGGGGGTATACTTGAAATCACTGGCTAGGAGTGCTTGTGGTTGTGAGTGAATGACAGGTGATTGCTGGTTACTGTGCAGGGGGTGATGGGGGGGGGGGAGGGGGGGGAAAGAGGGGGGGGAGGGGGGCGTGGGGCAAGGGGGGGAGAGGAGGGGGGAAAAAGAAGGAAAGGTGAATAGGTGAATATATTGTAAGATGATATAACTAAGTAATAATAAATGAGAGGACACCATATTTGGCTATAAATCTATCTTTATTAGTGTGAATATTATGAGCCAGGTGACCAATATTTTCTTTTACGACACCTGGTGTTCATAGGTGGTCTCTCATCCTATTACTTGCCAGGCCCAATGCTGCTTAGCTTCCAAGTTCGGTCGAGTTTGGGCGATCCAGCGTAGGTTTGGTCGTAATGATTGGTTAGCTCCGGCATGTTGCTCCAATGTGACTGTGCCAATAAGGTGATGACTAAAAGGTGTCATCACAGTGAGTGAGAACTCTAAAAAATTGGGTGAGAGAATAATATTGATAGGAGAGTGACATGACTTAATGGAGTGATGGTTATAGGTTGGTGATTGTGCCTCGGGGATTTGTGTAATTATCACAGAAATGCACCAAAGTTTATGTTTTCGTTCATCCCGGTCGGGTTTAGTGAGTTCAGTTTGAATATCCATTCACTCTCCTTTCTGAGGAGAGTGTTGGTGAGGTCCCCCCCGCGGATTCCAAGTGAGATTTTTTCCAGTCCCATCACTTTGAGACCTCTCCAGTCATTGTCGTGTTTGGTGTTGAAGTGGCGGGCGACTGTTGTTAGTTTTTTCATTTTTACTTTATCTGTTATGGCGTTGCGGATTGATCCGATGTGTTCCAGTGTCCTTTGCTTTAGCGGTCTTGAAGTCATGCCCACATATTTTTGGGTGCATGGGAATGTCAGGCAGTATATGACATTTTTAGTGTTACAATTAATGTAATCTTTGAGTTTGGTCTCTTTGCCATATCTGTCTGTGATGGAAGTAGTTTTGAGGATGTGTGGACAGGTTTTACAGGTGCCACATGGGTATGTCCCGGCCGTCCCTTCGTTCTTTTTACGTGATCGTTGGAAGTGACTAGAGACAAGGTGGTCTCTTAGATTTCTGGATCGTCGCCAACTCATTGTGGCCTGAGGTCGTAGATTTTTTGACAGTATTGGGTCAAGATGTAGAATTGGCCAGTGTTTCTGAACGGCGCCTTGAATTTGTCGCCATTCTTTGCAGAAATTGCCTACGAATCTAATGGTTTTGTCCTCTTTCTTTTGCTTTTTCTTGAATATGAGGTCATCTCTCCTGACGGTCAGGGAATTTCGAGCCGCCTTTTTTATGGATGTCTTACTGTATCCACGATCTTGGAGTCTCACAGTTAGGTCTTCACTGAGCGTCTTAAATTCTTGATCGTCAGAACAATTTCGTCTGAGACGAAGAAATTCACCTTTCGGTATATTTTCCACTGTTGGGGGAAAGTGAGAGCTTGTCTGATGCAGTAACGTATTCGTAGCTGTCTCTTTTCTGTAGAGACATGTTTTCATTGTCTCTATAGATCATCAGGTCCAGGAATGGCAGTTTATCTTGGCTGATTGCGTGTGTGAGTCGGATGTTCAGTTGGTTGTTGTTCAGGAGTTCGATGAACTTGAGCAGGTCTTCCTTTTCGCCCTCCCAGATGAGAAAGATGTCATCGATGTATCTAAGCCACATCATGACTTTCGATGTGAGATGCTCATTCTGGTCATTGAAGACTTGGGTTTCTTCCCACCACCCCAAAAAAATATTCGCGTATGTTGGGGCGCATGCTGCCCCCATGGCTGTTCCCCGAGTTTGTAGGAAAAAAATTTTAATAGTTTGCTCAGTGTATCAAAAACAAAACTTGCAACAGTGATAGAAGAGTGCCCCCACCCAGAGTTTTCTTTTTCTCTCTACCTCTCTTGGCAAATCTACATATTGCTTTCCTAACTCCGGGGTGCACCACTGACCGTCCCATAAACAGGCACCCACTGGCGTACAGCCACTAGGCGCTCTGGGACACACTCATCCTATCATATAGGCATAGGTCAGTTCCTATCACTACTGCCTTATTCCTTTTGAAATCAATACCAATACCGGTGCGGTCATACTCCCCCTATCCCAATCCCCTTTTCCCACTCAATACATGACGATATACAAAATTCCACGGCTGTCAATATCACCCAGTGTGGGCCATACAGTAAGTGCGCAATATGTTTCGCACTAATAGAACTGCAGACTAGCAGATTACTGTTCACAATGCCACAGCGCTGTATACAGAAATCAAGTCTGGTATGAGATCGGGCTGTGAGGGTTGCAAGTTGGGGGGCTGTTGGTGGGATTTCTAGAATGGTAACTTGCCCACCTTGCATCTAATTCAATTCTTAATTTTTACACACTCAGCACTCAAATTATGATTGAAATTAATATTTGCTAAACACTAATGTACTAGATATGATTTATTAGTGTTTATTCTAGCACCCGCTATCTTTGAAAACCCATGCAGTTCCTGCCTGGGGTGTTGCTTTCTGCTGTGGTGTTTCTAGCACAGGTCTGGTTTGCATATCAGTGCTGATATACAGACCACACTGTGCTAGAAGCACTACAGCAGACAGCGACACCCCAGGCAGGGAAGAGGAACTGCATGGGTTTATAAAGATAGCGGGTGCTAGAATGAACACTATTTATTATATAGTTTTATGTATTCAATTCATATTTGCCTAATCTCCTCTAAATTTCGGGAGGCTCCCAATTTTTCACATCACCCTGCACGAGCAGGATTATCTCTTGCAAACTGCCCGTACTCTAGTGAGGTAATCACAGGTATTCACATGGTGGCAGGGAGGGGGCCTCCATAATTGAATAATAAGTGAAGTGAGATAAAGTACCAACCGAACAGCTCTTAACTGTCATATTTCAAACACAGCCTGTAACATGGCAGTTAGGGACAAAGGGGTAGATTTATGTACCGGCGATCAGGGGAATATGCGCTATCCCCATGCGTTGTGGCAGGGGATAGCGCTTCCCCTGATCTATGACACCCGCTGAGCGGGTGTCTATCGTGCGGCGTTGTGCGGGCAGGAGGCATAGCGCAGCTACGATATTTCTTTTGAAAGAACACCTGGCGGAAAGACCGAAATTTATCTATCGAAGAGCCAATAATTTAAGATCCAAACTAGTAAAAAGCGCCAACCCGGAGAAAAAAAGTCTAGGCCGCATTCTTACGAAGGGCTTTCACCGTTGTGGGTCATGTCCTATGTGTAAAGTACACAAAGATACACCCAAGAAAGTAGATAAGATCATAGCCACGGCGAACGGGAACACTTTCAACATTGACGAATTCATAACATGCAATACAAAGAACTGCATTTATGTAATAGAATGTAAATGTGGATTACAATATGTGGGAAAAACTTCACGGACTTTAAGGGAAAGATGGGCAGAGCATGCAAGAAATATCAAAAAGGGCCTAGAGAACCATCTACTTTCTGAACATTTCAAGAATGTACACAACTGCTCATGCTCAGAAATCAAACAAGTAGTGGGGATCAAAAAAGTCATGGGGAATTGGCGTCAGAAAGGATGTGAAATCTCCCTGGCACAAACAGAGATGAAGTACATCTACAATATGAGTACCCTAACCCCAAAAGGACTCAACGGGGATTTCGAAATTAAATGGTTCTTATAATTTCATTCAGACCATTCCCCTTTTATCACTTGAGGGACTACATTTAATATTTATCATCACCTGCCATCTAGTATAACATATATGGCCGTGCGTTTTATGCCTTTCACTATTAACCCCTACTATACAGGAGTTTTTTTATATTTTGCCTTATGAACATGGCCGCATGAAGCCCCTCCTCCTTTTTCCATTATTCATTATTTTTATTTTCATATTTTATTTTTCCTCATTATTCATGTTTCATTTTAGGTTTTTACATCGGGCTCAGTATGACCCGATATTTGCGTTACTCAGGTCACTTCTGTTTAAAGCTATGTCAATGCCCCTTGGAATACACACTCTCCCCTATCTATATATCCGTGCGTTTCACCCCGCACCTCCCTTCACAGTAGATATTATCTCCAGCGTTCCACCTTTCAAAATGGCTGTGCGTGTCACGTCTCGCACGTCATCAATAGCATCGTGCGTTCCACCATTTAATATGGCCGTGCGTGTCACGTCCCTCACGTCTTTCACCACCGTCTGGTGCCATGGCTGAGCGCTTCAGTCGGAACAGCCAGGCGCGTCGTCCGCCGGAAGGGAACCACATCCCTTGTAACACAGTACAGCGGGAGTTAGCGGGGGGGGAGCCCGCCAGACGGTGCACATTTCCTGATGTGTACAGGAAGTGCACTGACTTCTATACCCTGACATGACCATATTAGGACATCCGGGTTAATAAATAAGTGCTGGCAATTAATTTATATCGTTATATATGGATTTTTTTAAATAAGCATTTGTATGTGTATATGTTATCTCTATGTACCATATATCCTGTAATATTTGAAGTGTGTTTTACTAAGGACATTAATGTATTTTCATGTAACCAGGATCCGCCCCCCAATTACACCACCCACCATGTTTGGGTATATATATCCATCAAGCTATGACTGTGGCACCACCTTGAAAAAGACTTCCTACAAGTCGAAACGCGTTGGTGGGGTGCCACTTCCATTGAAGCTCCTGTTTGTGTGTATAACCGAGTTGCCGCCCCATACCAGTATAACCGTGAGTGTGCTTCCCGGGTTTCCATCTGGCCACTGTTGTGTTCACTGGTTTTTGGAATCCATCTGGCACCGGTTTTTTATTATTGTTTTATAATAAAAGAAGACAAAGTTTTACTCAATATGGATTTGGAGATGTTTTTTACATAAAGAAACCTTGATGAGAGTTCCATCACCTTGATATATGTAAGCAATAAGTAAGCATCATTCGTTGATTGCATAAAGAAACCGTTATATACGGGGTGTGAACCCTTTTTATGTAAGAAAAGTGTAAGCGATTCATAGATCCCGGCACGAGGTGACCCTATAAAAGGAGAAATCCCCCAGTCTACCACCATACAAGGGACATAGAGGAATCCACTATATTCATCTAGCTCCAAGATTCCCTTTTGATATTTGTGGAACTATATTTATTTGTGGACTACTACACATGTTGCATATTTTTTCTTTGTGTCTTTCATGTGAACCACACGGAGTTACAAAGGAACGGACATTATCTAGGATTCCAGTTTGGTAATATAACACCATACCCCAATTGTTTTAATTTATCCCCAGTAGAGCGCTGCACTCCCCAATATTTTTTGTGATATTTCGTACTGCGCGCCTGCCTCCTGCCTAATTTATGAACGGTCAGCATCGCTGATCGTTCCCCCGCCTGCAGCTATCGACTTCGACAGCTGCAGGCAGCGATGCCCTATGCCCACAACAGGGACAGCGCTGTCCCTGCTGCTGGCTCTGAGCTGCGCTGGGGATCTCGCGAGAGTAGCGAGATCCCACGCATGCGCCGTCCAGCCGGCCGGTGGGAAGGAGACAGCGCATCAGTATTAACTGATTGTGCTGGGGCCCGTATTCACTACACGCCTTGCACCCATTACTGGTACACCACTGCATATCCTTATTAAATTAAACGTCACTAATCCTTTTTTTTTTTCTACGATCTTTTCTGTCTTGAAACATTATCAACAACTTTGTATCTCACCACATGATGACGCCAGAGTACTACACAATCTGTAGCTCAGTAGAAATAGTGAGATTATGTGGATTTGTGTTTATACTGTACTTTCCTTTAGTTTAACTTGTATTGTTTGTTTTTAGATCCTGTACTTCCGGTGCTCTATGCTAATACTTGCAATGATACACTGATTGACTAAAGTCAAATATATGTGTCCACCAATAGAGTTAAAGATAAATTAGTACTGACTTGATTGGACATAGCACTTTTATCCACCAAGTGTATCAGTAATTCGACTACCAACATTTCAAATAGCATTTTTACATTACTATGATCCTTAGGTGTGGCATCCCAGACTGCAAGCACTGCAGGGGTTAACAATGAAAAGCTTTAAAAGCCATGCAGCCATATCAGTGTTTGGGGGAGTTTATGGCGCAAACCAATTGTTCCAGTTTTCTTGGACATCAAGGAGGGTTGGATAGGAAGTTTTAGGAAAAAGGACAGTCAGAGAGTATGAACTGAGGAGTGAGAATGGAAGCAATCTCCCTCCTGTCACCTAGCCCACATTACACTGTTACACCATAGTTACCTCCCCTCCTGTATTCTGCAGGAGACTCCCTGACATAGCAGCAATCTCCCTCTCTCCCTCATTAGTCTAGCAATCTCCCTCATGTCACCTAGCCCACATTACACTGTTACACCATAGTTACCTCCCCTCCTGGAGACTCTCTGACATAGCAGCAATCTCCCTCTCTCCCTCATTAGTCTAGCAATCTCCATCATATCACCTGGCCCACATTACACTGTTACATCATAGTTACCTCCCCTCCTGCATTCTGCAGGAGACTGACTCCCTAACATAGCAGCAATCTCCCTCTCTCCCTCATTAGTCTAGCAATAGCCTTCAGCTCTATTTTATATTATCATGATGCAAACATATTACATACAGATATGTCCCTGTTCAGCTTATACAAAGTACTGTAACCACTCTTCATGGCACCTTTTGTGTTTAGTGTGTCTGTGGGGTGTGCGGCACATCCACAATCCATAAATCACATGCTTTGCAGGGTCCCACAGGCACAATGCACTTGCATGCAGGAGTATAGCCACGGTGCTATGGGTTGATATATACTACACCTAACGTTCAGTGGTGGAATAATACTTGCAGACATTTGTGGGAATTAGAGATGTGAGCTGATCCCTGTGTTTTGTTTTCTGGTTTTGTCAAAACCACCATTGTATTTTTGATTAGGACCCGGATTTAAAAAAAAAAAAATTGTATTATTAATCTCAATAACAGTACTTTCCAGTCATTTGCAGTCAATTTTGACAACTCCACAGCTCACAATATTATTCACCAATATTGGCCAAAGGCTGGCTGGGTAAACTACCGGTAAGCAACAGGTATTTCTGTTTAATAATCGGACAAAATGTTTGTTAATCTAATAAAGACGATGACCTTTGCCCCCCAAAGACTCAGCCCATAACAAAAAGAATGGTGATGCAAGATGGAATTGTCCCACCCACCCCTATTTTGTATATTAAAAAGGATATGCACAGTTTAACAAACCAAGCACTTCAGTGACA
Source organism: Crinia signifera (assembly GCF_055691185.1). NCBI lineage: Eukaryota > Metazoa > Chordata > Amphibia > Anura > Myobatrachidae > Crinia > Crinia signifera. Next base: position 166,765,649 of record NC_139223.1, on the reverse strand, counting down.
AGGATTGTAACATTTGTGACTGAAGTGCTTAGTTTGTGTGGGACCCCACAAAAAAATATCATTTTGCTTAATGCAGCTAACAGTGCATCTTCTCTACAGTTGGAATATGTCCTTCTGCTCCTCTCAATCCTTAAAATTATTAGTGTTATTATCATTATCACACAATATTAGATCCTACCCACTGGAATCCACCACCCTATAGATTGTAAACTTGCAGCAGGGCCCTCTAACCCCCAAGTCTGTCTGTTGTTACCCAGTTTGTTTTATCACTGTCTACTATTGTAAAGCGCAACGGAATCTGCTGCGCTATATAAGAAGCTGTAAATATTTAAAAAAATAAATAATTACAGACATCTGTATATTTTGATGTACAATAAAGAGTGGAATTCCACCTGGTAATTACCTCTTGCTTCAGTTGATGGCATGGCAAATGAAGTATTCTTGCAGCCACTTAAATCTTCCACATGCGACTTCTGAATGGTGAAAATGTCCAGACAGCATTTCCTGCAAGCCGGGGGTTGATTCAGTGTGCTAAATGTGGGATTGTGTTCAACTGCATCCAGCTGCAATACTCTTACAATATTGCCTGATCAGAAATGAGAAATTCTGAAGCAATCCTATCAGGGTAAGCTATTTTGCTATGACATCACAGAGTTTTTCTAACAGGTTGGCACCGGTATGCCTTAGTGAAGCTAGTGATACAGAAGTCTCTTGCCTGTGTTCTGTTACATACATATATACCCGGGTTGGGATCATTTGGTCTACAGCGTGATGGTCGACAGTCATTAGGACAACACCATTAGGATGACATGGGGAAAAGGTGGACATGGGTCTAGGTCGAAATGGGAAAATGTCGACATGGTTCTAGCTTGAAAGGTCATTAGTTCGACTATGTCTAGGTCGACAGTTAAAATGTTGACATGGGGTTTTTCACCGTTTTTTTTACCTGAATGTCAACACAGTCGACATGGACACAGTTTAAAGTGCACCGCATCCCCTCACATCGCTCGCTGCACTCACAATGCGTCAGGCACGGTGCCTCGCTACGCTCGGCACACTATTTTATTCTCCCACCACACCCTAGTGGATGGTAGGGCATGAAATATCGCCTGGCGGCACATGTCGGCTCAAAAAACAGTGAAAAACCCCATGTCGACCTAGACACTGTCGAACTAATGACCTGTCAAACTAACGACATGTCGAACTAATGACCTTTCGACCTAGAACCATGTCGACCTTTTCCCATGTTGACCTAGACCCATGTCAACCATCATGCTGTAGACCAAATGACCGCATCCCATACACCCACCCAGCGGGCTGTCACAGTAGTAAAATCTTTAGTTGGATCATTACCTCTTGTTCACATGTCTGTGGCTAAGTGGATAGTGAGCCCAATGGCATTTTATTAGTCAAGATGGTGGCGCCCTGTTAGGAATTGGCTGAAAATGCTACCAGTGGATGAACTCAGTACTCGCCTTGGGATGACCACTGCCCACTGGCCCGCTCAGCATTCGGGAACACAGACTGCAGATAGGTAAGTGCTGAATTCTCTGGATCGTGATACCGACATACAGTAGTGAAGGTGACATTCAACTTGGTTGAGAAATCCGAGTCTGCAACGAATACCCAAGTTGGCGTTTGGATGTACGTATCTGTAAGACAGAAGCATTATAAACCACAATGGGGCAGATGTATTAATCCTGGTGAAGAGATAAAGTGGAGCTAAAGTAGGTGATAACGCACCAGCCAAATATATTAATATTATTTGAAAAATGACAGTTAGGAGTCAAGTTGGCTGGTGCGTTACCACCTTCCAATTTATCTCCACTTTATCTCTTCATCAGGCTGAATACATCTGCCCCATTATTAGAATCAGCATTTTGTGACAGGGGGTATTGTTTGTGATAGGGATATTTTTGGAACGAGGAGCGACAGTGGAACATGAAAGATGATTTAGTCACTGTAGAATTCTAATGAACCAGATCTAACAATACCATTGTAACATCGATTAGAAAGGACCATTTTTACAACATAGTTAATTAACAAAAAAATATATGTATTATCGAAAAGAGATGATCGATGAAAAACAGAATAACAATGACCCTTATTCTGGTTGGTGCGGTAATGTCCGCTTGCATTCGGTCCGCCGATGTTTTGTGTCTGCGCATGTGCAGAGGCGTCTCTGCGCATGTGTGAACGGAACGCACGTCCAAATTCCGCATGAAATGTGTACACTACGAACAGGGGGTGGAGAGGGGCGTGAAGGGCTATTTGGGCTCATTACCATATGTTTACACCCCACGTTTCATGGGCGTTCCCATGAAAATGCTGGGCGTACGTATGGTAATGCGGCCGTGACGCACGTGTAGGGGGCGGACATATGACATTGCCGGATGTCAGCTGCCCGCCTAGATCCCTGCTTTTGCACGGAGAAATGCCCGTGTGGTCTGAGGTTGCGGGAGCTGCCCGCCACTCGGTCCTGCATTCGATGGTCTGGGACCATCGAATGATGGGGGAGGTTCCGTGAGATGGAGGAGGTGTATTCATGAGAAATACACGTGCGGTCCGTTCGAACAGCTTCTTACCACGTTCGGACGGAGTTGGCGATCCGTATGGAAGGCGGGGTTTAGGACGCACGGTCCTGGCCGCATATTCGGATCCGGCCGCACCGATCAGAATAAGGGCCAATGTGTGCCAATTAGAAAAATAAAGAATACTACAAATCTACACTTTAGTAAATTTCCCACAGTATCTGTAAACATACTGATTAAATAAAAACAGGGGTTGGGTACACAGTCAGAACATTCAAAATCCCGATGGATCCCAGGAAGTATTTAACCCTACCCTTATGCCTATACCTAACCCTAACCCACCTCCATCAGCAGTGTAACCCTAACCTCCTCCACCCCTGCAACTTAATCGTAACCCCCCCACCTAATCTCAACCCTCCCCTAGTGAATTTATCAGTGTGATCTGAAGGCAATAGGAAGAAGGAGTGTCCCTGAGGGCACCTAGGAGCGCTGTGGGTATTCCACCTGGTGATTTGGATCCCAATTAGACCCAATATACCAGGCAAGGCTGCTGCTGCTTTTTAGAAGAGGATGTGCTGCCTCTTACAAATTATTAGGAAAAAAAACAAGAAGTGACTTTGTCCCAGTATGGGACGCTGTCGCTTTAAGAATCGCAGTATTGCCGGGGTTAACAATATTACAGACAAGTAATAGTTGAATACTATAATGTATTTATTTAAAAAGGTTATACATATAAATGAATGAAGTGCACTTCACAGTAGTGAATAAAAACACATACAGGACAAACAACATATAACATATAGTGCTGACTATGGATTTGAGGCAATTTTAGCAGGCTTGGAATTAATATGGCATACTGTTAGTTCCTTAGTGGCAATTTGTAATCCATTATAGTTACCAGTCCTAATCACAGTCAATGGTCTCCAACAGTGATTGTAGGTGGATGAGCCTCCTTGTACAGGTGCAAATTCTGTAGGTGGCACGTTTTTCTCCTCCTTTACCAGTGATGTGACTGGAAATATGCTGTCCACTGTAGGGGTGACCCAGCTGGTATTGCCTAGGAAGGACTGGTGTCTAATAGAGCTCAAAAACGCGTTTCTCCGCCTTGTGTGCTTATCGGCGGCTTCCTCAGTTTGAGCTATTAGGTGTACAGGTATCATCTTTATAGTGTGCCGGTTCGCGCGTCTCGCGCCCCCGCACTTCCTTGTTTGTATGCCAAGCCTCGTTTTGGTTTCACTGCTATATATATATGACGGCGGCCATTTTGGTTTCATGTATTCCAAGCCTCATTTTGACTCGATAGACTGTCGCAGCCATCTTTTAGATGTTAATATGCATTTGTATGCCAAGCCTCATTTTGGTTTTACTATTATATATAGATGGATGACGGCATCCATATTAGTTCCGTGTACTCCAAGCCTCATTTTAAACCAATAGACTGTCGCGGCCATCTTTTCTATGTATTGTATTTGGAATACAATGCATAGAAAAGATGGCCGGGACAGTCTATTGGCCATTCTGACTTCAGACATGAAAGGGAATCAGCCAGCAGGGTCTTAAATGTGAGGTGTCTCATAGTCAATGTTAAGGTTGCACTGAGGAGCATTACAGTAATGCCGCAACCAAGTGCCATGTTAGGATTGAATAATTCCGCCCTTGCCCACTGCTTCCCTGCTTTGGTTTTCACTCCATATTGATGTATGGTTAAGCCATATGGTTAAGCCTTCAAAATGAGGCTCCTCCCGAAATTTATATATTGCCCATATAGTGGGATTTCTAGTTACTGACTTGCTTCAGCTTCTGAGGAAGGTTCACAAACTACCTAAGCAATGTATTTTAACTATCATAGATGGTCTTAAAGTATGGGATAGTTCATCTTCTGTACAAAACAGAGGAAGGGTCCGGATTCGGACCGCCGGATCAGCCCCTTAGTGCTGTGCAACCGCATTGATTTATCACCATACAAAGACACAAGGCCAAACACAGAGGTCTGGACAGATCAGTTGATAAAGTGACAGATTGATCTTAATGTTCTGTGCGGTTTGTTACTGCTGAGTGGGGTTTCTGTGCTCTCATGTATAATTGAGGAAAAATTAAAACTTCACAGACTACTTTGGCAGAAACCACAATGAAGAAGTTGACGGAACAATAAGATTCTGTTTGCTTGCAGCGAGCACACGGTGCTGTTCCGGACAGGATAACATGCAAGTGGGAAAGAAGTTGTAATACATGTCATTACCATCCGTGGAACAAAAACATCAAATTAATGAGAATAATGGGGTACAGAAGCTCTTGTTGCACATAAATATTGACGGCATTTTCAATGTATTATGCAATTAATGAAATTGAGATTGCTTTGACATTGGAAATATTGCTTTGGCGAAATTTATTTTAGGTCTTGAAATTTAATTGCCAGGAATGGTAGCATTGTGCTATCACCGTATTGTCCAATCAGCAGGTCCAGACAGATGTGTCTTGTATTCAATCAGCAGGTCCAGACAGATAATGGACCCTTAATAGACCTGGCTAAAGCTGTAACATATTGCCCTCGGAGGACAGTATTATTAATATTAATTGCCTTTAGAGTTTTTTTCCATTAAAAAGGCCTAGCTGTAGAAGTTTTCCTTTACGGAATTAAAGTTTAACCCTTTGAGTTCCAACAGCTCTGTGAGCGATGTGCAAAATATCCACAAAAAAATTCCAGCGTCACTCACATTTGTTATATAAATTAAAAAAAAAATTTGGTGTAGTTATTTTTTTTTAAATATTTCCTACATAAGGTAAACATTACTGGTCATTGGCCCTTATTCTAGTTGAATCGGACGGATGCGTATTTTCGAACAGGAACTGAGTGTTCTTAGCCCCGCCTTCCTTACGGATAGCTCACACCGTCCGAATGTGGTAAGACAAAGAGTGTACGGAGCCTGAGTGGATTTTTCATGTGAACACCTCCTACATCTGTGGGAACCTCCCCCATCATTCGATGGTTGCCGACCATCGAATGCTGGACCGAGTGGTCAGGCAGCACCGAGTGCTCCAGACCACTCGGGCATTTCTCTGTGCAAAAGCAGGGATATGGGCGGGCAGCTGGCATATGTCCGCCCCCCACGCGTTCGTCACGGCCGGATTACCATACGTACACCCAGCGTTTTCATGAGAACGCCCATCAAATGCGAGGCGTACGCATATGGTAATGAGTAAAATCAGCCCTTCACGCCCCTCTACACCCCCTGCTCAGATGGTTCCATACGATCATTTTCTGTACGGATCTTGCGCCGTGTTCGGACGTGTGAGGCATTCGCACATGCGCAGATACGCCTCTGTACATGCGCAAACACCAACCATCGGCCGTCCGTCCGCATTCGGAGCCATCCGACTTAATCAGAATAAGGGCCATTATGATGAATAAAAATGTTTGCTTAGCAATTGTACTTTTATTTGACAAACTCACTTGGCACTCAAAGGGTTAAAAAAATGTATTACATAATAATCCTACAAAAAGCATGAAGAACTTTGAGCAGGCCATTAGGTACAAGTGGAAAATATTTTGGTGAAGCCACCTTATGCTCCCTTGTTCTCTAGCTCCCAGTGGAAAGCTGATGATGTCATGGACATGACTCAAGTTTCCCAATTGGCATGGCTAAGCTCTGTGTATATGGTGACATATAAAAATACAAGCTATACATGATCAGAATACAGATGTGGAAGGGGAAACATCTGTACCCATATTTTTGTGGAGTGTGATACCTCCTCTGTTATATAAAATCACTTGGATGAATTTAAAATACACATCTGTTATGTTTTCTGCACCCATTTCTTAAGATAAAAATATCCTTACACACTACGCTCCTCATTTTAGTAGAGCTCGGGTGGTATCCACAGGAAAAATTTCAACAAGAAACTTAATGCCCCAAACACCCAACATTAGACCCAATTCTCCTGTGAGCCGCCAGGCAGCTCCCCGGGAGGCTCACATACAATTTGGCACTTGATGAGCCAAATTTTACATGTGATAAATCGCTTGTGATTTATCACATGTCGGGGAGCAGGGGGCGGGCGGTGATCCTCATCAGGGGGAGCAGTGGGGCAGGCAGCAGGTCCCTGAGCGCGTAGCTGGCGGATCCGGCGAGTGCTGACCTGGCCGGGCGGTGTGATCACATATATTAGCAGCGCTGCGGGACGGGCTGTAACCTGTCGCCCCCTCTGGCGGCCACCATCTTTTTGGTTCCCTCAGCCTCTTCTGTGCGGCTCCGCCTCCCCTGTTAATAGGCTGACCAATTGCCGCACAGTCCACCTGTTAAGTACTGACTGGCCGGGTTAGACCGGCAGTCAGTACAATGATGTCTAACCCTATGCCTCTTTGCTCCGGTCTGGCTCTGTAGTTCCCACTACAATCCTGTGTGTCTTCAAGGGAAGTCTCTCCTGTGGACTCCACTGCCGCCAATGCGGATTAAACAAGGTTAGCCTCCCAAAGGGGTATTATCTTGCTCATCATTCCCGACGGTTATATCCACGGTTACCTCTGATTGCAGCCACGATCCAATCCAGCAAGGACAGTCTTCTTCATTTATATTCTTTATCCTCCAATCATCCAACCAATCATCCAATCTTCCAACCAATCATCCAATCTTTCAATCCTCCAACCAATCATCTAATCATCCAACCAATCATCCAACCAATCTTCCAATCAACCATCCAATCTTCCAAATGTTTCTTCAGTCTTCATTCAAACATCCAATCCTTCAAGTACCCAATCAAATCCCTTCTTCTTCATTTATTCTTCAATTCTTCAAGCAACATTATAATATTCTTTCAAGTACCAAGCATCATCATATTCTGCAATAACATATTGGACTATTGACTTTTACATTTGCATAATCTACAGTATATCATTTGTGCCATCAGTATCACTTGTTTTGCAAATATCTTTATTAAATCAATTTAATTTTATTCTATTGTTTCACTCCCTTCTGTCGTGGATGCAACATCCTTACATTAAAGCACCCAGCCTCCGTTACACTACAGCTGGTGCTTCTAAGAACGTGACACAGTGGAGCAGAGAAGTCGCCCCTTAACTCAGATAGGTCCACTGACTGGAAAAAAAATTGGCCACACAGTAGCAAAATCAATAAAACAATGGCTCTGATAAAAAAAAGAAACCGCACCAGCCCACAATTAAAAGAAAAACAACACAAAGAACCCCAACATGAAGAAACACCCAACAGGAAGGAAACAAATACACAATGCCCACAATATGAAAAAAAAAACATTGGTCCCCACAGTAAAAACAAAAATAATTGTCCCTATAGGAAAAAAATAAAAACACATTGACCACATTAAGGTGGAAAAAAACACAGTGCACTCTGACAGGAAAAAAACAAACTATATAACCACACACACACACACACACACACACACACATATATATAAATATATATATATATATATTTATTACAAAAAGCAGAGGTGAATCAATTAGCACTTATAAGGTACTTAATTAAAACCAGCAGTATGTCCCAAAGGATGTTCCTTTGTGAAATCACTAAGTCCCATAAATTCGGACTGCAGCTTCCTCCAATGTAATCCCAGGACTCGTAGGGAGATAGTGAATCTGTTTAAAATAGTACTACATAGTGTAAAACCAGTTTTTTAATGTAGACAAATATAACCACACACGGTAACGCCAAATAGGACTGGTACCAAAGGCAAGACAGCTGTGGGCTGGTTACCACAAGATACAAAACATTGTATGCCCAGGCAAAACTCCTACCACTGTCCGGGGCTCTGCAGAAGAACACAAACCAACATCGCAAGCACCGTGTCAGGACCTCAGTCAGGAACAGATGCTGGTGGGTAGCAGCTGGGTCAAGCAGCAGCTAGTGTTACCAAGCCCCACCCTATGCATTTCATCAAGGACTTCTTCAGAGGGCGTGACTGATGATGACTAGCTGCAATTTGGTTTCTCATTCGCCCATAAAAAGATTGGCAAATCGTGCCCATCGCCGTTCCCCGTACTTGTAGGAACCAATCCCCCAGAAACTCAAAGCAGTTGTGAGTAAGTACAAACTCCCAACAGTCACACACAAATTATTTTCTAATATTAGAAATCTGAGGATCTTGGGCTAGAACAGTTCTAATAGCGAAAATCCCCCCTTCATGTGGGATTGCCGTATAAAGGGACTCGACGTCTAGTTGCCCAATTTAGACCATCTACCCACTCAATATTTTTTAACAATTGTAACATATGAGTAGAGTCTCTAATATGGGATTCTAACTTGGGGACATAATGTTAAATAACCAAATCTGCGAATTCTGACACTTTTGATGTCAGGGAGCAGATTCCGGTGACTATTGGCCGTTCGGCTTATCTTGGCGTTTATGAATTTTCAGCAGATGATAGAAAGTAGCCATGTTTGGTGATGTATTATGTAAATATTTAAATTCATCCAAGGAAAGCACTTTAGACTCCAATCCTCTTTTTAGCAGATTTTCTAGGTTACCTAAGAATGGAGCAGTAGGATCCGTGTCTAATCTACGATAGGATGTAGTATCCCCAAGTAACCTATAGGCTTCGTCTACATAGTCCTGTCGGTCCAAAATAACTATCCTCCCACCTTTTTGTGCACTTTTAATCATAAACTCTGTGTCAGTGGACACATTTTTGAAGGCCTCAGTTTCTTTTTTAGTGAAGTTACTCTTATTATTTACCTTATTTATTTTCAGATTGTCAATATCTTTTTTAGCCAATTCCAAAAAACAGGTCTATATATGGACCTTTAGACTCAATTGGGTAGTACATAGATTTTAATTTGAGCCCGCTTAGAGACTCACTTTTTGGGGGTGCAGGGCTATTTTCCCAATTTCATAATGGGGCGTCGGACTTTTTTTAAAAAGTGACGTTTCATGGTTAGTTTTCGTATAAACAAGTTAAGATCTATATACAGATCAAATTTAGTTAGACCCACCGAAGGTGCAAATGACAAACCCTTTTTTAGGACGAATTTTCTTTAGGAGTAATGGAGCCCACACACGCACCGTTGCGGGCGATGCGATGCTGTACGATGGGGTGCGCGCTCCCACGGCACCTCATCGTACAGTACAAAAAGTATGTGCTGCACATACTTTTTGTACTAGCTTTTTCTAGCATAGCACCGCATCGCATCGCATGCACATCGTATGCACAAGGCATACGATGCGATGCTATGTGTGCTAGTTAAGCCCACAACGCACGCCGGGATCGGTGCGTGTGTGGGCTCCATAAGAACTTTTTTGAAAGGTAAAGATGCCCCTAGAGTGTGATGTTAATATGGGGTTCTCATCTTTGGTTGCCTTTCTGCTAAGTCCTGCTCCTCTCTTTCCCCCTCTGTGTCTTTTTAGACTGACTGAGGAATAATTTAATCTGCTTGGAGGTCTGTGGCCGTGTGTTGATGGTCCCTTTCCTAAAAAAGTAGTATTGTCTCCATCATCAGGCACTGACCATAATCTTTAAAACCTGTTATGCACAAATCCTCATTGTTCCCTTTCTGGAAATCTATTACTATTGTATAAAACTCTCCCAGAACCACATATAAATGTGCTTCTATTTTTATAGGGCACCTATGTCCAATTGGTATTCCTGTTCTGATAATTAGTGGATTTCATATTCTTTTTCTATACTGAGCTCCAGGAGTCTCCACAAAGTTATGTCTGTCTCTTTTCCTAAGTTCCTCTGATTTTTTATTTTGCCAAGATCTTATTTCGTTAGTTTCGTAGTCTAATTTGTCTCTATGGTATTTTTTCTGTTTTGTATCAATGACTTTATTTTCAATATTAGTTACCTTTTTATCAATTTCCTCTTTTTTCTTTTTGAATGACTCATCATCTTTATATTTCTCTAACTCAGGCTTAAGTTCACCAAGTTGTTTTTCTATATCCTTCAGGGTTTTCTTGTTTTCTGAGACTGTAAACCTCATCAACTGAAGTGAGTAATCGTCAAGAATCTGGTTCCACTCTTTCATGAATTTTTCATTATCCAAACCCAGGGTTGGCAATTTGTTGAGCATGAGGCCCCGTGGTATCCTCCCACAGCTTAAATAATTGTCCAAACTTCTAATATCCCACCAGATTTTGGTGTCAGAATAAGCAATTTTTTTAGGGTATGAGAAATATTTGTATTATCTGTTATGGGATCACATCTTTCCCGAGTGCAGATTTTTCCATCAAAAATGCGGTTGCATTCTTGCAGTCTCCTATCATTAAGATTATTCCCTCTAAACATTTTTGTAAATATAGGGAACCAAGCCAAATAACAGATATGCCTTTCTAAATAGAAAAGGCACTAATAAAAGCAGCTAGATACACCAATGTGTCCAAAAAACAATAGTATTACAAAAAGCAGAGGTGAATCAATTAGCACTAATAAGGTACTTAATTAAAACTAGCAGAATGTCCAAAGGATGTTCCTTTGGGAAATCACTAAATCCCATAAATGCGGACTGCAGCTTACTCCAGTGTAATCCCAGGACTCATAGGGAGATAGTGAATCTGTTTAAAATAGAACAACAGAGGAGTGTATAGTGTAAGACCAGTTTTTTAATGTAGACAAAAAGATCCACACACAGTAGTGCCAAATAGGACTTGTACCAAATGCAAGACAGCTGTGGGCTGGTTACCACAAGATACAAAACATTGTATGCCCAGGCAAAACTCCTACCACACGAACCAACAACGAACCAATTTTTAATACGGCCGCTTAGTAAATTAGGAATCACCATGTTTTTGAATGGTGATTCCTATTCATATTTTCTGATGGCGTAAAATGTGCCAAAAATACGAATACGAATGTGTATTTTTGGCATAGTAATTGCCAAAAATACGAATACGCCTAAAAAAATTGTATTTTACTATGCAAATATGAATTTTTTAGGCGTATTTTAAGTAAAGTAAGTACATTTCCCCCATTATGTTTAACACCTTCCTGCAATTCTGCACTCATAAGTTTAGCTGGGAAGTATTATTTCTACATATAACATCTTCTTGCATTGTTGCATTCACCGGTTTTAGTTAGTTTTCCTCCTGTTTGCCCTGGAGGTGTTGAGCACCTTATTTCCTTGCAAAGTCTTGGTGGCACCGGGGTTGGGGTGAACCTAATTTACCCCTTCGAATGGCTATTATAGGTGAAGTCTTAGCTCTGCAGGTGCCTATATCCTCTGGAGCTGGGGTAGCCAACCCTAGTCCTCGAGAGCTACCAACAGTGCATGTTTTGCAGGTCTCCTCACAGAAAAGTGATGTAATTAGCTCCATCTGTGGATCTTTTAAAATGTGTCAGTGATTAATGAGTGCAGCTGTGCAGCAGCTAGGTTGTCTGGAAAATGTGAACTGTTGGTAGCTCTCGAGGGCTAGGGTTGGCTACCACTGCTCTGGAGGGATTAACAGAGTCAGGGTCCGGCTCTATGTGCTCTTTTTCTACATTGTGTTGGCCACAGAGGCACATTTCTGGTTTAACCCCAAGTTCACCCCATAGTATCCTAACACTATAAGTTCATGGGTATCCAACAGTCAACTTGAACCATTAAATCTATTACAACCTCCTAATGCGTCGTCCTTCTTGAGCCTGAATGGCTATTATCCGTGTAGCAGATGTAAGATCTGTCCAGTAATACAAAAAAAGATCATCATTTGAATCACAATATAATTATGTACAGATGGAGCGCCGCTCGCTCTTGCAGGGGATGGCGGAAGATTCGCCAGCCGCCATCTCCCGCCAGCCGCCGTAAGGGGATGCGCGCGTCACCTTACAACGGGGCTCCCCCGGGTCCCCGCTGCCTCGCCGAGGGTTGCCCTGGGTCCCCGCCGCCTTGCCCGCCCCCCCCCCCCCCCAACCCTGTCCGTCTCTCTGAAGCGGAGATGGACAGGGTTCCCATCCCCCCGCCGACGGGAAACTGAGACGCGCGTGCATGTGAGACGTGCATGCGTGTGAGATGTGCATGCGTCTCAGTCAGATGGGGCGCCTCTCCGCCGGCGATCGCCAGCGGACAGATTCTGGCGCTGGCGAAGCAATAGTGAGAGGCGCTCCATCTGTATGTAATATCAATCAGTTTATTAATTGTGTTTCAATATATGTTATATACCTATTGGTATATCCATGTGGCTCCGAATATATTGGATAGACCAAGTGCACACCAAGAACCCGTATATTGGAGCACATGAGAAACATTAAACATGGAGTTTTGAATCATATTGTTCCGAGACACTTTAAAAATAAACATAATTGTGACCCGACAGGCATGAAAGTCACTGGAATTGAAATAGTACCTCTAGGAAATAGAGGTGGAGATTGAGATCGTGCTCTTTTGAGACGCGAGACCTATTGGATACTTACTTTGAACACGCAAACCCTGAATGGTCTCAATGAAGGCCATGAAATTACTCCCTTTACAAACCGATAGAAGTCTGCATATGTTTTGCCTAAAATAATTCTTCAGTTTATCAATTATTGAATTTCTCTTCTTCCATAACATGAATCAGTCTTTTAATTTTTAAGTATATAAAAGTCTAAGAAAAAAACATTTTTAAAAAATCCCTAGTTGTTTTTACTAGGCTCTTTTGTTTTAATTCTGAGGTAAATATTAGACATTTTTAAGACATAATGATATAATTAGTGCCTGTATTTTTACCATGAGAAGAAAATGAAAATATGTTGCTTTCGGAATATCTATATATTTTAATTGTCGATATATATGAACATATTTCTCCTTTTGATATATATGGAGATTATTCGATCTTATTAGCAGGCTCACTATGGGGGTTATTCTAGTTCACTCTTTCTGACAAATTCCTTCTTAGTAGCAAAGAAAGACAGACAGACAACATGAAAATACTGCGCTAGGGACTACCTTAGTACAATAAGACTTATTATCTAAATATGAATCACTGGCCAGTGAATATTAAAAGGTTAACCAAAAGGTTATCTTTAAACACAAAACTTAACATTTTACAGCTAGGATGTTAATGTTATAATGGCTTTGCAGAAGGTGTTAATTAACCATTTCATTACAGCAAAGCATGAATGTTAATAACTGTAAGCATATAGAAAAAAAGGGGTAAAAAAATTATAAGTTAAAAATTAGTGGTAACGTTACCAGTCCTGGTGTGTCTGGCCAGACAAAAAATAAAGTCACTCTCTCCGGTCCTGTTAGTTTCCAAACCCCAGTTAAATGTGTTCAGTTGTGACTCCACATTTCTGCATAGCAGGCTGGGGGAGTAAGTTGGAAATGGCTCCTTTCTTGTGTTGGCAGGTACCAATGAGAGCCTCCTTATACTCCAGAAAGGTTTTAACAGATGGACTTATAATGAAGTATTCAGCGATCAGCAATCAGCGATGACCTTCCGGTATCAGCGGCTTCCTCAGATCGGGATAAGGTGTAAGAACAGACTGGGGGTTTAAATAGCGTTAATCTGCCAGTTTGCGCATGTGCAATGGGACAAATTGCGCTTACTTCCGGTATTTTCGGAGGGTGTTCCTTTTGCTCTCCAAGCCTCCTTGTCACATAGTTATGCTATTTGCTACACAGCTCTTCAAGCCACGTTTTGGTACTCTGTCATTCATATAGCTATCTGTCTGGTTTTTATCACCGGCCAATCAGCTAATACTTGTTAAGTTACAGGCTTGGTTTGAAAAATGTCAGGTAGCAGCTGATTGGCCGGTGATAAAAACCAGACACTTTATCACTTCACCGAGCTTTATAAATCTGCCCCTCAGTGAGAGAGCTGCCTCCCATTCAGGTGGCCGCTGATTGACAATCAGAGGGCTGCCCAGTGTTTTAAATAGTTTTTTTCAAATTCTGCAGCCACTGCTGGGCCCCACCACTGTTAGCGCTCCTTCACATCACTGCGCTCCACCACCACCCGCCAACAGCGCTTAAGTCCACGCTCCACCACCAGCGCTCTAGTCCCTGCTCCACCACCAGCGCTCCAGTCCCCGCTCCACCACCACCCACTGCCAATGCTCTGGCCCCCCGAACCCACTGCCGACTGCATTCGTGAGATTGCATGTTTTAAAAAACCACATGCGATCGCTCATGCAATTTGATAAATATTATGTGCAGCACATAATATTTTTCGATGCGACCAAATTGCATCAGGGGACCCATTATTCATGCATACAATCCTTCAATTTATCGCACTGATGTGGTCAAAATTGAAGGATTGCATGCAATATCGTGCTAGTGTATGGGCAGCATAGGGAGGCTGAGGGAACTGGAGTGAACAAATGGATGGATATGTCAGTAGCATTGGAGTGGATGGACACTGTACAATAGATGGACATGGAACAGATACATCAGCGGCACTGGAGTTGATGGACACTGGGCCGATATTTCAGCAACACTAGAGTGGATGGTGACTGGATTGACACTGAACAGATAAGTGTGCAGCACTGGAGTGGAACGACATTGGACATATTTGTCAGCAGCAGCAAAGCTGTGTACATACGGCACACTTATCGCTGGCAATATGGTCGCTGAACGACCATATTGCCAGTGATTGAAGTCTGCACCGGCGATAAATCATCGGGTGCACGCTCCCGTTTTCAACCCCCTAATGGTCACTGGTTGGAGCTGCATGCTCCTCCGACCAGCGACTTCCCCGGCGCCTCTTCTCCCGGCAGTGTGTCATATTCATCAGCGACCATCTCTGGTTTCTGATGAAAACGGGACACAGCAATATATTGCCAGCGATCATATTGCTCCGTGTGTGCACAGCTTAAAGTATATGGAAATTAGACAGATGTGTCAGCAGGTGTAGTTGCACACAGCACAGATCAGTGAACACCGTGGGGTACAGTACTTACGCTACTCCCCAGCTGCACATTTATTTTTTAAGTATTTAACTCTTTATTTATTTTTTTACAAAAAAAACTCACACTGCACACTGACAGTTTATTTATGTAAATGAAAGTAGTTCAAAACACACATTTTTTACTTTTTCAACTTATTTTTATTATTTATTTAAATTTTTTTAATTCTTCTTTTACTTTTTGGATAGACACTGGGCAGCTATATCAGCAACACTGGAGTGGAAATACACTGTTCAGCTCTATCAGCAACACTGGAGTGGAAAGACACTGGGCAGCTCCATCAGCAGCACTGGAGTGGAAAGACACTGGGCAGCTATATCAGCAGCACTGGAGTGGAAAGACACTGGGCAGCTATATCAGCAACACTGGAGTGGAAATACACTGGGCAGCTATATCAGCAACACTGGAGTGGAAATACACTGGGCAGCTATATCAGCAGCACTGGAGTGGAAAGACACTGGACAGCTATATCAGCAGCTCTGGAGTGGAAAGACACTGGGCAGCTCTATCAGCAGCACTGGAGTGGAAAGACACTGGGCAGCTCTATCCACAGCACTGGAGTGGAAAGACACTGGGCAGCTCTATCAGCAACACTGGAGTGGAAAGACACTGGGCAGCTCAATCAGCAACACTGGAGTGGAAAGAAACTGTGCAGCTCTATCAGCAACACTGGAGTGGAAAGACACTGGGCAGCTCTATCAGCAACACTGGAGTGGAAAGACACTGGGCAGCTCTATCAGCAGCACTAGAGTGAAAAGACACTGGGCAGCTATATCAGCAGCACTGGAGTGGATAGACACTGTGCAGCTATATCAGCAGCAGTAGAGTGGATAGACACCGAGCAGCTATATCAGCAGCAGTGGAGTGGAAAGACACTGGGCAGCTAGTGTATATCAGAAGCACTGGAGTGGATAGACACTGGGCAGCTATATCAGCAACACTGGAGTGGAAAGACACTGGGCAGATATATCATCAACACTGGAGTGGAAAGACACTAGGCAGCTCTATCAGCAGCACTAGAGTGGAAAGACACTGGGCAGCTATATCAGGAGCAGTGGAGTGGAAAGACACTGGGCAGCTACTGTATATCAGAAGCACTGGAGTGGATAGACACTGGGCAGCTATATCAGCAGCACTGGAGTGGATAGACACTGGGCAGCTACTGTATATCAGAAGCACTGGAGTGGATAGACACTGGGCAGCTATATCAGCAGCACTGGAGTGGATAGACACTGGGAAGCTATATCAGCAGCAATGGAGTGGATAGACACCAGGCAGCTATATCAGCAGCACTGGAGTGGATAGTCACTGGGCAGCTATATCAACAACATTGGAGTGGAAAGACACTGGGCAGCTATATCAGCAGCACTGGAGTGGATAGACACCGGGCAGCTATATCAGCAGCACTGGAGTGGAAAGACAATGGGCAGTGGATAAACACTAGACATATACCTCAGGAGCATTGGAGTTGGTTGACACTGGACAAATTAGTCAGCTTTTATGGGGTATGGATCATTTGGTCACCAGCATGTTGGTCGACATGCATTTAGGTCGTCATGAGTCTAGGTCGACATGCAGGAAAGTCGACATTAGTCTACAGGTCAACATGGGTTAGGTCCACAGGGTCAAAAGGTCAACATATGTTAGGTCGACAGTCCAAAGGTCGACATGGGGTTTTTCACATT
Organism: Crinia signifera; assembly: GCF_055691185.1. Lineage (NCBI taxonomy): Eukaryota > Metazoa > Chordata > Amphibia > Anura > Myobatrachidae > Crinia > Crinia signifera. The sequence continues at coordinate 166,748,598 of NC_139223.1, read as the reverse complement.
TTTTTGTCCCGAATATTGACACATTCGACATGGGCACTGAAATGTAGCACTGAATCCCCTTGCATGGCTCGCTGCGCTCGCCATGCTTCAGGCACGATGCCTCACTACGCTCGGCTCACTATTTTATACTTCCACCACGCTCTAGTGGATGGTAGGGCATGAAATACCCTTTATTTCACATGTCGGCTCAAAAAAATGTGAAAAACCCCATGTCGACCTTTTGACTGTTGACCTAACCCATATTGAACTAATGACCCTGTCGACCTAACCCATGTCGACCTAGACTCATGTCGACCTTCCTGCATTTCAACCTAGACTCTTGATCTAAATGCAAGTCGAACAACATGCTGGTGACCCAATGACCGTATCCCCTTTTATGTTATGTGAACACAGAGGCGCACGGCACCTACACTACACACTAGTTGTACATCATTATTTTGTGCAAATGCCAAATTTCGCCGCAGACTGACAGCATTTCTATTTCGTAGTGTGTTGTACAAAAACAATTTTAAAAAACTTTTTAGGTACTTGTGTAGTTTGGCGGCGCCCATCGCATCGCATCGCATACCATAAGGCATACGATGGTATGCGATGCGACGCGATATCGCGTGATATTGTACAATGCCATACAATTTTAAAATTGCCATACAATGCGATGCGATTAAACATTGTATAAGCACCCTAATGGGCACCCCCCCGCCACCCCCCCCACTATAAACGTGAACCCGAAGCGTGGCGAGCGCAGCGAGCCCGCGAGGGGCGGTGGTACGCGTCCTCCGACCTTTTCATACCCCCACTATCCACGTCGGTGTGGAAATGAGAATAGAAAGTGTGGCGAGCGCAGCGAGCCACCGAGCCCGAAGCGTGGCGAGCGCAGCAAGCCCTGCGAGGGGACGCGGATACCTGTGAAGGCCGCGAGGGGACTACGATACCTGTGAAGGTATCCGCATCCGCTCGCCGCACTTCGGGCTCGGTGGCTCGCTGCGCTCGCCACACTTTCTATTCTCAACTCCACGCCGACGTGGATAGTGGGGGTATGAAAAGGTTGGAGGACGCGTACCGCCGCCCCTCGCGGCCTCGCTGCGCTCGCCACGCTTCGGGTTCACGTTTATAGTGGGGGGGTGGCGTGGGGGTGCATTTAACATTGTAAGCACCCATTAGGGTGCTTCAAAGCACCCTTTAGGGTGCATATACAATCTTTCATCGTATAGGGGGCAAAAATCGCGTCGCATCGCATGCCATCGGGTGCATGGCATGCGATGCGATTAAAACATTGCGCGATGGAAATCAGGGGCGCCGCCAAAATACACAAGTACCACTTTTTATCATCAGTAACCAGATTTAAACACTATATGGTAATATACATCTTGGTTACATATACTGTATTTGTGGAAATGTATGAAAAAGCCCCCAAGCCATCCTCAAGGCTTCTCTGTGTAGTGGGGGTCCCTATTGCTATATTTAGGTGCAGGGTGCGGCGCAATCCTTGCAAGTCCTCGACTCCCCCAACCCCCTTCCCCCCCCGCAAGGGAGATGTCACGACTCATGCTGCTTTGTGGCATTTTGTCCCGTGGCCATAATTATGTGATTGCATGTGTACAACATCCTGTACCACTAATGTGTGGCCTGCTCCTGTCCTGCCCCTGTTGGGGTGGCTGGACACTGGACAGATACATCAGTAGCACTGGAGTGGATGGGCACTAGACAGATCGGTCAGCTTATACCTTATGTGAACGCAGTGGGGCACGGCACCTACACTACACGCCAGTTGTACATAAAAATGCTAATATTTACTATTAACAATGTGTTTGCAAATGCTAAATTACATTTCAGATTGACAGCACTTCTAATAATGCAAATTAAGTGTGTGTGGGGGCTGAGCCAAAAAAAAAATTCCAAACAGTATTGAATAGGCGGAGGGCACTATTTTTCCTGTCGTAGGGACTGAATACCGCCCGTAAACTATTAAACGCCAAGAATCATATATCATATTAAACTTATGAAAATCACTCATACAAAAATAAATATTTTATTGATTTAGAAAGAAAACGTATATATTATGCTACATCATATGCAATAATGCAATATCCTTATAATAATAGAATGACAGTGCACCTTTAAGCCAGTGTCATTGCACCAGAGCCAGGATGAGACTGCATACCCAGCGGAATGCAGCAAACCTGCCAGGTAAAACTTGATACTGTATCCTTGTAATAACAGTGGGATGTAAATGCTAATTGCCGTTGGATCAATAAGTTGTGAGTCACAGCAGCAGCATCCGTTATCTCTCTGATCCTATGGTGTACTCTCCTCCTGCACTGCAGCTGTGTCCTATACTAAGATACAGACTACGTGATGCAGCATCCCATGCTGCTGGACCCCAGCCAAACACGCCTCGTAAATGCAGCATTCTAGAAAGGCCCTTGGGTAATGCTGCTTGGGGGGCACACTCTGACCCATTAACACCTTTTTTCTATTTCGCTGAAGATCATCTGTCTGGAAGGAAAAAAAAAAAAAAACAGGAGAGGAGAGGAGCTTTAAATTGGAGTCTGAGGAAGATGCGGCTCATTTGTGAGAGATCTCCGGAGAAGGACACGTGAGACAAGTACAAGTCCAAAAGGTAAAACTTACATTTACTCCTTTGCATTCTATAAGTGATACTGGAATAAACACAATGAATCATTTTTCCTCCAATAACAATTCTTGTGCAATAGTGGTGGCTGATTGTTATAATATTGTTGCACCATGAAGAACTAGGGCCTGTGTGCTGGCAGCTGTGATACAGAACATTTTTTCTGGGGTGTATTTCTATTCAAGTTACAATGCAAACTGTACTGTACAGGGTTAACGTATCCATGGCGCAGTATACAACTCACTTAATGATGTCAGAGCGAGGGACTGTAATATGTGTTCTGATACAGAATCGTCATAAATGGCATATGATTAACTGTATAAATGAATATTACTGACACAAGTATCCTAGCTTCATCTGTGTCCTGACGTCTGCACTATTCAGAATTATTAATCATTGCTTGAGAAAGATATAGTCACACTAGGGTGACCAACTCATCCCTTTAATCCGGGACACATATTAATTATACAGGTTCTGTGGCAGTTTAAAACCAGGTGAAAGCCAGCCACAGAACCTGTGTAATTAATATGTGTCCCGGATTAAAGGGATGAGTTAGTCACCCTAAGTCGCACAGTTATAAATGTCTCTCTCTCTCTCTCTCTCTCTCTCTCTCTCTCTCTCTCTCTCTCTCTCTCTCTCTCTCTCTCTCTCTCTCTCTCTCTCTCTCTCTCTCTCTCTCTCTCTCTCTCTCTATATATATATATATATATATATATATATATATATATATATATATATATATATATATATATATACTATATATACGCACACACAAACATACATATATGCTGTATACTGTAAATTAACTTTTGTAACTTTTATCTTTATTATGCTGTACTCGGCCACACCCACACAGTGTGATTGGCTGGATGCTGTGAACTTTTAAGCACCACAGAATTTTACAGGAGCTGAAGTTGCCTTTATGGGAGTTACATAAGATTGACTTTGAATTTGCTGATATGGTATAAAAGTCCCTATAAATCAGCCAAAAGTGATCTCTTTGTTCCAAGCTTTTGCTCGGTGTTATCCTGAGTGCGCCGGTGGTTAACACCATTGAAATGGGCCCATTTGTTTGTTTGCTTGTATTTGTTTTTTGCAAAATATATTTATTGGTTTACAGCAATAGAAAAAACAGTTAAAGGGTCTCTTCACTTCAATCCGTGTACATACTGGGCCTTATTCTAGTTCACTCTTTCTGACAAAATCCTTCTTAGATGGACAAAACCATGTGCACTGCAGGGGGGCAGATGTAAAATGTGCAGAGAGAGTTAGATTTGGGTGAGTTATTTTGTTTCTGTGCAGGGTAAATACTGGCTGCATTATTTTTAAACTGCAATATAGATCTCACTTTAAAGTAAAACCTCACCCAAATCTAATTCTCTCTGCACAAGTAACATCTGCCCCACCTGCAGTGCACATGGTTTTGTCCATCTAAGAAGGATTTTGTCAGAAAGAGTGAACTAGAATAAGGCCCACTGTGCTTAAGAAAATAGTTTTTTTGATGTTGCTTTTCCATTTTATTGTCGTTGATCCCGAGTGTCCACTTAATCTCTCTCCCCCAAGTACAAAAAAACAATCATCCCCGGTCATTTTTCAAACACAGAGAGTAACATGGCAGTTAGAAGCTGATGGTTACTTTATCCACTTCCACTTTACCACTCTCTGACTGGGGCTTAGTCAATCTCCATCAGCTGCACCAGCTCCCCACCCTTGTTAAGGCTCGGTGTTCGATACATGGGGAGGGGATTTGCTAAGATGGGACTTCTGTTTCACATGGGATGTTGCTAGGGGCAACTATTATTATTTTATTTATACTTGTATCCAACTTTTATACATATATAATATGACTTCTACAACAATCCTGACTTCCTTTGTTGTTTTAAAAACCAGAGACACCTGGCAGGAGATTAGAGATATGTCTGTTATCGTCGGGATGCGGTCGCTATAGGTCGACACACATTAGGCCGACACATGAAATAAGTCAACACGGCTAAGGTCAACAGGGTTAGGAGGTCGACACAAGCATTAGGTCGACAATGGGAAGGTTGACAGTTAAATGGTGTGTGTGTGTGTGGGGGGGTACACTGATACGGTGTCCATATCGACTTATGTCTAAATTCGGGTAAAAAAAAGTGAAAACCTCATGTCAATATTTTGACTGTCGACCTTCCCATTGTCAACCTAATGCTTGTGTCGACTTCCCGATCATGTCGATCTAAGCCATGTTGACCTAATGTATGTCGACATTCATAGTGTCATAGTGTCGACCCTTTGACCCCATACCCCTCATCATCATCATGGCAAGCGGTTATAATAATCATGTAATATTGCACATTTGTCTTTATTTAATGATATTTTGATCTTAATGATCTTTATTTGAGGGTTGAATTGTTGCCTAATTTTTGCTTTTATTAAAATGTATTAGAGTCCCTGGTGATTATAGAATTAGATTAATGGCATTTGGGAACGTTCCGGTTCTGCCTCCGCCAGGTACCTGATGTTAGTATTGCACCAGTAATAATACAAGGGGACATTTGGTGGCAGTGATTCGGTGGCAGGGTTATGCTGGGTACACACTTAGCGATAACTATATCAGCGTTGCTGTGGGAGAACGACATAGTGCATACACACTGGACCTTACTTAGGTCCGTTCGCAGCGGCTGTTCGTTCACCTGGGGACCGATGTTTGGCGTATGCGCAGCCGCATTTCTGCACATGTGCATACGCCGGGTGCGTGGGGCCACGGCGAACAGACTGACAGAGGGGGGTCATTAACGTCCTGCTGCCGCGCGCATCGTTAATGATATTGACAGAGCACACTGGACGATATGCACCGTCCATACCTCTAACGTTATATATTGCCCAGTGTGTACCCAGCTTTAACCACTGCCGGTGGCTCTCACCTCAAAACCGCTGAGCGCACTGTTCGGTGGTTAGGAGACTGATTGGAGCAATGAGCTTTTACAGCCACTAAAACACATTTAACGGCACGGTTTGGTTGAAACCACAAGTAGGGAGAGGAAACCAAATTAGTACTGTAGTAAATGACAGAAATAGAGAAACATTTCTTTGCTGATTCGCTTGCTGCTTATTACATGGGTCAGCAGCCAGACAGCGACTCGCACCAGGACACAACATGGAAGATCACACCGGTCAACACTATGCCTATAGTCAATCATTTGTCAGTCTTTCCAGAGTAATTTAAGGGTGCTGATTCTGAATATGACATTGGTTTTCTCAGATTACCCTCAAATTACCCTAAATTCATTAAAATATCCTTGAGCTGTTGAGCTGTGTCATCTTTATATATAGAGAAAGCTGTTGAATCACCTACTTTGTCATCTCAATTTAAAATTCACTTAATATTCATGGTTGCTCATGTAAACTCTCACTAGCAGGGCCCTCTTCCCTTATGAGCTTTCCTTCTCTCACTTAAACCATGTTATGTCAGTGTCCTCTGCTGATGCAGCTATGGTTATGTGCCCCGTACTTGTCCTCTGCTGATGCAGCTATGGTTTATGTGCCCTGTACTTGTCCTCTGCTGATGCAGCTATGGTTATGTGCCCTGTACTTGTCCTCTGCTGATGCAGCTAGGGTTATGTGCCCTGTACTTGTCCTCTGCTGATGCAGCTATGGTTATGTTTCCTGTACTTGTCCTCTGTTGATGCAGCTATGGTTATGTTCTCTGTACTTGTCCTCTGCTGATGCAGTTATGATTATGTGCCCTGTACTTGTCCTCTGCTGATGCAGCTATGGTTATGTGCCCTGTACTTGTCCTCTGCTGATGCAGCTATGGTTATGTTCTCTGTACTTGTCCTCTGCTGATGCAGTTATGATTATGTGCCCTGTACTTGTCCTCTGCTGATGCAGCTATGGTTATGTGCCCTGTACTTGTCCTCTGCTGATGCAGCTATGGTTATCTGCCCTGTACTTGTCCTCTGCTGATGCAGCTATGGTTATGTGCCCTGTACTTGTCCTTTGCTGATGCAGCTATGGTTATGTGCCCTGTACTTGTCCTCTGCTGATGCAGCTATGGTTATGTTCCCTGTACTATGTAATGTTTAGGATGTATCTATTCTGTACAAATAATGCTGGTAGTTATCACCTGAAGCACATTATTGCCTTGATCCCCTTGCATATAATTGTGTTAACAGTGTGTTAACAGTGACAAATCCCTATTTCTATTTAAACAACATGGTCACAAGCCATAGGGCAACACAAAATTAGAAAAGATGAGTGCCGATATAATATGACAAGGAAGAACATACAGTACACTGGATCAAATGAAGTCTTGGTCTTTATTATTTTTTTAGCAGGAGAACAGGATACCATGTAAATCAGTACACAGCATACAGACATCACAGCATAGAACAAACCCTACAGAGATCTCCAGTGGTCCCTACTGTAGCCCACAACCCGGCCTATCTTTTTGGGCAGCTATTTCACCATCAAGAGCAATGACCTCCTGAACTGGAAACACATATCAGGAGAACACATGTGCTGGTAATCAGCTCAACTCAGATCACATCAATTATGAGACCTGGGCTGGATCTAATTTCCCCGCTGCTGATATATATATATATATATATATATATATATATATATATATATATATATATAAAAACAGGGGGCCCAGCACTCACTATAACAAACTAACTCACCTTAACATTCAAATAATCAATAAATAAATAATGGGGTTTTAGTTCATGAATTGATCAATGCATTTAAGCTTGCAGCCCATCGCCAAGGGACCCCATTTCACTGCAAGTCCTACACTAGCAACTGGTTATCTTGGGAACCTGGCACCTGCTTACACATCATAGCTAAAATTAACGTGTGTTTTTTCCTGGGTTAATGCTCAACTGCCATGTCCTTATGGCTTTTATAAGGTGAGACAATCCCAAACACAGCACCTGAATTAGTATTAAAGGGGCAGCTGTCACAGATTTCAGGTAAATGAGCTCATCTAGGGTGCATGAGAAAGCTATGGTCACAGTAACAGAGGTTAATTAAAAATCAACCCAAATATATAGATACAGAAGTACCAACACACTCGCCATTCCTAGGAATGGGGTGCAAACAGCACCCACATCCCAGGGTGGGGTGCGGTGGCCTGTGACCACACACTCTAGTAAATACAAACACAGGGAGCCCAGCACTCACTACAACAAACTAACTCACCTTAACATTCAAATAATCAATAAATAAATAATGGGGTTTTAGTTCTAAATGGCGAGTGTGTTGGTACTTCTGTATCTATCTATATATATATCTATATATATCTATATATATATATAGATATATAGATATATATATATATATATATATCTATATATATATATATATATATATATATATATATATATATATATATAAAAATCACCAAGCATTAATCTGAGTCAAATTATGTTAAGTTTTTATTTGACTTATTTTATTTATTCAGATGTAAGAAAGTGTAATACCAAATCTTAAAAGTGAGTCATGTGATGTCGTCGGCGGAGAGTAACATCAGTCAGGATGAAGAAAGCTTCAGGTCACAACCGAAAAGACTGTCGCATCTGGTGTCCAACCTGAAGAAGACAGGGAAGATCCGGCGCAAGAACAGGGCAAGTTTTATCCCTTCTGGAAAAGAGAAGGTAGAGTACAGCGTGTATCCATACATTGTGTATCCATTTCACTGGTTGAGTCAGTGTTCAGTTAAGACGTCGAAGCGCTAGAGTCAAACCCATACTTGCGAATCAATGCGAATGTGTGCGAATGGATGCATATGGCTACACATCCACTCACAGCCGTGCCAATATGTCCAAATCCCGTTGTAGCCGGCTCACCGTGGAATGAGTGTTACAGTGGGCACCGGTCATCCCGGTCATCATCATGAGTAGCCAGAGACTTACAAGCAGCTGTGACAAAAACCGTCATATCCGGGCTGGGGATAACATCACACACCCTCCCCTAAATTGTATAGGCATTCCTAGCGTTTTACAAGGACAGACAGAACAGTACTCTCTGGTTTTGGGGGCACAACTTATTCAGAATTTCTTTAAAATTTAACTTTTAATTATATCTTAGATAAAGAATAAAATTAACTTACAGCACATATACAGTGACATAGAAATACATGAAACAAAAATTATAATCGCCACTCTTTATAAATATTGGGCGGTTTTGGAGCAACTGACAGATAAATTAACTTTTTGAGTTTTGCGAAAATATATACTTTTTGGTTAATGTATTACTCCAATATTGCAAATATCCTCTTGTGACTTTCAATTTCCTTGACTGTGTGTAAAATCAATAATCAGTAAAATCAATAATCAGGTTAGTCGCAGACAGAATATTGGTGCATGCCCTGTGAGTTAAGGTGCGTACACACGGGGGCGATTTAGTGCAAAATCGCGGGAAATATGGTCGCTGAGCGACCATATTGCTCGCAATGGGAGTGTGCACCGGCGATATATCGCCGGGTGCGCGCTCCCGTTTTTGCCCCTGTGGTGATCGCTGGTCGCAGGAACATGCTCCCCCCGGGAGTTTCTTTTTCATCAGCGACCATCTCTGGTCGCTGATGTAAAGTAGAAACTGAGCAATATATTGCTCAGCCATATATTGCTCAGCAATATATGGCTGAGCAATATATCTCCCCCGTGTGTACACAACATTAGAGCACAGTGGGAGATAGCGGAATATCTCTCCCTGTGTTCAGTGACACTTTTCTATAAACTTTTGTCTCTGACTGCATATACTGTATATTAAAGAGTCAGGTTTGCAAATGCAAAGGATGAATAGATATTAGTGCATGCACTTTATATTAGAGCACAGTGGGAGATAGCGGAATATCTTCCCCTGTGCTTAGTGACACCCTATAACAGATATTTCTAAACACTGTTTGATTGCAGTGTTAATTGGATAACAATATGGGTTGATTGCAGTGTTAATTGGATAACAATATGGGTAATAGATTAATTATATTGAAAACCTGACACCGACAAAAGAATAATGATATATTCAAATTGCTTTCTGGTTAATACCAGTGTATAAGAAAAATGCCGCTGGTATATCTGCGGTGCCTCTCAGAAAAGTGATAAATGGTGGGAAAACAACACCCACCGGTTTTAGGGACTACTGCTTCTTGTCTGGGATAACCGTGGTTTTTACAAGTGAGCGAGTACCTTCTCCTGAATAATAGGGTAAAAATTAAGGTATTACTTCTGTCCCTTTCCTAAAAAGGAAATATGCCCTGTTGATACAAGTTCAGTGCAGGGTATTCACCTTGAGTACTTGGGATGAGTGCGTACCAGTGAGAAAAATAATTAGGTGTATAGAATTAATATAGAGAAAATAGCCAAGCCTCTTATCTCTCTAGAGCATGCTGCTGCTCCCCACTTGCCCTTAGCGTTTTCCCAGACACTCCCGGCATTTCCTAGGCACTCTCACTAAATGGCGGTTTTCCACCCCAGACGCCTACTTCCTGTCAATCACCTTATGAACGGCGTGGAAATAGCTGCAGGATTTCACAACAGGACGGCATTGCGCATGCCTGCTGTGGACTGTTCACATTCGCAGTGTATCGATAATCTTCCGTCGTGTGAATTTGCAGCTGCACAAACAGGTCTGAATTGGGCCCATAGACAGAACTGCTGGTACTTGTTTCCTAGCACGGCCACAATCGTGGGGATCGTGTACCTTTAAGTTAAGGTACATGATCCCCACGATGGACCCGATTTCCTTTGAAATCAGGTCCATTTTGCCGGCAAAGGTACAAAATCGGGGGCATCGCGTCGGTCGGGACCATTAACATTGGTCCCGACGCGACCGACGCGAAGCCCCCGATTTTGCCATAGGCTTCAATGTTAAAATATTTTTTAACATTGAAATCGTGAGCATCGCGTCGGTCTTGTGCCATTATAATGGCACAAGATGAGATGGACTTGATTAAGTCCATCTCACATTGAAAAAAATGTGAAAAATGTGAAATGGGCCAATATGACCCATTTCACATTATAGATGGCCCCGTCGTCACCCCACGATAGACGCCAACCCGAAGCGTGGCGAGCACAGCGGTGCGCGTCCTCCGACCTTTTCATTCCCCTACTATCCACTTCGGCGTGGAGTTGAGAATATATAGTGTGGCGAGCGCAGCAAGCCACCGAGCCCGAAGCGTGGCGAGCGGACGCGTATACCTGTGAAGTTATACGCGTCCCCTCGCGGGGCTCGCTGCGCTCGCCACGCTTTGGGCTCGGTGGCTCGCTGCGCTCGCCACACTATATATTCTCAACTCCACGCCGACGTGTATAGTAGGGGAATGAAAAGGTCAGAGGACGCGCACCGCCGCCCCTCGCGAGCTCGCTGCGCTCGCCACGCTTCGGGTTGGCATCTATCGTGGGGTGGGGTTTACGTCGTAAAATTTGGGGGTTGAGGGAATATTTTACATGGAATCCAATGGAAAATCGGGTCCCAGGGACCCGATTTACATTTGATTCATTAAAAAAATCGGGTCGGTCGCGTCGATCGCATCGCATGCGACCAAATCGCATGCGATGCGATCGACGCGATTTTTCCAACACGACCACCCCGATGTAAATCGGGGTGGCCGTGCTAGGAAACAAGTACCGAAATGTTTTTGCTTTTTCCCATTACAGTTTTTATAGAAGTCATTGTACAGATTAATAACCGGTACAGAGCACCAGCAATTATATAAGGAGCTAATAATATCAGTATAATAACAGGGAACGCAGATTGGCACAAACAGCACAGAAAAGATCTGAGTATAAATATGTTGACTTCTACACATTAAAATCAGATATAAAAGCATCACATAAAGATAAAAATATGGTACTTGTGTAGTTTTCCTCCCGACCTGTTCATACCCCCACTATCCACGTCTGCGTGGAGTTGATTTTATAAAGTGTGGCGAGCACAGCGAGTGGACTCGGAAAACGAGCCCGAAGCATGGCGAGCACAGCGAGCCCCGCGAGGGGACGTGTATTATTTGACATCTATTATGCGTCAGCTCGCCACGCTTCGGGCTCGTTTTCCGCTTCGCTTGCCATGCTTCATGCTCAGTACCAAAAATATAAACGTAGAAAGAGGAGAGGGGGGTCTTCTTCTTCATCTTCTTCGTATTATTATTATTATTCCTTTTGCAATTAAATGTGATTGCAGGAGAACCTATCATCTTGGATTTTAGAGAATATTAAGAAGAAAGAATGTACGTACTATGTGGAGAGCTCCAGCATAAGCGAAACAAGGTTTGTTCTCTTCCAAATTTTATGCATGTGCTGTCATACCTCCCAACATTGTGTTATGAGGTCACAAGACTCCTGCTCGTTCCTGAAAATGGGTGTGGCCTCTAGAAAGGAGTGGTTTTGTGGGAATGAACACGATCATGAGGCCATGCCCCTATTTCGCTGCTGTGGGGTCATGGCCTGTGCAGTTGCCATGACTCTGTCCCTTTCCCACAATGAATAGATGCAATACAAAAAAATATTGTAAGATAATACCGGAGGGAGCCCTGTGATAATAATGCTATTTTGAGATAGTGTTATCCAGGCTTACCCAAAAAGGGTGCAGTCTGCGGCCCCCTGGACCTTGTGGGCCCATGTGAACCACTCACACTGCACCCATTATAAATATGCCAGTGGCCCCGGGTATGGAATCCACCAATCTCTTAAACTCAAAACTGCCCTAAATACTATACTTACGTTTAGAGCAGAAATTGCCATCCTCATACATGCCAATTACAATCAAATTGCTATGCTACTTTTATAAATAAATAAAAATTACTTTGGACCTTGAACCATTCTTATCTTGTGTTTGTGTGATTGTCAAAAAATGGAGATGTTTACAAATGCTTTTTAAAAATACTTTAATAAAAGTTATATATTCATTTCACATACTCAAGTTGTGCCCCAGGAAAAAAAAAAGTCTTCTTTTCTCTTCCTTATAATGATACATACCAGCAGATTTATTGAGTGTTGTGTATGTAACCTGTAGCACACATTAAGCAAAATATACCCCCCATAAATGGGTTGCCCCACAAGGTCTTTTGCACAAAGATTTATAAAACTGAGAATGCAAGCATGGTATTACAAAGCTCCGCCCCTTTGCAGCAATTTGCTGTTATTTGTGGATCAATGGGGAGGGGGGTGGAGCCGATATGACAAGATTACATTCTAATTTTAATTTGCGAGGGGGCTTGGCTTAGCAATACTTGCTCCTTCGGTAAATGGATAAGTAAATGGAAAAGTCTAATTTTCTCTTTAGAAAGAACATATGTATGTGTGGATACCCTAAAGAGCATCACGTAGGTGCAGCCACGGTGCCACGTGCTTTCCAAAGCAAAGGGACGTGGGATGGAAGAGAACATATACGGGAGATGCCCACAGATGCGTTCGGAGATATCAGCTTCACAGGGCTGGGACCCAGGATAGGAAAGGTTTGTGTCATTATTATTATTAGCATTGCGATAATGTGCAATTATTGGTATTTATTCCATTATAAGCTGTTATTATGAATATTTCAGTAATCGTGAGCGGTTTCTGCCATCACATCAGATGCTTCCAGACCGCATGATGCATCTTCCATCAGCGTGACATACTTTATTTATGAAATTGCAGATTCAGTACATGATGAACTACCGTAGAATTGCTAACGAACTGGGATATTTATGCCTTTTTAATTAAGTCCATTCCGCCTTTGTCAATTTTTGTGGCCAGTTCTCACCTGGGAGGTTCTTAATGATTCCTGGAAATAGTAATTTTTTATATTTATATTTAGATCTAATCCGGATGATTGTTCAACGGTATCTAGAAAGACAGGTTGACACCAAATAGTTGACATTAAGAAAAGGGTGGACATTGACAAAAGGTAGACATGACAATGAGCGGCACATGATTGTATTCAGTTTTTGGACTTTTCCATATTTTAACATCCACAAGGATTCCAATAGGGACCAGTAAAATGAGCCAAGCTCTGCGGCATGGGCAGATCCAGGGGGGGGGGGGGGGGAGCATTTGGGGCAATCACCCCACCTAGCATTTTGTGGCTTTGATCAATACCCCTTGCTTTCTTTCCCATGTTGCATGTTGCTTGTGCCAACCTTTTGTCAATGTTGTCCTTGTGTATATCAACCTTTTGTCACTGTCGACTATTCACATGTTGATATTTTGGTGCCAACTTATTGACTGTAGGCTGACACCAGGACACATATGTAATAGGGTCCGAGTTGCCGTCCAATCCCAGACATTTGTTAAAGTGGCAATCATTTGCAAGGCAATGTATCCCACACATCTGGCAAACTCGGACACTTTAACATATGTCCCTGTATGGTCAACACACATTGTGTCGGCAAAGAGGTCCACACACATACAGTACATGTTTTTTAATTGAGGGAGGTGATCCAATATCACATATCTGGGAGTGGCAAAACTATGTGACCCTTTAGGCTTCGGAGATATGTTGAAGGTGACATTAGTCAGATATTTTTAGTCTATGGGATCAGGTGCAAGTGGACAACCGATCTATCAAAGTCTGATATTCATACGAACATGTTTGTGGAAGAGCATCATGCCACAAACAATGGAGGCTTCAGAGGAACTCAGAATAAGAGTTGTTGATGCTCATCAGGCTGGAATAGGTTACAAAGCCATCTCTCATGAGTTTGGACTTCACCAATCAACAGTCAGACAGATTGTGTAAAAATTGAGTAAATTCCAGACCAATATTATCCTCCCCAGTGGTGGTCAACCAACAAAGATCACACCCAAGAGCAAGGTGTCTAATATTTTACAAGGTCACAAATGAATTCAGGGTAACATCTAAGCAACTGTAGGCCTTTCCCACATTAGCTAATGCTAATGTTCATTAGTCAACCTTAAGAACAACAATGGTGTACAGATGGAGCCGGGGTCATTCAGGCAGGGGCAGGTGAAAGTTTTGCCAGCTGCCAGCCCCCACCAGCCGCCGGAAGGTATCCCTTTCAACCGGAGCTCCCCCCCCCGTGTCCCCGCCGCACCGTCCCCCACCTCCCCGCTTCCTCCTTAACCCTGCCCGTCTCTCTGAAGCTGAGACAGGCAGGGTTTCTGTCCCCCGCCGATGGCAAACTGGGACGCGATTGTGTGTGGGACGTTCGCGCATACCAGTCAGATGTAGCGTCCGCTCGCCAGTGGGAGTGGTCTGGCGAGCCACGGCGCTGGATGAGTGACACTGTACATGGCAGGATTGAAAGGAGAAAACTGCTCCTCTCCAAAAGAATATTATTGCCTGTCTGCAGTTTGCTAAAGATCACCTGGACAAGCCAGAATGCTATTGTGGACAGATCAGACCAAAACAAAACTTTTTGTGATTAAATGGGAAGCCTTCTGTTTGGAGAAATCAGAACACTACATTTTAGCATTAAACCTCATACTATCCATGAAACACAGTGGTGGTATCATAATTTGGGTCCAGTTTTACCGGACTATTCTAAAGGAAAATGTCAGGATATCTGTCCATGAGTTGCATCTCATGAGAACATTGGTCATGCCGCAAGACAACTACCTAAAACACACAAGTAATTTGACCAAAGAAATGTTAAAGAATAACATGCACATATTTGGAGTCAAAGTCTAGACCTTAATCCTCGTTAAAGTGATCTGAACTGCTCATAGGAGGAAATCCACCACCATAACAGAGCTGAAGCTGTTTTGTGATGAATCGGGTAAAATTCCTTCAAGTTAATGTCCAGGACTAATCAACAATATCCAGAAACATTTAGATGCAGTTATTGCTACCCGAGGGTCAAGCCAGATACTGAAAGCAAAGGGTCAAATACAATTTTTTGTCTCATTAGTCTGATTTGGTCTCTTTATCTACTTATAGGACTTTTTATAAAATCAGAGAGTTTTAGGCCAATTTGCAGCAGAAATATGGAAAAATCTTAAGGGTTTACAAACTTTAAAGCACCATTGTAGATACACACTAGGGTTCATTTTGTTGTGATACAGTCAACCTGAATTGATGGAGAAAACTAAAGTGGAAAATGGAGAATACACAAACTCCACACAATTAGGTACATGTTTGTAATCGAACCCTTGACCGTGCTGTGAGACAGTAGTGCTAACCACTACACCAACCATACCGTATTTGCATGCATCATATCACGCACCTACATAGATAACCGTCACCAAAGGTGTTTCGACTACAAATGTGGCACAGACATTAATAGCTGTACAACAGGCAACAAAAAGCTTTAATTATATTTTTCCTTAACATAATTTATAATAAAAAGTCCATAGTAATTCTCTGCTCTTCATTGCTTCCGAAACCTTCTTTTTTCCTTTTTACTTTCTTCTCCCAGCAGTATATAAGGGTATCATCCGACACCCCACCCAGAGTTCTCTACCAGCTGATGACCGAGCAATGGGGTCTCGAAATCCCAAATCTGTTAATATCAGTAACTGGAGGGGCCAAGAACTTCCGTATGAAAATGAGACTTAGAAACATTTTCCGCAGAGGTCTGGCAAAAGTTGCCCAAACTACAGGTGAGCAGACACTAAAGCATCTGTCACGATAAGCACTGCTTTGAATAATTGACTGTATTTTAGGTTTTGTGGGGACTAAGGTTGGGCAGGGAGGGTTATTGTCAGGAGGATTGGGTGAGAGGGTAAGTATACTTACCATGTCCGTGTCAGGTATCTGTTTAGCAGGATGCAGGTGTAATTCCCATTGACCAGAATACTGATCCTCTTTATTCTAGGAATGCCATTTCTTTGGCATTCTTTCAATCCTGGGAATCGGTATTGAAAAATGCTCAATCCCAGGATTCACTGGATCCCTGGATTCGCATACCTAAAATAATAACTCCCCTGTCCCCCACATTAACTTACTTTGGGGAGCAGGGGGGCGGAAGAGGCAGCAGCGGTGTGGCAGGTGGAGGCAGCAGGCGGGTTTGACACCGGGCAGTGGTGGTACTTGAGTGCTGCCGGGAGCTAGATAATTCCGGTGCCGGAGGTGCAGCAGTGCGGCCTGCGCAGCATCACCTATGACCAGCTGTTACCAACCCTGGGGGAAACCTATGACCAAGTCACGCTGCGCAGGCTGCACACCAGGGTTGGGAACAGCCGGGCAGTGCCTAAGCGGGTGATCAGATACTGCCCAGCATTAGACTGCACATTCACAGTCTAAACCCCAAATCCCAACATTGGATACTCCAATCCCGGGATTGAAATCCCAGACAGTTTTGGGCCAAAACCTGGGATTTGTAACAAATTAACATCCGTCCATGACCTCTTCTTCTCTAACAACTTTAACCTACTGGCTACAACAGAAACATGGCTCATACAATTAGACATGGCCTATTCTGCAGCACTGTCACATGGTGGTCTCCACTCCATGTGCACCTCAAGGCCAGGTACCAGTAAAGGAGGAGACGTTGGAATATGACAACTCTAATATTTTCACAGTTCACTCTCCTATAGAAAAGTGGTAAAAACTCAGTTTTCAGGTTTTTTTACCGGATTTTGAAACTCACTAAAGCCCCTTCTGATGGAGCTTTGACTTCTCTGTGCATGCAGAGCTGGACTTCCCCGTTAGAAATGAGGAAGTCCAGGCAGCCACAGAGATCACAAAGGGGGAGACCTGCCCTTAGCTTTGCTCATTGCATATGTTAGTACATATACAATGAGCATCAGCGCGATGGGCAGCATCTGCCGCTGCCGCTGCTAGGTACAGCCCACCCATAGTCTCTAAACATTCAAGTGCTCCCGGAAAACTCACCTCTTCAGGTACAGATGGAGCTACTCTCATCTAGCCCAGCTCCAGCACAAGCATGCACTCCCAGCAGTATCAGGCAATCCAGCACCTGGCCCCACTACGGGAGTGCACAGAGATGCTGTCAATGGGCCACGTGCACGTCCCACGGGCATGTATGTCCCTTTCTCAGTGATTGGCGTGACTAGGCTGCCGCACAGATGGAGCCAGGATTGGTGTTGGCATTGTTGCGCTATATAAGAAACTGTTAATAAATAATATTGAAATGTATCTTGAAGATGGGAGTTCTATTTCAAATGGGCTGTTGCTATGGGCAACCAAAAACAATCTACTTCTTATTCATTTAGCACCCTCTAGAAGATAATAGATAGTATCTGATTGGTTACCCATAGCAACATCCCATGTGAAATACAACTCCCATCTTAGTACATTCCCCCTTAGAGTTATGTCACTATTACAATACTCACCAGGTGCTTGGATTATTACTGGGGGTTCCCATGCCGGTGTAATGAAGCAAGTTGGCGAAGCAGTAAGAGACTTTTGTGTGGGAAGCAACAATAAAAACAACAATGAAATTGTCACAATCGGCATCGCTACCTGGGGGATTGTTCATAAGCGAAGCAGTTTAATCTCATCAGCAGTAAGTCATTATTGTTTTACTTTTTCTAAGCACATCATTTGCTAAACTGTTTTTTAATGAGTAGAGATACTTGCTGTATGTTAGTGATACCATAATTGGATTCTTAGCAAAACCCCTCAAATTTACAACTGTCAGTGACCCCAAATGTGAGTAAGTCTGTCCTTTCCAAAACTCTGTGACAGAGATTGACTGATCGATAGCCACAACCTCTTGTATCGGAACCTTTTATACACAGATTGGTGACTTACTGTAGTTGCACGCGGATGTAGAAGCACCATAAGACCCAGTGCACAGTCGGCCTAATTCATGTTTGTACACAATGGCTGATATCACGCAATGAGCAATCATTAGCAAACTCTGCAGGAGCTGTGATTTCACTTGTACTGAGAACTGTATTGCACTGATAGACAGGAAATGGAAATTTGAAGATGTAACAAGGAGCTTAAGGGGAGTGTATGGGAAAACAAAGACATATCATGGCCGGTCTTCTGATAGCTGCATGACTATATGTGCAAATACATTGCATCTGGGTTGCTAATGCTGTAGCCAGTCTGCATAGACATAGGGTAACGCTTAGCTTCCATGTTTGGGGGCTAAACTGGGGGGGGGGTGTCCCCCCTCCATCTCTGCACAATAATTGCAACAATAAAACCTATCCCAGCAGCTTCATTTTCTGGCATGGCCTATGTGATGTCATGCCATCACCAATGCAAAAGTGAAGCGCTCTACTGAAGAAGGGCCACTAAGAGGAACAGGCTCTATGCATGCTGGAGACAAGATGAGAGGTGCTAGATGGGCACAGAGAAGCGGGGAAGCTGCTTGAAGGATACAGGGCTTGCAGCTGCTGGAGTAAAATTTACTGTATAGTCAGCCATACTTTGGGCATTATGTGTATAAGTGGCATTTTTGTGGGCATAATCTGTAAGAGGCACTACTAATGTAAAAATTGTGTATTCGGGACACTATTGTGTGGCATAATTAGAATAAGGGGTACTACTGTTTAGCATGACATGAATCAGGTAGGGTAGAAATATTTAGTTTGCAGGATGGTGCCAAAAACCCTAGACAAATGTATATACTGCAGTTCAGTAATGTGAATGCAATTGCGAATGATATGTGATGGCTACAGTGGGCGTCCCTTTTCATTCCCTTGGTGGCAGCTCACCTGCTAACAGCTGCTCCTTAGCTTCTAGAATTCCAATTGCATTTGTGTACAAACCTGAATCAAGCCCAAGGTACAAAAGCAATGGCGTTTTTGACACTTTTGCAGGTTTTAATGGCGTAAATAAAATGAACATTTGAATAAAGGACACTTGAGGAGGCTCAGTCACATGGACCTTGTTGCGCCAAGAGGTGCTATATTTCGAGCCTAGAGCAAAGGTGTATGAGGACACTTCTGTAACTATTCCTTCAACAACATTTTCAAGTCTACTAACTTGTACAGAACTTTTATTGTCAGGGATTGTTTCCAGCCGAATATCAGATAGATGAAGAAAACCAAGGAAACCTGTCCTGCTTGGATAATAATCATTCCCACTTCATACTTGTGGATGATGGAACAAATGGGAGATACGGGGTGGAAATCCTCCTGAGGAGCAAGCTGGAGAAATACATTTCGGATCAGACCAAAGAGAAAGGAGGTGAAGTAAAAGTTCTATTGTTATCCTTAAACTGTATCTCTCAACAACACTGGAAGGACTAAAGATTTCAGAAGTGAGATTCAATATTTCTATCAAAAATTTTTTTAGATATAAAAGAATCAATACACAATCATTAGGATATTGCTGTATACGGTATATTGTCTAAAATGCACGATAAATTTAGTAATTCTTTTTGGGAGTTGGCACAGTTAAATCTATGGAATCTAATAAAGGAGACATGCATGATATATGATATCTAGTTACACTGGCGGAACACTACCCACATGGCAGGTTTGGGGCATACAGGTACAATAACTACTGTCCTCATTCCCAACACTGCCATGGTCTATTAAGTATAAACTTTAATAGATTGATACCAAACTGTAGCCCCCGGTGATTGCTTTGTGTTCCAGTATAAAAGATTTACAGTGTCTAGATCAGTGATTTTCAACCTTATTACCTTGCGGCACACTAAATAAGATTTTAAAATTGCCAAGGCACACCATGAGATCCCCACAGGGCAAAACACATTGTCCCCCACAGGAAAAAACCAAACCTATTGCCCCCCATATAAAAAACAATCACACTGGTCCCCACAGGTAACACAAATAAAATACATTGGCCCTTTAAATGAAAAGAAGAGACCAGTAAATAACACTTGAACTGGTGGTGGCTGTAAACTGGTTTGGGCATCTCTAGATCTGGAGGCACACTTGAGAACAGCTCAAGGCACACTAGTGTGCCACGGCACAGTGGTTGAAAAACACTGGTCTAGATAGTTAGTCAACAATTAGACACAAATAGGTCATCATGTACAAGGTCGACTGTGACAGTACATCGACATACGCAAGGTCCACATTAATTTTTCAAGGTTTTTTCTGGGTGTCAATAGCAAACACCGAAGTATGTAGTATGAAGTTTGAAAAATTCCCAAAAATAGAAAAAATTCTGAAAAACTCTTTTGTCAATTGACATTTTACTTGTGCATGTTAACCTTCTGTCAATGTCAGCCTCTTGGTTTTGACCTGTTGACTGTCTATCTGGACACTGTTGACCTTTCTTCCACACACCATTACTTTGCTAAGAAGCTATCAAGGGACCAGGTTGTGTCAGTAACAGGACTGCTTTTTATTTGAAGAAGGGGACAGAAGAAACAATGTATTTTATTGTAATACCCCAAATTATTGATGCTGACAAATAGGGCTAAAAGGGGTGCAACTAGGGTTTATTGGCCCCCCGTCTTGAAGTGCAGGTATCACCTTCATGGTTCCCAAAAATCACCCAATAATTTTTCTTTAACCCCAAGATGGAAAAATCAATGGTTTCTATCTACTATGCAAAAAAAATATATTGTACAGACGTCAAGTTTTTGAAATGAAGAACAGTCTTAGGTCATTAGCTCTGTTATGTAACCACTAGCGCTAAAATGCAAAATCAATTAACCTGCGTTTTTTAGACTCTTCCTCTTTCTCCACAAAGGAGATGATGATAAATACCTCTTGGGCATAACCCTTTTATCGGGTCATCAGGAGAGACATATGCCCTGTGGTTTCCTGATAGGTATAACAATGAATTTTGTTTAAACTTTAATCAAGGCTTAAAGAGAATGGCGATAATTGGTAAAGGAGTTACAGAGTTTAGATCTGATCTCAAGTTTCACTTTATCAATTTACAAAACTTTAAGACTTTGGGGCTAATTAAGTTGTAAACTAATTGGTACACTTAGCGCAAAGTACCAATGATCAGACATTTATAAAATAAGTGAAAAAACTCACGTCAACATTTCATGTGTCGACTTCCTTCATGTCGTCATTTTGCTTGCGCCGATCTGTCATTGGAAACCTTTTGCAGTTCTACATTTTGTCAATGTCGGTCTATTGACTGTGGCTGTAGACCAAGTAGACCCATCACGCGAATACTCATTTGCTTTGCACTGATCCTTCAGGATGAGTTCCTGAGCCGGAAGCCATAGGCGGTAGATCGAATGCACTATTATTATTGCTACAGTACAGTAATGGCCGGAGGGTCACATCTTCCGTTAAGGAACAGATTTTTAGTAACACAGTGTTTCCCAGTAATAACTTATTCAACTGCTCCTACAGGCGTTAAAGAAATCATGAGAAGTAATGAAGTAATGTTGAAATTGGATCCAAACCTGAAAGGTCTGTTTAAAATGTACATTTGGTGAGCCCCAAGAGAGGGCTCAATTTAAGGGACATAACGAGATCATTAACGTTTCCTCTAGAACAAAATAAAAAGGACAAAACAATAACAGCTCCGTCCGTTCTTGGTGTAATCTATATCTTTTTTTAAAAGAAGAGTTATTACAATATATCTATAGGTCTAACGAGGTTACATTATATAACCACGACTGTATTGTACCAGAAATTACTGTAGATTCTTTGCATTATACTTTATGTCTCTGCAGGATTTTTATGTTCATAGTGAAAGCAGTTGCAGTCAGTTGCTGCAAAATAGTTTTAGCAATCCATCCGTGTGCAGTGTTTTCTTTGTACCTAGAAGCCACGATACCTTGTAACATGAGTATTCAATGGTTTCCTTATTGGCCTTATTATTCTGTGTTTTGAATACTGTAGTACTACTACTACGACTATTAATATCACTACTACTACTATAGTACCCAGGTACTTGCCCCTATAGGCAAGTCAGGTGGCCTACACAGTGATAAACTTGAATTACCCGATTGAGATACAGGAATCATTGCTAAGTTGTGCTAGACATTTATGTGCATACACATTGCAATTCACTGTTTGCAGAACTTCAATGCACAATCTTGGCTTATAAACCACATGATTTAGTTCTATTTCCACCTGGTATGGACAGGGGCGGATCCAGGATAAAATGACAGGGGGGGCACCATGATAAAAAAGGGTTTGGGTGGGGGAGGGGCCGTGTTAGTGGTGCCAGTGTACATGCTAAGAGAGCGTCAGGAGAGGGTGGGAATGGAATTAAAAATAGGCCCTGGCATTTAAAGTACGCAGGCCCACCATGGCGACAAAAGTGAAGGATGTAGTTGTGCGCGCTCCGGAAAAGGGTGTATGGCCACTCAACAGGGGGCGTGTCAACGCCATATACAACTTCTACACATTATGCAACAAAATACTAGACCCCATTATACTTGCCCCTTACACATAATGCCACATGGATTGAGCCAAAATTCAAATAATGCCACATGGATTGTGTCAAAATTCACATAATGCCACACGGATTGAGCCAAAATTCCCATAATGCCACATGGATTGAGCCAAAATTCACATAATGCCACACAGATTGAGACAAAATTTACATAATGCCACATGGATTGAGCCAGAATTCACATAATGCCACACAGATTAAGCCAAAATTCACAATACACTTCATAAAAAGGGACATTGTCCACCAAAGGCTCGCATTAAACATTTACATCATAATGTCCATTACACGTTAAGTTACACGCCATTATGTCCATTATGTGTTATGCCAAACACCATAATGCCTATTAAAAATGATGCTACATAAGTGCTGCTTCTCTACATGCTCATTGCCAGAGGTTCCATGCTTGTTGCCATGTGGGATTACATGCTCATTGCCAAGGGGGAATATATGCCCGTGGTAAATCGGGGACAGCCGCCGCCAGGCAGAAGTGATAGCCACTGACAGTGGCAGAGCCTGGCTGTATTCAGAGCACTGCAGGTCCCGGCTATTTGAAATAATACCCCTTTCACACCAGAAAATGCATTCCCAGGTTGGCCCCTTTTACACCAGCCTAGTCCCTGCATTTTCTGGTGTGAGGGGGAGAGAAAACTACCCCTCCCCCCTTTAGCTAGTTATCTCATTTAACCGGCTATGACTTCGGAACCAACTGACCCATTTAACTGAGACAAGTATTATATTGAAGAACTTTTGAGTGGGCTTTGAATGATTTTGGTCCAGTGAAACTGGAACTTTTGGTAATCTGCTCTCAAAGAAAATGAACAGCCATGAAATTACATTTCAAAAATAAAAAAAATCGTTTTACATGCAATATCTCTGGAACCGATTGACCGATTTGGACCAGCCTGATATCATATTGAAGGTCCAGCGATTTGGACAAGCTTCTGTGATGCCAGGGCGGGAACTGGCAGCCGTCGGAACCGGGTGGGGGTCGGAATTAACGGGTCCCATATTATCCTATGGGGAAAAAACGTTACAGGTTTGCCAGGCGATATCTCCAGTTCCCGGGGGGCTAGAGACACGGGACTGTGCTCGTTGGAAAGCCCTGGTCCTCAGCTACAAAATAAGTGACAGGGGGGCACGTGCCCGGGTGCCCCCCCCTGAATCCGCCACTGGGTATGGATGATACCTAATATCTTCCCATTTTTTTAGATACCAGTGGTGACTCCAGATGTGAGGCTGCTGTGCAGTCCAAAATCCAAATATGGGAACCACAGCAACTACCACCACTAATCAGATATCACTGGCCGGCAGTTGGTGTGGCTCCCATATTTGAATTTTGGATTGAACTGCAGATACCACTGGTTGAAACACAAAGTAGCAAAGTTCACCAAAGATTCTTGTGGGGCCACTCCTAAATACTCTGTCTTTATTGTAGTCAATCCTTCCTGTCCTGAATCAAGTCCAATGGAGCAATTGTCCACATCAGCATATACAACATCCAAGGAGACTTTATTCAACACTTACACCTTCACAATCCTCTGACCACTACCCAATCCAGGGCAACCTCACCACAGGGATATCTCTGTCCGCTGGCCAAAGTAAATACACAACTTGCAGCTGAAGAACTGGGATCTAGGTTCAGTCAGGGTCTATCAATATAATAGATCCACCCAAGTCCTCATGCTCCCACTGCTCCTGATTTCTCACCCAGACCTTCTTCAGGTCTAGCTTCACATTTGTGGTCTTGCCCTTCACCTTGCTGAAGATCAATACACTTTTAGAGCTTACACCTCTGCTTTTGGTGCCCAGGGTCACACCTCTCCTCTAATTGCAGGGGTGAGTCCATTGGCAGGAGGCTACAAGGACAGCCCTGTTTAGGGCCACAAAAGGTACTTACGGTTCCTAGCGAAAGCTATCTGCACTGGTACTAGCAGATTATGAGCAGCGTCATGGGCCTTGCAGTCTCGCATGTCTGTATCTTATATGAGAATTTGGGGTGCAATACACCTTTTCATTACTCATAGCACTTGCAGACTATTTTCGTTGAATACATTTTTTGTTATCTCATTTTAGGAGTTGCCATCAAGATTCCGATAGTCTGTGTTGTGTTAGAGGGAGGCCCGGGGACGCTGGACGTAAGTTTTTCTATACAGTGCATATCATTTCTACACAAAACAAGCAAATAATCAACATGCACATGAAAAAGTTACCATGCATTTGTCACAATTTTTTTTTAGCTGACTTGTTCGACTACTAGTGAGAACAGGGAGTCCCACAAAAAAGAATACTCTGTGTCAACCTCTTTTTAGGTTGAAAGTTTCCATGTTGACCTTTTGTCAGTGTTGAATTGTGTAGACCTTTTCACTGTCGACCAATAGTGGTCGAACTATTGACTATCGATCTAATTCATGTCTATTTTTCAATCCACACCCAAATCTGATATACAGTATGACTTACCTGGACTTTGGGGTTATCCCTACCTCCTGTGTTCCCTGATGTCATTGTGGCTCATGGTTTCTGCAGGCAGCATGTTGCTTACCCATGTGTTGTGCAGTAATGCCAGTCTTGGAGTCTTGGAGGCCTTTGGTAAATGCTCAAGTGGAGCCTCCTTTTGGAGATCCATAAACTCTCAGACAGATTTGAAGCTGCAGCTGTGTAGGTACCAATGATACCAAAAAGGGAACCAGCAGATGAGAATGGGATATTTCCTGAATGCTGATAAAAAGGAACTCCCTGTGGATAGACATGCCAATGGGTACCCATGATGCAAGTACCAACATCTACAGATTCCGATGACAGAGGAGTCTGTTAATCCCGTCCCTGCAAATCTCAGGTCATTTCTCCAACAAAAAACCCTGAGTCCTTATGCATGTGCCATTGGCTATCCCTCTGCTAATATTTACCACCATTCAGGGGATCAGTGATCTGTTGAACTCCTCTGTGACCTGATAGTTATCTTTTCTGTGTTGGGATTGTCAGTGCATTTTAGTTTTCAGCTGAGGATCTAATGATTGGGTCACAAAGCAGCACTGCAATCAGCTGACTGGGACACAGGATCTCATTGGACAACCAATCTTTCAAAGGAAGTCATTTGATAATGGCTGATCACAGAAGTGTACTCCGAGCTCTGCTTTACATATCAGTATGGAGGAAGAGCAGTTGGAGATTAGGGGGTATGCTTTCTTAATGCTATCTTCAGATGGCGTTATTATCAAAAGGCTCCCCTAGTAGAATTATTTTTCAGTTTCTCTCAGTAAATCTGGAACATATCACATTTCCTATTATAAGTATCATTTTGGACTGGCAATGGGATCTTAATGGTGTTGTAACGTGTTGTCCCCTTTGTTCTGACCAGACTATCTACAATGCTGTCAGCAACAACACTCCTTGTGTCATTGTGGAAGGTTCCGGTAGAGTGGCCGATGTCATCGCCCAGATTTCACAAGTCCCCGTTTCAAAAATGTCAATCTCGTTTGTCCAGGAAAAACTGCACTCTCTTTTCCATGACACTTTTGATACCTTTACAGAGCACCAGATTGTTGACTGGACCAAAAAGGTACAATAATAAACACGTTGAATAAATAAAAAGCATAACGTTGTGTGTGTTAAAATAAAGTATTACATGGTCTATTGTACTAAGGCTGGGAGAGAAATAAAGTAGGCAGAGATAAAGTACCATCCAATCAGCTAATAACTACCATGTAATAGTTTAGAAATGACAGTTAAGAGCTGGTTGGTTGGTACTTTACCCCTGTCCACTTTATCTCTCTGAATTGCTTAGAACATCTGCCCCTATGTATCTTACTTTAATCTTCTAACATCCATTGTTTGTTTCCAGATCCAGGACATCATGAGGCACAGTCAGTTACTTACCATCTTCCAAGAGGACAAGGATGACCAACACGACATTGATGTAGCCATCCTTCAGGCTTTACTTAAGGGTAAGCAGACAACCGTTAAGCTTTGCAGAGTATGCTGGTGCGATAAAGCTCATTTTAGTTCTGTTTAGATATATGCAGGTATTTGATTGGCAGATTGCTCATATATTCTCTGCAGCTTCACTGACACATGATCAGCAGGGGCGTGAGAACTGGGACCACCAGTTAAAGTTGGCCGTGGCTTGGAACAGGGTGGACATTGCCAGAAGTGAGATTTTTACGGATGATCATCAGTGGAAGGTGGGCAAAACAGTTCAATCAAATCAGAGTATTCCGTTATTCTGTGATGTGATTTATTTCAGACAAACTCCCTTACACTCTTCTTATTTTGCTTTTGTTATGCATGTAGCTCTAAGATTACATTGACTACTTATTATCCAAATGATGTACTTTCGCAGCCCACAGATCTTCATCCGGTGATGACCGCAGCATTAATCGGCAATAAACCTGCCTTTGTGAAGCTCTTTCTTGAACACGGTGTCCGTTTGGAAGAATATGCCACCCAAGAAACTATAATAAACCTTTACAACAATCTAGATCCATCCTGTCTGTTTTATAGCAAACTTGCAAAAGTGTTTGAGGATGAAAGATTTAGACTAGAATTCCTTAAGATGTCAAAACTGCGTCTTCACCACGTTTCACATGTCCTGAGGGAGCTCCTGGGGGATTTCACAAAACCACTTTATCCAAAGCCCAAAAGTGTAGAACGACCTCAAATATCTATTGCGGTTCCTCACATCAAAATAAATGTAAGTGCATACTCACTTGTTATGTCCCTGTATGTTTATATCTCAAGTTCTCTTTCATTTAGAATATTTGTTAAGCACTATAGAGCAACATTTTTGTATTGGTGTTAAACTGCGTAAACCCTATAGCAAATGTGTTGTATTTGGCTGTACACTGTTGTTTCTCTTCTTGACAATATCTATACAGGTACAGAGAGTCACTTTCCGGTCTTTTCACAAAAGATCTCAGGGAACCTCATTGTGCACAATGGATCCAATCAGGGACCTTCTTATATGGGCCATTGTTCAAAACCGGAAAGAACTTGCTGACATAATGTGGGTACAGGTGAGAACAAAACAGATACAGTTAGACTTTATTGAACCTGTATACTTGAAGTTTAGCAATAGTTCCTATGCTGGGTTGGGTATGAAATCCCAATGTTGACCTTAATGATGGTCACAATAGTATTCTTACCCTAACCCAACCAACTCACGGCCAAGCCCTAACCATTCTCTTCTGCAGCCTAACCCTAACCAACCCTTTTGGCAGCCTATCTTTAACTGCTACCACCCCGACACCCTAAATCTATCCATAATACTCACCATCGGAATCCAACGGGATTCCAGTGCTGGTATTGTGGCTATCAGGTAGGTAAGTGTCAGCATCCTGACTACATCAGACATAAGTGACACCAGATGTCATAGCCTATCCTTCCACATATGTGTAAGCAGGGGCGAATAGGTAACTAAAAGTGGTTCAGGAAAAATTTCAGGAAGTGGCCTCACTTGGTCAGTACGATATCAAATGTAGATGGAAGCCATTGGTTTCAATATGCTTTACAATCTAGTGGTCTCCAGACCTTTAAGCTGCTGTGACAAACCATAAGCCTCCATATTTCAAATAATACCTCACTCCCCCCACTGAGACTGAACACAGACCCCAAAACTTCCATCAGGCATACACAAAACTTATTACCATCAAATATCACAAATATCCCCACCCCTCCCCATTGGAGTCCAGAAACACTCCAGACATGGTTACACCCCCATATAGCATCCACTCTTGTCCCTTAGACAGATATCACAGTGGATATAGATAAGTGCTCGCCTTAAATGAGCATTCGCAGTGTCAGGTACTATGCTCTGTGACCTGGCAAAGGTTGCTTGTGTGGGAGACAAGAGGGCGGAGCCAATACTGACGGGTGAACTCACAGATTAATTGGCCTATTGGGATTCTGCCTTGTGATGTCTATGGCTATCTGCCCCTGCCTTTAAGGTGAGTTGTCTCCAAAGTATCAAACTTTTTATACTTTCAAGATAGTGGAACCTAGAAAACCAGGAGGTTCAGTATCTTCCTGTTTAAGTCACCAGAATCTATTTTGACATTGCGATAAACTGTGACGGAGCATTCAGATTTTTGAGGCCAGGAGAGCCATATTGTGCATATTGGTCCTTTAGGGAGGCTTCATTCCCTAACCAAGATGGCCACTTCTGTATTTCTATGCATGCAGGATGCCATTGTATTACTGTGTTAGACTGCCGCAGTTGGACATGGGGAAGTGGATGAAAGGTCTACAATGTCTAGGTAGACACTCAATAGGTCAACACAAACAAGGTTGACCTGGTGAAAAGGTCAACATGAAAAATGGTACTCAAGACATGCAAAAGTGGAAATAAAAAAATGTCTGCAATCCAATCCTCCTATTGGTTGTGGTCAATAATAATCTTTTGATAATTTTTGGTAACTTGCTTATACACGGGTAGTGTTTTTGTACATCAAAACGGCACATATCGAGAAAGCAAAGTTCTATAAACGGTTCAAAGTGGAATAGTAACAGAATAGAGGAATCGGATAGAGTACACACTGCCAGATTACCCATGCGATCCCAACTGGGATATCCGGTGCATAAAAATTACATCTGTGCCCACATGGAACATGAATTTCATTAATTAAGAAGAACATTCTGGAAAAGGTAGAGACACTAGATTGCACTCACAGACTCATTATACGCTATATCCCTAATAAGAATAAACAAATACATACTCAGAGCAGGCATCAATTTTAAGTTAATTGTTCAATGTTATCTATGTGGCATATATTTCACTCCAACGGTTTTTAATTGATGCAATTAAACGTTAGATTTTATTGGAAGTTCTTTCTTTAGTGCGACAATCATTTTCTTCTTTTTTACTTCTTCACTATATCCCCATCCTGAACTAACTGTAATCAACACTGCAATTGCAATTGGGGATCTAAATATCAATTGAAATAAGCAGAAGTTTCCCCATTCCCCTAACCCCTTTTTTTAGAGTACGTACAGAATCAGCTAGTGATACCTAGGAGGTGCTTCTGGTTGACTAGCTAAGCAGCGAAATATCAAAGTTTATTAAACCATCTGTGGCCAGCCACCAGATGTGAGAATGCCCCCCCCCCCCCCCCCCCCCGCCACGCTCTGGACATCCCCGCTGTTTTGTGAATGGATGTTTTGCATACAAATACCTTTGCAGGGTAGCGTATGAGGCAAAAAAAAAAATCCCTGCTTGACTAACCTATATTTGCACCATCCAGGTACGAGAATGGGGTGAGTGGCTGACGTACTGTGATGTCACCTGCCCGCCCCCGAAAGGCAGCTGCCCACCTGCGTTCGCATGAGGACTCACAGCATTTTCCCGGGTGCACGCAGCATTTTTGTGGGTACGCCCAGGAAACACTGGCCATCTGCATGAGAACGCCCACCTGCCTCCATCCCGCCCCCTGCCCCCCTGTGCGAACGCCTCTGTGACTATGCAAGTCACCCAATGCGTCTGCACAGCAGCCCTGCACATGCGAATATGCACATGCGCAAAGCGTAAACATCGGTCCCCTAGTGCAGTGGTTCTCAAGCTCTGTCCTCAAGGACCCCAACAGTGCATGTTTTCCAGGTCACCCGGCAGGTGCACTCATTATTCACTGATACATTTTGAAAGATCACAGGTGGAGCTAATTATTTCACCTGTGATTCTGTGTGGAGACCTGGAAAATGTGCCATATTGGGGGTCCTTGAATGTTGAATAATGTCACAAAACCTCAGTTATTTCCCAATAATGGATGTTTTTGTTATTGTTAATGTTAGGAACATATTTTAAATGATTCATTTATAATATACAGGATTTATTTTGAAATGCTGCTTTGTGCTCCACTGTCCCCAGTGCCATGACTGCATAGCAGCCGCCCTCGCATGCAGTAAGATTCTGAAGGAGCTCTCAAAAGAGGAGGAAGATACGGACACATCGGAGGATATGTTGTCATTGGCGGAAGACTATGAACAGAAAGCCATTGGTATGTGGTCGATTTTAAGTGATATCCAGTATTCGATGAAACCATAACAAAGTGAGTGTAATGCTGCCCATACACTCGTGAAATATTACATGTAATCATTTGATTTCAACCGCATCTGTTTGATAAATCGAATGATTGGATGCACATTTTGTGTACCATGCGACAGGATGCGTTGGCGCGCCGGTCAAATCTTGCGTCTCATGATTTATGTTTTGCACATAATATTTATCGACTTGTATGGGCGGTCGAATGTTGTTTCAATTTTTCTAAATGCGACTTTCGATTCCTGAAAATTTCTGGTCACTTCCTGGCCACTCCTCTTCCACCCACTGTACACATGACTGGAGAGGAGGCTGGAAGCACGCTGCTGGGCTCCCAAACTGCAGAGAAAAATGAGATGTACAGCCCTCTAAATACATTTTTCAAGATCTGATCGATAATCTGGTGTGTTTTTTGCAGCATTCGATCATACGATCCCGTCCCATTTTTTTATCGCAAGGGGCATTCGATAAATGCAGGCGGGGGATGGCGGTAGATTCACTAGCCGCCATCCCCGGACAACAGAGCTCCCCCCGAGATGCCGCCTCCTTGATGCCGGTCCCCAACACGTTCGCCCACCTCCCCGCTCCCGCCCCCCTAACCCTGCCCGTCTCCCTGAAGAGAAGACAGGCAGGTTTCCCGTCCCCCGATGATCGGAAACTGGGACGCGCGTCCCAGTCAGATATAGCGTCCGCTCGCCAGTGGGGGTGGTCTGGCGAGCCCTGGCGCTGGATGAGCGGTGCTACATCTGTAATTACCTCCATCTTGCATCAGTGTTTGTTTTTCAATAGGCAGGCGCATGTGCACGACTTCCCCGGACAGCGGCGATTAACAGATTTGTTTCTCCGGCAATACAGGTATTTTCACCGAGAGTTACAGGAAAGATGAAGAACGAGCTCTGAAGCTTCTCATACGAGTTTCTGAAGCTTGGGGACAAGCCACCTGCCTGAAACTGGCTCTTGAGGCTAAAGATATGAAGTTTGTATCTCACGGAGGTGTCCAGGTTCGTTCTACATGCCGGAGTTCTGCGGAGAATATAGAGCTTGTGTGTTACATACTCAGCACACGTGAGGGGTATCAGTGTGTTAGATATTAATACTGTATTAAATACAGTACCCAGTGTATAAAAAGACCAATGTGTACATTATGTCCATCGTCATTGCTAGGTTCTTTTACTGCTCCCGAACACTCCTGCATTTGTTCCTATGGTGGAACCCAAAGAAGGTTGACGGTGCAAAGATTGACATGACATTCGTCAACACATACTGTGTCCAAATTTTTGCGATGAGGGTCAGATTTGGAGAGGTTAAAATGTGTGGGGGCCGACCATTCAGCCTGACATTCTTTGAACCATTAATCACATCAGAATGGTCCCCAACTCTGCCCCCATTCACTCTATGTCCCCCAGCCTGCTCCTCCTTCACTGTATGAATGCCATTTACTGTATGTCCCCCACTCTGCCCCCATTGACTGTATGTCTCCCTGCCTGTCCCCTCACCCCTTGTGCGAGCCATAGGATGGAGAGGCAAAGCAAGCACTGCAAGGACAGGAGACAGATGCTTGGGCTCCCGCTGCCGCCCTCCTCCGCTCTACATGTTACGGGAGCAAGCTTCTGCAAGCACACTGCTGTCCCTGTGATTGCAGAGCAGGGTGATATACATAGTAGCAGCAGGGGTTGGATGCATACTCAACTGAAAGACACCAAATACATCTAACTGTGGTGGGCAGCACCTCCTCACTGCTACATTAAAGGTGGGGACCCACGCACGCCAGGTCCCTACCTTTAGTGTTCTGTGCTATGGATCCCGCATCTGATGCTCTGCCTGCTTCAGGCTGGAGGCAGCGGGCCGCTTGAAGTGACAGCACAGGCCGCAATTGGCCCCCGGGCCGGACTTTGGGCATGCCTGCTGTAGATCATCCACACATTGTGGTTTAAATAAAAAACTACTTTTTTAAATTCACTATCCACATGGACTACCATAAGGAATAGTGACCTCACTCAAAGCGGTTCACCTGATGGTGTTTAGACATTACTAACCATACAAGATTTGTTGTAAAAAAACTTGTTTCAACCTTTGTACGTCAACCCTTTAACCCAGTCACCTTTTGTACCTGTTGACTTCAAACTCTGTCTACCTTTTAGATGTTGACCTTTTGTTTCTGTTGATCTAATGCATGTAAACTATACGCTGTCGACATACTGAATGTCTACCTAAACACTGTGGATGGTGTAGTTAGGCGTTACTGTAGCTCACCCCTCCGGCGGCCTCAGTATATAATGGCTCCCAAACAGACGCATTGATCTAAAAAGCCCTGCATGATCTTAATGCTTAAAGACACCCGGAGGTGGCAATGGGGCATGTCATTATCATATGCCATTATCAGATGGTGCTATCTGTAATTAGACAAGCAATGAAGAGCTCAGATTGGCCAAACACGCTTCACCTGCAGAGCTGATGGCGGCATTATCAAGTGAAGCACACGATTCCGATGGAGAATTCTCTGGTTTCTCCACAGACTTGAGAACAATAGTGACATCTTTTTTTGATGATAACTCATCTTTGCTTGATAAATTTGCCCCTATGTTTCCATATTTAACAGCATTCATGTGGTAATTATTGATGTAATGGGGGAAATTTACTAAAGGAAATTTGTAAAAAAAAAATAGGTGTATTTGTATCCAGAAATACACTTATTTTTGACATTTACTATCCCGAAAATATGGCTATTCGTATTCGTATTGATGTGCTATCAATACAAATTGCCGTATTTTCGGGATAGTAAATGTCAAAAATAATGGTATTTCTGGATACAAATACACCTATTTTTTTACAAATTTCCTTTAGTAAATTTCCCCCAATATGTCATCAAAGCCACAAAGGTCACAGTGATGGTGGCAGGTACAGTACTAATGTTTGTCATCACTGGGCCCTATATTTCAGATTTGCCCCAGTAACTACTATAAGTTATGTCTCTTGAGTGCTTACTTTCCATTTACAGTGCTACATAAGATGTTGGTGTGATATAAATATGATATTAACCATAATGCCAATAATTATAATAATGTCACTGGGGAGCACAAGACTTTAGCGGAGATTTATCTGTTCACAGGCATTCCTCACAAAAGTCTGGTTTGGAGAGTTGAGTGTGGACAACGAATTATGGAGGGTGATTCTTTGTATGCTCTTCTGTCCTCTTCTTTATACCCGTCTATTGACGTTCAGGTAAGTGTCTTTCAAAGCATGTACATATATACATGTAGTTTATGAATCTGATAGTTCTAGATTGGGGGAAAAAAATAATTGATGAATTGGTGAATCTATTGATGAATTGGTTAATCTATAGATTAATTATTGGACTGGTCAGCCAAGGCCAGATTAAGGGCCACATCAGCATCAGAATTTATTGCTGCCAAGTGTATCCATGATGCACAAGGAATTAGTTTTCATTACCACAACTCCATAATATACAGATGGGGCTCAGGACATCTTTTCAGGGCTAACGCCAGCCCCGCCATCCCACCAGGGGGCGCGTGCGCATGAGACGCTTGCGCACCTCCTGGCAACGGAGCCTGCCTCCGGTCCCCGCCACCTTCCCCGCCGTTGCCGCCGCAGGTACCCCTCACCGCCCTGAGCGCCCCCTAACCCTGCCCGTCTCCCGGAAGCGGAGACAGGCAGGGACACGTAGTCCCTGCCGAGAGACGCAGCCCCTGCCGAGAGACTGGGACACGCATGCGAGATGCACGCGCGTCCCAGTTCAGTGTAGCCCCTGTCCGCCGGCGCTCACCAGCGGGGAGGGTCTGGTGAGCCCCAGCCAAGGATGGCAGGGGCTACATCTGTACCACATACATTACAGCCAAGAATAAAAACATAACAATAGATAATCATAGCAGCATAAAAACAATAAAAAACAAATACTGTACCAGCATAACACATACAATCAGGTATGGATTCCCCGGTTCTCCCGGTGCTTCCTGCCTTTAACTAAACCAGAGCAGAATTTGGTTGGTCAACTGAATGTGGAAAGTAGCTATTCCTATGATGGTAGTTTTTGTGATCAGTGATCTAAACATTGAGTACCCCCAACAGTGCACATTTTCCAGGTCTCCTGACAGAATCGCAAGTGAAATTATTAGTTCCACCTGTGATCTTTTAAAATGTGTCAGCGAATAATGAGTGCACCTGTGCTCCTGCCGGGTGACCTGGAGAACGTGCACTGTTGGGGGTACTTGAGGATCGAGGTTTAGAACCACTGATCTAAACCATCTACTGGACGGTAACAACTGGAACCGCTCATGGGCTGGGTGGACATGATCATTAGTGATCCTCTCTACCTGCTTCCTCATTGGCCCGGGACTGAAAATGTTCTAGGCTCTATTATTAGGAAAAGAGGAGGTGTGTCCTCTGCTGCGTGGGTGTGGTCAGTACCATATGGGTGTGTACAGCCCCTACACTATTAGCACCAATGTCTCCTTAAAGGGCAATTGTACTAAACCTTGGAGAGATATAAAAAGCTAGGCAATCCTAACTGCTACAGCCTGTGCCTCAAAAATGTCATGAGCTGATTGGTTGGTAGTTTATCTTTCTTTCTTTAACTTTCCTTTTAACTCAGAAAAGATGAGGAAGTTGTGCAAAACCAAGTTATGAGGAAAGAGCACAACGCAGAGATGGGTGCTGTGGAAGATGCTCCGGTGGACACCCTGAGAAACAGACTGACAGCAAGGTGAGCAGTTATATACTTCCTGTAACCACCCAAAAATGTTACAGCCTTTATACATTATAACATGTATATTACCACCCAGGGTAGTGGTCACTGCTGCAGGATAGAGAAGCACCACACCCCAAACCGCTGCCTGATTCCACTAAAGATTCCACAAAACAAAAAGTACAATCACATATGTGGCGTATGTGATTTCCTCACATACAGTATAAGAATATCTAACACTACACCGACAGACCTGCCGGTGGTCTCAAAACTGTGACAGTTATTTGCAACCATCCACATAGTCGGGTTTTTTTTAAATTTCACCCCTAAGGGGGGAAAAGGGGGAAAATGTTTCGCCCAGCACATCTCTATCCTGCTGAAACCTGGCACACCAGCTGTTTCTGTATGAATACATTTAAATTTGATGTTGTTTTTTCTTTTAGGCCTCCAACAAGCGTTCCTACTGTGCCTAAGCCTAACCAATGCATGACCTTCTCTGAGCGTTTCCAGGCTTTCTTCATGGCGCCAGTCGTCATCTTTCACCTAAATATCTTATTGTACTTCGGATTCCTCTTTCTATTTGCGTATGTGCTGATGACCGATTTCCAGCCCGTGCCATCCTGGAGGGAGCACGTCATCTACTTCTGGCTCTTCTCGCTGGTCTGTGAAGAAATACGACAGGTAGGACCACAGGGGACATAAATATCGGTTTTCTGACACATCAAATGTTTTTGTGGAATTATCCATGACTTATGACTTGAGCTTGCATACTCTTGTGCAGTTATGTTCATTGGTGCACATGTGTTTTGCCTTTCCAGTTGATCTCTGACCCTGATGGCTTTGGGATTTTGAAGCAAGCCTCATTGTACATCAATGACTTCTGGAATAAGCTTGATGTCTGCGCCATTCTGATCTTCATCAGTGGTTTGGTTTGCAGGTTGTATTAAAATATTCTGCTTTACATTCGTTATATGCCTAGGCCCCTTCCCTTCAGACACTGCCCCTACATATATGACAGAGCATAGCATGTCATATACTGTCCATGTGTACATTGCAGGATGTTCCTGGGAGAAAGAGGGAAGCCAACACTAAGCTCTTCTTAGAGGTCATAAATGTCAGATAATATTTGTTAAAGGGGTTTTCAACTTTTTGGTACTTCATTGGGGTGTACTTAATACCCCCCCTTGTAGAAAACATGGACTCTTGTTGCGTACCACCCAACAATGGAAAATGGTAATTTGGGGTCTGGGGGTGATTTAGCGCCTGATGGTAATTTAAGGGTCTGATAGTAATTTGTGGTCTGGTGGTAATTTGGGGTCTGGTGGTAATTTGGGGTCTGGTGGTAATTTGGGGTCTGATGGTAATTTGGGGTCTGGTGGTAATTTGGGGTCTG
The DNA here is from genome assembly GCF_055691185.1 of Crinia signifera. NCBI lineage: Eukaryota > Metazoa > Chordata > Amphibia > Anura > Myobatrachidae > Crinia > Crinia signifera. The sequence goes on along the minus strand of NC_139223.1, from coordinate 166,711,667 downwards.
ATGGTAATTTTGAGTCTGGTGGTAATTTGGTGGCTAATAGTAATTTAGGGGCTCATAGTAATTTAGGAGGTGGGAGTGTCTACAGGCAGATTACATCATAATAGCATTCTGCATTTATATCAAACACCAGTTTTAAGCTATTTTCGTTGAAACACTTTCACACCGACAGTAAATCTGGATGAGCATCCTGAATGAGTTCCCTGAAATCAGGACTGTAATTTTGAATTTGGGAAAGTTGTATACAGTAGAGCCCACAGCCACAGGGTTACCTACAACCGGGAGCTGGGCCACACTCTTTATTCCCAGGGAGCAGCGGTACCTCATAGTGCCGGGTGATCCTGCCTGTACCATCTTTTCCAATTTACCAGATAAGAGGCGCTTCTGTTTTGCTGTGCTGAATACAGATCATTTCAGCCCATTGATTAACAGAATAAAATTGTTTTAAATCTCATTTTAATCCCCTGTTGCATATCTGAAAATTCTCCTTCCTCCATCTGATGGACACCACAATTTAATGATCACTGTTTGAATAAGGTATATGTGAACTGGTTATTACCGGTTGAGTATCCCTTATCCAGACTATTCTGAAAACTATACTTCTCAAAAGGAATTTTTTTTTTTTTGCTAAACACCTATTGGTTACATCTGCAACTGGCACTACTGGGGAAATAACATGTAACTGGCACTAAATATGTGCAAGGACATGATTGATTGGCATTTAAAATCAGTATCTGAGATTGTACAGAAACTTTGTTCCATGTTTTAAACCTGGGAACAAATATATATATATATATATATATATATATATATATATATATATATATATATATATATCTGTGTGTATTCATGTGTTTGTTGGGTTTGTACAACATAAATGCAAGATACCTGTACCTCAAGATACATCATTCAAATATAAAAATATTCCAAAATACAGAGTAATCAATTATCCAAAATTATTTTGGTCCCGAGCATTTGGATAAGGGATACTCAACCTGTACTTTGGTGCTAGCAGGAGTTTTGCAGGTAAAGTACCAGGTTCGGGTTAGTGGTTACTATTGTAACATAGGGGGTTATTTTGGTTAACTCTTTCTGACAAGCTCCTTCTTAGATGGACAAAACCATGTGCACTGCAGGTGGGGCAGATGTTACTTGTGCAAAGAGAATTAGATTTGGGTGGGGTTTTACTTCAAAGTGAGATCTATATTGCAGTGTAAAAATAAAGCTGTCAGTATTTTCCCTGCACAGAAACAAAATAACTCACCCAAATCTAATTCTCTCTGCACATTTTACATCTGCCCCCCTACAGTGCACATGGTTTTGTCCATCTAACAAGGAATTTATCAGAAAGAGTGAACCAAAATAACCCCCATAGTAACATAGTTGGTGAGGTATTGTCTTACAATTCATCTCTAAATTAAATAATAGCGCAATGTGTTCCTATATAATAAAGGGCTAACGCCGCTCCTCACCTATATGGGGGGAAATTCAAGTGCTGTGCATGCCGGCAGACACTAGATGGCACCAACAGGGCCATTCAAGTATTGTTATGTTGATGCTATGTTGATGGGGAATTAGGTATATTATAACATTTATATAGTATATGTTAAGTTTGTTGACACCTTACAGTTGCCATCCAGGATGTCAACAATGACAGATTGGAACTGATTCAGATGCAGGCACAACTTCCACTAAGGCACCATTGCGATTCTGATGCATGTTTTCGGGGTTTATCTCGGTGCGCGATTGCAATCTCGTACACATAAAACATATTGGCAGCATCACACAGCGAAGACACGGCGTGTGATGGCAGCACTCAGGAAGTCGATGTTCCTCTCATCTGCGTTTCACTTGTGATGGATAATGCAATTACTGAGCATGTTGCGATGGCTCCGGTGGGCTTCTCTGTTCACTTGTTGGCAGCTGCGACTCCTGAGTTACCTAGCAGTATCGTTTTTGTGTCAATGAAAAGGATCGCTTTTGTGTTGGCAATGGCCACGGAATCTGAATCAGCACCAATTTTAGCATTATTAATGTAAACATATATATTTTTTTACTGATTTCAGGGTCAAGTTTAAGGTTAAGCCGCAGTTAAGGGTAAGTTTAGGATTAGGGACATTATTGTAAAACATTACAGCATGGTTGAGATGCCGACTGGCAACATTCACAATATGGATATTCTGGCAATGCCAATAGTGTCAACGTTTGACTTGTCAACCTCCCATCCAGGTCAACATTCTGAATGTCAACATTTTGTACAATCTGTTTAATATACACTAACAGAAATATGATAATTCTCTATTTTCATTGGCTACTACAATCTGAGGCTTTGGGCATCCTTGTGACAGTGACAGTACATCTTCTTTGGGATTTATTATACTTTTTTTGTTGTTGTTTACAGGTTGATACCAGCAACATTTTATCCGGGAAGGATTATCTTGTCACTCGATTTTGTCATTTTTTGTTTACGCCTTATGCATATCTTCACTATAAGCAAAACTCTGGGACCAAAGATTATAATTGTTAAAAGAATGGTAAGCAGACCATTTATACATGTACGTTTTTATACTAATACATTACTTATATTATAGATTATTTGTTGGTCATTTTTTAAAGGTCAATTTTGGGAAATATTTGATTAACGTTAATCAATTTTAGATTGCTTAAAATCTTAATCGATGATGGGCTACCAGAGCACACATTTACTAACATTTAAAAATGAATATAAAAATTAATCTGTTAGTAAATGGAAGCCCAAAGTCAATTTTAAGGAAATGGATTAACATTGATCAAGAATTGACCAAAATTGACCTTCATTCATAGCACGTACAGTACACATTATAGAAGGTTTGAAGACTATTTGCAACCCTGGGTGGTAGATGTAGTGTAATAAAGAAACAAGAGATTTAAGCATTCTAAGATCATACAAAACTTGTCCCAGCAAGCCCTGCCCATCTTAAATAGGTTGTGCATTCTTGTCTCTGTTATTGTTTTTGTACTAAAAAATAACCCTGGTACCTGTAGTGCACCATACTGAAATAACTTATAGCTGCATTGCCACAACTTTTTTTAAATTTGCGTGCCAGGACTGAGACGCCCACTGTAAGCATACTTTGATAATGCAACCAAATCTGTGCATGCGCTAAGCCACATCCCTGCCACTGCCCAGGAATACCCTCCATCTGCCATTTTGAATGTCCATTCACTGTAACACCTACACCTTAGGAAATTTGATGCTTTGATTCAGGGCCTATAATCCACTATAAAGCAAAAGGAGAGCCCCCCCCCTCCCCCCCACCATATGCAATCTTAACAATTACGCTGCATTTCACTGGGCCATAATAAGTGATTTGCGTTCTGTGTCACAGCGATGGTGGATGACTTTTACTTGTCCAGTTCCATGAAAACGACACCAATAATTGCAGTGCAAATCATTTTTCTTTTTTTGTTTTGCTCCACTAATTTAGATGAAGGACGTCTTCTTTTTCCTGTTCCTCTTGGCGGTTTGGGTGATATCTTTTGGAGTTGCAAAGCAAGCCATATTGATCCACAATGAGATAAGAGTGGACTGGATATTCCGCGGGGTCGTCTACCATTCATATATGACGTTATTTGGACAAATACCCTCTTACATAGATGGTACGGTATGGAATTCACAATCTTTTTGGACATTGCAGACTTTTGTATTCACCCAGAGTTGTTTTATCCCAAAGCCTCAAAGTGTCAATTATAATAATAAAGAATTCACAATGTGCCTAATTCAAAGCGACTGTAGTGGGCATGATTGCAAATAGGTGCAGATGTCCGCCTTTATTCTGGGTGATCTACATCTACGCTAATGCACTCGCCCTATACATCTGATTGACCTAGGGTCCACCATCAATATGAACACGTTCTTAGTGAAATCAGATGGATCTCTGTCTATACTTATGTAGACTGCAATTATGTCTTTTCTTATTCGTTGCTGTCTAGTTATACCCACTCAAACTGTATCCTTTTTTATTTTTCAAGGAGTGAATTTCAACATTGACCAATGTACGGTGAATGGGACTGACCCTAACAAGCAGAAATGTCCTGAATCCAACAAGGAGAACCAGCAGCCGGTCTTTCCTCAGTGGTTGACCGTGTTACTACTCTGCCTCTACTTACTCTTCACCAACATCCTGCTCCTCAATCTCCTGATTGCCATGTTTAAGTACGTGATTGTTCACTGCCAAGAGAAATGGTTTACAGACCAGGACAAGCCCTGGATGCCAGGGAACCCAATGATTACTTTCTTATACTTACCTTCATTATTTATATTTCGTGGCTTATGGATGAATTTCCTTATAGTTGATATTAGTCGGGGATATCACTATTTCTGTCATCTCACGTCATCTCTCTTTCTTTACCGAGGTGCCATAGTGAAGTACCACTCCCAAGGCAGAGTGAAGTGTTCCATCAGTCTCCTCAAATATTTCTGTTCAGCTTCAGATCCCCCAGGTCCTGCCTTAATCGCAACAGGTTCCCCTTCACATTACCTTTAGGGTTCCCTTGTAAATGTAAAACACACTGGGCCGGATAACTTCAAAATGCTGCTCCTCAGTGACAGGAGCCAGCGGCTGCACTCTGACATTAAATGCAGCACCTGGCTCCTATCGCAGCCCAACATCTCGGGATACTGTGCACATCCGGAGGGATGAAATATGACACTACATGCCGGGTAATTGCTGGGTAATCAAATATATTTGCAGGTCCCAGTCTGACCCCCCTTTAACAAAGAAAAGCAAATTACCAGGTTCAACATTTCTACTCGCTAATTTGCTGTTCAATACGGGCATATCTTCTGTGGAAATCTCCTGGGCCTCCAACCCTGCTTTTTTCCGATGTCGATGACCCAGGAATAGTGACCTAAGTTGATCATTTCACACAAGAAAAGGACCCGTGTTGAACAGGAAAATGACTGGATAAAATTGTTTAACCCAGTGATTTGCTTTTCTGTGTGAAAGGGTTATTACTGATTAGGTCTGGACAGTCATTTTACCATTTCATTGATTACCCAAATCAGCAGCTTTATGTCACATAAAATCTCCCTTTTCCACATTTGATAACACCTATTGCGGCTCTTGCAGAATCTGACCCCTGTATTATCTTTTAAACAGTTTGCTAAAGCTATTGGGGGTTTAGTTACTAAACAGTGAGTCTTCAAAGCTACCAGCCATTGGTGCGTTTTACTGCTGAGTTTAAAGCAGCAATACCAAAATGCCAAATCAGGCTGCTTATTTATTGCGGTTACCGTTTTAAATCCAGGAATCAGAGTGGCCAATAATTAGAGGCATTTGAAGTCTCCCATTTTGCTAGCATCATTTATTGGTCAGTCAGATGTTTTAAATTGATTATTGAGCTATTGTAGATGTATTTAATATAGTTTTATTTTATTTGTTATTTTTTAGCTACACTTTCCAGCAAGTGCAGGAACACACTGATCAGATCTGGAAGTTCCAACGTCACTATTTGATAGAAGAGTATTATGGTCGGCCTCCGGCTCCTCCGCCATTTATTCTCTTTAACCACCTGCATATGTTCATCAAGCGGTTCATCCTTCACGAAACTGCTGGGAAAAAAAAGCAGCTTAGTAAGTGCTATGCCGTATATACGAGAGCGGTAAAGATGATTTATTGGGTTAATTAGCAGGCAAACTTCACCCTATGAAAGTATTTGTATAGTAAGCAATTTAGTGCGTACCCGCTGAACGACATCATTAACAATATTGTTCAGTGATGTCACCTTACCATAACCCCACCTCCCACAGTGCCTACTGGGGCACTCACTAGATCATTTAGAAAACGTCACTCTGGGGCCCCACGAATCACTAGAGCCAGTGTTCTCCCTTATGAAAGCAGATTGCTCAGCACACATCTCCGGCACATTGCTGTGCAGCGCTGTGTGTTAAGAGATTTTGCTGAGTGATCTGAGTGATCTACATTGCTCAGATCACTCGGCAGTGTCACCCTTTGTGTAGGCCCTTTAAACCTCACACATCCCCAACCACCCACGGGTATCCGGACGGTTGATCGATGGGGCTGAAATCAACAATACCATGGTAGACCACTAGAGGTCAATGGCAGCAAAAAAGTTGAAAAATTCATATCACCCAGGTTCACGTTGATACATGCCGATTGACGATCCGGCATCACTGTCTATGTCAACCTGCTCGACCACATATAGACAACTAACTAGACACCGTCGACCTCTAGTGTTTGAGTATGGTAAGGTTGACCTCGGCATTGTCAATCTGCTAATCCATAACCCACCATGTGACCCACTCCTAACAGTCCCGGACATACTTATGATCGAGACGTCGGCTGTTGGGACTCCGGCATTGGCATTTCCGATGATGATGGGATTCCAGCGCTGATGTTGTGGCCGCTGGTTGGGATTCTGGCACTGGGATTTTGACTGCTTGCGTCGCTTCCATCTGCATGCTATATGCATCCCATACAAAGCACGACAGAACTTGGATGGAAGAAAACCTGTGGCTGCTTACATGGGAACGCTTGTTATACACACTCACATGTACAATGCTGCACATCTGTGGTTAATGTAGGCTATTACGCTAACAATGCATTGCTGACGTCCCCCTTCCCCAGTTACGTATTTTCAGCAAATTAGACCCAGTGTGGCCAAGTCACCTCGGACCTGGTGAGAGAGGGGTTATGTGGTGTTAAATTACACCTTTGTGTTAAAGAAAACACAGAATTGAACTTGATTTCCACAAATAAAAGACGTTTATATAACACGCGCACATGCACTTGATGTTAGGACAAATGTATTCTCGTTATGTTCCCATTTGCACATTGTTGAGGTTATAGTATACTGTACTTTGCTTCTAAATACATTCCTGCACCTTCTTTCTTTCTCATCTCCTGTTAGAAGAAAAGCTGGAGAAGAACGAGGAGGCCGCTCTGCTGTCCTGGGAAAGCTTTTTAAAAGACAATTATTTGCTATATCTTAAAAAGCAGATGAAACAAAGCACAGAGCACAAGATAAAAGACACTAATGACAAGTATGCTGTGTGTTACTCACTGAATTATTATTATTATTATTATTATTATTATTACTATTACAACTACTATTACTCCTATTATTATTATTATTATTATGACATGTACTATTACGCCTATTATCAGAATTATTATCATTATCACTATTACAACTACTATTACTCTTATTATTATTATTATTATTATTATTATTATTATTATTACTATTACAACTACTATTACTCCTATTATTATTATTATTACTATTATTATTATTATTATTATTACAACTACTATTACAACTAATATTACTCCTATTATTATTATTATTATTATTATTATTATTATGACATGTACTATTACGCCTATTATCAGAATTATTATCATTATTATCATTATCACTATTACAACTACTATTACTCCTATTATTATTATTATTATTATTATTATTATTATTATTATTATTATTATTATTACAACTACTATTACAACTACTATTACTCCTATTATTATTATAATTATTATTATTATTATTATTATTATTACAACTACTATTCCTTTTATTATTATTATTATTATTATTATTATTATTATAACTACTATTACTCCTATTATTATTATTATTATTATTATTATTATTATTATTACAACTACTATTCCTTTTTTTATTATTATTATTATTATTGTTATTATTATTATTATTATTACTACTATTATTTTTACAACTACTATTCCTTTTATTATTATTATTATTATTATTATTATTATTATAACTACTATTACTCCTATTTTCATTATTATTATTATTGTTATTATTATTAAAACTATAACTACTACTACTATTATTATTTTTATTTACTAATATTATCATTATTATCATTATCATTATTATTATTTCTACTACTTCTGTTACTATTATTATTATTATTATTATTATTATTATTATTTTTATCATTATCATTATCATTATAATTATTTCTACTACTTCTGTTACTGTTGTTATTATTATTATTATCATTATCTTTATAATTATTTCTACTACTTCTGTTATTAACCCCTTCCCGACATTTGACGTACATTTACGTCATGGTCGGGATGTACTTCCCGACACATGGCATAAATGTACGTCATGCCATTAAACTGTCACCGCGTCTATAGACGCGGTGACAGAGGGACGATGTCTGCTGTCCCTGACAGCAGACATCTTCCCTCATTGCCCAGGGGGGGCAGCGATGCCCCCACCCATCGGCGATCGCTGTGATTGGCTGTTCAATGTGAACAGCCAATTACAGCGTTTTCTGTGTACCGGCGAATAATGTTCGCCGGTGACACAGGGATCGGTGGTGATTGGTGCTGTTAAGTACAGCACCAATCACCACCGGGTGTAAAGGTGTCACTGGTGGTCACCCCACCTCACCCCACCTGCCCCCAAAGGCTGTGATTGGTCCGTCGGACCGACGGACCAATCACAGCCATTTCACCTCAAATGAAATAACGGAGACAGCCCTGCAGCCGCCATTCCGGTCAGGAACAGCGTGCAGAGCGGTCTCCGTGCCCATCTGTGCCTATACTGACCTGATCACCGTTGGTGGCATCCGTGCTGCCAGCTCCTGCTGTGACTTCCTGGTGCTTGTGCTGTTGGTGCTGCTGCTGCTGCTGCAGCAGCGTCATTGTGTCAGAGATTTATAATTGTGTGATATAATTTTGTATCTGCTGCCCCCTGCTGCCCCCCTTTTGTGCTGATCAGTGTAAACTAACTGATAAGCATTTTTTTTTGGGGTGCAGGTTTTTTTTTTTTTATATATATACCCTGTCAGGTTGCACCCACAGCTGTGTGCCTGCTGCCCCTCACTGCTAATCAGTGTTGCATCACTGATCAGCAGTTTTTTTTTTTTTTTTTTTGAGGGTGCTGTGGGGGTTTTTTTTTTATTTTTTTTACACCCACGGTGATTTTGTGGGTGTCCTGTGGCCGCAGAGCGCTGATCAGTGACGTACATCACTGATCAGCATTTTTGATCTAATTTTTTTTTTTTGGATCAAATTCCTGTTGTCTTTGACTCATCAGAAGTTTTTTAAAAAAAAATTTTTTTGGAGGGTGCTGTGGAGTCTTTTTTTTAATTTTTTTTTACACCCACGGTGCTTTTGTGGGTGTCCTGTGCCCGCTGAGCGCTGATCAGTGACGTACATCACTGATCAGCATTTTTGATCTAATTTTTTTTTTGGATCAAATTCCTGTTGTCTTTGACTCATCAGAAGTTTTTTTAAATTTTTTTTTTTTGGAGGGTGCTGTGGAGTCTTTTTTTTTTAATTTTTTTACACCTACGGTGCTTTTGTGGGTGTCCTGTGCCCGCTGAGCGCTGATCAGTGACGGACGTTACTGACCAACATCTGTGCTCAATTTTTGGCGCAGGAGCTTTTTTTTTTTCTTTTAACTTACACGTGTTAAAGCACTACATACACACTACATACCCCCCGTGTTGAAATAAAGTTTGTACCCCCCCCTACACTATACACGCCTACACAAAAATAATAAAAATGTCCCAATCATCGCAAAGACTGTTTTCAGCGGAGGAGGCATATGCCCTTATTGCCTCTGACACTGACACAGCCAATAATGCAAGCGATGAATTTGCATTCGCCTTAAGCTCCTCTTCCTCCTCTAGTGATGAGGGACCCCCTCAAAGACACCCCCGTAGAGCAGCTGAGACCCCCCCCCAATGATTGATCTCGTATGGACCCCACCACCAGACAATTTTGAGCCACAGGTTCCTGAGTTTTTGGCCAACCCAGGAATCCAATTTGATACTACAGGCCTCAAAGAAATTGACTTTTTCAAAGTCTTTTTCTCTGATGATTTTATAAATTTAATGGTGGACCAAAGTAATTTATATGCCCAGCAGTTTATTGCCCAAAACCCCACGTCATCATTTGCTAGGTGGACCCCTGTAGATGCAGTAGAGATGATGACGTTTTGGGGTCTGGTGTTACATATGGGCATAGTTAAAAAGCCAGAAATTAGGCAATATTGGAGTACAGATGTTCTGTACAGCACCCCACTTCATCGTATGGCCATGACCCGGACTCGTTTTGAGACGATCCTTAAATTTTTGCATTACAACGATAATGCACAGTGCCCACCCAGAGATGATCCCACCTTTGACCGGCTATTCAAAGTCAGGCCGGTCATTGATCATTTCAGCGCCAAATTTGCTGAGATGTACATCCCCCAAAAATTCATTTGTGTAGACGAGTCACTTATACATTTTAAAGGAAGGGTTAAATTCCGCCAGTACCTTCCCAATAAGAGGGCAAGGTATGGCATAAAAATGTATAAGCTGTGCGAAAGTACCTCAGGGTACACCCACAGGTTTAGGGTATATGAAGGGAAGGACGCAAGAATTGAACCACCAGAATCCCCCGCCTCCCTCGTAGGTGTTAGTGGAAAGATTGTCTGGGATTTAGTGCACCCCTTCCTGGATAAGGGTTATCACCTCTATGTGGATAACTTTTACACCAGCATCCCCCTGTTTAAGGCCCTTGGTTCAAGAGGTACAGCAGCTTGCGGTACTGTGCGCAAGAACCAAAGAGGCCTCCCAAAAACGCACGTTGCCCAATTACTGAGAAAGGGTGAAAGCAGGGGAATATGCACCGAAAATATGTTGTTGGTCAAATATAAGGACAAGAGGGATGTCCTTATACTGACAACAATTCACGGAGACAGTACCACCTCCGTCCCTGTACGAGGTACCAGTACCCACACCTCAAAACCTATTTGTATCCTAGATTACAATAAGTACATGGGCGGAGTGGATCTTTCAGATCAGGTACTGAAGCCGTACAGTGCCCTGCGGAAAACAAAAATATGGTATAAGAAGCTGGCCGTGTATATCATCCAGATGGCACTGTATAACGCTTACGTACTATTCCGTTCTACCAGCCAGACGGGGACATTTATGCACTTTCAAGAGGAAGTCATAAAGGGCCTAATATTTGGGAACCAGCAGGCAGAGGGCCCCAGTACTTCTAGTACTGGCCCCAGTACTTCTAGTACTGGCCCCCGTATTGTATCAGGGCAGCATTTTCCTAACGAAATCCCCTCCACTGGAAAAAAGGGCAGGACACAAAAAAGGTGCAAAGTTTGCTATAAAAAGGGAATACGAAAGCAAACTATTTTCCACTGTGAAACTTGCCCCGACAAACCCGGCCTATGTATGAAGGAGTGCTTTAAAATATACCACACATCTATGGATTATTAGGTTCATAATTTCACCGTGCTTCGGGGGTCTTGCTAATGCGACATAGCACCCACCATTCATTCCATCAGAATGTGTGCTGCAAAATCCAAATATCACTCCTTCCCTTCTGAGTCCTGCCATGCACCCAAATGGTATTTTTTGGTCACATATGAGGCATTGCCGTACTCGGGAGAAATTGGGGCACAGATTTTGGGGTGCTTTGTCTCCTTCATTCCTTGTGAAAATGAAAAATTTCGAGCCAGAACTGCATTTTTGTGTAAAAAATGTAATTTTTCATTTTCACAGCCCAGTTGTACCACAATTGGTGAAACCCCTGGGGGTTTGAAATGTACACTATACCCCTAGATGAATTCCCTGAGGGGTGTAGTTTGCAAAATGGGGTCACTTGTGGGGGGTTCCACTGTATTGGTGCTTCGGGGGTCTTGCTAATGCGACATAGCACCCACCATTCATTCCACCAGAATCTGTGCTGCAAAATCCAAATACCACTCCTTCCCTTCTGAGTCCTGCCATGCACCCAAATGGTATTTTTTGGTCACATATGAGGCATTGCCGTACTCGGGAGAAATTGGGGCACAGATTTTGGGGTGCTTTGTCTCCTTCATTCCTTGTGAAAATGAAAAATTTTGAGCCAGAACTGCATTTTTGTGTAAAAAAATGTAATTTTTCATTTTCACAGCCCAGTTGTACCAAAATTGGTGAAACCCCTGGGGGTTTGAAATGTACACTATACCCCTAGATGAATTCCCTGAGGGGTGTAGTTTGCAAAATGGGGTCACTTGTGGGGGGGTTCCACCAGGGGCGTAACTAGATATTCACAGGCCCCATAGCAAAAGTTTGTAAGGGCCCCTATATACCAAATATTGATGATAAATGTATATAGAAAATATAACTTATACAGTAAAGATGGGCCCCCTTCAGCTCTGGGCCCCATAGCAGCTGCACCCCTTGCACCTATGGTAGTTACGCCTTTGGGTTCCACTGTATTGGTGCTTCGGGGGTCTTGCTAATGCGACATAGCACCCACCATTCATTCCACCAGAATGTGTGCTGCAAAATCCAAATATCACTCCTTCCCTTCTGAGTCCTGCCATGCACCCAAATGGTATTTTTTGGTCACATATGAGGCATTGCCGTACTCGGGAGAAATTGGGGCACAGATTTCGGGGTGCTTTGTCTCCTTCATTCCTTGTGAAAATGAAAAATTTTGAGCCAGAACTGCATTTTTGTCTAAAAAATTTAATTTTTCATTTTCACAGCCCAGTTGTACCACAATTGGTGAAACCCCTGGGGGTTTGAAATGTACACTATACCCCTAGATGAATTCCCTGAGGGGTGTAGTTTGCAAAATGGGGTCACTTGTGGGGGGGTTCCACTGTATTGGTGCTTCGGGGGTCTTGCTAATGCGACATAGCACCCACCATTCATTCCACCAGAATCTGTGCTGCAAAATCCAAATATCACTCCTTCCCTTCTGAGTCCTGCCATGCACCCAAATGGTATTTTTTGGTCACATATGAGGCATTGCCGTACTCGGGAGAAATTGCGGCATAGATTTTGGGGTGCTTTGTCTCCTTCATTCCTTGTGAAAATGAAAAATTTTGAGCCAGAACTGCATTTTTGTGTAAAAAAATGTAATTTTTCATTTTCACAGCCCAGTTGTACCAAAATTGGTGAAACCCCTGGGGGTTTGAAATGTACACTATACCCCTAGATGAATTCCCTGAGGGGTGTAGTTTTCAAAATGGGGTCACTTGTGGGGGGGTTCCTAACTTTTAGCATCTTATGGTGCCTAGAAACCTACATGGTGCCTAAAAAATAATCTCATAAAAAGGAGGCTCCAAAATCAAGTAGGTGCTCCTTCTATTATGAAGCCTGTGGTTTGGTCAACGTGCACACTAGGGCCACATATAGGATATTTATGAAAACAAAAGAATTGGGGGAATCAATTTTTAGTCACATTTCTCTAGTAAAATCTACTGTGTTCCTTAGAAAAATGTATTAAAATTGAAAATCTGCTAAAAAAATGTAATTTTGAAATTTCACCTACACTTTGTTTTAATTCCTGTGAAACACCTAAAGGGTTAACAAACTTCCAAAATGCTGTTTTGAATACTGTGATGGGTGCAGTTTTTGAAATGGCATCATTTATGGGGGTGTCTCACATACAAGTCCCTCAAAGTCACATCAGAACTGAACTGGTCCCTAAAAAAATCAGTGTTTGAAATTTTCTTGAAAATTTTAGAATTTGCTATTCATATTTTAAGCCTCCTAGTGTCCAAAAAAATTAAAAGGAGGTTGAAATAATGATGGAAACATAAAGTATACATATGGTCTATGTTAGTTATTAACTATTTTGAGTGGTATGATTATTTGTCTTACAAGCAGAAAATTTAACATTTTGCAAATTGCAAAATTTTCAATTTTTTTACGACATTTTGGTATTTTTCACAAAAAAACACAGACTGTATCGACCAAAATTTACCACTATCTTGAAGTACAATGTGTCACGAGAAAACAATCTCAAAATCACTGGGATAAGTAAAAGCAAAAAAAAGTTATCCCCACTTAAGTGATACATGTCAGATTTGAAAAAAAAGGGCTCTGTCAGGAAGGCAAAAACAGGCTGCGTCGGTAAGGGGTTAATAGTATTATGATTATTGTTATTCATATTATTAGTATTATTACTACTACTTATAATACTGCTACTTTTATTCTTATTAATATTATTACTATTATTAATAATAATAAAATGTCTACTACTATTATTATTTTTATTATTATTATTAATATTATTCAAATTTTTATTACTCCTACTATTATTATTATTATTATTTGTATTATTCATATTATTATTACTACTACTACTGTAATTATTATTATTATTATTATTATTATTATTATTATTATTATTACTACTACTACTATAATGACAACTGTTGTTGAGCCTCTGCCTGTTGATGTGCAGTTGGGGTGGGGGTGGGGGAGGTGATCACACTTCTCCCCCCCCTTTGAATTGCCCCTGTTTGATGAGTTCAAGGCAGCCCACAACTTGTATATACAAATAGGGGGTTTTCCCTTAAGGGAGCATAACCATGCCTCCTATGATTAGGCCCAGCAGACCGCTCAGCAGGACTGCACCTGCCGTTTGCATTCAGTTCCATAAGGATGCCTCTCTGAGTCATCCTTAATCAGGGTCCCCCCAAGGTTCTGGAGTCCCTAGGCAGTTGCCCCAAGTTGACTAATGGTAGATCCGGCAGTGCGTTGTACAGAGAGGCTGTATGCATTGCCAGCACATGTAAACCCATGCATTGTAGCTTTGTTGCGGAAGTGATGCAAATAAGAAGCATATTTTGCGAAAAGTTGTTGAACGTCCGTGGCGCAATGTCTTATTTTCTTCTCTAACACTTGTTTTTATCATTCAACTCCCACAAAGGACAATATTAAATATAACCTGAGCACAAAAGCAGAATAGACAATAACAGACTTACAAACATTATACGTGAAAGGGACAACTCGTAGCTTAGTAATAAATATGAATAGAACGTATTTATTGGAGGTGTCCAATATGAATCAGCAGAATCAGTTTATGGGGATTATAGTAAGAAGTATTGTTTCTCTGAGTGTTATGATGACATATAATATATTGTCTTTTATTTTTAGAATTAATATAGTCGTAGACATAGTGGAACTAAACCAAGTAAAAAGGAACGGATCCATGGAAACCCGGCTGATTGTCCTGGAAGAACAGGTGAAACGTGTTGCATTTTCTTTATACAGTAGTCCATATTGTATAACTGTACAGTATGTGTCACCAATCACAGGAGAGGGTAACATGCAGAGGCGTAACTGTGGGAGGCAATGGAGTCATCTGCCGCTGGGCTCCTGCTCCCAAGGGAGCACCTCTCCTACCTAGCGTGTTTGAATCGGTTAAGTGATATTGATATTGCTTCTGTGGCTGACTCACCTTCTAAGCAAGACCTTAGACTAGGGTGACCAACTCATCCCTTTAATCCGGGACACATATTAATTACAATATTTATCTTGTCTCTGGGCATCTGGGACGAACTTAAACCACTGGTAACATGGCTGGATGCAGAGTTTGGAATTTCTTTTTGTATTTGATTTCATTGTCTCCAGCCTCTCCTCTATCATCTGCAGTCACTAATAATAAGAAAACTGGAAAAAAAATTAGTATCACCCTCTAATGGGACCAGCAACTACAAGCAATAAATACAGAACATGACTTAGGTTTGGTGCAACATTGGAATACATTTTTCTAAAAAGTAACTAAGGGGCTGATTTATAAAGGTGTTTTATCATATTCAATAAGTTTTAAAACTCATTGCTTATGATAAATAGTGCGCCAGCCAATCAGCACCTCTTCAAACACAACAGTTAGGAGCTGATTGGCTGGAGCACTATTTATCATTCGCAACTGAGCTTTTAAAAATTCTGAAGATTACTCTAATAGCACAACATAACCCTTCTCGGAAAATAATCTCCATAGCTCTAGAGCAAACTTTTTGTTATTTAGGACCACAGTCAATTATCAGCAGTATTTACCACTAGATGGTGGTAGAGGCCATTTTCATCATACAGTAAATAATCCCATATTGTTTATTAACTAATAGAAGCCATGGTATGTTCCCAGATCTGTGCGTTAAGAATATGTAATGCCCGTGTTCTGGGTGTTTAACACAGATTTCTGTCCAAGTCTCTACCATCTACAGTATTATGTTATTGAATTGCAATATCTTGTCTGTAAAAAACACCCTCCTAACTGTAAAACACTGTGATACAAGGGGCGGTATTCAATGCCAGAGCAAGGGGCTTTTCTACGGTGAGGATGGCTTTTTATTCTGCCGAACAAAAGCCATCCTCGCCGTCAAACCTCCTTGCCGTATTCAACGTTTAGCCAGAATCCTCGCCATCAAAGGACACTGAGGATCACCTTAAACAGCAAGGTTCACCGCAAGTTCAGCAAGTCCGCTGAATTTTGTGGTGAGCCCTGCCGTTTTAATGGCCAACATCGCTGTTTCCACCTTGCCGAATGGAACTACTTTATTACATTAGTAAATGTAAAGACTGCTAAGCTAAGTTCCCTTTTTTCCCTGTATTGTCTTGGAGGTGTCCATTTGGGGATCGACATTAGGGGGCTGTAAGACCATAACCCGGTGGTTCCCAAAGTGTTTTTTTTTTTTATTCAGGTGCCCTGGAGTAAGATGCATTTTCAGCTAAAAAGACGCCCAACCCCAACAGAGTTGGAAAATACCTGTTTGCTGACATACCACGCATGGCATATTGAGGCTAGACGTATGAGGCATCTCGCTCTGTATTTAGTATTGATTCTAAATGTGTGAGGCATCTTCCGCTGGTATTGAGGCTAGATGTATGAGGCATCTTCCGCTGGTATTAAGGCTAGATGTATGAGGCATCTTCCGCTGGTATTGAGGCTAGATGTATGAGGCATCTTCCGCTGGTATTGAGGCTAGATGTATGAGGCGTCTTCCGCTGGTATTAAGGCTAGATGTATGAGGCATCTTCCGCTGGTATTGAGGCTAGATGTATGAGGCATCTTCCGCTGGTATTGAGGCTAGATGTATGAGGCATCTTCCACTGGTATTGAGGCTAGATGTATGAGGCATCTTCCGCTGGTATTGAAGCTAGATGTATGAGGCATCTCCCTCTGTATTTAGTATTGATTCTAAATGTGTGAGGCATCTTCCGCTGGTATTGAGGCTAGATGTATGAGGCATCTCCCGCTGGTATTGAGGCTAGATGTATGAGGCATCTTCCGCTGGTATTAAGGCTAGATGTATGAGGCATCTTCCGCTGGTATTGAGGCTAGATGTATGAGGCATCTTCCGCTGGTATTGAGGCTAGATGTATGAGGCATCTTCCGCTGGTATTGAGGCTAGATGTATGAGGCATCTCCCGCTGGTATTGAGGCTAGATGTATGAGGCATCTTCCGCTGGTATTGAGGCTAGATGTATGAGGCATCTTCCGCTGGTATTGAGGCTAGATGTATGAGGCATCTCCCGCTGGTATTGAGGCTAGATGTATGAGGCATCTTCCGCTGGTATTGAGTCTAGATGTATGAGGCATCTTCCGCTGGTATTGAGGCTAGATGTATGAGGCATCTTCCGCTGGTATTGAGGCTAGATGTATGAGGCATCTTCCGCTGACACATCTGTATTTTATGTTCATATCATTTAATAATTAGCTGGTTGTTAAACAGGTTTTTTTGTTTCCATACAGGCGCTCAGATCTGCAAAAGCCCTGAACTGGATTGTTAACACGCTGCTGGATAATGGATTTGGTTCCAAAGAATCTGCTCCTGTAATTGGTACACAAGGCTGGGGGGATGCAATATATAATGCATCTAATATCTTTCAAAGATAAACTCAATTATTAGCTAGAGGTTTTCTGTTTTTTAAATAAATCAGACATAATTATAATAATCCTAGTGAGAGTCTGAGGGATTTCCGAGCCTGTAAATACTGACACCAGCAAGCAGCAGTCTGGTATAGTGTACTGTACATAACACTGCTATATGTAATGTAAAGCTTCTTAACTTCTCAAATTGCAATTTATCATGGAGTAAAATTGAGGCTATTATCACAGTGTGATGTATTGGGGTGCTTGGGTCCCAAGCTCTGGACTTGAACCTTAGAAATGAAGGACCCACCTGATTAACTCATTTTAGACCTTTCCCGTTATGTGATGTATAGATTCCAAAGTACAGAGAATCTTATATCCAAAATATCCTATAAATATATGTCTAGTGTCCGTTTGTCTCTGAAACACTGCCATCTGTTGGCAGCAAGAGAAACTACATCTACTAGCTTTCGAAGCATTAGCTTTGTTTGTTCTTACTAGTTTCTGATAGACATAAATATACGCTATATTTCCACATATTTATCAGGATATTCACTGACAGCAAATCCTTATCACAGCCCTATACATTTGATGGATAATCTGAGGTTTTGCATATGTAGAATGATCCTGTTTGTCACATTGTTGTTCTTTGTTTGGGGACAGTATCCAGTAAGTTACTTGGGGACATAGACATCAGAGATTCGGATGAATCATTTAGCTCCAAACGCCACGTGAATTCCAGAAACATTCATTACCCTGACTCCAACGTGGTCCGTTTCCCTGTGCCTGACGAGAAAGTTCCTTGGGACGTAAGTCATCTTAATATCTATCATTTATACCCAATCAAATCAGCACCATTATTATATATCCCACAGATCATCAATACATTTTATTTATTAATCTCCGCCTTAACTCTCGCATCTCATCAAAATATGCTTTCATCTTAAGTGTAACATTAACGCTGGACTTTCCCATGGGCGAGTCCCCCGGCCCGCTGCCCCATGCCGCCCCCTTGCCCACCAGCCACAATGTTAGGTGCGTGCACCCAGCGATCAGTCTGTTTGCCATGGGCGCATGCACCTGGCGCTTGCACATGCACAGAAATGCGTATGCGCATTTCAAAAACATTGTGCTTGCATGCAAGGGTACGGACCTTAATAAGGTCCTTTATCCACATAACGAACGCATGCCCCCCCACCACTCGAATCTCCACACTACGAAGCAAGCGGATGTGTACGCTTACACATCCGCTCGCATGCGCCTACACAGAGGAAAAATCATTTGATGGTAACTCACCATCAAATGATTTTTCCTTCGTTCTTTATGTTCATCTGCACACTTTCTGCCGAATTGGGGGTGGGCACTGACATCATGTGACATCATCTGCCTGCTCCGAGCAGGCAGGGGAACATCTGCATTTGCTGGGGTCTGTCTAGCGTTTCTACGGGTGTGCTCCCCGTTTTTGTTGGCACACCCGTGAAACACTGTGCATGTCGCTCAGGCAGCGAGCACCCGGCAAATGAAAAATTTGCAGAAGGGTTTTCACATGCACATTATCGCACATTGGGGACAGGCGGAATTTGGACCTGTGTGAAGATGGTGTGGTGGGGTACAGTATTTGCCACTTCTTGTGCAAAAATGGCTGAGAACAGATGTGTAGGTAACTTTTAAGGCGAAGAACACCCTAGGTATGGATAAATCCGGTGGGCAATCCATTTTAGGACTACACTGTTTTGAAGAAATCATAAGATCAGAGGATAACAAAGACATCTTGTAGAAAAATGTACAACCCAGTATACGAAAACTAGGTTAGGCTCAAAGATTTTGGGTCCTTCAGCAAAGACCCCAAAACACACATTCAAAAGCCAAAAAGAATGGTTGAAATAAAATGGATAAAAAAATCTATTTTAAACGAGCCAACAATCTTTAAATCTTAAAAATTTTGAACTATTCTCCATTGGTTTTGCAAACCAGCAAAAATCTGCTATTTACTAAAGGCAAAATTAACCAAAAACCCTTTTTTAGAACACTTCGGAACATTAAACCAATTATTAATATCCTTGCAAGTTTTGTCAAGTAAATATGCAAATAAAGAGTTTAATTGTGAAAAAAGATATTGTGTTGGATGTCCACCTAAATCCATAACCAGTCCCCAACCTCTCAACATGGGCTGGTACTGTAAAATCAAAGGAAAAACTTGATGTTGGTACTCCAAATTTTTTCAATAATCTCCACGGAGATGAACCAGCCGGACTGCTTACGTCATAGAATGGAGTATGAGTACAGACTTTATCTTAATATTTTATTCACAGATGGACTGCATGTGCCAACAGGTCCTTATTGTCTGGGCCATCTCGGGCAGGATTACTGGTACCTTCAGTCTGCCTGTAAACATATTAACCCCACACCGACCACCAGCAGTGTTTAGCCCAGGATTGATTCATGTTCAGGAGGAGGACCCAATTTTTATTAGAGGTCCCAATCGATCTGATTTGTGGTATGGCTAAGATATCCCATGTTGTGTGTCTCCCTACTATTGCATCAGCCCGGACACCATGGCATTTTCCCCCAAGATTTTCAAGTTCCAGACCATGTATTTATTATTTTACTGCTTATGTTATTTAAAATTACCAATAAAAAATAGCTAAATTGAAAACAAAAAATTATTTATGAATTTTTATTTTACACTTCTAGATTGCAGAAATTTTGGACTAATCATGGAATTATTTATTTTTGCTTTATTCTAGGTGGAATTCAGTATTTATAATCCTCCTTTTTATACAGCTGTTAGAAAAGACAAAAATTTCCATGATCCTTATACAAAGTAAGAGTTAATTTCTTCTGTACTTTTGATATTATTATTACTATTATTATTATTACTATTATTATTATTATTATTATTATAGAGGTCATCAAAAAGCGTCTGAGTATGTAAAATATTTTTGATTTTTTTTTAAGCTCTGTCGAGACTCTTCTAAAAATCAACTACAACACTTTTGATGGAACCATCAATCGCCAAAGTCACTATGCAACCTACGTGGTGCAGGACGGGTTGCCTCAGTAAGTATCACTTTACTCTGATGTTTTGTCTCTCCGAAAGTGCAAAGCAGAGTCATGAATTCTACTGAATTGTCACTGAAAATGTTAAACGTGTTTACACTGTGTCTGTTCATGATATTGTTCTCTTACACATAAAGTAGTCAAAAAATCAGTTCTCAGAAAATAAGAAAATGGGTTTTAATAAATACAGATGTAACCATGCTCATCTTGGCTACATCACGACCGCTAGTGCCCGTTTGGCGCACCAAGTCATACCGCAACTCAGGGCACCAAGCTGCCAGCTAATGTATCTCTATGGGCCGCTGTTGCAACTACTTCGCACAGGGAATTCAATTAACCACAATGCTAACTCATGACTAATTTTTTCGCTTTTGCCTATTCATTATCTTTAATAAAGTGGTGCATGCCGCATCTTATCGGGGATTATGTTTCCTGTGCCTTTCACAGGCCATAAAATTCCTGAAAGCATCCTGGTTTTGAGGGAAAACAGGGCAGTTTCTCCTGAATATTCACCCCTTAGATGTAATACTTATCAGGTACAGTATGGTCAATTTGGAGAAGAATATTGTTGACATGGTAGTGATATTGATACATTGGGCATGTCCACATTGACCACATTGACATTCATAATTTTAACTTTACATTCTAATCATTTTGAAATTTAAATAGATTCAAAGGGATACATTTACAAAGATGGGAATTCTACTCTAGATGGGATGTTGCTATGGGCAACCAATCAGAATCTTCTTTTTGTTTATTTAGCACCTTCTAGAAGTTGGCTATCGCAACATCCCATCTAAAATAGAACTACCATCTTAGTAAATTTCCCTCCAAAGTCAACAATGCTTCCATTTTGTTTATTTGTTGTTCTATCTTGTTTTGTGTATTTGTTTGCTATATATTTTGCAGTAGAATTACTAGTTTTTACTGTTTTTTGATGTCTTGTGGATTTTAAATTAAAATGTAACTTGAAAAGAAAAAAGTCCCTGGTGTACTAGTGGTGGTGTAGTGAAGGCAGGGGGCCCTTCAAAGTGTTGCTATGGGGCCCATAGGGGTCTGTCTATACCACTGAGCTGGTATAAAAATTGTATTTATAAATACAATATATTTAACAGTAAAAAGTGTTCTCGGATGTGACTATTTACAGCTGCTGTCTTATGTAGTTTGTGTAACCATAGTATTGTTCTTTGCTGAGAGTTAATATGTATCTGACTGCCACTGTCTGGGTGTTGAAACGTCACTACCACCTACAGTACAGTAAGTAGCAGAACATAGTTTGCCACATTTAGGGAGGCAAAGGGGGTGTGCGTGGGTGACAATCAATCAATAATCACAGGTACATACTGCCCCTCATATCTTTTCTTTTTTGGCCTGGTAACAAACTCATTTCTGTAATTTATTGCAGGAATCCAATGGGACGAACTGGATTAAGAGGCAGAGGAAGTTTATGTTGGTTTGGCCCAAACCATTCTGTACACCCAATAATAACACAGTACGTATACATCCGCCATTCCCTCTTTACTTCATGCAAATGGCCCCAGGTTGTGTCAATCACTTTAGAAGAAATACACATTGCGAACATTGTCGTAAGACTTTCTCAACACATGCACAGTGCACTGTATGCCCATGCGCTATGGTAGTAAAATCATTCCGATGCAAACAAAACGGCCATTCCATCCATCTCTGGTGCATGATGATCAACTTGTATTTGTATCAGTTTCAAAAGCATTGTTAGCTACATTTAAATTGGAAAAAACATTTAACAAAAACAAACATTGCATTATAATTCTAAGAAGAATTGCACGAATACAAGAACTCATATTTGAAATATATTATTTGTTTCTGTAGTATACATAAACTGGGGGGGGGGGGTTAGGCATTAACAGGGGATTAAGGGTTAGGCTGTGGTGGTGGTGGTGGGGAGGGTTAGAATTAGCCTGCAGGAGGGAGCTTAGGGTAGTGCACTTGCAATGGTCTGACCGCCGGCCTCACCACTTCCAGTTATCAGTATGTGTTCCCTTTTTAGAGTGTAGTGCAATTGGAGTACTGTTATACACAGTACTGTCTGAGATGAAAGCTTAGGCTGTACATACACATCCTTTCAAGCCTGCAGAGATATCCGTTATTATTTTGAAATCATTTTCTTTTTTTCTCTGCAGGTGGAAGAGAAATAAGGATGGTTCTATTAGTAGGAAAAAGTCAAAGAAAATGCTAGAAGTCCTGGTCATGAAACATAGCTCATCAGAGCACTGGGCGCTACCTGGGGTAGGTAACTTACTGTTTGTGTAAATAAAAATATATCCTTATTACTGCATCACAGATCAGTTATTAAAGATAAATATACATGATCCAGTGTTGTACAGGGGCATGAAGGCCTCTCACCCCAGGAAATGCACTGGTAGTGGAACAAGCTTCAGGGGTGTGGCCAGCCATCTGAGGGGGCATGGACAGTCACCATGAGGGTGTGGCCATTAGAGAGGCCAAAAAGCAGGGCCCTTTATAAAGGAGGGGATGAGAAAATATATTTTGATAGGCAAAAGCACCTAACATAATTAATGATCGTGACCCATAGAGTTGGGGTTAAGGCTCTCAAGCAGTGGGGCCAACCAGGGGAATTCCTCTGTGAACCTGTGGGCTAGTCTGTCCTAGACTGGATGCCATAAAATTATTATTTACATAAGATCCTTAATAATGATGACAGGGGATGATGCGGAGGGCATTTAGTATACTGACACCTGTATCCTGACTGCCATCAAAAGAGCGGAACTTTGAAATGGATCAGGATGATGATACCGGACGACACACCGCAGGCACCCAAAGTATGCGCGGTGTGCTAGTCTGCGGCTGGGGAAGGGGGGTTTAGGCACTAGTGGGAGGACATAGCGTTAGGCTCCACAGAGGGAGTTCAGGGTTAAGCTTCCAGGGTAGAAGAGAGGCAACAATCATTGGCCAACCGGAGATGGCAAGAGGGAGTACGTAGGGGAATGAGGTTTGAGATGTAGGAAGCAGTAGAGTAGAATTAGAGAGGGCCTTGTATGTTGGGATGAGGAGTGTGAGGAGGAATCTGTAGGGCAATTGGAGCCAGTGCATATTTTCTTGAAGGCACAAGTGGAGCGGTGGTTTTGGATTAAGATAAGTCTATCTTATATCTTTTTTGTTAGATGGTAAACCAAGTGGCCAAAAATACAATGGGATGGGATACACTAATACACATAATGAGATGTACACAGTTCTCTACACAGAATTCTACAAATGGAAAACAGTCCATTTTCTTTTCCACATTGATATTTCTAGCTGTTATACTGTAGATGTGGTCAAGTAACATGTGGGGGTGGGAGCCGACTACAGTACATTCAACCTTTAGATATTGCTCCAATATACATAGATAATAAAGGCAGTTTACCATAGAGATAATAAAAGGATTTATATAATTACTTTTCACAGTTTTATGTATATTTTCCTGAACAGGGATCTCTGGAACCAGGGGAAGCACTACCACGCAAATTAAAGAGGATCTTCAAATACAAATTCTTAGAAACTTTCCAAAACTTGATGAGCAAAAGCAGAGAAGTAAGAATCTAAGATACATATTGCAGATGTAACCCTTTGAGTGCCAAGGGAATTTGTCAAAATAGTTGTAAAAATTGGCAAGCAGACATTTTTATTCATCATAACGACCTGTAATGGTTACAATATATATAGTAAATATAATCTATTTTACATAACCTTTTTTTATTTTAATTTATATAACAAATACCAGTGACGCTGGTATATTTAGCAAATATTTTGAACATCTCTCACAGAGATGTTAGCACTCAATGGGTTTAATAATACTAATACTATACTGAATTAATAATAGAACATAAAGGGTGAGATTTAATAGGATGAGAGATTCAGAAAGTGAGAGATTTGGTGATAAATCTCCAGTTTTTTTAAAGCGGCAATCATTTACACTGCAAAACCAGTTTGATTTTGAAGTGTAAATGATTGCTGCTTTAAAAATACTAGAGATTTCTCACCAAATCTCTCATTTTCTGAATCTCTCATCCTATTAAATCTCACCCATTGTCTTATAAGGATTAGATTACAATATGTTATTAAATGAATGCCCCAGTCAACTGGGCTACTTTTTTTTTTTACTCCCCCCTACCTTATCCTGAGTGTTTAACACTGACTGATGAGCTCTCTATCTATGCATTTGGCCATCAAAAATATCTCATTCTTCACCTCATTTGGTTCCTGAATTATCCTCCGTTTCTTCCACATCAATGTCTACAAAATTGTACCTGGTCCTCTCTTATTGTACATTTCTATCCACCATAGGGAGGATAAGCATAGATGGTGTAGTGGTTAGCATTACTGCCTTACCCACCGCTGAGGTCATGGGCCTAACTGAGTGGGGTTTGGTTATTCTCCCCTTACTTGCATGGGTTTCCTCCCACATTCTGAAAATATACTGGTAGGTTAATGGGTTTCTAACAAAATTAACCCTAGAATGCTGTCACCATTCCATTATTTCTGACACCCACCCCCCCCCCCCCCCGGCAATTCGACACTCTAGTCTGACCTTTTTTATACAAAATGCTCTGTGTGCTGAGCACTTGTGGAGGACGTTTCTCTCTTGCAATCTTCCTCTGCTTCACATTCATTACCACCTCCTATAGCTCCACATGTTCTCCTGCTAAGCAATAATACTGCAAGGTCCACATCTCCTTGCAGAACTCAGAGTAGCTGTGACTACAATGCATGTTCTATATGTTTCCTGTAGGTGTTCAAAGGATATGTGGACGATCCACGGAATACAGACAATGCTTGGATAGAGACAACTGCAAAGAACATACACTATGATCAGCACGATGACCCGCTACTACTAGAATTAAATGAAGTAAGGTCATGTGACATTAGGTTATTTGCTTTCTTTTTACTTATTTTGCCCAGTGCCCTCCTTCTTCTTTTACATTAGAGACAATGTGACTGATGGCCCATAGCTCTCGTGCGCCAGACTGATTTCAAGTGACTCCTGGTTGGTTATCAAATCAATATGTGTTGCTACCGCTGTGGTTTAATTAGAACAACAATAATTAATTAAAACTAAAGTATCATTTCTGTCCATTATGTCGGATATAGTAGAATTATTCCAATAAAAAAGTAATTATAGTTAAACAATGTTTCTGATAATATTGCATTTGTATTACGATATAGAGAATACTCCAATAAAACTCATCTTTAATGTTCCCTCTGCACAAATATAAGATTGGTGGGTGACGTCTGTTATTGTACCTGAAGATTCTTAAAGTTGTATAATTATAGCGATAGATGATGAATATAATTTACAGTATTAATGATCATAATAATTTAAGATGATTCCTGTTGGCTGTTGAAGCAATAAGCCGCGGTCATATGTACTATACTTTTGTGTAATTCCTCCATTTGCCATCTAATAGTCCAATTAAGAATATTTGTTTAAAAGCAGATTAGTACTAACGTAATTTACAGTATGAAAACAATGGTCAGTTCGCCATTGAACAATTGTTTGCAATGCATAGGAGATTTCAGTTTGCCACGGTAATTGAATTGCCATTTTTTTCCTGGTAATTAGAATAATGCCCAATTTTGTGCTGAAACATTTACCTATTTCCATGCAAAAACATACGCAATCTGGGACAATTCCCCAGATCCATGAGTTTTCCCAATCATGGCCGCAAAAAAAATGATACTTATCGAGGGTTTGGTTTCTCCTACCTCGGAGCAGGTGAAAAAAAATCCCCAATAATGCCAGGTAGTGCCGGACCTAACCCTGTGGAGGCCCCATGGCAGTCAAAATCTTGAGGCCCCCCTCGCAAATGATCTCCTAATAAGTACTTAATTTTACCAACTGTCTACAATCTGGAAACTGTATAGTGAATCTAATGTCTGTAGCTTATGTAATTTAATGGGTAAATTACATTAATACAGTATTTTTATAAATTAAAATGGAATTAATACCTTTATCTTTAATGAAGGTTTTGGTTCTTTGAATTGATTAATTTGTTTTTAACAATTTCTATTTGACAATTGAATTAACTTAATTTAATTAGTTTAAATAATAATGATTTAATTAACAATTTATTTTTAAAGAATGTTTGATTGTAGATCAAACCAATATTATTTGATTCCATTGTCACAGGGCCCCTAAAAGATGCGGGCCGATTTGCCTACATTGCCTATTTGGTAATCCGCTACTGATGCCAGGTATTGGCGTCAATTGAATTACCCCCCAGGAATCAATTGGCAGCAGTAATATACTCTTTCTAATTGAATTCTACCTGTTGCTTTAATGTGTGATTTGTGGAAATACGATTACTGAAAACTGTAGTGGTGCACAATGTTGTCTGATCCATATTTGATAAAGTTATTTATATTGTATTTATTACAAGCTGAATTATGTTAAGGTTCCCTAATTGTAAATATACTTGATCTCTAATATAATTTTTTTTATATAATTTTATTCTAGAATATACAAAGTCATGATGAAGAGATCGCTGTCCAGTGGCAAGTTGTAGACCAGAGGATACCCCTCTACGCAAATCACAAAGACATCCTGCAAAAGGCCGTAGACTGTTACAATGCATACTATTGATATATAGCTTTCTGACCTGTGATCGCTGCTTTTAGTTGAGTGCCTTTCCTTGCAATATATACTTTTTTATCACAATCCTTTTTAGGTGTTTTAAACTCAGGAACTCATAAGAAATGTTTGACATGTTTGGTTATTGTCATTGTTACTTGCATTTGGGAGGTTATTGGAATTCACTCAAAAAATCCTACATTAAATTTAATTCAAGGAGCAAAAGATGTCAGCATGGCATGCCAAGGCCTAGTGCAAGTATAGGCATTAGTGACTATGCTGATCTAACAAACAATGGGCTCTATTGGTGGCTGTGGTATGAGATCCCAGATATTGAGCAAGAAGTTTCAAAGTTGGTATTCTGTAGGGCATTAATGTGTGAGGCATATTAAGGTGTCAGGGGCATATCTGTTGGGCATAATCAGGTGTACTGGGCAGTACTGTATGGCTCATAATAAGGTGTCAGGTGCCTTACTGTATATGTCTTAAAATTATGTAGGCTTATTACTGTGTAGGGCATAATTTGATGCAAAGGAAAATACTGTGTGGGTCATACTATGTGCAGGGGCCTTTACTGTGCATTAATTAAAATGATGCAGGGAACAGTACTGTGTGGTGCATAATATGGATGTAGGGGCATTAGTGTGTGCTGCATAATATGGTGTAAGGGGCATTGCAGTGTGGTGCAAATTATATAAGTGACATTACAGTGTGGTGCATAATGTGTAAGGGACATTACTATAATAAGGAAATATTACAATGTAAGGGGCATGAATCATTTTTTTTTCTCTGTTGACCAATGCCTGGGTTGCAGGGTGCAAAACTGGGGTGTAATGTAGTCTTTTCTTGCAAGACCTTGCAGCAATACCCTTGTAGTGAGACAACACCCCTTTTTAACTTTGGCACACACAAGTTTTTCGTTTTAAAAGTGGCAAGTTTTTTAGAAAGTCCAAGATATGAGATCCTAAATGTTATTTTGCCACATCTTGTTATTCTTATTACAGTACATCTCATAGCTATTGAGTTAAATTAACAGCTCATCCACAGCAACGTGTAGGTAACAATGGAAAAATAATTATTGTATAGCAGCTGCCACACAGAATATTGGGAATATACTCTAACACCGACAACAGAAAGTAACACAGTAGCCGTAGTCTATTCCTACTTACTGCCGTATAAAATGCTTTAAAAGTTGCACATCTGAGTCTCACATATTCGCCAGACAGGATGGCGCAACAAAAATAAAATAGTAACAACTAAAAAAAGTTCATATTAAGTACAAAGTTTAAAGCACTAGGCTCTAAATGGAAACAATTCAAGTTAATGGAAATAAGAATCTTCTGCTTTTTCTTCACATGATGTTTTGGATAACTTCAGGGTTTTATTTGAGTGCTACTGTTCTTACAAGAGCGAGCATCCATATAAGTATGCTGGTGGGATTCGTATTAACCGTTTGTGTGCCAACATCTCTGTGAGAGATACATAAAATACACGCTATAAATGCCAGCGTTGCTCACATTTGTTATATAGATTCAAGTAAAAAAATGTATGTAAAAAAAGATTATATTTCCTATATAAGGTAACATTACAGGTCATTACGTTGAATAAAAATGTTTGCATGGCAAATTTTTCACCTGTTTTGACAGATTCGCTCGGCACTCAAGGGGTTAATATCCAATACTCCTTTTTAATTCCAATATGCCTAGAACATCTTCTATTGTAAATGTGTCTACTTTTTAGATTTCATAATACTTATTGCTACATAATCCATCTTTCACGTAATGTATGATATATAAATATACTTTCAAATGTACAAATTAAATGATTTATTTAACCAAGTATTAAATGATGATTTGTGGCAATTGTTCTATTACCGGTACTGATTATGGCCTCATGGTCAGGTGTGAAAGACAATTAAAATTACAAATTTAATAAATTATTGAGTTATTTAGTTAATTATGACTAATTTGAGTCATAATAATTGTACAACAGATTTTTCGATTATCAAATAGAATGTTGTACAATTCATATAAATGCCTTCCCCAGTATTCATATATACCAGTAACGGGAATGTACAGTTCATAATGACCATGGGACAGCCTACAGGGTCAACACTTCATTGTGAATGTGCACCATTTTTTACATCCTGACCTTACTTTCTCTGCCTCATTATTTTAATCATTGTAGACCAAATGTGTTCTTACGTAACAATATAATGCAACACCAGTCATCAGTTACCATAGTTACAAAATGGAAACTGATTTCTCTGTACTATATGAGAAACTGCTAATTAATGAATAAATAATAAATATATAAACAAATACATATTCTACATTAGAAAGCTTTCCTATAAGCAAAATCAACAACATATAGGTGGATATTTATCAAAGTTCGTAGATAGATAAAGTGGAGCAATGGCGTAACTACAAATTTTTCATACCCTTTTTGGTGCTCCCCTCATGTGTAGTATTGTCAGGGGTCCTTCTTTGTTGTCAGGAGATCCCTCACCTGCGGTCCTGAGCGAATGTGCGCAACTGGTTCCTTTATACTATTGAAAACGTCCCTCCCAAAGAGACCGCCTCCATTGTTGGAAGGACATCATGTAGCAGTCCAGTACAGATGTACCCACAATACCCCTAGCACTCAAACGCCACACAGTGCCTCTGCGGTGACTGTTGCTATGCCACTGTTTGGTTGGTACTTGAGTTCTCTCTGAGCTTTGATACATCCCACCCAAAGGGGAAATTTATTAAGATGGGAATTCTATTTCAAATGGGCTGTTGCTATGGGCAACCAATCAGAATCTACTTCTTATTTATTTAGCACCTTCTAGATAATAGTTAGTATCTGATTGGTTTCCCATAGCAACATCCCATGTAAAATAGAACTTCCATCTCACTAAATGTCCCACAAAGTTCAGCAACTGTTCATGTTCTGCCACTGATTTAAATTATTACTTCAAGTTCTTATTGAATATATTTGCATAACCATCTTGATTGCCTTATAGTTCACAATTTCTGATAGATGAGTCAGTCTAAAGTTTCAATTATTACAAACTTCAGAAATCAGGCAAAAGATTTAAGATTCCTTTGCTTACACTCAAAATTGGGATAATAGAGATGAGCGGGTTCGGTTTTACTCGGATCTCAAAGCGGGATCTTATTGGCTATCCAAAACATTTGACAGCCGAAAGTCAATCAGAAAAATCCCAAAAGCTTTCACAATTTTGGAAACATTTTATTTTTCAAAAATTTTGTTAACGCTGTTTTGACTTCTTTGTTCCTAAGTGTATAAATCAATGGATTTAGCATAGGTGTTATTATAAAGTAGAAAACTGTTATTATTTTGTCCGTATCTGGGGAAGATGTTGACCTGGATTTCATGTATACGGCCATGGCTGAGCCATAAAACATTGCCACAACCATCATGTGCGAGCCACACGTAGAGAAAGCTTTTTTCTGCCCCGTCAAAGAAGAAATCTTTAAGATGCTCGTTATTATCCTTATGTAAGAAACACATATAAAAGTGACAGGTATAATTAGTATCAATACGCCCACAATAAAAATCACAGATTCAACGATCATTATATTCTGACACCCAAGGGATAGGAACTCTGGGACCTCACATAAGAAATGGTTGATTTCATTCCGCCCGCACAGGTTAATATTCAGTGTAAGTGCAATGTGGCAGATTGAGAGAAGGAACCCACACACCCATGTACCTACAGCTATTTTAATGCACGCAGATCTGTTGATAATTATAGTGTAATGTAATGGATAACATATAGCTATGTAACGATCATAAGCCATAATAGCCAGCAAAATGCATTCACATTCCCCTAGAGACAAGGAAATGTACATTTGAGCTGCACACTCTACATAAGAAATGGTCCTCTTTACTGATATTAAATCTTTCAGCATCCTCGGGACACTGGTAGATGACACACAGATGTCCATGAGTGAAAGGTTGGTAAGAAAGAAATACATAGGAGTCTGGAGATTGTTATCTGTTGTGGTCAAAGCGATAATGAGGAAGTTTCCAACCAGAATCATTACATAAATCAGCAAAAAGGCAACAAAGAGTATAGTCCTTGTGGTGGGGTCTGCAGAGAGTCCCAGAAGAACAAACTCCACCACCGCCGTGTCATTTTTCCGAGACATTCTAGTGAGGAACACAGAATATATTTGTGAAAGTGTAATGCTATAAAAGAATTATATATACATCATAACAATAGAGAAGTCATACTACTAAGGCAAAATGAAACCAAATGAAATAAATAAAGCAACTTGCCCGTAGTATAAGTTTATGTGCTGAAACAGACTAATAATACAGTGGGGTTGCAGTTAGAATCCCGACTCCGGAATCCCGACTGCCGAAATCCCGACACTTTCTCCTTCTATGGGTGTCCACGACACCCATAGAGGGAGAATTAATTAGTGTGCCGAGCGTAGCGAGTAGGGATGCCAATACCGGGGCATTTTTTCACTCCGGGATTTAAAAATACTCAATTCTGGGATTCCCAGGATCCCGGTATTGGCATCCCTAGTTCGCAGGCGTGTGACCCATACCCACCCCCATGGAGTGGGTTTGGAGGTGCACGGTGCCTACGGGGGGATGCACCTCCTCCTCAGCAGCCGAAGAAGCAGGCAGGCACGGGCGGGCGCAGGTGAAGGCACGGGCGGGCGCAGGTGAAGGGGCGTGCGGGCAGGCGCAGGAAAAGAGGTGGGGGCGGGCGGCCATGAGATGGGGCATGCGGGTGGCCAGAAGGGGGGCAAGAGATTTGTGTTGCATATGTGGTTTGGGATTCTAGGAGTGTTGAGGTGTATCTAAGGCTGGAGCAGTCCAGGCGCTGTCATTATTTTCTAATTTTTTTCAAAGAGAAGGGTGACAGTAGAGTGGGCAGTGTGGCCTGCGCAGCGTGACCATCATGCTGCGCAGGCCGCACGCCGGGGGCAGGAACAGCCGGGCAGTGTCTGAGCACTCGCTCAGACGCTGCCCGGCATTAGACTGCGCATGCGCAGTCTAATCCCAAAATCACGGAATTGGATACTCCAATCCCGGGATTGAAATCCCTGACTTTTTAGGGCCAAATCCCAGGATCCCACCAATCCCGGGATTGGCCACCCTAGTAACGAGACACCGGGCCACTGCGTGGCAAGTGCAGCGAGTCCGCAAGTGGGGACGATCCATGTCCCCCCCCCTTGTCGGGATTCCGGTGGTCGGGATTCCGGCATCGGGATTTTGAAAGCCGGGATTCCGACCGCCAGAAATTAGTACCAATCCCATCCAGTGGTATTTTTGTGATCGTACCCAGAAGTATGCAGTACTGGCACCTTTTGGTGTAAAATTTTATTCTTAGAAGCGGCTATAAATCCTGTATCAATGGAGAAGATTTACTCTTAAACTTTTGTGCTACAAAAGATCATAGAGCATAATATACCTCTATGCATTTAGAACAATGTCAACCTTTCTGAGGTCAACATTCTGTCAATGTCAACATTTTGCATGTGAATGTCAATTACATTTTAATGTTCGAGTCTAAACGGCTTAGGTTGTCAGAAGGACATTTTGCCCTGGGGCATTTGCTGAGCTGACTCAGCCAGAGGGATTTTCCTTCAAGCAAGTTAGCCACTGGGTGGGGTCACTGATTGGAGTGGTGTATTGAAGTTACTCTATATTAGGGACTGTGCCCCAGACTAGGGTCTATTGTGTGAGATATACACATGTTTTTGTTATTGTTGTCCTTAAGTGTTGGGATTGAGCATTAGATCGTAAATTAGCCTTGCTTAGAATGGCATTCTGGTACTGGTATAGAATGGTATTGACTGACATAGCCCATTACTGGGTTCTACACTACTACTTTGCTAGTTGGGCCATCCAGTAGGCATGATAACAAGAAAAAGGCAGAAACCATTGTTGCACAAAACTGAAAAAATGTAGTGAGCCCACCCTAGGTAGGGAAGGGATCTAGCGGGGGCGCTTGGTGGGAGTGGCTTCCCAGCAGCTGCTATACACAGGTTAGTTACTCCTGTATGTGAAATAAGAACAAAAAGAAGAAGTAGCAGCGCTAAAGGGATTTGAAAAGAATTGGAAGATCTTTACAGAAATTTTTACTAAAATACACAAAACAAAAATGTACAATATGTAATGAAAATTTCACAAATTATGAACATGAAAATTAAAATACGGTTAAAAGCTTATTTCCACACTACAGTAGCAGTAAGGAGAGTCCGACCACTTGGATACAAGGACATTGCCATCAACTTACCCATCTGGTGCGGTAACTATGTTTCTTAACTATCCTGGGCATACTAGGAACGGACTCTCCTTACTGCTACTGTAGCGTGCAAATGGGCTTTTTACCGAATTTTAATTTTCATGTTCATAATTTCATTACATCTTGTACTTATGTGTATTTTTTGTCTATTTTAGTAAAAATTTCTGTAAAGATCATCCAATTATTTTCAAATCATTTTAGCGCTGCTACAGTACTTCTTTGTTTTTGTTCTTATTTCAAAAACCCTCGTTGGCATGGTTGAGTGCACTGCAGGCCGCTACTGGAATAAAGGGTGTAAAGTGATCTACTTGCATTCTCACTGCCACCATATTAGTTATAGGTATATTGTTTTCAATAATGTATGACCAAAGTCATCACCAACACTTGTGTACTTATTGTTATGTTTTACAGTTTCAGATCTGTTATTGGACTGTCTAGTAGTACATAGCTGGCATTCAGTATGCCAATAAGGTGTATTGATGTATATTCTGACAAAAGCATCTATTACATTCAAGCTGCAAAATGTCTCTTAGCAAAAACAATAAAATAAACTTTTGATTAAAAAAGGGCAAAAAACACAAATATAAAGCAAAAAATGGTTCATGGAAAATGGTATGGTGGAGATCCCATTCATATGCTCAGAATGTGCTGTAGTTTGTGTGATTCGGTGATAAACCCAAGAATTATCTAATAAAATGTGTGTTTGGACACCTCAACAGATAAAAGTGAATTTTTAATTGAATAAAGTAAGTATTTGTGTGGCTGTCACCTTGGGCCTTATTTTGGTTCACTCTTTCTGACAAAATCCTTCTTAGATGGACAAAACCAAGTGCACTGCAGGGGGGCAAATGTAAAATGTGCAGAGAGAATTAGATTTGGGTGAGTTATTTTGTTTCTGTGCAGGGTAAATACAGACTGCTTTATTTTTGCACTGCAATATAGATCTCACTTTGAAGTAAAACCCCACC
Source organism: Crinia signifera (assembly GCF_055691185.1). Classification (NCBI taxonomy): domain Eukaryota; kingdom Metazoa; phylum Chordata; class Amphibia; order Anura; family Myobatrachidae; genus Crinia; species Crinia signifera. The sequence goes on along the minus strand of NC_139223.1, from coordinate 166,677,098 downwards.
CAAATCTAACTCTCTCTGCACAAGTAAAATGTGCCCCCCTGCAGTGCACATGGTTTTGTCCATCTAAGAAGGATTTTGTCAGAAAGAGTGAACCAAAATAAGGCCCCATGTTATTTATTTATTTATTTGCAGTTTCTTATATAGCGCAGCAGATTCCGTTGCGCTTTACAATAGTAGACAGTGATAAAACAAACTGGGTAACAGACAGACTTGGAGGTAGGAGGGCCCTGCTGCAAGCTTACAATCTATTAGGTTTATAGGAGGGAAACACAAGGACAGGCATCAGTAATAGCATAGCAGTCCCAACAAGTTACAAGTCCAGGAGGGAAGCTATATAATACATAAGTGCCTCAGAGGGTTATGCGTGTAGAAATATGATATATGATAGGCTTGCCTGAAGAGGTGAGTTTTCAGGGAACGCTTGAACCTTTGGAGGCTAGCGGAGAGTCTTATTGTGCGTGAAAGGGCATTCCATAGGATTGGAGCAGCCCGATGAAAGTCCTGTAATAGTGAATGGGAGCTAGTGATCCGTGCAGAAGAGAGACGCAAATCTTGTGCAGAGCGGAGTGGTCGAGATGGGAGATATTTTGTGATAAGTGCAGAGATATATGCTGGTGCAGTATGGTTAATAGCTTTATATGCAAGTAGAAGTGTTTTATATTGAATACGGTAATATACAGGCAACCAATGGAGGGACTGGCAGAGCGGATCAGCAGACGATTAAGGTCTTGCAAGGAAGATCAGCCTAGCAGCAGCATTTACAATGGATTGTAGTGGTGAGAGTCTGTTCTTGGGAAGACCAGTTAGGAGACTATTGCAATAATCAATGTGGGATACAATGAGTGCATGGATAAGAGATTTAGTAGTGTCTTGTGTGAGATACGGTCGTATTTTGGATATGTTTTTTAGATGCATGTAACAGGATTTGGAGACAGATTGAATGTGGGGAACAAAGGACAGGTCAGAGTCGAGGGTCCATGTCCAACTAAATGCACACAATTCAAATTCAGCACGAAGAAATGTATGTACAGTAGGTACGGTTACAAAGGTGGCATTAAGAAATAAAATGTGACTCGCTATAGAAAACATGTTGTTTATTTCTCACCTTTTAGTCAGTGAAACAATATCAGGGAAGTGAATTCTTACACTTTTATATGATTGACAGTTTCTTTAACATTAACAATAGTGTGGAATAATATGATTTGTGAGACAATGGGTCGGAGGTAATGCCCTCGGAGTTTAGTGGCAATGGCAGATACCGGACGAACTTGGACTTTTATTATAGATGCGATCACTTATAAGGCATGTTTTTTTTCCTTGTAAGTGATTGCCCCCTTATAAAAATGATGGAGTACAGTCGGAACCCAGGTGTCATTACACTCGGCATAATGTCTTTACTTACACAGAATGCTAAGTTTTACGCTTCCTCCTTCAGGGGCTCAGTACATTTGTTAGACATTCACAATATTAAAATTCATTATGTCAACATAAGATTATTGACATTCTCATAATGTAAATATTGAACATGTTGACACCGACTGTGTTGATCCTGAAGCTTTGACAACATTGTAAGAATCTCAATAAGCCACCCCATGGTGTCTCAGTAATCCGATGTTGTGCCCTAGGAAGCAGATCGGACCACTACTGCAACAGGATGCGTCTACATGTAACTGACTCCTCTTGCTGCATGTACATACAGTACACGGGCCGGCTACTGTATCACTGCACTTCCAAGGAAACCGTAGCAATAGATATTTCAACCACATCTGAATTAGCACCATTGTTAATTTTCTTTCTTTATGGAATAGCTTGCTTTTGCATTTTATATTTTGCATCTGAAGTGGGAGCAATTTCTTTGCAAAGGTGCATACACACTGTACAATTTTTTGCACCAATTTGGTTGAAAGACATTGCCATTGAACCCAGTGTCCTGGACAAAAGATGGAGATATTGACGACAGACGAATGACAAAGGATGATGCGCATACCCACCAGTTGTTCATCAAGATTGTTTGTCAACTGCGCATGCAGCTCAATTTGGATATCTTTCAAAAAGAGCCTATAAACAGTAGCTAGATCTTTCGTCTTTCGTCTGTCGTCAATATCTTTCGTCAAAATCTTTCGTCTAGGATTTCAATGGAAATGTCTTTCAACCAAATTGGTCAAAAAAAATTGTACAGTGTGTATGGTGCATACACACTGTACAATTTTTTTGACCAATTTCAGTTTCACTTTTTCCAGGAAAGATATTCATTGTATGAACATAATAAGTGGGGGCCCCAGACCAGAATCTAGCCCACGGCCCTGTGAGTTGTTTAATCTACATCTAGCCTATAGTATGACTTTTTAACCCTAAAACACAACTTTTATTTAAAGTTTAAACATTTGAATCTCTGCCCATTACATGTTGGTATATACAAAAACTCACATGGTATTTGCAAAACAATATTGTAATAATTAAGGGAAAATAATCAATAGAAATTGCTACAATCATTGCATCAAACGAACTGAAAAATTAGGAAACCAAGCAAATGGAAAGATTTGTGTGCACCTGATTCTTTAAAAAAAAGATATATATACAGTATTTAAAAAAGAAGAGAGAGTTAGATGTGGGTGAGATATTTTGTTTCTGTGCAGAATAAATACTGGTGCTTTAATTTTACACTGCAATTTAGATTTGAGTTTTAACACACCCCACCCAAATCTAACTCTCTGCAAATAACTATTATAAGTTGTGATCAGTAATATTTTGAAACTGTTTATCTGTGATGCAGTTTTTACTTTACATATATTACTACATTGAACTACAGGAGTTATGTTTTGTGAAATGCTGTAATATTTAGGTTGCTTTAGTAGATGTTCAAAGTGGCACTATTTCTATCACTGTATTTAACATTATTATATTAAAGTATTATATTGAGGTAAGCCTTGTTTTGAGTCATTGTAAACAGAGTTGTTACTTTATAAAGATTACTGTGTTATTTAGTCAGGGCCCCTTTAAGTGTTTCAATAATAAAAAAAATAAAAAAATGTTTTACACTATGTGAAAAAGGGGATTTATAAAATAAATTAGAACTGCAGTAAAATGTGAAATAACTAAAAAAAAATGCATAATAATGAAGTGGTATGATTTATTTCTGCACGGTATAAGCAAGTATATTGTTATACGAAATAATATTTACAATATTTAAAATATTCTATATTTAGGGCTGGATCATGAACAATAATTGTGACAAATTGTGTGAGATTTAATAGGATGAGAGATTCAGAAAGTGAGAGATTTGGTAAGAAATCTCCAGATTTTTTAAAGCGGTAATCATTTACACTGCATAACCAGTTTGATTTTGCAGTGTAAATGGTTGCCGCTTAAAAAAAAAAAAAAAAAAAAAAAAAAACTTTAGATTTCTTACCAAATCTCTCACTTTCTGAATCTCTCATCCTATTAAATCTCACCCATTGCCTGTTTTGGCTAATAACATAACTGCACAATGTAATATTAATGAGCTGACTGTCAATAAATCAATCATTTTCTCGCATTTTTCCAATATGTAACTACATTTTATCACGTACGCTAATGATTGTTTTCATTTACAGATATTATGATTTTTGCAGGTTAGTAATAGCTGTGTAAGGGAAACAAATATAATGATATGCTGGTAAAATATTAATTGATAAGAAAGAACATTTCAACTAAATAATAAATAAATAAAATAAAAGCTTAGAAAACGTACCTGACAGGAGCAGCGGCCTTGGCACTCATTAGGAAATGGCCGATTCACATTAGAACTATTTAAGGACTTTTATAAGCACTGTACGTAATTCTTATCTTTGCACAAGTCTCTATGGTTTAATTAATTCCATATTACAGAAAAGTTCATGGAAACCCAAGAGTCCGCAAAGTTGTTATAAGTTAACTTTTTTCTTTTGTGCTTCTCAACTTTTGCTAACTTAGTTAAACTGTATAAAGTTTAGCCTTAAGTGCAGTTTATCAATAGGCAAATTACCTTTTGCTGTGAAAAGTTCCTGTAGGCCTCCTCTGTTTGTCATGGTTCGGACTTATTATTAACCCCTTCAGTGGCAATCCCGAGAATTTTCCGGGCTGTGCCTCAGTGCCCAGTCTGGCAAGCCTGGAAAATTCTCGGGATTGCCACTGTTTGGAGCCGGGCAGCGCTGATGAGTTCACTCACTGATCTCAGGCAGCGTCGCACTGCACGGCTCCCTCCCCTCTGCGGCGCCGTCTCCTCCCTCCTCCCCCCCTCCGGGTTTCTTATTGAAGTCCCCGGCATCGGTTTATGACAAGCTGGCTGCCGGGGACAGGTACACGGCGTGGGGGGCGCAGGTCCGGGCAGCCGCTGATTGACAGTTCAGCGGCGCTGCTCGGACCCAGGGAGGTAGTGGTGGGTTTTTCCCCATAAAAAACTCGCCCAGTGGGGAGCGCTCCCAAAAAAAACCCCCACCACTGAAGGGGTTAACTCAATTAAAGTAAATATTTAAGAAAGACAATAAGTTCTGTTTTAAACATTACCTGTTGCTGTATTAATTTTTTTTTCCTTAAGGATTAGTCAATGTTTGTTTCCTTTGTGTGGAATAGGAAAAAACTTTGTCACCATGGAAATTGTCTTGCTAAGTCATGGTCAATGGAGATTTAGGCCTATCCATAATTGTTAGGTACTGTAGTCTAGTCCAAATCTTACGTAGTTCAAATCTTATGTACAATACAGTAGTTCAAATACCAAAGTGTATAAAGTTCAAATTGCATAGCACACATTGGATAGCTCAAATCACACTAAAGGTGCCCATAGACGCTACAATTGTACTGTGCTATGCGTTTTTGACTGTACAATGGTTCTATACAATTTTTCTTCCAGCTTGCTATGAGATGTGCACTTGGATACATGTGATGAACCCATGTTTGTAATGTTAAATTTCAGATGTAGTCTAAAAAGTACGTGCAGCACGTACTTTTTTAGACATACAATATCGGGCTCCAGGGAACATAAACACCATCCAATAATTGTACATAAGATGCAATTTGTGCTTAAAAAGTACAAAACGCATTCGATAATTGTAGCGTCTGTGGGCACCTTTAGCTCCCAACTCACTGTAAGCTCACCCACTTGGTTGGATATATTGCCATCTGCCGAATGCTCCCCCCCCCCCCCAACACCCTAGCATGCACTGATTTTTTTCCCTTCGCAAATAAAAGTCAGCCTAGACTCGCTTTTATTCTGTCATGTGACCGCCCAAAGCAGGCATATAGTTACATAGTTACATAGTTGGTAAGGCTGAATAAAGACATGCGTCCATCGAGTTCAACCTACGTTAGCGTGTATGATCTAATAACTTCATCCCTTATTATATGTAGTATATTCTGATATCTTTAAAGACAGATTATGATATTGTTTCTACCCCTGGAGGTTTTTACCCAATAGATGTCCAACTTTGTTTTAAACATATTTATTGTGCCGACACCACCTCTCCATCTGCAGACACCACCTCTCCATCTGCAGACACCACCTCTCCATCTGCAGACACCACCTCTCCATCTGCCAACACCATGTCTGCAGTAAGAAAGTTCCACAATGTAACAGCCCTGACTGTAATTTTTTTCCTTCTCGGGGAATTAAATCTTCCAATCTAAACTCATGCCCTTGTGTCCTGGAGTTCTTTCTTACAGAAAAAGGGAGCCTGACAGTTTCTTTTATTGGCCTCTGATATATTTGTACATGTGAACAGTGGGGTAACAATTAATTATGCGCCCCCCTGCCAAAAAATTTGCCAGCACCACCCCCCCAGTAGGGTTAACAACCCCCCCTCCCAGTATGGCCGGTACCTCCTGCCACATCTGTCTTGAGGGTCCCAACTCTCCCGGCTCCTGCTGCTTATAAAAAAAAGTGACATTTGGAAAACGGCTGCCCCCATACTGCAGACCGTTTTTAAGGTTGCTAGAGTAGGCCACCGCCTCCTCTAGCATCCTCAAAAACTGTCTTTCATATGGGGGCAGCCATTTTCCGAATGTCACTTTTTTTTATAAGCAGCAGGAGCCGGGAGAGCCGGGACCCGCAAGACAGAATCGCTGGTGGCATGGGCAGACAGCAGTGGCTAGCTATAGCCCCATAGCCCCCCCCCCGGCGCCCACACCATCTCAGCGCCTCCCCGCCACCGCGGGGGCTGCATGGCTATAGTTATGCCACTGCATGTGAAGCATGACTCCACTTAAATGTCTCTTCTCTAGCATAAACTATCCCAATTTGTTCAATCTGTCTTCATAGCTTAAATTCTTCATCCACTTTATTATCTTTGTTGATCTTCTTTGGACTTTTTCCAGTTCTATTATGTCCTTTTTATATTGCGGGGCCCAAAATTGTACTCCGTATTCTAGGTTTGGTCTAACCAATGGTTTGTACATTAGCATATTTACATTTGAGTGCCCAGTCTCCATACCCCTTCTTATACATGCTAGTATCATTTTGGCCTTATTTGTTGCTTCATGACACTGAGCCCTATACTCCTGTTTGTTATCAATTTGGACGTCTAGATCTTTTTCCATTTCTGATATACACATTGCCACCCCGCTTAGGTTATAACTAGCACACTGGTTATGTCTCCCAAGATGCATAACCTTACATTGATTTATCCACATTGAACCTCATTTTCCACTTTTGGTACTTATGTAATATCTGGGCTCCCGGTTTTCTTATGAGACCGTGTCCCCTCGCCATGCTTCGGGCACGGTGGCTTGCCACACTATATAAAAAAAACTCCATGCGTAGTTGGATAGTAGGGGTATGAAAAAATGGGGTGCATTTAACATGGGAGTCCAGATAATACATAAGTACCCCACTTTTTTGCCCACTCATCTAGTTTCTTAAGATCGCTCTGAAGCATGGAGACATCCTTGATCGTTCTAATTACTCTGTTAAGTTTTGTGTCATCAGCAAAGATAGAACCAACCCCAATATCATCAATAAATATATTAAATAATAGGGGCCCTAGCACTCCACTTAGTACTGGTATCATATTTGATACTGCACCATTAACAACCACCCTCTGTTCTCTATTCTGCAGCTTCATACCCACCTACAAAATTTTACCCTTAGTCCCAAATCCTCCATTTTATTTATCAGCTTCTTATGTGGCACCATATCAAAAGCCTTAGCAAAATCCACAAACACTATGTCTACCGTATTTCCATTATCTAGGTTGTTGCTGACACCCTCATAAAAGCCTAATAAATTTGTTTGACACACACTATGGAGCTCTATATATCTTTGGATACCATCCCTTAAAAAATCCATCAAATAATTTTCCCACTATTGATGTTAAGCTCACGGGTCTATAACTAGCTGAATCATCCCTTTTTCCTTTTTTGAATATTGGTACTACCTCTGCCATTCTCTAGTCTTTCAGCACCTCACCAGATGAAAATGAGTTCTCAAAAATCTAAAACAGAGGGTTTGCTAATCCCTCCCTTAATTCCATTATTACCCTAGGATGAATCCCATCCGGACCTGGGGATTTGTTTGTTTTGATTTTGCTGAGCCGTAATGTTATCTCATCTGTCATGAAATCAATATTAAGATCTAGCTGGCTCATCCCATTTGTGGTACCTTTATGTTCCACTGTATTTAACAGTTCTGCTTTTCCCTTATCCTCTGTAAAGGTATTACCGTTGACATTGGTTAATGGGCCCATGTTCTCTTTTATTATTTGTTTGCTATTTATGTATTTGAAAAACTACTTTGGATTGGTTTTGCACTCTGTGGCTGTGTGCTCTTCATTTTCCCTTTTAGCTACTTTGATTACCGCTTTACAAAATTTTATTTAACTCTTTGTACTTACTGAACGCCTCCTCATGTTCATTAGACTTGTAAAATTTAAATGCTCTTGACTTATTGTTTATTGCTGTCCTTTGTTAAACTGGAGTTGCCGTACAGAGGGAGAGTCCATCCTGTGTCACGTAATACAAATGTTAAGCTGGTATCTTGTTTCAGCACAATCGCCATATGTCCGGTTCTAATGGACTATATTGATGATCATATTCTTTGGTCTCAATTGACTTGACCAGGAAGACCATTTGTTCTTCCTGGTCAAGCGGAAAGAGTAATGTCAATCTTTTGTCTACATTTCTATAAGCAGAACAGGTTTGAAATTCTACATTTCAGAAAAGCTGATTTCACATCATTATTCCTCAGTGTATAAATCATTGGATTCAGCATCGGAGTAACAATAAAATAAAATACAGCAATTAATTTATCTGCTCCTGTTAGAGAGCTTGATCTAGGTTTCATGTAGGCGGCCATACATGAGCCATAAAACATTGTCACAACCGCCATGTGAGACCCACAGGTTGAGAGCGTCTTACGCCTCCCGGATGAAGATGCAATCTTTAAAATACTTAAAATAATTTTAACATAAGATATTACAATAAATGTGACTGGTGCCATGAGTACAATCACACCAACAATAAAAATAATAAATTCCATAACCAAAATGTTTTCACAGGCCAGTGATAATATTTCTGGAATTTCACATGAAAAATTATTTATTTTATTGTTACCACAAAGATCTTAACTGAGTGTAAATGACACATAGGGTATAGAGTGAAGAAACCCACACAGCCATGTAGCGATGGCTAGTCTGTCACAAACCGTCTTATTCATGATGGTGGTATAATGTAATGGATGACATATAGCTACATAACGGTCATAAGCCATAATAACTAGCAGAACACACTCTGATTGCGCTAAAGAGAGAGAAATATACATCTGTGTTGCACACTCAGCATAAGAGATAGTCTTCTTTATCGACATCAGATCTTTCAGCATCCTTGGCACAGTGGAAGACGAGAAGCAGAGATCCACAAATGAGAGGTTGCACAGGAACAAATACATAGGGGTGTGAAGGCTGACATCAGACAGGATAAGAATAATGATGGAGATGTTCACAATTAATATGATTATATACACAAGCAGGAAGACAAAGAAAAGAATGTCTTGTGTCCTGGGATCACTGGAAAGTCCAAGGAAGATAAATGTATTATTGTTCCAATGCATGTCTTAAAAAATGAGAAATAATTATTATTATATGGTGCTCCACAAATGATAAGGACAGCTCCAGGTGGAAACAAAGGGTGGACAATCTAGGACAAAAGCTGTGTGGCACACCTGCAGGAACACCTTACATGTTTTTCTGCTTTCCCAAAGGTGACTTGGTCTATGCAGAAGTAGGGTTTAAATACTCTCTAAACAAGCATTAAGTCACACACCTGATGTAGGTAATTAGTATACAATAAACATCAATTCCTATTAAAACAATAATGTACAATAATTCTTGGATAGGTAGGAGACAGACTTACTTATAAATAATGGATATTCACCAAAAACAGTTACATACAAGTAAAAAACTAGTTTTATAATTATCAGATTTAAAGACCGGTCTGTATGATACTTCCGGTAAATGGAACACTCACGTGGTCCCACACTTCCAGTTGCATGGACCGCATGAACGTCCATCATGCGGAAGTGGGCGTCTCCGGGCTGGCTGATTCTTCTGGTGTATAGACCGCATATGCGGTGTCCAGAGGCGGATTGGCCATTATATTCACTGAGAACTCTCCCGGGAGGCCGATGCCAGAGTGAGGCAGAAAGATGCTCATGCGCCAGTGGCGGAACTACAGTGCCCGGCATGACATTTTTTTTTACATGTGCGGGGAAGGGGGTACGTGGGCGTGATATGCGCCGGGTGGTCGGCGCCTGGCTGGAACAGTGAACTGGTCTAATGCAGAAGGAGCATGTGTCAGACATGGTTCTGGACTGGGACTGGTCTCTGGTAGCCTAGCAACATACAGCCAATCTCAAGGCTGCCTGTTGCTGCTGCTGCTCTGCTGCTCTGAGACAGGTTACAGGAAGTGATTCTGCTCGGTGCCTAGACTGTGGCTGATCACGCAGGAGGAGCAGAGGAGCGACTCACTCGAGCACCAAGCAGCCAGACTCGAGGTAAATTAATTTAAGGGGAGGGTGTCCACTGAAAAACACCCACAATTACAATGGGTTTCTGGGGGCCACTCAGCAGAATAATTTTTAAATATAACAGGGGACATACCTCCCAACTTTTCCACGGCGAGAATAGGGACACTCGCGCGGTGCCCCTGAAAAGGGAGCGTGTTTTATGCAAATTAGGGCACCGTGTATGTAATTGAGGGTCACGCCTCTGTTTTCGGCCACTGCATCTCTGAACAGATTCCCAAATGCCCCCCCCCCCTGCAGCGGGACACTGCCGGCCGCGAGAGGGAAGTGGGAATGTCCCCAAAAACGTTCCTGCATTTAGCGGTACAGTTGGGAGGTATGGGGGGAGGGGGTGCAAAAGTCAAATAAAAACATGAGATGGGGGCTGCTAAAGTCAAATAAAGATATGAGGGGGCGCGCGCAAAAGTCAGATAAAAATCTGAGGGGGGTTGTGCAAAAGTCAAGGCACGTTGGCATAGACACAGGCACAGGCACCTCCTAATGACAGGCACCACCGCACTATTGCCTTCCCAGTGGCATAACTATAGAGGGTGCACTTGCTATGGGCCCAGCTGTTCCAGGGGCCTGCAGACCCAGCAAACACCCCCTGCACCATGCAACTCATTATTTAAAACCTTTTTCTCATAAAAAAAAATGCTGCTAGCTTCGGAACAGGAAGGTGGTGGGCCAGGGGTCAAGCAGCGTAGCAGCATTATGTGCCCTTCCCTCCCACCAGCAGCAGTGCGGAGCTGGCCTGCAGCTTTCACAGGAAGCAGTTTCCTATGCCACCAGCACCTGCGTCTATCCACCCCACTGCCAGCGGCTCCTTACGCAGAGAGACAGTGTCACCTCCAGCAGTGCTCCTCATGCCTCCTCCCCGCCTACTCGCCAGGAGTATCATGGATCAGCAGCAGCGTAACCCTGGGCCAGCAGTAAGATACATAATAATTGTCAGAGTTTTGGGTGTCCGTAGAAGCTGCTGTCTGATGTGTGCACTAGCGTAAGGGAGGGGTTGGATGAATGGGAACATATGTGTATGCATGCATGTATGTATGTATGTATGAGAGTGGCGGTGTTATATGTAAGACATCGGTGTATGTATGAGATTGGTGTATGTATTAGAATGGTGTATGTATGTATGTATGAGAGTGGCAGAGTATGTATGTATGTTTGTATGTATGTATGAGAGTGGCGGAGTATGTATGTATGTTTGTATGTATGTATGAGAGTGGCGGAGTATGTATGTACGTTTGTTTGTATGTATGAGAGTGGCGGAGTATGTATGTACGTTTGTTTGTATGTATCTATGTATGAGAGTGGAGGAGTATGTATGAGAGCAATGTATGTTTTAATACAGGATTATGGTTAAAAAAAAGTCTGCAGTAAGTTGTTTTTGTTGGCTAGCATTAAAATCATAGGTAACACTAACAACGGTTCTTGTAAGGCACTTGCCATAGTGCCTAGTGTAGTCATTAGTTGGGTGGGTCGGGGGCCTGGCACCAGCAAGCCTGGCAGGCCATTCCAGGCCAGGCCATCGTTGCATGTGGTACCAAACTACAGTGAGGGGTAAAGATAATAGAGGCATGAGAAAAAAATGGAGTAAAAAGAAAGGTGAGGTTCTATTGACCATCTACAGTGGTGACTATATATTTAGTTTATCTTCCTCATTTAGGCCTTCTGGATGCATTGACTGCATTCTACACATCCCGAGCACCTCCTTTTTACAGAACTTTTCAAGATGGTCACCACCCCTCAATGTTCTCTTTATATGTTCTAATCCTACAGTATAACTTTTAGGTCTCTCGGGTTCCCGGGAAGGTTTCTCAGGACACTGTCTAGGAACACAGTGACTGCTTCAGGATGTTCCTATGATGTTCCAAAAATTAAGCTTTCTAGTCGTTCTGCTGATGTATCTTAGCCCACATGTACATAGTGTAATCTGTGTTGCAATATATGTAACTATTTACTTTGTGTACTGATTTTTCTTTATCTATTACCTGAAGATTGGATTTGTCTGGAACATGGGTGCATGTTATGCACCTGGTTCCTCTGCATCTATAGAATCCTTTGGGAGTGGGTTTAACCCAAGTATCAGATTGATTTTTCTTTATAGTTAACATTTTTAGAAAACTTGGTGCTAATGTGGCTCTCAGTGTTCTCTTTCTTCGGAAAACAAAAATGGGGTTCTCAGGCAGCACGTCAACCAACAGAGGATCTTGTTTAAGAATACTTTAATTTTTACTGATAATCTTTTTAATTTTGGATGAGTAATTGTTGAATGTCGCAATAAATGGCCTTTGGTGTTTTTTTATTATTAGTATCTGGAAAGGGTTGTTTGGGGGGCAATTACTGTAAGCCCACTGTTGTTGCTTCCCCACCACCAAGAACTGTATCCTCCCAACATAGGCAAGGAAACCAGCTTGTAGGATTATTATGTCCTTGGGTGTCCAGATGTTATCCACTCCACTGCGTCAAGGAAAATTACCTTAGAGGAGTGCCACCTCCTTAAAGGCCCGGTATACTGATTACGCAAGTGGATAAGGATCCTCATTTCAACTTACTTTATCCATCATTGTGAGGAAACAACAATAATCTCCCCAGAACTGGTGGACAAAGTGTGTGGCTATCCGTTTCTATACCTTCTCATTTATCATACTACAGTGCACACCACAGTCCTAATTGTTTTTATACTTTCTTTTTATTATAATGTGTTTTATTACATTATATGTAATTATCTTAACATATTGCCACATGCTTGATGTTTTGTAACGCAGTCTTACTTCATCTTGTATTTTGTCAAATTGTTTTGGGTCCGACTACCCAAAATTTCTAGTCTGCTACTTGGTACAGCACACTTATACCAAGAGACTTTCCCTCAATATCTTGATAACTTTTCTTAGTAGGCTGGGTCTGCTTCCTACAGTTTTTCCAAATTTTACACTACGGAAGTTGTTGCATTGCCTTAGGGGATGCACCATATTTGAGACTTTTAAAACTGATTTATAAGGCATGCGATGAAGAACATGACTATGTAATTTGGTTCCCCTTTCTGCAGTTTTGTGTGCCTAATACATTATTGGATGTTGCATGAATATAATTTCTTCCAATTTTAGTCACTTCAAAATACAGGAAATATAAACATTTTAAATATACATATTTTTAAAACAGCACTCTTTGTATACATTTTGTTGAGTAATACAGTATATATTACTAGGTGATTCATTGTGCCCTATGGGCGCTCTTCACACCGTCGTGAGGGGCTGCGTCCCCTTAATTTGTTAACGTTTGTATTGTGAGACATATGGTTAGAATTGTATGAAAGATGCCTGTATTGCAACTTGAGTTATAGGTGAAATGTGTTAAATAGAGAGCATATGATTTGGAAGGGGGTGTGTATTGTTTTGCTTAATTAAAAAGCGGTTACAGAGTAAGATGTACATTGATAGTGTAAAGGGTACAGTGACATTTGTGGGTGTGGGGGGTGTGGGGGTGTGTGCGTGTTGTTTAGGTGTGTGTGCAATAGTATAGTAGGGTGTTTTTGAGTCAGCGGCTCCCCACTGGCGGAGGTCACAACACAGGAAAACAGGAGGCTGGGTAGTGATAGGGGTGTGTGGGCATACGGGGGACTAAAGAGGAGGGTGGGGGACACTGTGCAGCTTCTGCCAGTGGGTGAGGGTCCAGCGTGGCAGCACAGGAGTACAGGACGGTGCCCCTGAGTCAGTGTCTCCTCCTACTGGGTGGGAGTTAGGGTGCATGAGAGCAGGAGGCTGGGGAACTAGCTAAAAATAATTTGGGAAATACACATATATATATATATATAGAGATAAAGGAAGCCAGCACATCCATTTCCAAATGGAAAAATATTTTTATATGAAGTAAAGTGAAAAAAACGGGAACACATCATGGCGGGTCTGGGTCAATACACAGATACAGTCCAGCTTTACATTGTTACCGCAATCCAACAGGATAACATGATGGTCCACTTTCAAGCCACTGATGCCCGACGGCCGTTTCGGTGTGGTCACCGTCGTCAGGAGCATAAATGGCTATCAGTTAGGACGCATATAAATAGCATGGTCAATCAAACAAAACATCACACACCTGTCTGTACCCAGCGCACACCTCACCTGTGTATGTCTATTCCGTCAGTACTGTTCAAAGTGAGCGGCGTCCGTGACCGGAAGTGACGTCACACGGGTACGGACTGAAAGCCCTTCCCCGCGTTCGTTTCCACGGCAACAAGACGCTACTGTTGGAGAGCACCTAAGCCTGGATCTACGGCGTCAGACCGGGTACAAACCCAGCGCTGGCGTCCGTTACCATGGCTAGGCTTCTCTATGACGCAAGTCTCAAAACCTCTACTTGAGGTCAGCGATCCTGACACAATGCCTGGGTACACTGACAAAGGAGGGAGACAATTGGCAAATAGCCATAGCGTGCAAATAAATGAGTACGGAATATTGACAGGTAACACTGGTGTGATGGTGTGGGCCGGTTAGGTGCTTAAAATACATAATATCGTGACCAGATGTTATATGCAATATACATATTTCAACGCAGACTAGCAGCCATGGATAAATAAGGAAAAAATAAGAAAAATAAGAAAAAAAATAAAAAACGAGAAAAAGACATGTGAAGAAATGCAATCATCATATATTTATAAAAAGCAATTGAGGGAATATTCCTCATTGAGTCCATCAGGTGATATACAGCCAAGTTGGCGTATCCAGAAACTCTCTCTTCTTAGCAACAGGTTTCCACGATCGCCCCCTCTTCTCAATGGGGGTACATGGTCCACGGGCATAAAATGAAAGTCCTTCATGGTATGCTTTAAAAGGTGGAAATGTTTGGCAACAGGCGGAGTTGTGGCATCGATGGTGGTCATAGCTTTTTTAAGAGAGGACCGATGCATCCCAATGCGTTCCTTTAAAGTCCTTATCGTCTTACCGATATATACAAGCTTGCAAGTACAGACAATCGCGTATACCACAAATCGACTATCACAGGTGAGATGATATCGTATGGGATATGTAATGGAAGTTCTAGGATCGACAAAAACATCAGAAGTTAGAAAAAACTGACAGTTAATACATTTGCCACATTTGAAACTCCCATTTTTAGGTACAAGCCACTTGGTCATTTTCACAGGTGCTAAGTCAGATTTAGCAATCAGATCTTTCACATTTCTGCTCTTCTTATAGCAAAACATTGGGTAATTAGTACAGTATTGCCCTATTACAGGGTCTGCCTGCAGAATATGCCAATGATTAATAACCACATCACGTATTTTTTTCGAGGCTATAGAATACGTACTGATAAACGTCAACCTGTCTGATTGATTTACTCTCGTTTTAGATATAAGGGCTTGTTCTTGTGAGATCCCCTCACAATGACCAATGGCTTCACTAATCTCATCTCTAGAATATCCCCTCTCCTCAAATCTTTTCCCCATCTCTATCAAGGAAGGAGATACATCTTTATCGTCTGACGTTATTCGTCTTACTCTGAGTAACTGTGATAGTGGCAGACCCCGCTTGAGAGGGTGTGGATGGAAGCTGTCAGCCATTAGTAACGTGTTTTTGTCTGTAGGCTTGCGATAAACGCAAGCCTACAGTAGCGTCTTGTTGCCGTGGAAACGAACGCGGGGAAGGGCTTTCAGTCCGTACCCGTGTGACGTCACTTCCGGTCACGGACGCCGCTCACTTTGAACAGTACTGACGGAATAGACATACACAGGTGAGGTGTGCGCTGGGTACAGACAGGTGTGTGATGTTTTGTTTGATTGACCATGCTATTTATATGCGTCCTAACTGATAGCCATTTATGCTCCTGACGACGGTGACCACACCGAAACGGCCGTCGGGCATCAGTGGCTTGAAAGTGGACCATCATGTTATCCTGTTGGATTGCGGTAACAATGTAAAGCTGGACTGTATCTGTGTATTGACCCAGACCCGCCATGATGTGTTCCCGTTTTTTTCACTTTACTTCATATAAAAATATTTTTCCATTTGGAAATGGATGTGCTGGCTTCCTTTATCTCTAACTTTTTATTATGTGGCCCCCGCACTCCCACGCTGCCTCACTATAGTGTGCGAATTGCCTGGACTCTATGATAACATATTATGCAAGTTCTGCACCTGCTCTTAAAGATACAGGATTGCTATCCTGGGACTCTCCAGTGTACGTTTTTCTAATTTTTCTGTTTTTTGGATTTTTTTCTTTTTTTCTTGAGTTGGACATTATATATATTTTTTCGTTATGACTGACAGTATGGATAAAGCTCTGTCGGATGCCCTGATTGGGATAAAACGCTTTGACAGTAAAGATGAAGCACGTATATTGTTTTCCAACACTGATGCATTGGCTTTTGACATAGACACCCCAGCTGAGATCTATTCTGATTTATTAAAACTGAAAAAAAGACAAGTGGAACTAACTTTGCATGGACTAACTTTGTCGCAGTATTACAAAGAAAAGATGATTCCACGCGGTTTTAGGATCCGTAATCAACCGACCATCGGTCGGACCAACATGGTTTTTTGTCAGCAATGGTGTCAAATTCTAAATGATTGTTCATTACAGCTAATTTTGCTAGTCATAGAACGTGTTAATCTTGATCTAGAGCTACTACAGCAAGAAATTTCTACATGTGAAAATGCTGGTGTTGATTCACTTAAAAATGATCCATCTGGTGATTTATTGGTTAAACTTGGTGATTCCATTGAAGCATTTAGACTGGAGTTGTTAGCTTTTAAAAAAAGCAAATATAAAACTGTAAAAGAAGACTATAGGGATTTACGTGTGTATGGATGGTTACAGGGTAATGAGCCCAAGACAAATTGGAGAGAAAATTTTAGAACTCGCAGAAGAAGGGTAGGAAGAACAGATAAGGGTTTCTCTGATGTCGACACGCACACATCAGCTAGTGACTCTGACCAAGCCTCACAGCGGGTTTTTCCCAAAGGCAGTCTAACGCGATCCAAATACAAAACACAGGGAGGAGACCTTGTAGAAGGGGTAGATCTGGGGGTAGGAAGAGACAGGAGACAACAGGGACGCAGAAACAAAAAGAAACCGTAATATTTTAACCTATCTGACTACACACCTGACAGACATGAATTGGAGGTATTAGGCAAAGGCCTGAGCTATGTAAAAACTTTTAAACAACGTCCTTTCGACTTTGAAGTTGAATTATATAGATTTCATCGCTCCCTTAGATTAAAAGACTTCTTTGTAAAGAACCCCACGCCTCCCAAAAAACCCCATCCCTTTAAAACTAAAAGCACTTTTGACCCTCCCTGCCAAAATCGATCCATTGAGACTTTTATTAATCTAGTCAAACGTGACACCTTTGAATTTATGAGTAAACAGAAGTTATCATATTCCAATCTTTCAAGAGAGCAAAATGTGGCCCTTAAAAATCTTGGAGCTAATACTAGTATCACCATCCGCCCCGCCGACAAGGGGGGTGGGGTGGTGATACTCAATAGATCAGATTATATCTCTGAAGTACTTCGGCAGCTCGCTGATGAAGTGTGTTACAAAAGGTTGACATATGATCCGACATATGCCTATAAAAAGGAAATTGATTCGGTGATACAGATGGGACTCATCAATGAGTGGTTGGATGAACCCACTGTATATTTTCTTACGCAAACCCATCCACGCACCCCTATTCTGTATGTGTTACCGAAGGTGCACAAAACTCTGGTCAACCCACCGGGTCGACCTATTGTGTCCACCTGTGGATCTCTTTGTCAGCCCATCTCCCAGTATATCGACTTTTGGCTCCAACCTGTGGTACAGCACACGACCTATTACTTACGTGACACCACTGACTTTATACACAAGCTAAAGCAGTTGGGTAAACTTCCAGTCGACTCTCTCTTAGTGACTTTAGATGTTTCCAGTTTATACACAAACATCATACATAAGGATGGACTGGATGCAGTCAGGAGCTTGGTTTCTGCCAGTCCACACTATGAGGGTCCCAATGTGAATTTTTTATTATTGCTTATGGAGATTGTACTTACAAAAAATTATTTTCTTTTTGAAAACTTTTTTTACTTACAGCGGCAGGGCACGGCCATGGGGTCAAACATGGCCCCGGCCTATGCCAACCTGTTTATGCATATGTACGAGAACCAATATATCATGTCACATGACATTTATTCTTCATTTATATTTTTTTATGTTCGTTACATTGATGACCTATTCATGGTGTGGACTGGTGGACCTAGGCTTCTGACTGAATTCGTTGACTTTTTAAATGACCTACCCACTTCCATCCGCTTTACACTGGCATTCAGTGAGATTTACATCAGCTTTCTTGATGTTGGGGTTAACCTCCGTGATGGCTGCATCACTACTTGCGTTTATCGCAAGCCTACAGACAAAAACACGTTACTAATGGCTGACAGCTTCCATCCACACCCTCTCAAGCGGGGTCTGCCACTATCACAGTTACTCAGAGTAAGACGAATAACGTCAGACGATAAAGATGTATCTCCTTCCTTGATAGAGATGGGGAAAAGATTTGAGGAGAGGGGATATTCTAGAGATGAGATTAGTGAAGCCATTGGTCATTGTGAGGGGATCTCACAAGAACAAGCCCTTATATCTAAAACGAGAGTAAATCAATCAGACAGGTTGACGTTTATCAGTACGTATTCTATAGCCTCGAAAAGAATACGTGATGTGGTTATTAATCATTGGCATATTCTGCAGGCAGACCCTGTAATAGGGCAATACTGTACTAATTACCCAATGTTTTGCTATAAGAAGAGCAGAAATGTGAAAGATCTGATTGCTAAATCTGACTTAGCACCTGTGAAAATGACCAAGTGGCTTGTACCTAAAAATGGGAGTTTCAAATGTGGCAAATGTATTAACTGTCAGTTTTTTCTAACTTCTGATGTTTTTGTCGATCCTAGAACTTCCATTACATATCCCATACGATATCATCTCACCTGTGATAGTCGATTTGTGGTATACGCGATTGTCTGTACTTGCAAGCTTGTATATATCGGTAAGACGATAAGGACTTTAAAGGAACGCATTGGGATGCATCGGTCCTCTCTTAAAAAAGCTATGACCACCATCGATGCCACAACTCCGCCTGTTGCCAAACATTTCCACCTTTTAAAGCATACCATGAAGGACTTTCATTTTATGCCCGTGGACCATGTACCCCCATTGAGAAGAGGGGGCGATCGTGGAAACCTGTTGCTAAGAAGAGAGAGTTTCTGGATACGCCAACTTGGCTGTATATCACCTGATGGACTCAATGAGGAATATTCCCTCAATTGCTTTTTATAAATATATGATGATTGCATTTCTTCACGTCTTTTTCTCGTTTTTTATTTTTTTTCTTATTTTTCTTATTTTTTCCTTATTTATCCATGGCTGCTAGTCTGCGTTGAAATATGTATATTGCATATAACATCTGGTCACGATATTATGTATTTTAAGCACCTAACCGGCCCACACCATCACACCAGTGTTACCTGTCAATATTCCGTACTCATTTATTTGCACGCTATGGCTATTTGCCAATTGTCTCCCTCCTTTGTCAGTGTACCCAGGCATTGTGTCAGGATCGCTGACCTCAAGTAGAGGTTTTGAGACTTGCGTCATAGAGAAGCCTAGCCATGGTAACGGGCGCCAGCGCTGGGTTTGTACCCGGTCTGACGCCGTAGATCCAGGCTTAGGTGCTCTCCAACAGTAGCGTCTTGTTGCCGCGGAAACGAACGCGGGGAAGGGCTTTCAGTCCGTACCCGTGTGACGTCACTTCCGGTCACGGACGCTGCTCACTTTGAACAGTACTGACGGAATAGACATACACAGGTGAGGTGTGCGCTGGGTACAGACAGGTGTGTGATGTTTTGTTTGATTGACCATGCTATTTATATGCGTCCTAACTGATAGCCATTTATGCTCCTGACGACGGTGACCACACCGAAACGGCCGTCGGGCATCAGTGGCTTGAAAGTGGACCATCATGTTATCCTGTTGGATTGCGGTAACAATGTAAAGCTGGACTGTATCTGTGTATTGACCCAGACCCGCCATGATGTGTTCCCGTTTTTTTCACTTTACTTCATATAAAAATATTTTTCCATTTGGAAATGGATGTGCTGGCTTCCTTTATCTCTAACTTTTTATTATGTGGCCCCCGCACTCCCACGCTGCCTCACTATAGTGTGCGAATTGCCTGGACTCTACTATATATATATATATATATATATATATATATATATATATATATATATAATAAAAGCATAGTCTCAGATAACACAGACTTATTTATTTGGACTTAATGTTGAAGGTAGAGTTAACAACCTTATATCTACCCAAACCATACTTGCCTACCCTGCTGGAATGGCCAGATGAATCCCAAAATTGGTTGGCCCTTCCTTCCCCCCATAAAGGTGGGCAAGTCTACGTAATCCTCCCCAGAACCCCATTGGCCACCAAAACAAATAACGGAATTTGTGGTTGTTCAGGAGTCATGGATCTTTGTGCAGACCCACAAATTGCAGCATTTAACTCGAACTGGGCAGGGCTAGGTGATGTCAGAGAGGAGATAACATAAGTAGGTAAATAGGACCCAAATACTAGACTATTCAGAGAAAGTATTCTGACCAGACTTACAAGATTACATATTAATTAAATCATCAACAGATGATTGTACTAACTAAAGTGGGAATTTGCAGGGAGGCCTAGTGCAGCTTTTTACTGTGCACCCATTATGCGCAGAAAAACAACAAATATTAGGGCATATGCTGTATATAAGCATTAATGCTTGGAGGGAGAGATAAAGTAACATAAAATCTGCTCCGACACTAACTGTCATTTTCAAACCCAGTCTCTAACATGGCTCTTTAACTGGTACTGTATCACTCTCTAAGCATTGATACATATGCTCCGGTGTATTAATCAAAGTAAGTCACAAGTGTAACCTAAACATTTTTTCAACTCATGATTTTAGAAACTGCTCATTTAGGTCATTTTTTATCTACGGACTAACTTGTAAATCTCTGTGCAGAATGGGACGGAATGTTATATGACTGATGAAAGCTGGGGTGAGATTTAATAGGATGAGATATTCAGAAAGTGAGAGATTTGGTAAGAAAGTGTGCGATCATTAACACTGCAAATCCAGTTAGATTTTGCAGTGTACATTTAAAAAAATATATATATGTACCTACTCAGCGCAAAACATCAATATGTTATGAGCATAATATGCATCTTTAATATGCTCATAACATATTTATGTTTTGCCCTGAGCAGGTGTGAAACCTGCATAAAATATTGGATATATACATATGCTTTTTTTTAAAATTGTGTTTTTTAAAATATCAATGTGTACTATTTTTAACTCCGCTAACTGCTGATCCATTATATGTTGCTTGGATACGGCATTTTAGTGATATTTATTTGTATTTTTCATGTGTTTCCCATATATATATTTTTATGTATATCTTTTATGTTTTGTATAAACTCTTAGCTTTTTTCTTTTTTGTATAATATCTAGGTATATATGTATTCTTTATATATATTCCTTTATTGCTTATATTTGTGGTATTTTATAGTGTCTACCACTAAAGCACCATACACACCGGGGGAGATATATTGCTCAGTTTCTCCTTTTCATCAGCGACCAGAGATGGTCACTGATGAAACGGAACCTATGCCGGGCGGTGCCGCAGAGGTAATCAGCTGGTCGCAGGAGCAAGCTCCTGCGACCAGCGATTAGAATGGGGCTGAAAACGGAAGCGCCCACCCGGCGATTTATCGCCGGGGCACACTCCCACCACTGGTAATATGGTCGCCTGCGACCATATTTCCAGCGATTGGTGCTCGAGTGAGTCGCTCCTCTGCTCCTCCTGCGTGATCAGCCTCAGTCTAGGCACCGAGCAGAATCACTTCCTGTAAACTGTCTCAGAGCAGCAGAGCAGCAGCAGCAACAGGCAGCCTTGAGATTGGCTGTATGTTGCTAGGCTACCAGAGACCAGTCCCAGTCCAGAACCATGTCTGACACATGCTCCTTCTGCATTAGACCAGTTCACTGTACCAGCCAGGCACCGGCCACCCGGCGTATATCACCCGCCGCCCACGTACCCCCTTCCCCGCACATGTAAAAAAAAAAATGTCATGCCGGGCACTGTAGTTCCGCCACTGGCGCATGAGCATCTTTCGGCCTCACTCTGGCATCGGCCTCCCGGGAGAGTTCTCGGTGAATACAATGGCCAATCCGCCTCTGGACACCGCATATGCGGTCTATACACCAGAAGAATCAGCCAGCCCGGAGACGCCCACTTCCGCATGATGGACGTTCATGCGGTCCATGCAACTGGAAGTGTGGGACCACGTAAGTGTTCCATTTACAGGAAGTATCATACAGACCGGTCTTTAAATCTAATAATTATAAAACTAGTTTTTTACTTGTATGTAAGGTTTTTTGGGTGAATATCCATTATTTATAAGTAAGTCTGTCTCCTACCTATCCAAGAACTATTGTACATTATTGTTTTAATAGGAATTGTTGTTTATTGTATACTAATTACCTACATCAGGTGTGTGACTTAATGCTTGTTTAGAGAGTATTTAAACCCTACTTCTGCATAGACCAAGTCACCTTTGGGAAAGCAGAAAAACATGTAAGGTGTTCCTGCAGGTGTGCCACACAGCTTTTGTCCTAGATTGTCCACCCTTTGTCTCCACCTGGAGCTGTCCTTATCATTTGTGGAGCACCATATAATAATAATTATTTCTCATTTTTTAAACACATGCCTTGGAACAATAATACATTTATCTTCCTTGGACTTTCCAGTGAGCCCAGGACACAAGACATTCTTTTCTTTGTCTTCCTGCTTGTGTATATAATCATATTAATTGGGAACATCTCCATCATTATTCTTATCCTGTCTGATGTCAGCCTTCACACCCCTATGTATTTCTTCCTGGGCAACCTCTCATTTGTGGATCTCTGCTTCTCATCTTCCACTGTGCCGAGGATGCTGAAAGATCTCATGTCGATAAAGAAGACTATCTCTTATGCTGAGTGCGCAACACAGATGTATATTTCTCTCTCTTTAGCGCAATCAGAGTGTGTTCTGCTAGTTATTATGGCTTATGACCGTTATGTAGCTATATGTTATCCATTACATTATACCACCATCATGAGTAAGAGGGTTTGTGACAGACTAGCCATCGGTACATGGCTGTGTGGGTTTCTTCACTCTATACCCTATGTGTCATTTACACTCAGTTTAGATCTTTCTGATAACAATAAAATAAATCATTTTTCATGTGAAATTCCAGAAATATTATCACTGGCCTGTGAAAACATTTTGGTTATGGAATTTATTATTTTTATTGTTGGTGTGATTGTTCTCATGGCGCCAGTCAAATTAATTGTAATATCTTCTGTTAAAATTATTTTAAGTATTTTAAAAATTGCATTTTCATCCGGGAGGCGTAAGACGCTCTCAACCTGTGGGTCTCACATGGCGGTTGTGACGATATTTTATGGCTCATGTATGGCCGCCTACATGAAACCTAGATCAAGCTCTCTAACAGGAGCAGATAAATTAATTGCTGTATTTTATTTTATTGTTACTCCAATGCTGAATCCAATGATTTATACACTGAGGAATAATGATGTGAAATCAGCTTTTCTGAAATGTAGAATTTCAAACCTGTTCTGCTTATAGAAATGTAGACAAAATATTACATAGTTACATAGTAGGTAAAGCTGAAAAAAGACTTGCGTCCATCTAGTTCAACCTGTTATAGATATGCATTGCTGATTTAGTAGGTTTTGATATTTTACAGACAGATTATATTTCTTATTTGTACCCATCAATGTTTTTATCCAGTAAATGTTTGTCCAACTTTGCCTTGAACGCATTTAATGAGCCAGCCGTTACCACCTCTCTGGGAAGAGAGTTCCATAGTTTGACTGTTCTGACTGTAAAGAAATTCTTTCTACTAGCTGAATTAAATCTTTTTTCATCTAATCTATACTCATGCTCTCGTGTCCTAGATTCCTTTCTAGTAGAAAAGAGGGTGTGTGACAGTTCCTTATATTGGCCCTTGATATACTTGTACATGTTGAGCATGTCCCCCCTTAAACGTCTCTTTTCCAATGTAAATAGTCCCACATTGCTTAATCTCTCCTCGTAGCTAAAATTCTCCATTCCCCTAACAAGCTTTGTTGCTCGCCTTTGGATTTTTTCTAATTCTATGATGTCCTTTTTATAGCTTGGCGCCCATAACTGCACTCTGTACTCGAGGTGAGGTCTCACCAATGCTTTATACAGTGGCATAATTACCCTTGAGTCCCTAGTTTCCATTCCCCTCTTAATACATGCCAGAATTTTGTTGGCCTTTTTTGTAGCTACATTACAATGGGCACTACATCCCAGTTTGCTGTCTGTTTGGACTCCTAGATCCTTTTCAAGTATGGAATTACCCAGTTCCTCTCCGCTAAGGTTGTAACTTGCACACTGGTTGTTTCTTCCAAGGTGCATAACCTTACATTTATCTACATTGAACCTCATCTTCCATTTTTTTGCCCACTCATCTAGAATTGCAAGATCATTTTGAAACATGGTGACATCTTCTGATGATTTGATGACTTCGCTAAGTTTTGTATCATCCGCAAAGATGGATACATTGCTGAGTAACCCTATCCCAATATCGTTAATAAAAATGTTAAACAGAATGGGCCCCAAAACCAAACCCCTGGGGCACTCCACTTAGTACCTGTATCGTATCTTATACGGCACTATTCACAACCACTCTTTGTTCTCTATTACATAGCCAATTCCCTACCCATCTGCAGATATTTTCACCCAATCCTAGGTTCTCCAGTTTATTAATCAATCTCTTGTGTGGGACAGTATCAAATGCTTTAGCAAAATCTAGGAAAATCACATCTACAGCATTTCCATTATCCTTCAAATAGTTTACCCACAATTGATGTTAAACTAATGGGTCTGTAATTAGCGGGATCTTTCTTTTTTTCCTTTTTTGAAAATTGGCACTACCTCTGCTATTCTCCAATCTTTTGGTACTATACCTGACTATACTGACTTGCAAAAGATATAATGTAGGGGGGTAGCTAGTTCATACCTTAATTCCATTAATACCCTCGGATGAATCCCATCTGGCCCTGATGATTTTTTTGTTTTGAGTTTGCTTAGCCTCAGTACTATTTCCTTCGGAGTGAAATCCACAATGAGATCTGGCTTATTTGTCCCATTTGTGATAAATGTTCATTCCACAGTCTGCTCTCCCTTAGTAAATACTGATGAGAAGGACTCATTTAACAGTTTTGCTTTTCCCTTGTCCTCAGTAACACTTTTTCCACTAATATCAGTTAGTGGGCCTATGTTTTCATTAATTAAACGTTTACTATTTATGTATTTGAAAAACTTCTTTGGGTTGGTTTTGCTTTCAGTAGCTATGCGCTCTTCATATAATCTTTTAGCTGCTTTGATTACCCCTTTACAAGTTTTGTTTGATTCTTTGTATTTTGCGAACGCCTCCTCATTCAAGTTATTTTTATAGAATTTAAATGCTCTTGTTTTATTGTTGATAGCTGACCTTACTTTTTTGTCCAACCATGGTGGCTTTTTTTTATTGAATTTACCTTTATTTACTTTAGGAATGTATTCAATAGTTAGTGAATCAAGCACCTTTTTAGAGTATCCCACATTTCTTCTGCATTTTTTCCCTCCATAACCGTTTCCCACCCAATTCCTGTTAGGGCTTCCCTGAATAATTCAAAGTTCGCTTTTCTGAAGTTTAGTATTTTTGCAGATCCTTTTTGATGTAATTTTGATTGACATTCCACTATCCACTTGACCAGGAAGAACAAATTGTCTTCCTGGTCAAGTCAATTGAGACCAAAGAATACGATCATCAATATATTCCATTAGAACCGGAAATATGGCGATTGTGCTGAAACAAGATACCAGCTTAACATTTGTATTACGTGATACAGGATGGACTTTCCCTTTGTACGGCAACTCCAGTATAACAATTTTTAAGATGGGGCATCTATACTAGAAAGGGACCAACATACTTGCTTGTAAAAGGCTGTGTAAGTTTTAAGTATTTAATAGTCAACCAAATAGCACTAACTGAAGAAATTAAGATGTTATCAAAGTAGACCTCTAGTAACTGATCTAAAATCTCTCTGAAGTCCTCAATGACAAAGTTTTGAAAGGTACAATGGGTGTAACATTGGTTGCAGTGGGAAAATAAAGCAGTCTGGTTTTAAAAGAAATAAAAGTGATTTTTTTTGAGCCAATTCAATCCAAAGGGACAGCAAATATTTAGGTAGATATAGTATAGTAAATAGCAGGGCTGGGCAACACCGGCCCTCCAGATGTTGATGAACTACACATCCCAGCATGCCTTGCATCAGTTTCAGCATGGCCACATAGCAAAACTAATGCAAAGCATCCTGGGATGTGTAGTTCATTAACATCTGGAGGGCCGGTGTTGCCCAGCCCTGGTATATAGTATAACTACCATTTATTCTTCATGATGATCCTTATTTGCATATATACAGTATGTAGAGAATGAAGGATGAGCTCACTCACTATACTCAGAAAAGAGTTAATCTATAGTTAGAGTACACTGACCCTAACACTCTTCAAATGGAATACATAAGGATAACTGGCAGTGGTCAAAATACCAAAACCTGCACCCCGAAGGAGGGAGTTCCAGCATGGGTCCTGTAAGTATACTTAAGGCGCCCATAGACGGTCCGTTCCCGGACCGTCCGTTTAGTACTATGCGATGCGCGCTCCCGCGCATCACATAGTATGGTACAAAAAGTATGTGCTGCACATACTTTTTGTACTAGCTAAACTTCGCATCGGATCGCATTGCATGCACACCGCATGCACTAGGCATGCGATCCGATGCGAAGCGTGCTAATTGAGACCCGAACGGATCCGTTTAACGGACCGTGTATGCAATGTTCCCTCTAGTTTTACGAAGGCTGTGTGCGGCAGAAGATTTTGTCTGTGCAACTTTGGAAGGAAATTAAAATTTTTGTGCGTTACTTATATATAAATGGAAAATGACTTTCAGCATTTGTGTTAACTTTACTTCAAATTGATATTAAACATTTAAACATTAAAAACACAGCACACAATGTAGTTAATGGGTGAACATACATTAATTGAGTCCACAACTGCAAAAAGGGACCACTGCTGCTTTGTGCGCTCTGTTGTAATGTCTGTGCGCACGCTCGTCGAGTTGTGTGCGCGCGCACGAGCGCACAGCTTAGAGGGAACACTGCGTGTATGGGCCCCTTTACCTTCCTCTGCTCCCTCTAACCCTCCCTTCCTGCAGCCTAATGATAACCGCCCCCCCCCCCTCCCCACAGACTAATCCTTAACCTCCTCGCTAGTACCTAACCACTGACTGTCACTTGTTAAAACCCAGAGATATATTCTTCAGAGGGTGACTAGGTGACCAATAGGAGATTAGGTTACCCCAATAGTCAGTAGTTCTATAGGATTCCGATTAATAAAGACGGTACTTGTTTCCTAGCCCAGCACCCACAATATTCTGTCGTATGGCATTGTATTAAATTTAAAATTGTATACCATTGTATATGGCATACAATGCAATGCGATGCGATTTTAAATTGTATAAGCACCTTAATGGGTTTTTTCCAATGTTAAATGGTCCCCCTATACGATTTTTAATTGTATAAGCACCTTAATAGGTGCTTACAATGTTAAATGCAATCCCACGCCACCGCCACTATCAACACCAACCCGAAGTGTGGCGAGTGCAGCGAGCCCGCGAGGGGCGGCGGTACGCATCCTCTGACCTTTTCATACCCTCACTATCCACATCGGCGTGAGGTTGATTTTATATAGTGTGGCGAGCCCGAAGCGTGGGTAGCGCAGCGTGCCCTGCGAGGGGATGCGCATTACTTCACATGTATTCCGCTGCGCTCGCCATGCTTCGGGCTCGGTGGCTTGCTGCGCTCGCCACACTATATAAAATCAACTCCACCCCGACTTGGATAGTGGGGGTATGAAAAGGTCGGAGGACGTGTATCGCCGCCCCTCGGGGGCTCGCTGCACTCGCCACTCTTTGGGTTGGCGTTGATAGTACGGGTGGCGTGGGGGTGCTTTTAACATTGTAAGCACCT
Organism: Crinia signifera; assembly: GCF_055691185.1. Lineage (NCBI taxonomy): Eukaryota > Metazoa > Chordata > Amphibia > Anura > Myobatrachidae > Crinia > Crinia signifera. The sequence goes on along the minus strand of NC_139223.1, from coordinate 166,648,896 downwards.
ATTACGGTGCTTATACAACTATTTATCTTATAGGGGGCACATTTAACATTGAAAACGCCCATTAGGGTGCTTATACAATTTAAAATCGTATACCATTGTATATGCCATACAATGGCATACAATTCGATGGTATACAATTTAAAATTGTATAACATCGGCTAACATCGCATCGCCCATCGGCTAACATACCTTATGGTATGCGATGCGATGGGCGCCGTGCTAGGAAACAAGTACCATAAAGACCAGTACTTACACTAACAGTACACAATAGACTGGTGCCGCCCTCATTCTTATTCCCCCTTTCCCTTTCTATACAAGTAAGTCAGGCTTACCAACAGTGGCAGTTTTTACCTAGGGGGGCTGCAGGGCTGCCCCTGTTCTCTGCCTGTCTGTGAGACTGCTCTGGCTTCACTGTGACTGGCAGTGACTTCCTATTGGAAGTCCGACCTGCCAGTCGCTCAAGGCAGTCCCATTGGGAGGTGTTCCCTCCCTCCGGGATGCCTCTCTATGCGCAGCTGCAGGACAGCCCCCAAAACAGGTTCTGCACATGTGTAGTAACATGGACGATACTGCACATGCGCCAGACCCAGAACCCTAAATATGCCTCTGGAGGCTGCTGCAAAAGCAACCCATAGAGGCTGGGGTCAGCACATGCTGTAAGAAGCAGGAGACCAGCGTCTGGGACCGAGATTCATTTGTGGTGGTGGCGGCAGCAGCTGGGAGCACAGCAGCAGCGGACAGTGGGAGCCCACATCGTGGCAGCCCCCCTCCTCGGCAGGGGTAAGAGCTGCCACTGCTTACCAATGATTCAGGAGAACAAAGGAGAACAGGAGAACAAAGAACACTTCATCCTCCATCTGAAACCCCAGCAATCAACATACTGCAACCTGGACACTGATCTCCATGCTGAAATAAATGCTGCCACGAACTGCTTCGGTCTCACTTATACATTAACTATACTTCCTGTAGGCTCTCCACGCTTCCAGTACATCACCTTCTCACTGCTCATTCTAGGCCACTCCAACCTCATTCTATATCACTACTCTGAACAACTTTACACAGAAATATGGCTCCTCGATCCAGTCCCATACCAGTCCTCACTGTCAGGTCTCACCCCCTCTCAACTTCCACACCTCTCACACGCACCCACAACCCACACAACCTATTTCCTATCTCACCTGTCCCCTCCCTTCCTTTCTCCTGTGCTCTCTGGAATGCTAGATCAGTCTGCAACAAGCTCCCAACTATCCATGACCTCTTTATCTCCCACTTTTTTAACCTTCTCGCCATCACTGAAACCTGGCTCTCTGCCTCTGACACTACCTCCCCTGCTGCCCTCTCTTATGGAGGCCTCTCCTTCACACACTCTGTCAGACCTGATGGCCGCCTAGGTGGAGGAGTGGGCATCCTCCTCTCCAGCAATTGCACTTTCCGCGTCATTCCACCTGAGCACTCCCTCACATTCTCCACCTTTGAGGTACACACTATCCGCCTCTTCTACCCTATTCACCTCCTTGTGGCTGTAATCTACCGCCCCCCTGGCCCCTGCTCCCCTTTCCTTCATAACTTTGCTGCGTGGCTTCCACACTTTCTTGCCTCTGACCTCCCCTCTATCATCCTAGGTGACTTTAACATTCCTATTGACATCAATAATGCTGCCTCCTCTAATCTGCTTGACCTTACCACCTCCTTTGGACTTTCTCAATGGACCTCCACCCCCACTCATAATCTTGGACACTCCCTTGACCTAGTCTTCACCCACCATTGTAATCTCTCTGATTTCTCTAATTCTTCCTTCCCACTCTCTGACCACAACTCTCAACTTTGTAGCCCCCCTCCACACTGTCCCCCTCCGACGCTCTAAACCCCAACCCTGGCACAACAAAATAACACGATTCTTGCAAAAATGTGCATGCTCTGCTGAAAGCCTCTGGAGGAAATCTCACTCTCTGGCAGACTTCCTCCATTTCAAGTTTATTCTCTCATCCTACAGCGCTGCTGTCTCCTCTGCCAAACAATCTTTTTTCAAATCTCTCATCTCTTCTTATTCCTCCAATCCCCGCCGTCTCTTTGAAACTTTCAACACTCTACTTTGCCCTGCACCACCCCTCCTCCCTTCATCCCTCACTGCCACTGACTTTGCCTCCTTCTTCCTCTCTAAAATTGATATAATCCGGCATGATATCTCCTCCCATACCCCCTCTGCTGCCCACCCACCCCAGTCATACTCCCCTCCCAACTACCCCACTCTGTCATCCTTCTGCCCTACTACAGCTGAGGAAGTCCACTCCCTCATCTCATCCTCTCCCCCCTCTACCTGTCCCTTGGACCCTCTCCCCTCCCGTCTCCTCAGTTCCCTCTCCCCCACTGGCTGCTCCCACCTTGCTCACCTCTTTAACCTATCTCTTTCTACTGGCATCTTTCCCTCACCCTTCAAACATGCTCTGGTCTCGCCTATTCTTAAAAACCAAACCTGGACCCTTTATCTCCCACAAGCTACTGCCTTATCTCTCTTCTCCCATTTGCCTCTAAAATACTAGAACGGCTGGTTTACAGGCGTCTCACCAGCTACCTGTCTGACCACTCCATCCTTGATCCCCTTCAATCTGGCTTTCGCCCACTTCATTCCACTGAGACTGCCCTAGTGAAAGTCACCAATATCCTGCTGTCAGCCAAATCCAAGGGTCATGTCTCCCTGCTTATCCTTTTGGACCTATCTGCTGCCTTTGACACTGTGGATCACCCTCTCCTCCTCCACACACTCCAAAACATTGGCCTCTCTGGCACGGTCTTCAACTGGTTTTCCTCTTACCTCTTCAACCGTTCCTTCTTAGTCTCTGCCTCTGGCTCGACCTCATCACCTTCCATCCTTCCTATCGGGGTCCCTCAGGGTTACGTCCTTGGCCCCCTTATGTTCTCCCTGTACACCTCCTCTCTGGGTGCACTCATTAACTCCTTTGGCTTCCAATATCACCTCTATGCGGATGACACCCAAATCTACCTCTCCTCTCCTGATCTGTCCCCCACTGTTTTCTCTCAAGTTTCCAACTGCCTCTCTGCCATCTCCACCTGGATGTCTGAGCGATTTCTGAAGCTGAATATGGACAAAACCGAACTTATTATCTTTCCCCCACCCAGAGTTATGCCCCCTACTAATATCTCTATCACTGTTAACAACACCATCATCTCCCCTGTTCCCCAGCTCTGTTGCCTGGGTGTCACTCTTGACTCCTCCCTCTCCTTTGCACCCCACATCCAAGCCCTGGCCCATTCTTGCCGTTCCAGTTACGCAACATTGCTCGCATCAGGCCCTTTCTCTCACAGAGTGCAACTAAGCTGATCATCCACTCATTAGTCATCTCACGGCTTGACTAATGTAATGCTCTTCTCACCGGCCGCGCTCAATCCCAACTGGCTCCTCTCCAATCTGTCCTCAACGCTGCAGCCAGGCTTATCTTCCTCTCCCACCGCTCTAATTCTGCCACTCCCCTTCAACAAAATCTGCACTGGCTCCCATTCCCCTACAGAATCCTCTTCAAACACCTCACACTCACATACAGGGCCATCTCTAATTCCATTGCTCCATATATCTCTAACCTCATCTCCATTCATACACCCTCCCGCCCTCTACGGTCGGCTGACGACTGTCGTCTCTCCTCCACCCTGATCACTGCTTCCCATGCTAGAGTACAGGACTTTGCCCTTGCTGCACCCCTTCAGTGGAACGCACTCCCTCGCTCCATTAGACTCTCCCCGACCTTACAATTTTCCCTCTAATTTTATGAAGGCTGTGTGCGGCAAAAGATTTTGGCTGTGCAACTTTGGAAGGAAATGTAAATTTTTGTGCGTCACTTATATATAACTGGAAAATGACGTTCAGCATTTGTGTTAACTTTACTCCAAAATGATATTAAGCATTTACATATTCAAAACACAGCACACAATGTAGTTAATGGATGAAACACACATTAATTGAGTCCACAACTGCAAAAAGGGACCACTGCTGCTTTGTGCGCTCTGTTGTAATGTCTGTGCGCACGCTCGTTGAGTTGTGTGCGCGCGCACGCGCGCACAGCTTAGAGGGAACACTGCTTGCAAAGCTTCAAACAGGCACTGAAAACTCACCTATTCATCAAAGCGTACCCTTCAACTGCATAAACTAGCTGGTTCTCCGACCCCTTGCCTGTTTACATCCTGCTATCTAACCACCACCCATTTGCTTGCACCTCTTGTAATCTGTCTGTCTCCCCCTCCTACTAGATTGTAAGCTCCTCCGAGCAGGGCCCTCTTCCCTCCTGTTGTCAAAGCCCTCTTCTCTTCACATTTCACTCACAGCTCTCCTATACTACAACACTCAGTGACCATCTTCGTCTGCATATCTCCATCATTGGCCTCAAGCCTCTAGTTGTATGTTGATTGAGTCCTCACTACTTACTTTTAAGCTGTAATGTGTATTGATCTGTGGTGCTCTTTATTTGTACTGTATTTTTGTTATTTATTCAATGTTATGCCAAGTTTTGTCTCCCTGTATTGTTCCTTTGTACGGCGCTGCGAAACACTTGTGGCCCCTTATAAATAAAATAGTAATAATAATAATAATTCAAATCTGACCCCTTACCTCTATCAGGTCAGCTTCAACATCTGCACATGTTATGTAAATTGTATAATCTTTTCTGCACCTTGTATAATTAAAAACACACTTTTTATCCATCCATTAAACACCATTCATTATTACACATGCCACACTAAGGAGCAAAGCGCAGCACTACCAAAAGAAAAACCATTTGTACTCAAAGTGACTTCCTCACATAAAGCAATATCTACCAGTCCTATCTTTATGCCTTGGAAACTGCCAAACAAACATTTTTCCAATATCTCATCTTTTCTCAAGCCTTTAATACCAAGTAATTTTTTAATACATTTTAAACACATCTTAACCCTCCTCCACTTGACCCACAAAGAACAATCAATGTGCAAGATCTTGCTTCCTGTTTCAAGGACAAATTACCATCACCTGTGGGACGCTAGGTAAGTGATAAGAAAGGCGTTTCACCACAGGTGATGGCAATCATACAGTACCAGGGAAGTCCAGGAACAGAGCATTTTCTCCCTGAAGGAGAGGGGCAGGTAGGCAACCCTGATTTAAATAACACAAATGAAATAGAAGTATCAACAAACTTCTCATCCTACTCTTCTACCTATTCTCTTGTTCTTATATCCTCAAAAATCAGTAAAGCTCTGTTTTCTGTGACCATCCCATCAATAGCTAAAATCTGTAATCCCTCTATCTCTCAACTGGTATCTTTCAATCAGTATTCAAGCACGCAAATATTACTCTGATTCTGAATTATAACCCTAACTCCCAAACAAAATTCTGACCCTAACTCCCAAGTAATTCCCAAATACTTGATAGTCATGCCTACACTTACCTCACAATCTTTCTTAACTTGTACAACTTAGTGGACCCATGTCTGTCAGTATTTTTTTCCCAACACTCCACAGAGACAGCACTGACTAAAGTAGTGAGTGATCTGTCCTGCTGTATTTCACGGGCATAGTCTGGGAACACTGAGATTTTGATCCCCTTATGTTCTAAAGGGCCTTTCAAACGTATTAAACGCAGTATGGTGTCCCGATCTTGAAAATTTAATATCTTCGCAATCAGAGTTCTTGGAGGGGCCCCCGGTGGCCGAGGCTGAGAAGGCACCCTATGAGCTCTCTCAACAGAGAAATGGTCCGTAAATGAGGATTTTCCAAATTTTGCGCAGAGCCATTCCACAATAAATTTAGAAGGATCAGAGCCTTCCTCTTGCTCTGGTAGGCCCATGAATCGCAAGTTGTTTCTCCTGAGCCTGCCTTCAACATCCAGCATCGTGTTCCGCATCTCAGAGATTTGCTGGGCCATCTTATTCACTTTATTTGACCACAGATTGTTAGAATCTTCCACTGCAGAAATGCGAGCCTCTATCTCAGTGATCCTCCCAGTATTCGCTTTTACCTCGGATTTTATTGTAGCCAATTCTTGCTGAACATCACTAATTTGGGCAGCCAGACGTTGTTCAGAGCTATTTATGTCCGCTAACACTTGGAGAGTAATTTCCTGCTCTGAAGTCACAATTTAACTTTTTGTCGGTGTAGCCTGTGGGGTAGATATAAGCGTTTGCACGCTATTGCCGCTCTGATTACGAGCGAACTTCTCCAGCTTGGCCGCGGCCACGGTATTACTTGTTTTCCCCATGCTTAAATCTCGCCGGGATACACTGGGGATATCAATGTAGTGGGTATCAATAATATAGATGTTAATGACACCTTTTTTCCGTTCAAAGGGAGCAGCAATTAACACAGCACTTTGTTTAGAAGCCCCAGCCCTGGAAGTCCCTGTGCTTCTGCTCTTTTGCGGCTGCAGGGAGATGTCCACTGTTGCCCAGGCTGCTCACCACAGTCACAGACCCTCAGACCAGGGTCCGGAGCCTCTCGCTTTGGCGGGGGGATTCTAACCCGCCAGGCTCAACCACTGAATAGCGGTGACTTTCCCGGCAAATGCTGGCTTGACCCACTGCAGGCACGGCTGCTGATATCTTTGTGCACACAGCGCCGGGTGTTGGCGTGCTCCGGCTAGACACGCTACTAATCGGGAGGAAAGAGGAGGACGCACTCGCAACTTCCTGCACGCGTCGCTCCCCAGCTCCCTCACAGAGCCCCCGTCAAGACTCCGCGTCCTCTTGTCAGACAGCAGGTGCTTTCAGATAGCGCAGAGTATAGTTACTCCAACATCCATACCGGGTCTAGGTCACCGAGCCCCCGGGGATCAGCCGGTCAGCCAGGGGTAGCAGTTCACGAGGACACCCTGGTTCCGTCCATGCTAGGGAGCACACACTCTCCCTCTCTCACTCCTGCACCGCCGTGGCCCCGCCCCAAACTTGTTTAGTTTCCGAAGAGCTAAGTTTGGTGATATTAAAAAAAGATTGCGTGAAAAAAATATAAAGTACTGTATACAATGATCTTCCCCTCTAAATTAAGGATAATATATAAAGAGGAATCTCTGTTTTTTGTCACGGCTAATGAGGCAGCCCAATGGCTGGATAAAGTGTTTCCAGGTGGTTGGCAGATGGCGGACAGTTAGTTCACAGGACTTGATTTATACTTAGATAAATTGGACATGCTAGGGTGCCCCCTGCACATTGGTGGGATCACAGGTTTAGCCCCTACGGGAAAGTGAGGGATATATTTGTGTTGTTGTTGTTGTTGTTGTTGTTGGGGAGGGAGAAATAGGTATGCCTAGGGGGAATAGGTATGCAGGGTGGGGGGGCGGGGGGGGGATTATTTGTTTGTAAATTTGTACAAGTCTGTGTGTTCTTACATGTGTTATTCCGTAGATACTTGTTGATATGGGTAAATGTTACAGGGCCTTTTCTACAATCTGCTGTTACTAGGCTGCTCTGTCTACCTGAGCTCATCTATAATATAAGTAGCAACTGGAGATATGGGACGTGAAGGCAAGGAAGAGGTGCTATGGCCGCAGGAATGATTAAGGTAGTAGCGTGGAATACACGCGGATTAAACGATAAAATAAAACGGTCCTTAGTGCTGAATCAACTCCGACAATATGGAGCGGATCTAATTTGTTTAACGGAAACACATCTAATGGGGGGTCGGTTAATGGCCCTTAAAAGATCTTGGATTGGTCACACATATCACGCCTCCTTCACGTCTCTATCTAGAGGAGTTTCAGTTTTAGTAAGAAAATCCATATCTTTTGTATGTAATAGAGTCTCCATTGACCCAGAAGGGTGCTATGTGTTTCTGGATTGTGTGATCAACTCAAGACAAATGTTAATCTTGTCTATATATATTCCGCCACCATTCACATATAGAGTTTTGACCAAAGCTACCGAGTTTGTGGCCCTTTCTCCACTTACGCCCGTACTATGTATGGGAGATTTCAACAATGTGTTGAATCCCCATTTGGATAGGTGGAGAAAGGGTGACCAGAGGATAAATACAGGTAATTTGGGGTTTAAGAATTTCATTGAAGATATTGGTTGGGAGGATCCGTGGAGAAAGTTTAATCCTTCAACTAAACAATTTTCTTGTTTTTCCGCTTCTTATTTTGCATTCTCTAGGATTGATATGATGTTGGTCTCCAGGAACTTTATGCCATTTATTCACAGGATCGAATATAAGGCAAAGGGAATTTCAGATCACTCCCCTGTGTATATGGAGTTCACTGATATGACCGAAAAAGGTAGCAGCTTCTGGAGATTAAACCCTAGATGGCTGCGGAATATTGAGTGTACAGATGATCTTGTGAATCAGTGGCAGGAGTTCTGGGAAAGCAATCGGGGATCAGCTAATATGCACATTGTATGGGATGCCTTTAAGGCATATATGAGGGGTATGTTTAGAAAACAAATTGCAGAGCTTAAAAAAAAGACTAGAGAGGAGATATGCGGTAAGGAGAAAGTCTGTCATGATAAGGAAATAGAATATTATACGTATAAGTCTGATGAATCATTCTTGGCGTGGCAAGAGGCGCAGAAAGGTTGGTTGGAGGCAATAGAATTAAATAATCTGAAAATTATGTCGTTTAATACCACCAACAGATATCAAAATTCAGATCTTCCCGGTAGATATATGGCCTTTTTGGCGCAATCAGAAAATAATATAAATGTCATTCCAATGATTGAGAATCAAGCAGGGGTATTAGTTAATACTCCGTCACAGATTGGGGGGGCCTTCGTGGAATACTTTAGTCAATTATACACTAGTAGGTTAAAGTACAACGAGGAAGAAATTAAGCATTATCTAGAAGACATCCAGCTGCCTAAGCTTAATAGTATTGACTCTTTAGAGATTGATGCCCCCATACAAATTGAAGAAATAAAAAATGCGATAAAATCATCTCCTACTGGGAAAGCCCCTAGTCTGGATGGCCTACCCGCTGAGGTATATAAAAAATACACTGAAGTGCTTTCTCCGTTTTTACATGAAACGCTTACGGAAAGTTTTAACACGGGGGTGGTTCCTAAATCCATGACAGAGGCCAAGATAATAGTAATTTTAAAGCCAGGAAAAAACCCTCTAGAGATGGATGCTTATAGGCCCATCTCCCTTATCTCTTTTGAGGCGAAAGTCCTGGCTAAGATCCTTGTAGATAGATTGAATAAACATATTACCAAGCTGATTCATCCAGATCAAGCTGGGTTCATGCGAGATAAAGCAACCAACGTAAATATTCCCCTGTCTTGTTTGCTCTGGCTATTGAACCCTTGGCGTGCCTGATTAGGCAATATCCGGATGATATAGGATTTAGAGTGGCGGGCCAGATCGAAAGGATATCACTATATGCCGATGACATCTTAATTTTCCTTAAACAATATGCATCGTCTCTTCCACTAATTCAGAAATGGATTGGAGAATTTGGAGACTTTACTGGCTTTAGGGTCAATTGGTCCAAATCTATCATTTTCCCAATTGGGGAAATGGGAAATTATGTACTTCCAGTGCAGTCTCCGTTAAAACAAGTGTCAACATTTAAATATCTTGGTGTTATTATTTCTCGAAACCCCAACGAGTATTTAGAATTGAACATTCAACCCTTATTTGAATGGATAAAGAAGAAAATTAAAGCCTGGAGCAAATTACCCTTAATTATGGTCGGACGGGTAAACTTGGTGAAGATGTTAGTTCTACCAACATTTTTATATATTCTACAGCAAGCACCAATATATCTTCTGAAAAAAATATTTAGGAAGTTAAATAGTATTTTGATTTCATTTATATGGAATAATACCCGGCCAAAGATTAAACTTAATAACTTAATGCGTCCACGAACAGATGGAGGATTAGGGCTGCCGGACTTCAGGAGATACTAGATCGCCTCCCAGGCAGCACAATTAAGATCATAGCTAAGAGAAGAGGAATATGGCAACCATATGGTGAGAGCACTGGTCGCTGTATCCACACCAGAGACTAGTCCCCTAGGAAGGATTCTAACGAGTAAGAAATATCTGGCAGATCCTCCCTTAGTTGCACAAGCAATTAAAATCTGGCGAGAAATGAACCAAATGCTCAGAATAGAATTTTTAGATAAGGAACTCCGATTAGTCGACTCACTTACACTTCAGGAAGTGAAAAATTTGCAGATTGGAGAGGTATGGCACCCCGTTGCTGTAACCACGCTGAACCAGGTTTATGATGCATTAGGCCTTAAATCATTCCTTCAGCTAAAAGATGAATATAAGTTGCCTAGTTCATATCTTTATAGATACTTCCAACTAAGAAGTGCCTTAGAAGCACACTTTCCCCATCCCCCCCCCATTTTTGGGGAATCCCCAATAAAAAAAATTATTAAAGCAACAGATAATAAAAAAATTGTCTCACGGATATATAACAATCTAGGCGGGGGAAAATCCCTAGGAGAGTTACCATCATTAAGGGGGAAATGGGAAAGCGACCTGGGGGCTCTAAGTGATATAGAATGGTTAACAGCGAAGGGGGCTGTGGCAAAGGCTACCAATTCGCTTCGAATACAACAGACCCAAATTTTTATTCTCTATAGATCATATATGTCTGCTACAAAACTGGTTAAGATTGCAGTGAGAGTGTCATCAACCTGTCCTAAGTGTGGAGAGCACCCTGGAACATTTATTCACTTGTTGTGGGAATGCAGAATGGTTGCAGTTTTTTGGGAGAAAGTAATAGCAACGATTGTGACAACTGGAGTACCAGAAACAATCCTTTCCCCTAAATGTTGTCTATTGGGAATTATGGATGGCAGTAGAGGGTCATACGAGAGAAATTATGTAAACAGTTTGTATGCAATTGCAAAAGTTATGGTGGGTAAAGTATGGATGTCAAAGGACACCCCAGATTATGAGGTCTGGAAGTCACGTGTGAATTGTATTGTTAAAGAAGAGAATCACTTAGCATATAGTCGAGGCACAGTTAATAAATTTAAAAATACATGGCACTATTGGTTATGTTCACCATTTTATAATGTGACTAAAGTAAATTAATAATACATGAGAAGGGGATTAGGGAGGTTAGGCTAATAGGATATAAGGACACAGAAAATCAAAACACATTTGGCATGTGATTTATAATGTATAAAATAGTAAATAATTCACTTGTGTACAACAATTGTAAATACATTTTTTTTTCTCCTAATATGGAGAGATGCGAGATCTTGAATACCATACCCCATAAAAGCGTTTTCCAACAGGCCAGATACATAAAGTAACACTTACTGACTCCCACTACTATGTGAGAGAGCAGGTTCTGTACAAGAATATTGGGATATTTTTCCTTTTTCTTTTTCTCCTCATAGCTTACTAGATTGTAAGCTCCTCCGAGTAGGGCCCTCTTCCCTCCTGTTGTCAAAGCCCACTTCTCTTCACATTTCACTCACAGCTCTCCTTTACTCCAACACTCAGTGACCATCTTCGTCTGCATACTCATCTCCATCATTGGCCTCAAGCCTCTAGTTGTATGTTGATTGGGTCCTCACTACTTACATTTAAGCTGTAATGTGTATTGAACTGTGGTGCTCTTTATTTGTACTGTATTTTTGTTATTTATTCAATGTTATGCCAAGTTTTTGTCTCCCTGTATTGTTCCTTTGTACGGCGCTGCGAAACACTTGTGGCGCCTTATAAATAAAATTATAATAATAATAATAATAGCTTAATGAGTATCTATGGAATTGTTATATGTATCGTATGTATTGTATTGTATGGTTATGTATTGTTATGTATTGTATTTGTCTTTATAAAGCGAAAAATAAATAAAGATGTAAAGTAAAAAAAAAAAAAGTAGTGAGTGATCTGGTCACTGCTAAATCTAAAAGCAATAGCTCCCTTCGTATTCTCTTTGCTCTATCTACTTTTTTATATACCACTGCATGCTCTCTTCTCATAAACTACTATGATCCCTAGGTCTTCATGACTCTTTCTTGTTTTTTGTCCTTATTATCTAATCATTCTTTCAGTGTTTACTTCTTTGAACCCACCTCCTCCTCACTTAATCTATCAGTTAAAGTACTGCAAGGCTCTGCATTTACTCAAGCTATACCACATCTCTTGGCAAGCTATCCTTTTGGATTTCAGTATTGATATTCCACTCTATCCTTCCCAGATTTAACACCATCTGAATGCCTTTCTGGCATTTCATCTGGATGCTATATTGCAACCTTAAACATACTAGAAAAGTTTCCAACCGGATATTTTTTTCACTGTTGATAAATTGACAATCGACACTAAACCGCAAGCTCGCTGCCTAGGTGTCATCCTTCACTTTGAACTGTCCTTTGTTCCCTAGATTCTATTTGTCTCTAAATCATGTTACATGCATCTAAAAAAAACATATCCAAAACCCCAAAAAATATAACTTACGACATGGCAAAAATCTTTAAGCAAAACTATCTCCAAAATTCAGAATAGTAATAGTATTCTTATTATTCTTACAAAACTCTTCCCACTATAATCCATATGGAATGGAGCTCTCAGGCTAATATTGCTTACTACATTTTCATTGTCTATGTATCTGCTCTGTCAGTCCTACCATCCTTCCGACTTTAATAAAAAAAATATTAATCACACACAAGGCCCTAAAACAAACTACACCAACATACATCTCTTTGCTATCATGCTAATATCCCTTGATAAAGTTTTGTCATCTTTGGATCTGCTCTGTCAGTCCCTCCATTGGTTACCTGTACTCTACTATATTCACTATAAAATACTTTTACTTACTAACCAACATACACCTCTTTGCTTATCTCAAAGTATCTCCCAACCTCTCCACACTGCACAAGATCTGCATCTCTCATTAGTTAATACCATTCAGGATTGCATTCCTTTCTTTGGGCTAGACCCACTTAATGTCTTCTCATGCCAAATAAGACTCTGCTCTAGTCTTCAAGCATTCCCTGACAACTCCCCTCTTCAATCAGATCATCAAATTCCAGAACTGCTTACACATCCTTAATAAGCTTTTGTATCCAATGATATCCCCTCTGTACAGCCCACATATATCCTCAATTATTTTTCACTTTCCTATCCTCCAGTCTTCTGGCCAACATTTCTGTTCATCCCAAAAAGAACCATTGCAAACTAGCTGTACCCATAGGCACCTATAATTGTGTTTGGTTTTGTGGGGTTGATCTTGCGCTCCACTATTTATAGTGTGTTTGTGGTGCAGCAGATTCTGGGTTCTCTTGCTGTGGTGCAGCAGATTCTGGGTTATCTTGCATTATACCTATAATTGTGTATCAATGCATATTTCCCTATAGATTTGTAAGTCTGCAAGCAGGCCTTTTTTTACCTCTAGGTCTGTCTAGTATTATCCAGTTTTTTCATATCACTTTTGTTTCCAACTGTGAAGTGCAAAAGAATATGCTGTACTATATAAGAAACTATATAAGAAACTCTATAATAAACTGTTAATAAATAAATGTACTGTTAGATTAATTGGCCCCCGACAAAAATGAACCCTTGTATGTAAGTAGTCTGTGTGTACAGCATGGGTTTGTCAAAAATAGATCATGTCAGACTAATTTAATTAGCTTCTATGAGGAAGTCAGAAGGGAGCTGGATCTAGGGAAATCTGTTGATGTAATATTGCTTGATTTTGCTAAAGCTTTTGACACAGTGCCTCATAAAAGGTTATTAATGAAACTAGGTAACTTAGGGCTAGGTGATAAAATTTGTAATTGGATTAAAAACTGGTTGCACAATCGGGGACAGAGAGTGGTGGTAAATGACATACATTCCAGATGGGGTAAGGTCCAAAGAGGAGTTCTGCAAGGTTCAATATTGGGACCCACCTTGTTTAATATATTTATTAATTATATTGAAAATGACATAGTTTTTATTTTTTTATAGTAAATTGAGCAATGAAATTAACTCAGGAGAGGATGTGGAAACACTACAATGTGACTTAAATAAACTGGAAAGGTGGGTGGAAAGGTGGAAAATGCAGTTTTACGTTGAAAAATGTAAAGTAATTCATTATGGGAACAAAAATGAACAAGCTACTTATAGGCTAAATGGAGTTATTATAGGGAGTTCTGCTGTAGAGAAGGACTTGGGGGTCATCATTGATGAAAGTTTGGGTAATAGCGCACACTGCTCATGTGCAGCAGCAAAAGCAAACCGGACACTGACATGCATTTAAAGGGGTATGGATTCTAGGGATGCCAATGTGATAGTGCCTCTTTACAAGGCATTGGTGAGACCACACTTGGAATATTGTGTTCAGTTCTGGGCACCGCACCTTAAAAGGACATAAATGAATTAGAACAGGTACAGGGAAGGGTGACTAAGCTAGTAAAATCTCTAGAATACAAGGATAGGTTATCCAGGCTGAATGTGTTTTCACTGGAGAAATGGAGGTTGAGAGGTGATATGATTAGTATGTACAAATACAGGATTGGGAATCATATGGAACTGGGAGATGATTTTTCACTAGTAGGCCTATACTTAGGACACGCGGACATGTACTGAGGCTCGAGGAAAAGAAATTCCATACTGAATTAAGAAGAGGATTCTTCACCATTAGAGCAGTAACATTCTGGAACTCATTGCCGGTGGGGGTGGTTACAGAAACTACTGTTAATGAATTGAAATCATAACTGGATACATTTCTGGCCACTAAGGGAATCCTATAGATATGACTTACTCCAGTCAGTAGTTACAAGTTAGATAGGTTGAACTCGATGGACTAACGTCTTTTTTAAGCCTTAATTATTATGTTACTATGACACACATGGACAGACTAGACAGACTAGATAGGAAAAGTGAAGAAATAAAAACATAGAATTTGTTGACAGACGAGAAAATCTGTTAACAAATTCTATGTTGTTGTTTCTTCTCTGAGTTCTACAAGCATTACAAGTCCACCTACTTACTTTCTTACCAAATCTTGCACTTTCTGAATTTCTCATCCTATTTAAGATGTGTTTGATAAGAAGCAGAAACTTCACAGAAAGTAGGATTTTCATGTTTATTGAAATATATTCATTAGCACAAGATATTATCAATAACTGTCTTACCCCTGGTTTGATTCGAGCTTCTACAGTGTATATTTTTTAAAGTAGAAAATGATAATGTTGAGGTCTTGCATGGATTATCAGGTCCTGAATATATCAAATATTGGAGATCACCGCTTCCCACTCATCTCTGATCTTTTTGAACAACCACATGGATTTCACATTTGTAATTTATTAGATTTGAGAGGGCTATATAATCTTATCAGACAGTATGGTGGAGAAGCTTTTTATATTTGAAATGGGAATTTTAAAAACATATGTTATGATACTAAAAAAGTAGGAGCAGGGGCGACAAGTATATCGGGCACAATATACAGAAACAATTGAATAAAAATAAAAATTATGTCCTTTTTTATTGTGATTCTTAAAGTGTTGAAATCCAAGAAGGGTGTGTTCAATATGTCGGTTCAAAACATGTTTTTAACTGGCACAAGTGACTTGCATATTGAAGACACCCTTCATGGATTTCAACACTTCAAGAATCGCAATAAAAAAAGATGTAATTTTTCTTTGTATTTAATTGTATATTGTGCCTGATATACTTGTCGCCCATACTCCTATTTTTCGCATTGTAAGATGTGGTGACATCTTAATGAAGCTGACTCGTTTTAGGCAGCATTGCGCCACTGAAGTCACACTTCCCATCGCATTTCTTCCGTATGCTATGATACTGTTTGGAATAGTGAAAACCCAATGACTTATTCAAAGATTTGTAATTTATGTCTTACTGTTGTCCATATTTTAAAAGTTAAGCTGGCATCTATATCCTCAACAATGGGCAACCCTTTTCATAAAATTAAGGTTGTGGTACTGTACAGATCAGAGGGACATTTTATGTTCTCAATTTAAATGAAGACATTTGTTCTTCCTGTTGAAGTGGAAAATTCATGGTAAGAAGGAAAATATCTTGGAACCAGTGGAAAATATGCTCGAACCTCCCATCAGCCAATAAATATTGAATTCAATTTTTTTTTAAAAAGCTTGAACATTGTGAATAAAGGTACTGTAGCATTGCGGTCCTTAAATGCTTCCATATATCAAATGTATGTTGAATTATAAAATTTGGAATCAAAACTTAGTAGGACAAACAAGCAAAAGTTCAGTGAAAAACAAAATGGTTTGCCAAACTAATTTCAGGATTGTTACTAAGCCCTTTCTATTAATGGAATTTGTATCAATCAACTGTCTACATTTCTATTAGCAGGACAGGTTTTCAATTCTGAATTTCAAAAGAGCTGTTTTTATATCATAATTCCTTGAGTGTATAAATCATTGGTTCAGTATTGTAGTAACAATAAAATAAAAAAAACAGCAATCAATTTGTCTGTTCCTGCTAGAGCGCTTGACCTAGGTTTCATGTAGGCGGCCATAGCTGAGCCATAAAACATTGTCACAACCGTCATGTGAGACCCACAGGTGGAGAAAGCCTTTCGCTGCCTGGATGAAGATGCAATTTTTAAGATGCTTCAAATGATATGAACATAAGATATTACAATAAATGTGACTGATGCCATGAGTACAATCACACCAAAAACAAAAATAATAAATTCCATAACAAAAATGTTTCCCCAGCCAAGTGATAATACTTCAGGCACTTCACACATAAAATTATTTATTTCATTGCTACAAAGATCTACACTCAGTGTACGTGGCACATGGGGAATTGAGTGCAGAAACCCACACAGCCATGTAGCTATGGCTAGTCTGTCAAAAACCGTCTTACTCATGATTGTGGTATATTATAGTGGATAACATATAGCTACATAACGGTCATAAGCCATAATAATCAAGCAGAACACACTAATTTTCCCCTATGGAGAGAGAGAGAGAGATACACCTGTGTTGCGCACTCAACATAAAAGATAGTTTTCTTTACTGACATTAGATCTTTCAGGAAAATTAACATCAGACAGGATTCAAATAATTATCAGTTTCCTATAAATATAATCAGATACACATGTAGGTAGACAAATAAAAGAATGTATTGTTATCCTGGGCTCACTGGAGAGTCCAAGAAGAATAAATTCCATTATAACCAATGGTCGAAGTGGGCCGGTATATGGCAGTATGACATACCGGCACCACTTTCCCACTGATCCGGAAGTTATTTTTTTTTTAGGGCGCATAGGCAGCCCTCTGCAGCAGGAGGCAGGGAGAGTGACCAAGGCATTCTTTAACATGTAATAAGAAATAATTCTCTCAGTGGACAGACAGCAGAAATTGTGCAGCATAAGTTAAAAATTACAACAAAAATATAATTATATAAACACATTCTGCTTCAGGAATATCTTCAATAGATTGCAGTAGATAATATATAGGTAAATCCCATTACTTAATAATTGCTTAACTGAGGAAGAAGTCCGTAAGCGACTATACAAAATGAAGATAAATAAATCTTCAGGTCCAGATAGCTTATACCCTAGGGTTCTAATGGAGCTAAGCTCTGACTTTGCAAGGCCATTATACTTAATTTTCACAGATTCAATTTCATCAGGCCGGTTACCAAGGGACTGGCACATAGCAGATAAAGAGCCAATATATAAAAGGGAAGTTAAACACATCCAGAAAATGATAAACCTGTAATAATTAATGTAAGAATTAATAATAATTGATAACAAAAATATGCCACAAAAACCTCAGGTTGATAAAGAGGGAGGAAATGGGCATTTAAAAGTATCTATGTTAATGTTCAAAAATGTTCAAAAATATTCAGTCTACAAAAATAAGAAGTCTACAATTGTCTCCTCACACCAGGCTTCATTAATAGTAAAACCGAAAAGCTTTACATTTATCGTCAAATAAGGATCATCATGAAGAATAAGAGTTAGTTGTACTGTAGGTAACTAAATTTTTAATGTAGTTATGGAATGCCTTGGTTTAAAAAAACATATTGTTGTTATTTATTGGAAGACCTGAGTACTTCTTTATTTCATGCTGCAACCAATATTTGACTTGTGTTCTATTACCAGTCCTCCAACTTTAATATCAGATTCCAACAAATTACAGAGAATATCTATGAAGGTGTTTGATAAGAACAAGGCTGCCATCAGAAGTTGGTGTGTCCAGAACTGGCAAAATAGACAGGGCCCCTTTTGCCCTTTGTGAACCCTCGGCATGCATGGTGAGACCGCTGGTGTCTGCAGTATTGGCCGCAATACTCAACTTCTACATTGCCTCAAGGGAAATGTGAACTTTGCTTCTGACAAATTATGCTTTATAAACTCCAGTCCTGGGTCCCCTTTCTGTCTAGGCCTGGGACTAGAGCCCCCCAATAATGGCTGCCCTGGATAAGAACATACAGACAAAAGGGGGTGCATGTACAACATACGCTCGTATGCCCCATTCTGTCTGAGCCATCTGCCCATCTCCCCTGCTCCTTGCCCGTTCCACAACATCCTGCCACCACTTTCTGCCTGTCTCCCTGAAGCAGAGACTGCCAGGGAAGCCACCAAACACCACTTCCTGCTGCTCACTACCACTTTGCTGAGTGAGACACTTGCATGTCCCAGTCATCCAGTCCGCTGTCTGCCAGCCTGCACCAGCACATGCAATCTGGTGATCCGGCAGGCGGCTCCATCTGTATATATATATTTTGCCTCCTCACTGTTAGGAACAGGGAGATCTCGCCTACCCTAACTCCGTTGTCACCCCTTGGAATTGGCGGATGCGTGCTAAGCTAACCTTCACCAATAATAGCCGCGTTCGTGGGAGCCCGTTAGTCAGGCTCCCACCCCGATGCCACCTGGTCTTACTGGAGACAACGCAACCGCCAAGGCCGGAGGTAAACAAGGGGAAATCTACCTAAAAAACCAAGGAGGCGAGAACCACCCTGCCCCACAGAGGGGGATGTCAGTGGATAGCGGACTGGGCTGGGACCCGCGGTGCTAATGCTGTGGACAGCAGGCCAGACAAAGTACCGTGGCCAAATTGACCGGTATCACAATACACAAGGTGTACCCAGGTGCTGAGCACACGGTATGCTGACACAATCCAAGATGTTGACGGGTGTAACAATACACAATATGTTGACACAATAAGAACTGCTGACGGGTGTAACAATACACAATATGCTGACACAATAAAAACTGCTGACGGGTGTAACAATACACAATATGCTGACACAATATAAACTGCTGACGGGTGTAACAATACACAAGATGTTGACACAATCAGAACTGCTGACAGGTGTAACAATACACAATATGCTGACACAATATAAACTGCTGACGGGTGTAACAATACACAAGATGTTGACACAATCAGAACTGCTGACAGGTGTAACAATACACAATATGCTGATACAATATAACTGACAATAAGGGAGGAAAGGAGTGAGAGACTCCAAACTTATCTGACACCAAGATATCAGCAAGCAGACGCAGGCAAGGTTTCTGGAGGCAGCCAGGAACAGGGACTGGAAACCAGGAACCACGGGTGAGCAGGAGCCTGGAACCGGAAACACTCAGGACGCCAAATCAGGAGCTATAGCCGGCGTCTGAGTGTCCCAGTGTCCAAGTTTAAATAGCGCGCCAAGCGCTACCCTGACGCTGCGTGCGGCGTCATGCACACCCCTTCCTCCCTGCGGCCGCCAGGCGTCCTCCGTCGCCTTGGCAACCGCTGCGGCAGGGGAGGAAGGGGTTGTACGCCGGCAACCTGACTGTCTGCCGGAAGCTCCCGGCTGATGACGCGACGGCGTCGCGGTAACCCGGCAACCGCCGGAAGAACAGAGGAGACTGCCGGGCGAGCGGAGGCGCTGCCCGTGCAGCTCCTAACAGTACCCCCCCCTTGAGGAGGGGTCACCGAACCCTTACAACCAGGTTTGAATGGGAAGGTCTTAAAGAACTCTGCTTTGAGCCTGGGCGCATGTAACAATCGCTCAGGCACCCAAGACCTCTCCTCTTCTCCGAACCCCTTCCAATGGACCAAAAATTTCAGTTGACCCCGAACAACCTTGGAGTCCAATATCTGTTCTACTATGAATTCCTTGTGCCCTTGAACGAGGACTGGTTCGCGGTTGGAAGCAGGCCCTGATTGGGAAGCCATCGAGGCTGGTTTAAGAAGAGAGCAATGAAAGACATTATTGATCCGCAGTGTTCCGGGGAGCTGCAACCTAAACGCCACCGGATTGACTTGAGCAGTGATCAAAAATGGGCCGATGAACCTGGGCCCTAATTTGGGACATCTCTGGCGAAGCTTAATGTGGCGAGTAGACAACCACACCTTTTGCCCCACTTGGAAAAAACATGGTCTCCTATGTTTGTCAAAAAAAATTTTTGAACGTGCTGAAGATTGCCTCAGAGCCAAATGAACCTTTTGCCACGACTTCCTAAGGAAGGACACTGTGGAGAAGGGCGGCCGAGAGGAATCCCTCGGAACAAAGAAGGAGTTGCACTTGGGATGGAACCCGAAATTACACAAAAAAGGTGAGCTTCTGGAGGCCGCATGATACGAGTTGTTATAAGCAAATTCAGCTATAGGTACCAGTTCGGCCCAATTGCTCTGACATTTGGAGACGAAGCAGCGTAAATATTGCTCCAATGCTTGGTTGACCCTTTCGGTCTGCCCGTTGGACTGTGGGTGATGCCCGGAGGAAAGACTGACCTGTATTCCTAAACCGGAACAAAAATTTCTCCAGAACCTGGCCACAAACTGAGATCCCCTGTCAGAAACAATATCCAAGGGAAGGCCATGGAGTCTGAAAATATGCGAGATAAAGAGTTGTGCCAACTCTTTGGCAGTAGGAAGTTTACGCAAGGGAATAAAATGTGCCATCTTGCTAAAGCGGTCGACCGTGACCCAAATGGTGGTAAAACGAGAAGAAGAAGGAAGGTCGACAATGAAGTCCATCGAAATATGGGACCATGGCCTTTCGGGAATGAGCAATGGCAGAAGAGTACCCACTGGTGATGACCTGGGAGACTTATGTCGAGCACATACCGGACAAGAAGAGATAAACAGAGCAACATCCTGTTTTATGGTGGGCCACCAAACCGCCCTAGACAAATGCTCAAGGGTCTTGGTAACGCCAGGGTGTCCAGTGACCCTACTGGAATGAAAATCCTTGAGGACCAAATTTCTGAGGTGTTTGGGAATAAACAGTCTATTATGTGGAGTCCCCTGAGGAGCAGAAGGCTGAGAAGCCAGGACACGGGAGGCCAAGTCCTGAGTCAGACCCGCAAAAATGACAGAAGACGGGACAATGGGCGTATCTTTGAGTCCAGTGCTCTGACAAGTCTGGAAACTACGAGATAAAGCATCAGCTTTGACATTTTTGGGGCCGGGTCTGAACGTAATAATAAATTGAAACCTGGTAAAGAACAACGCCCACCGGGCTTGTCGTGGGTTTAATCGCTTAGCAGATTCGATGTAGGCTAAGTTTTTATGGTCGGTAATCACAGTGATGATGTGTTTGGCCCCTTCTAACCAATGACGCCACTCCTCAAAGGCCCACTTAATGGCCAACAATTCGCGATTCCCGACATCATAGTTCCTTTCAGCTGAGGAGAACTTACGGGAGAAGAAGGCGCAAGGATGAATCTTCTGATCACGAATGTCCTTCTGAGAAAGGACAGCTCCAGCCCCTACATCCGAGGCGTCAACCTCCACAATAAAAGGAATTCTGGGATCCGGGTGATGTAAGACAGGAGCTGAGCAGAAGGCCTTCTTTAATTGATGAAAGGACTCAACGGCCTGTGGGGACCAAATTTCAGGATTGGCTCCTTTGCGAGTAAGTTCCACAATGGGGGCAACAATGTCAGAAAAGGACCGGATGAATCTCCGATAATAATTGGAGAATCCTAAGAATCTTTGGATGGCCTTGAGATTGTTAGGAAGAGCCCAGGACATGATGGCTTGAACCTTGCTGGGGTCCATGGAAAAACCCTTAGGAGAGATGACATAACCCAGAAAAGAGACTTGAGCAATTTCGAATTCACACTTTTCGAGTTTGGCATATAATTGATTTTCACGCAACTTCTGAAGAATCAGGCGGACGTGTTGCCGATGTTCAGAAAGTGACTTGGAAAAAATCAAAATGTCATCTAAGTAAACCACAGCAAATATTCCCAGGAACGGCCGAAGTACTTCATTGATAAAATCCTGAAAAACTGCAGGAGCGTTGGCCAAGCCGAACGGCATTACAAGATATTCGTAGTGACCTGAATGTGTGTTAAAGGCTGTCTTCCACTCATCTCCCTTTCTAATCCTGATGAGGTTATATGCTCCTCTAAGATCAATCTTAGAAAACACCACCGCTTCCCGGATTTGATCAAACAACACAGAGATGAGTGGTAACGGATAGGAATTTTTTACAGTGATTTTGTTCAAGGCCCTATAGTCTATGCAGGGACGCAAAGATCCATCTTTCTTTTCAACAAAAAAAAACCCTGCACCTACAGGAGATTTAGAAGGACGGATGAATCCCTTTTCGAGACTCTCTTTTATGTATGAATCCATGGCCTGGGATTCAGGTTCTGAGAGGGCATATAGACGTCCCTTAGGCAATCTGGCATTGGGAACTAAGTCTATAGTACAATCAAAGGGACGGTGAGGGGGCAACGTATCAGCTTCCTTCTTGGAAAACACATCGGCAAAGTCTCTGTAGGGTATGGGTAAAGAAGAAAAAACGGGAAGGACAAGACGAAGAGGAAGAGAGAGACAGTGATCAGAACAGGAAGAGCCCCAACGTACAATTTCTCCTGTGGACCAGTCGATACTGGGGTTGTGCTTTCTAAGCCATGGTAACCCTAGGACGAGTGGCGTGAGTGGACAGTGAAACAACAAAAAAGAAATCTCTTCAGAATGAAGAGCCCCCACCGAAAGCTGGAGAGAAGGGGTGCACGCGGTAACACTGCCGTTGGCGAGTGGCTGACCATCCAGGCCACAAACCGACAATGAATTGACCAGGGGAATGGGCTTGAGCCCCAAAGAACAAACCAACCCCCTGTCAATAAAATTGCCGGCTGCACCGCAATCAACAAAGGCAGTGGTAGCGACAGTGCAGTTGTTATAAGTGACAGAAACCTGAATAATGATCGAGTCTAGGGGAGAAAAACAAGATAGGCCCAAGTGAGTTTCCCCAAACCCACCTAGGCCCTGTCTTTTCCCGCCTTCAACGGACAGACCACTGCACGGTGACCCTGACCACCACAATACAGACAGAGACCCTTCAGCCTCCTACGATTCTTTTCTGCGGCAGATAAACGTGTGGTCCCAATTTGCATGGGTTCGTCACAGACAACCTCCGAGGTCTCCCCCAGTGATGTGGAAGGATATACCCCGGAAACCCTCTCCCTCTGGCGTTCCCGGAACCTCCGATCTACCTTTATGGCTAACTCCATAATTTCATCCAGGGAGGTCGGAGTAGGGTAGTGGACTAATGCATCTTTTAACGTTTCAGATAACCCAATGCGAAATTGGCTACGGAGTGCTGGGTCATTCCAACCAGAATCAATGGCCCACCTCCTGAATTGGGTACAATAAGCCTCTGCGTTACTCTGACCCTGCCGTAGTGCCCTCAGGTTGGCTTCGGCTGAGGCAGCACGGTCTGGGTCGTCGTAAAGCAACCCCATGGCAGAAAAAAAAGCATTCACAGAGGTAAGGGCCTCGGACCCTGCGGGAAGGCCAAACGCCCAGGTCTGGGGGTCTCCTTGTAGCAGGGAGATGACCATTCCCACACGCTGGGATTCTACGCCGGAGGAGGCCGGGCGGAGTTTGAAATAAAGTTTACACGACTCTCTAAAGTTAAAAAACTGGGAACGTTCCCCGGAAAACCGGTCCGGGAGACTTAACTTGGGTTCGGGGTTTCTAGATGAGGATAAGACCCCTTGTACCCGTTCCTCTTGTGAGTTTACCCGGAGGGTCAATTTCTGAAGTTCCTGAGTAAGAGTATGCATCTGCCCTGCCAGAGCGTGATTAGCAGCCTGCTGGGCCGGATCCATAATGGCTGACTGAAGGTTCGGGTGAAGTATGGGCCGGCTATAATGTTAGGAACAGGGAGATCTCGCCTACCCTAACTCCGTTGTCACCCCTTGGAATTGGCGGATGCGTGCTAAGCTAACCTTCACCAATAATAGCCGCGTTCGTGGGAGCCCGTTAGTCAGGCTCCCACCCCGATGCCACCTGGTCTTACTGGAGACAACGCAACCGCCAAGGCCGGAGGTAAACAAGGGGAAATCTACCTAAAAAACCAAGGAGGCGAGAACCACCCTGCCCCACAGAGGGGGATGTCAGTGGATAGCGGACTGGGCTGGGACCCGCGGTGCTAATGCTGTGGACAGCAGGCCAGACAAAGTACCGTGGCCAAATTGACCGGTATCACAATACACAAGGTGTACCCAGGTGCTGAGCACACGGTATGCTGACACAATCCAAGATGTTGACGGGTGTAACAATACACAATATGTTGACACAATAAGAACTGCTGACGGGTGTAACAATACACAATATGCTGACACAATAAAAACTGCTGACGGGTGTAACAATACACAATATGCTGACACAATATAAACTGCTGACGGGTGTAACAATACACAAGATGTTGACACAATCAGAACTGCTGACAGGTGTAACAATACACAATATGCTGACACAATATAAACTGCTGACGGGTGTAACAATACACAAGATGTTGACACAATCAGAACTGCTGACAGGTGTAACAATACACAATATGCTGATACAATATAACTGACAATAAGGGAGGAAAGGAGTGAGAGACTCCAAACTTATCTGACACCAAGATATCAGCAAGCAGACGCAGGCAAGGTTTCTGGAGGCAGCCAGGAACAGGGACTGGAAACCAGGAACCACGGGTGAGCAGGAGCCTGGAACCGGAAACACTCAGGACGCCAAATCAGGAGCTATAGCCGGCGTCTGAGTGTCCCAGTGTCCAAGTTTAAATAGCGCGCCAAGCGCTACCCTGACGCTGCGTGCGGCGTCATGCACACCCCTTCCTCCCTGCGGCCGCCAGGCGTCCTCCGTCGCCTTGGCAACCGCTGCGGCAGGGGAGGAAGGGGTTGTACGCCGGCAACCTGACTGTCTGCCGGAAGCTCCCGGCTGATGACGCGACGGCGTCGCGGTAACCCGGCAACCGCCGGAAGAACAGAGGAGACTGCCGGGCGAGCGGAGGCGCTGCCCGTGCAGCTCCTAACACTCACAGAATGAATGAATTTAAAGAATTTATTATTGACAGTTTTACACATGGTTACGTTCATGTTTCTACTGTACCTCTCTTACTAGTCCTTCTACTGTATATTATTATTTAGCTAAATATGGAGTTTTGAGGCCTTTAAAAGATCATGTGGTCCTAAATGAAGAAATTATTGGCACGCTACACCACTTATCGCTCATCTATGAACTTTTGAAACAACTAGATTGTGCTTAGATTCACTAAATTAGATTTAGGAGGACCATATAATCTTGTCAGACATCATGGTGGAGACAAACGGAAAATAGCTTTTTTGCACCTCACATGGGAATTTAAAAAAACATATGTGATGATATTTTTTGGAATAGTCAAAGCCTATTAACTTTTTTAAAGCTTCGTCATTCATGTCTTGGATGAGATTTTAGATAAATTCTTTAATTATATGCCATAATCTTTTCATCCAATGTGGTTTGGTTGACTACTACTCATAAGCTCGCAAACAGATTTGTTTGTCCTTTTCCAGTAATAGATGCAACATCTAAGGACTGTTGAAGCTGAGGTGCCACACACAATGATGGATGTCCATTCTGTTGTATATTTCAAAAGTTAAGCTGGCATCTTCTTCCACCACAATTGCATCCATCCAGTAAAATTTAAAGCAGATGGAATATATAGTTCAAAGTATTCTAGATTATCAAGACATTTCTTCCTGTTCAGTGGAAAATCTGTGGTTTGGAGAAAAAATCCTATTAACCACAAAGCAACATTTCCACAAACCTTCTATCATCCAACAAATAATGTTTTCGTCATCTCAACAGCATGGTTGTAGTGTCAAAGTAGCATTGCGCACTCTGATGCTTAACTGCTCCTGCATATCAAATACTGTACATGTTGAATTTTACTTTACAATTTTAAGTCAACACTGATTAGGAAAATCAAGCAGAGTTAAGATGTTTACAGGGAAGACTAAATTTTTTTTCAAAACCAATTCCAGGATTCTTAATCAACACCATCTATTAATGTTTTTTTTTTTTTCAAATTTGTCAATTATCTGTCTACATTATTATTCTTTTGTGTACATTTCTATTAGCAGGACAGGTTTCCAATTCTGAATTTCAAGAAAGCTTTTTTTATATCATTATTCCTGAGTGTATAAATCATTGGGTTTAGCATTGGAGTAACAATAAAATAAAATATAGCAATTAATTTGTCTGTTCCGGCTACAGAGCTTGACCTAGGTTTCATGTAGGCGGCCATTGCTGAGCCATAAAATATTGTCACAACCGTCATGTGAGACCCACAGGTGGAGAAAGCTTTCCGCTGCCCGACTGAAGATCGAATTTTTAAGATACTTGCAATTATTTGAACATACGATATTACAATAAATGTCACTGGTGCTATGAGAACAATCACACCAAGAACATATATAATAAATTCCATAAACATAATGTTTCCACAGCCCAGTGATAATACTTCTGGCATTTCACACATAAAATGATTTATTTCATTGTTACCACATATATCTAAACTGAATATAAGGGACACGTAGGGTATAGAGTTAATAAACCCAGACAGCCATGTAGCGATGGCTAGTCTGTCACAAACCGTCTTACTCATGATTGTGGTATAATGTAGTGGATGACATATAGCTACATAACGGTCATAAGCCATAATAACTAGTATAATACACTCATTTTCACCTAAGGACAGAGCAAAATACATTTGTGCTGCGCACTCAGCAATTGAGATAGTTTTCTTTACTGACATCAGATCTTTCAGCATCCTCGGCACAATAACAGATGTATAGCAGAGATCCAAAAAAGAGAGGTTGCCCAGGAAGAAATACATAGGGGTGTGAAGGCTGACATCAGACAGAATCAGAACAATGATGGAGATATTCCCAATTAATATGATCATATACACAAGCAGGAAGACAAAGAAAAGAATAACTTGTGTCCTGGAATCACTGGAAAGTCCAAGAAGATTAAATTCTATTGTCACCGTATTATTGTTCCCATGCATTCTTTCCAACAAAATTGAGAAAATAATGTACTGTATGTTATTTAGTTGTGTAAACAGAAAACTTTCCAAATATCTTCACGATATATCACAACAGACAAAATGTAGGTAATTTACATAACATCAACATGTATGTCTAGAGCGCTAGGGGCAGTGCTTGTGTGTGGTGCACACCAGCAGCCACTACGGTGAAGGGATGCCGCCCTCCAATATAACCAAGAGAAAAGAGTAGTACCGTATGGGCGCTTATAAGTACAAGAGAAACAGTTAATAAAATGTATATTTTTATTACGCACAACATTAAATGAGTACTACACAAAATTATCTAAAATAATATATGCATGCATATACGTAAACATGAATAAAAAATTGATTGCCAGGTATAATTACTGATTTTTTTCCTATCACCCAGGGGTGACTACAGACCAGTGTGGCCAAAATTGTTGTAACTGGGGTACTTGTGTAGTTTCACGGTGGCAGTTACGTAGTCAGCGTAGCATCACTGTCAGAACGAGCGTAGTGTTCCTGTGGCCAGCGTAGTTAAAAGTAGAGTAGTGTTTCCGCAAGCATCCCTGTCAGAATCAGCGTAGCGTATTGTTCCTGCGGCCGCTTAACGTAGCCAGTGTCCCTGTCAGAATCAGGGTAGCGTACTGTACCCATGGCCAGCGTAGTCAGTCAGCAGTAGGCAGTACATTATGCGTAGTCAGTCAGCAGTATATATTGTGTCAGTTATGGCTGCAGACAAATTAACTATTTTTAACCTGCCGCAGATGGAGGAGGAGTCGGTGAATTTCTTGCAGCTTCACCACTTTCTCCCTGAGACCTAG
This sequence comes from Crinia signifera, assembly GCF_055691185.1. NCBI lineage: Eukaryota > Metazoa > Chordata > Amphibia > Anura > Myobatrachidae > Crinia > Crinia signifera. The sequence continues at coordinate 166,620,854 of NC_139223.1, read as the reverse complement.
ACGTGTCCTAATGGCTGTCATGTTCCGTGAATCTGGTGAAGGTCCAGCTGGAGTGCTTAAATATAGGGTTGTTGCATGGACAACAGATCAGGATGAGACCAGCTATTAAAGTTACAATTTTTAATGGAAAAAGTCTGGCACAGAATAATGATGGTGATGAAACAATGATGATATGGATGAAGATAAGGATGAAGAAGCTGAAGATGATGAAGCCAATGAGAATGAAGATATTGCTGAGTGAGGTCGTGGCTGCAAAGGACCAGGGATACTGTGCCACGGATGATAACCATTGGGACGTGACAAAACAGGATCACACCTTTGGGGTGTTAGCCTAAATGTCCATTCAGATCCCTATAGGCGGCAATGGAGAGTCTGTAGTAGTACTTGGAATATTTGCAGTGGACGACCAGCAAGAGTAGCAAGGTAAAGCGACTTCACATGAAGAACTGGGAGTCAGGCTATAGCTGGGAGTAGCTGCAGAATTGTCAGGAGATGCGCAGGGAGCTGCTATCTATCGGGCAACATTGTACTGACTGCCGGTGTCGCCCGGGTTGTCAGTATTTATGCGCTGAGATGTGCAATGATTGGCCGGGTTGATGACATCACGGCTAGGCCAGCGAAGAATAGGTTCCAGGAACCAACAAGATGGCCGCCGCCTGTAGGGCGACACTATTCAGCCAACAAGGAGTACTATGCGGAGGCGCTGCAGCCGGCGCTTCCTAACCTAAGACCTAGGAGGATGCAGTCACAATCATGGCGGATCCCGCCACACGCCGCCCGGAGCCAGGATGCCAGAACACTGCAGGCCAGGACCGACACCCGGAGAAGGAACAGGCACCATGGTGGATGACAGAGCACCAGAGCACTGCAGGCTAGAACCGGAACCAGGAGCGGAGGTGAGCGCCAAGGTGGAGGACATAGCGCCAGGGCACTGCAGGTCAGGGACAGCACTGGAAGCGAAGGTAACTGCCATGGTGGTTGTGACAATGGCCATCCATAATACATGTCGTCATTACTGTCTCAGATGTATGATATGGGAAGTGTGAATGTGTTCCTGAAACACCCACACTATCCATGCCAGCCCAAATCGTGGTGGGCACAGCGAGCCCACGAGGGGACGAGTAATGCATCCCCTCGCGGGGCTCGCTGCGTCCTCCGACCTTTTCATACCCTCACTATCCACGTCGTTGTGGAGTTGATTATATAAAGTGTGGCGAGCGTAGCGAGCCACCGAGTCCGAAGCGTGACGAGCCCCAAGAGGGGCCGTGGATTACATGTAAAGTAATCCGCGTCTGCTCACCACACTTCGGGCTCGGTGGCTCGCTGCACTTGCCACACTTTAAAAAATCAACTCCACGCCGACGTGGATAGTGGGGGTATGAAAAGGTCAGGAGGATGCCGTGAGCGGACACGTTACTCATCCCCTCGCGGGCTTTAGGCATTTGCCAGTATGTAAAATGGAGCACTGGCAAATGCCTCCTTTAGTGCTTGATTTGCATCTGCACCCCGTCTTTGGGCAGGAGACACACGCACTACTGAAACCCTAACCCTGTTGGAATGGTTGCTGTACCCTACCGCAATAGTTACTCAGACGCTTCTGCGTCTCAGACAGATGGAGTGCCTCTCTGCCGGTGCCCGCATGATCCCCTCTCCGCTAGAGGGGATCATGCCGGCGCTGTGTGAGAGGCGCTCACTAGGCTTGCCAGGGATACTAGGAACAGAGATGCAGTTCCCGGCAACAGTACGATGAGTAGCTGCCTCATGGGGACACTACGCTGACTACACTAGGCAGCCTTTGGGCTATGCTGAAAACATAGCTTAGGCTCCCGCTGTGAAACCACACAAGTAAGGCAGCCGTTGGGCTACGCTAATAACTTAGCTTCAAACGTAGCGTAAGCTGCAGCCATGAAACTACACAAGTACCGTAACTGGTTTCCAAGAGGAAATGGGTGTTAGATATAGTCCTCTGTGAGGAGTCCACAGTGGTCCCTGGATAGTGAAATGGTAAAGTTAAATGTTACTCACACACGGCACTGCACAGGGTGCATTCAGCATTCCTAATGGATATCAGGGAGCAGGTCAATCACAGGGTGCGGGTTTCCGATGTCCACAGGGCTGTGATTGATGTCAAAGTAGTAGATTCTCTGGAGCTCCCAAAGTGATGGCTCATTGTCGCTCCACAGTACCTGCCTTGATGGCACAGCTGTACCCCCTGCTGTGTGGTGCGTAGCAGGACTCTGTTGGTCTGTGGGAGCCGTATCAGCCGCAAACAGCCCAGATGCAGTGGCACGGCTGTTCTCCCTGCCTTATGGTATGTGACAGGATCCTGTTAGTTTGCAGGAGCTGGATTTGCCGCAGATAACCACAACATTGTGGGAGAGCTGTGATTATAATCACCGTCACGCTGTAGCCCGTTGTTCATTGCAGGCAGGTAATGGAAGAAGCAAAGCTTGCAGGTGTTAATTCCTTAGAGTGCCACAGTGCCGGAGGGTATGTTGATCCTTCCATAAGGATCAACTTTCCCTCCGGCACTGTGTGTGAGTAACATTTAACTTTACCATTACACTATCCAGAGGCCACTGTGGACTCCCCACGGAGGACTATATCGAACACCCATTTCCTATTGGAAACCAGTTACAACAATTTTGGCCACACTGGTCTGTATTCACCCCTGGGTGATAGGAAAACATTCAGTAATTATACCTGCCAATCAATTTATTCATGTTAATGTATATGCATACATATATTATTTTAGTTAATTTTGTGTAGTACTCATTTAATGTTGTGTGTAATAAAAATATACATTTTATTAACTGTTTCTCTGTGCACTTATAAGTGCCCATACGGTACTACTCTTTTCTCAACTTACATACTGTAACATAATAAGTTCATTCAGAATAATCTTAAAACCACCTTGCCATAAATAGTTAGTCAAGATATTGCCGTAAACATATATTCCATATGGCAGTTGCGTACATTTAATGTGTGCAAAGAGTTTGTTGCACACATGAGTTTGTAGGGCCCTCCTCATGGGTCATATTAAGAGAGGATGGAGCCTGTGTACTATTTCTGTATAGGCCCCGCCCACGCTATTGGTCAGCATTATGCACAGTGGAATCTACATTTGCCCGATTTCTTGTGTGTATCATTTACTCCTTATTACGTTTGCTGTAAAAAGAAAACAAATTCTCGAAAGTAGTGGTGAATATGCTTGGTACCAAATGATATTCAAATCTGAAGAGGGACTTTGAATGGCTAAGGAGGCCTAATCAAGAAAAATTGAAAGTCACTTTAGGAATCTGTTGATGTGAGGTCAAAGTGGCAATGCATTAAGTATACAGTATAACTGATTACAGAAAAGTCCCATTTTAGTAAATGTACCCCCCAAGTTTTGTTATCACTATCTACTCAATGTGAGTTGGGGTACGTAGTTATCTGGTGTGGTGGAAGTTTCTGACACCTTAAGAGGAGAATTAACCCTATCAGATGAAACATAACTTTATGTGTATTTCCACAATCTGTCCAAAGTGAGTTGGGGTATGAAACTTACTGCTACCATTTATGGTGGAAGTTGTCACACTAAGAAGCTTTTTGATACTTGTGACCACCATTTATGTGTCAGTGGTGAACCCTTCTTTTTAGTCTAATAGGAACACACCATTGGAAAAAGTAGACTATTAATTCTTCCCTGAATGTGGCAATACTACACATTTTTTGTTTTAGGTTTTTTATTTCAATATATCATGTGTCTGGATCCTAAACAAAGGAATATTGATAAAAGTCTTCCTACATGTCTCATTACTCATTCTACATTAAAGAAACATTGAGTATTTTTTTTATTCAATAAGCACCTATGATTACTTTTATTATTATGTCCTCAATTATTTTTACTTTATACAGTGGGTATAGTGATATTCCTTTTTTTGAATTTTAACGTAATGAACTAACCAGCCCTGCTTCTGCCACATAATTCCCATTCTCTACTCCCTTCACTGGCTACCTGTAAAATGGCGAATCATTTTTAAGATTGGCTTACTCACTTTCAAGGCCCTACATGACCAGAGCCCAAGGTACCTGCAGCAGCTTCTGATTCCTTACTGTCCTACTCGATTACTATGTTACATTGAAGAAGGACTACTAACAGTACCCAGAATCTCCCTGAATTCATCTGGGAGTGGAGCTTTCAACTTTATTGCTCCAACTTTATGGAACTCTCTTCCTCGCACAGTGCGAGAAGCCCCCACTGTAGAATCCTTTAAAAATAGACTAAAGACGTAACTATTTACTCAAGCATTTCACTGACATCCACTGTTAAGCTTGTTTTGTATTTTGAGCTGTAAAGACAATGCAATACTTTGATAGTGCGGCTCAGGTGTGTTCCAGGCACCTAGTATGACGCGACTGTAAAGCCTTATATGATAGGCGACTAGGGTCATGTGACGCACTTGCCGCGATCACATGCCCGGATGTGTTTGTATTGAGGACGGACTAAGTGACGCGCTTGTTGCGTGTCACACACCCGGAAATGAAGTCCGACGGTGCGGTCCAAATAGACGATGGCGTACGTCGTAAATGACGTTTTTCGCACCTTATGATGGTTTAAATAGTGGACGTGTAGTTAACAGCGGCACACGGCGCTGACATGTGCTAACAGCTCGTGGTGCTGCGTTCTGGACACCCAATGGTATGTATTGCAAAGCACTTGGTTTTTTGACATGCACTGGAAATAGCGAGTGGGAATAATGACTAAGATATGTGCACCTTGTAACTTGTTTATATATAGGTGGCACTAACTTATAGCATAATTAGACCGATATGGGATATTGTGTATAAGTAGTACAATATTGGTTATTACAATTCCATCTAGTGACTGATACACATTTTTCTATTTGTATGTTTTTCATGGTACAGGTGTTTATATTACTTCGATGTATTTCTGATATGGCTGACAAACAAGTCTTGAAAAAGGCCCTAATACGGGTCGAAACATTGACCAGTGTGATGGCAGCGTAAATAAAATGAGATAAAATAAAACAACTATTTTAACTTCAGTCTGGCGAATGACCTCCTTCTGTACCCACGTTTATATATATATATGTATATGTAACCCACTACTCCAATACGCGCTTAACAATCTCCAAAAGGAAATTATTTTACAAATTGCATTGAAGGCTGCTAAGCCAGCTGCTAAACCACAATGTTTCCCGAGGGCTGGGTAACACACAACAACAGAGACTTCCCAAATGTGGTTCAGCGCCTATAGTTCATTTCATAGTCCATAGGCAGACATATCACGGAATTTTTATGGTTTATTATTCACCTGCATCGTATTTACCAATTACCTCAATGAGAAGCCTATCGATAAATGGGTATGTTTATTATCCCTTTATCCACAAAATTTCTTCAATAATCATTGACAATCCTTTGTGGGCCGATCTACCACTTTTGTTCCCTCCACTTCACCACCACCCTTTTCTCCCCCTGTTTTTAGGCTCTTTTTTCACCATTTCTTGACCTAATTGAACCTTAAGTCCATACATTATACTTATGTTTTATAATATTGTTTATTGTAGACTGTATTCTATCCCCTGATGAAGTCAATAGACGAAACGCGTCTGGATTTTGTTGTACTACTGTGAACATCAGACTTAGAAGTTTTTAATAATTTGTTATCTTGAAAAATAACACTCTTGGTTCATTATCAAGCAAGAGAAGGATGTATGGACTATGAAATGAACTATATGCGCTGAACCACATTTGGGAAGTCTATATATATACACACACAAATTCACTCAGATGTTTCAAAGTATGAATATAAAAAATAAAAATCAAACAAACGAGTTGATTTTAACCCCTTACCGCCGCAGCCTGTTTTTGCCTTCCTGACAGAGCCCTTTTTTTCAAATCTGACATGTATCACTTTATGTGGGGATAACTTTTTATTGCTTTTACTTATCCCAGTGATTTTGAGACTGTTTTCTCGTGACACATTGTACTTTAAGTTAGTGGTAAATTTTGGTCGATACAGTCTGTTTTTTTTGTGAAAAATACCAAAATGTCGTAAAAAAATTGAACATTTTGCAATTTGCAAAATGTTAAATTTTCTGCTTGTGAGACAAATAATCATACCACTCAAAATAGTTAATAACTAACAAAGACCATATGTCTACTTTATTTTACCATCATTATTTCAACCTCCTTTTAATTTTTTTGGACACTAGGGGGCAGCAGAGACAAAATTATACACAGAACACAGAAAACGCTGCAATTGGCTGTTCACATTTGAACAGCCAATCGCAGCGATCGCCGATGGGGGGGGGGGCATCGCTGCCCCCCCCTGGGCTACGAGGGAAGATGTCTGCTGTCAGGGACAGCAGCCATCGTCCATCTGTCACCGCGTCTATAGACGCGGTGACAGTTTAAAGTCATGACGTACATTTATGCCATGCGTCGGGAAGTACATCCCGGCCATGACGTAAATGTACGTCAAATGTCGGGAAGGGGTTAAATAGATCTTTTTGCAATTCATAGTCAGTGGGTGGAATAATACCCTGAATAGTTCGGACATAGGCATACAATTAGGAACTTGATCTGTCTTTATTAATTGATCAAGTTTATGTTTTAGAAATAAATGTGTATAAGATTATATCTGCATCTATTCATGTTTTACTTTTTATGTTATGGAGCCGTAATACTTTCAGCTACATCTGCTATGTGTTGAGTTTTTTAGGCAGGACAAGGCTACACAATAAAACAATTCTTCCTGTTAGATGGATAGTGTGTAGGTAGTGTATGATATTGCTATTTTACCAATGAGTTATAGTTGTAGCAAACGTCAATTTAAAAATGTTTTCAATCTCCAATAGTTCCTGTAAGATGACTTATAGGACAGAGTTAATATTAATTAAGTAACATGTCTCAATACAATATGTAAAATCTTATCATACTGTAACTGGAATGCGTCCCCATTGAGTACACATTTACTGTACACCTGGGTCACAGTAGTGGGTTTCTGTTATCATAATTGTAAGAGAAAAACAGACGCTGACTTCTGGTCCTGTGTGATCTCTGACAAATATGTGTATAGGAAAACATCAGAAAATTCCTGAATATGTGATTATGACAAAAAATTGCCCGTACACCATAAGTGTATAGAATGATGGTTATTTTCAAATATTAATCTGTTACGCTTTATTCTATAATGAACATTTTAAAAGGCCAATAAAATGTTTTCCATAATTTACCAATTTAGATGACAATCAGAAGTTTTTTCCTAATTATTGACAGTAAGAAAAAAATAACATACCTTGACTTGATATCGCAAATGGGCAGAATCTCCAGCAATGATTGTTGGTCTTTTAAAAGGGCCCTTAATAAATCAGATATGCTATACCTGAGTGTGTGTGTTATACCTTAGTGTATAGGTCCCAAAGGCTCAGTTACAGTACGTCATTGTGCCACAAAGACAACAGGGCACCATCTACCTATTTTTATCTGCACTGAGCACCCGGGGAATGGCCTAGTACCCCTGCTGATAGATTCGGTGAAGATTTATAACTTTACTTATTTTACAAACTAAAGAAAGGTTGCACCATTTAAAAGAGGCAAAATAAGTTGGTAATAAAGAAAAGTAGGAAATAAACTTACATTAAAACCAAATCCTCCAAATAAAAAAGAATAATGTGTCCCATATTTGGTTCTGAGGTCTCAGATATACCGGTTAAGCTAGCCCTTGTCTAGGAGAGTGACAGCCCATGTGGATAGTTCTATGTTTTTCAAAGGTTGCGATGTGCCGTTGCAGCAGCATTTGAACACAATGCCACCCAGACTCGCACCCTTCATGGCCCAAACCAGCAATGAATTCATAAGTTCCGGTAGAGGTGGGGGCCCAAAGTAAATTTTTTTACCTTGGCCCCCCACTCACAAGTTCTACCACTGTTCCTGGGTGTGGCCTTTTTGTAGGTAGACAGACCAATATCATAGTGTAGTCAAAGTATTTGAAGAAGTTGTCATGTGAGGCTAAACTAATGTTTTCTCAGCTAGCCAACAATTTAGTCTAGATAGAAGGAGATGTTGTATTCATAAGGTCAGGATTTAAGAATGCATTTTTTTAAATTGTTTTTTACTAGTAAACCCTAATAAGTAAGTGATTGGTGGAAGTTGGGTGATATCCAGGGCAGGATAAAGGTAGGGTTGATAGGGGCACAAATTAAGTGCCCCTACATACTCAGAGGTCATGGTGCCAGAGTTTCCCTGCAGCGGCAACCTACGCATCAAGCCAATGACTGAGCGACAGGCTGTGGCTTTACATACTATTAAACAGCTGAGCCACTCAGCTGCCCTGTTCTGCTATATGGTTCCACTCCTGAGGAAGCCGCTGACACAGTTATCGAGGCGGAGAAACGCGTAGAGGATAAAGGGGACATCTTCTTGGCCACAATTGGACACCAGCTTATTATTCTTTGATATGACCGTACAATAGGACTGCACCAACGGTCGGAGACAAGCATCGTGGTTCATACTAAAGCCTGAAGGAACACCCCATCCCTACCTCAATACTGGTGACAAACCTAAGTATATCATATATTTTTCCTTTTTTGCATATGCATAATAAAAATCAATCCTTAAGCTGAAATCAATCTAAGCTTTGGATATATAACTAACAAAACGCTTGCATGCATGCAGTAAATTACTAACCAGTTTTTGGTTGAGATGGGAATGGACTAACAATTCTATATGTGTTGTGAGTCTTGTTTGTCTATTGTGGCCATGAAATTGTATATCTTTTAAATATATATTTTTTAATAAACTACATTTATATTCAGCACAGCGCTGTACCATATTTCTCTTTGTCTTTGCTTGGTTCACTTTAAGGGGTCTAGGTAATTTCCCCTTTTGGTACAGCTGCAGTGTGGAATATCATAATCAGCGCTCATTATCTCCTGTACTTTTTGTGCTATATGGTGCCACTGCAGGGGAAATATGGTGACACACTGGAGTGGGGGTAAGGGCTTTGCCATCAATTTCCCTTGTGGAGGGCCCCCAAACTGTTGTTGCCTCTAGGTCCCCACCAGTCTTGATACCTATATATATGTATAGATATATAGCTGGTGGGATTTAATAGATAAAATGGTGATGTTACAAAGTACATGAAGAAATGCTGTGAAGGCACATTAAAGTGGTGCTGTACAGTATGTTAGTAAATTGTTGAATTGTGTCTCAGTGGTCAAATACTTTTTGTATGATCCTGAGGCCATTATCACACCAGACCTAGAAATTTGCAATATATAGGGAAGGAGGAAAGAAAGTGTAAATTGAGTGGAAAGAATTGTACAATTACATAAAACATGAAACCCCAGTCCCCTAGATTTGCAAGGAACCTTTATGTATTTCAGCGTCATTTTAGTTTTTTTTTATGTAATCACAAAAAGGCAGACATACTGTATGGGAAATTCAGTTAGCCACAATAATATGGTAATTTATAATACAAAATACAAAATAATTCCTATCTTTTTACCTATTCTATTGTAAATTTGGGAAAACTTGTGATCATTTTTGCCATAAAAAAAGACAGGTAAAGGAAAATAGTGGAAATATGGCTGAGTACTTATTTATTATCTGGGCTCCCATGTTAAATGCACCCCATTTTTTCATACCCCTACTATCCAACTACGCATGGAGTTGATTTTATATAGTGTGGCGAGCGCAGCAAGCCACAGTGCCCGAAGCGTGGCGAGCGCAGCGAGCCCCACGAGAAAAACAGGAGCCCAGATATTACATAAGTACCAATATTTGTTATATGCATTTGAAGATGTGCCAAAAAAGCATAGAAAGTGTTTTCAGCAAATAAAATATTTTTTGTATATATTTGGGTCATTTTAAGCCACTTTAAAAGACCTTATATACAAAGATATGTTAACTGAAAGCAGACGTGCTTGAAGTATGAAAGCAATAGGATGGCATGGGTAGGGGGAGAGGAAGCACCTCCAATCAATAGGAATTCAGATTTGTCAGGGATCTAGTCAGATCTAGTCAGGTCTTAAGGAGTGGTTGAGAAAGATAGATAGTGAAAAATATAGTGAAATAGATAACAGTGGGTTAACAAAAGTGTTGGAGATCTCCCACAGAGTGGACAAATTCATCAAAGTTAACCTTTACTGTACAGTATGTTAGGCCTGTTAGAGGTAAGGGGTCAGATTTGAATCATTGGTAAGCAGTGGCAGCTCTTACCTCTCCGGGGTTGAGGGCTGCCACAATGCGGGCTCCCCCCGCCCGCTGCTGCTGTGCTCCCAGCTGCTGCCACCAGCACCGCAAATGAATCTTGGTCCCAGCCGCTGGTCTCCTGCTTCTTACAGCATGCGCTGGCCCCAGCCTCTATGGGCTGCTTTTGCAGCAGCCCCTGGAGGCATATTCAGGGTCCTGGGTCTGGCGCATGCACAGAATCATCCGTAAAAAATTGTGTGTGCGTGGCAATCAACAGCAGCTGGCACGGGGTTGTCAGACCCCAAGTTAAAGGTTAATAAAGAAAAAGATGTGTCAGCGCTGGCTGTACCAATAAATGGATCAGACGGTTCTCAGAAAATATAACAATTTTAATAATTATAAAACACAAATAAAATACAATATATATAAAAATCTATGTTTGGTTGTGAATCATTAGACTAAGAGTGCAATTTATATTGTTTAAAAACATATATTTATTTATTTACAGTTTCTTATATAGCGCAGCAGATTCCGCTGCGCTTTACAATAGTAGACAGTGATAAGACAAACTGGGTAACAACCATATATCACCGGGATATTATGAACTTGGTGGTGGATCATATATTGCTGATAAAGGTTTTATATTACCATCCTGAATTATGGTAATGGTATCCAGGCGAAAGTGACGTAATGGTCCTGGGGTGCCCTATAGTTTCAAGGGCTCACGGTTCCCACTTTGTGCAGTCCTCCTCTTATTTTGCTGGATGAAATTAGGGATCATAATTTATATGTACCGGACAGTATTAAATAGGTTTTAAAACACAATATAATTGATTAAAACGGGCTCTCACAGCTGGAAAAAAAATTATAGAAATTATTAAAGGAGCATGATATCGCATCCTAGATTTGCAGCCGATTATTCTCAATAAATTGATAGGTGGGATGATTTTTATAGAACTCTATCACAGTTCCAGTTGATTAAGATGTTATTTGTCCGCCTTATCCTTATTTGGATTTAGTATATACCGATAATAGCTGGACTCGATAAGAAAGTCAAAGTCTTGGCTTAATTTGTTCAAACATCATGCAGCATGAAAAAGATTTTATAAAAAAGTTTTATACACTTGTGATGGAGCTCCACAATTAAAAAGGATTTCATTCCCCGTAATCAGCGTCCTCAGGTCCTCTCCCGGCCGCGGGTGCTTCCAATGTTGAAGCCTTTTAAGGAGTGTAGATACCCGGGCAGCAGGGTAGGAGATGGCCGATGGTCGGAATAGGATTAACGTTTTTCCCCGCCTCTCCTCAAAAGGTCAGCGGCTTCCTCAGAATCCTCCATGAATGTATCTGCTTTCATTAGCCGGGTTTAAATAGCGCTGTCTCTCATATCGAGCGGTTGAATCAGGTGCACGGTCCAAACCTCTTTTTCGGCTTGGACCGCACGCACATACATTTTTGGAGTATAACCAAGTCTCACTTTCATTTGAGATGCATACGTGTTCAGCTTTATCTCAGACTTTTTGATTCTTTCAAATTGATTCAAAGGCTGCTCAGAAGAGGAAACTGCAGAGACCCATCCAGCTTAGAAACGTGTAACGTAAGTAAACTTGCAGCTTACCGAGCCCTTGTGTTGCCATTCCGATGAATGCACACCCCCTACCCCCGCCACCATTTTCCCTTGCAACTATGTGAGGGCGGATATGTCACAAAGAAATCCTCACATGTGCCCGCAGCTGGAGAAATCATTCGATGGACTGGGTGTTCCCATGGGAGGCACCCGAGCCTGCCACCATAAGCAATAAGCCCCTGGCCCGCACCGCTCTGTGCAAATGGCTCAACAACATTGTAAATCGCTGGAACCATTCGTAGTCAGGGTTTGCACCTGCACATGAAATATGCGTGCACATGCACAAACCCTGACCATCAGGGCAGGGGACGAATTCAGTTCTCTCTGAGTGAACCAGAATTGGCTCCATTGCCTATTTTTTGCACTCAAACTGTACAGTGTAGCCAAGTTCTGGCTATAAAGAAAGAGGCCCAGATGGAGAAGGCTTTACGTGGGCCTCCTCCACTGATAATATGCCCCTGGATTAAGGGTTCACTCAGTTTTAGAAAATACCATGGAATTCAGACGGTGCTTTGGGGATTCTGATTGGAATCTGGCAGATAAGCATCATCAGTATTGGAAAGTGTTAAACAATGGCATTATTAGTTAGTTATCCCAAATGGGTCCATCCACTGGTTAAGAAGAGTGTATGGATAAGTGTAGACTACTGTTCAAAAGTTTGGTGTCACTTTGAAATGTCCTTATTTTTTATAAAGAAAAGCACTGTGTTTTTTTTTTTTAATGAAGATAACATTAAATTAATCAGAAATACAATCTGTACATTGTTAATGTGGTAAATGACTATACTAGCTGCAATTGTCTGGTTTTTAAAAGAATATCTACATACTGTAGGTGTATAGAGGCCCATTTCCAGCAAGCATCACTACAGTGTTCTAATGGTACATTGTGTTTGCTAATCACGTGGTAGTGTGAAAGTAGCACTGTACTCTCTGATGCTTAAAAGCTTCCGCATATCAAATACCGTTGAATTTTAAGGGGCCTATACACACAGCGATTTTAGGGCATTTTCTAAGCGATCTCACTAGATTACTTAGAAAATTCCTCTATATCACTGTGCGTGTGTGCGACCCCACGCGTCGCTATTCCCCCAGCGATAAATGACATTACATACATAGTTACATAATAGTTTAGGTTGAAAATAGACTTATGTTCATCAAGCTCTTTACCAGAATATCCCTTTATTTAATAAATACGTGTGTAGCCTTAATTTATGTGTAGTTAATGTATCAGACGACACCATAATTTTACCGCCATGACTGTAAATAGCCCTTCCTTCTAAGTGTACTAAACCTTCTCCTCCATTCTAAGTACATACCCTTGTGTCCTAGAGTTTGATTTTGGAGTAAATAGGCTGCCTGATAGATCATTGTATTGGCCCTTAATATATTTGTACATGTTAAGAATGTCTCCCATTAAACGTCTTTATTCTAGAGTAAACATTTGGCTAGTTTGTCCTCAAAGCATAAGGCCTCCATCCCTTTTATAAGCTTAGTTGCCCTACTCTGGACTTTTTCCAATTCTATGATGTCTTTTTTATAACGTGGTGCCCTGAATTCCCCCTCAAATTCTAGGTGAGGTCTAACAATTACAGTGGTATGATTACATTGAAGTCCCTAGCCTTCATTCCCCCTTTTATACACGCTAGTGTCTTGTTGGCCTTATTGGCTGCTACCTGACACTGAGCACTGCTGCCCAGTTTAAATTATCCACAGTACCTTTGTTATGTCTCCTGAGATGCATGACCTTACATTTGTCCACACTAAACCTCATTTGCCAGTTTGCCAACTCATCTAGTTTATTTAAATCCCTCTGTAGAGTGGAGACATCCTTATCTGTATTCATCACCCAACTAAGCTTTGTGTCATCCCCAAAGATGGAAAGGTTGCTGCGTATTTCCTCCTCTGATCATTGATGAATTAGTTAAATAGAAGAGGCCCAAGTACCGATCCATGTGGTACCTCACTTAGTACTGGAATCCAACCTGAAAATTCTCTATTTACCACCACTCTCAGTTCTCTTTCCTGCAGCCAGTTACCCAGGAACGGATTATTAACCCTTTACTAGCTCCTCTCTTATTTTCATTAAAACCATTGGATGAATCTATTCCCGGTGATTTATTAGTTTTGATACTGCAAAGCCCCTTGTATATTTAATATTTCAGCTTTAGCTTTATTCTACGTAATGCTAATTCCATTGCCGTTGTTGCCTTTTATTAATCTTTAGCTATTTACGTATTTAAAGAATTTCTTGGTATTTGTTTTGCTTTCCTTGGCTGTGTTCCTCATATTCCCTTTTAGCTACATTTATTACCCTTTTACAAACTTTATTTAGCTCATTGTTCTTAGAAAACTCCGCCTTGTTCCCGCTTCCCATGTATATCTTGAATGCATGCTTCTTAATGTTTATTGCTTCTTTCACTTTTTTATTTAACCATGAAGTGTCTTCCTTGTGATGCTATGCTTATTCCCCTTTGGGATAAATGTAGTCGTTTGTGTGTCCAGTAACTGTTTGAAATTTGCCCAAGTTTTTCCCTCAAATACGCTGGTTATTAATTGGTCAGGGCCAATGTTCTCAGTGGAGAGCACTGGCCCTGACAGATTGCTCAGTAGGACATCGATGTGCAGCATTTGGAGCAATGTAGCATCGCTCAGAATGCTCTCCGCCCATATCACCCTGTGTGTAGGGTGCATTACTGATACGATATTAAGTCAACACTGATGAGGACAAACAAGCAGAGTTAAATGTTTTCGAGGGAAGACAAATGTTTTGCAAAGTTAATTCCAGGATTCTTACATAACACAATCTACTTTATTATTTTTTTTTATTTGTCAATAATTTCTCTGCATCTGTTATTTATATCTTGTTTACATTTCTATTAGTAGAATAGTTTTGCAATTCTAAATTTAAGAAAAGCTGATTTTATATCATTATTCCTGAGTGTATAAATCATTGGATTCAGCATTGGAGTAACAATAAAATAAAATATAGCAATTAATTTGTCTGTTCCTGCTACAGAGCTTGACCTGGGTTTCATGTAGGCGGCCATAGCTGAGCCATAAAACATTGTCACAACCGCCATGTGAGACCCACAGGTGGAGAAAGCTTTCCACTGCCCGACTGAAGATGTGATTTTTAAGATACTTAAAAAGATTTTAACATAAGATATTACAATAAATGTCACTGGGGATATGAGAACAATCACACCAAGAACATATAAAATAAATTCAATAATTATAATGTTTTTACAGCCCAGTGATAATATTTCTGGCATTTCACATAAAAAATGATTTATTTCATTCTTACCACAAATATCTAAACTGAATATAAGGGACACACAGGGTATAGAGTTAAGAAACCCACACAGCCATGTAGCGATGGCTAGTTTGTCACAGACCGTCTTACTCATGATTCTGGTATATTGTAGTGGATGACATATAGCTACATAACGGTCATAAGCCATAATAACTAGCAGAACACACTCATTTCCCCCTAAGGACACAGAAAAATACATTTGTGTTGCACACTCAGCAATTGAGATAGTTTTCTTTACTGACATCAGATCTTTCAGCATCCTCGGCACAGTGGAAGATGTATAGCAGAGATCCAGAAACGAGAGGTTGCCCAGGAAGAAATACATAGGGGTGTGAAGGCTGACATCAGAAATAATCAGAATAATGATGGAGATATTCCCAATTAATATGATCATATACACAAGTAGGAAGACAAAGAAAAGAATATTTTGTGTCCTGGGCTCACTGGAAAGTCCAAGAAGATTAAATTCTGTTATAACTGTATTATTGTTCCCGTGCATTCTTTCAAACAAACTTGGGAAAATAATGTATGTTATCTAGTTGTGTAAACAAAAAATATCTGGGCTCCCGTTTTTCTTATGAGACCGCGTCCGCTCGCCACGCTTCGGGCACGGTGGCTCGCTGCGCTCGCCACACTATATAAAATCAACTCCATGCATAGTTGGATAGTAGGGGTATGACAAAATGGGGTGTGTTTAACATGGGAGCCCAGATAATACATAAGTACCCAAAAAACTTTCCAAATATCACAACAGATGAAATGCAGGAAACTGACATAACATAATACTGTAGGCCCACTCAGAATAATGTTAAGATTTACCTTGCCATAAACAGTGAGAAGTCAATATCTTGACTTGAGCATACAGTATATTCCATATGGCAGTTGCTTACTTTTAATGTGTGCAGGCAATTTGTTGCACACGTGAGTTTGTGAGGCCCTCCCCAGGGCTGTAATAAGAGAAGATGGAGCCTGTGTACTGTCTCTGTATAGGCTCCACCCAGGTCATGTACAGTGGAATCTGCCCCATGTCTTGTGTGTATCAATTGCTCCTTATTGCATTTGCTCTTGAAAGAAAAAAATATTCTCGAAAGCGGTGGGGAATATGATTAGTACCAAATGAATTAACAGAATTCAAGTAATAATGTAGATCTCTTAGATTCTATGGTTTTGATGTGTCTTACATTTTGCAGAGAGAGAGTGTTTACTAAGGAAAAGCTGATACAACTATTTCCTAATGAGAACCATGGGTGAATAGCGATGTCAGATCACTGATAAGATCTAGTGATAGGGCATTCAGAGATAAAGGCAGTATAGCATATAATATTGGTCATTCAAATCTGAAGACGGATATTTGAATGGCTATGGAGTCCTATTCTAAAAAACTGAAAGTCACTTTAGGGAATCTGATGATGAGAGGTCAATGTGTCAAAGGAATTAAGCAAACAGTAAAACTGATTACAGAGGTTCTAACAACTGTCCTTAAAAGATAAATTGCCCTTCTATAGATGAGTTAAACATGAAGAAGTCCCATGGCACAAAGATAACTCCTTCTGCCTTGCCACCAATTTTGGACCACCAACTCAATCCATCCAAGACGTAATACAGAAGATGAAAGGGGTAATAGCGCTGAAGTCTTGTTCACATCAATTCATTTCTATCTCATGTGAATGTTTATCCTGGGGAACGAAAAAAGACACATTGTAGTCTTGACCATTCACAATGTTACTAAATGAGGGAGGGGTATTACCACCACAATGCGTACCCGGACTCACACTGGACAGGGGATCGTAAGGTGTATATAAGTGTCTTTACATTCGTCTGGTCACAACTTGTGCTTCAACATGAATGTCCCAACCTTTCCAAGGTTTAACTCTGTCCGCCAAAATGGAGGGTCGATCTAGAACCTTATTAATGATGTTCCATTGCAATATGGCATAGGAAAAAAGGGAGAGGATTTCTCTCAGTAATTTGCCAAAAAAATATTTTTTAAGTGCTTACAAATTGGTGGCTGAAAGTTGAACACAAAAAGTGGTACCTGGAGGAACAGAGTGGCCATTAACTGCAAGTCCAGTACCACCGCAGAAATCCCAGTCCAAAGAGTCACCTTTCTCCACCAATGTGTTTCGATAGACTCAGCTATATTTTTCAAGGTTGGAGAGAGGTTGATATATGTGGAGATATTTATATAGGCTCTAATGATCAATCACTCATGACTTAATTTGAGATGGTGACTTCCACCAGACGTCCCTCATGTGATCCTCTGGCCGGGTTGTCTAGACAGTATATAGAACATAATGAACACACTGCCTTCTTGGCGGTAGAACACATACCTCACTTCTGTTCTCTTAACGGATGGAAGACATAGTGCCTGATATTACAAAGCTGTAACGCACCCCAATTATGGCAGTTAACCACATCCTGCACTTCCTGTATCCTCAAACGTCTGATGGTATGGGGCACATATCATTCCTACAAAATTTGAGCATTCCTCCTCCTATTCAACATGAACACACTACCTTCATTATAGTGGAACACAAAGTCCCCCTGAATATATATAATCACTATCCATTCAAAGTTATAGTACTTAAATAATAATCCCTGTTTAAAGTGACAATGCCTGTATAAATACCTCTCAATAAAAACACCAAATATCAACAGTATAAAATAACAGGATAAAATTACAACAAATATAAACCATGAAAAAGCATACAGTATACAGTTTAAAAAATAGAGAAATCACTTTAACTCAAAGTCTGTATTTAGACCATGGGGTATGAAGGGGTTTGTATTATAGATCCACCTCATCTCTTTTTGTGCTAGTATGGTTATCTTTATTCCTATGTCTCCAATTATCTTTTATCAATTCCACTCCACAAAAGCCTTTTATGGCTTTCAATGAACACTGGAAATAAAATGGCAATGGATGGTCAACATTTCCTTTTTTAATATTTCTAACGTATTCCTTCCAATAAACCTTGAAGGTTCTTGTGGTCTTTCATATATAGCATTTTGTACTTGAACACATAATTATGTAAATGTCATATATGGAATTGCATGTCAGGAATTGATTAATTCCAAAAACTTGATTATTTATCGTTATTTCAGTATTTTTTCTATCCATTATCATGCATGATTTGTACATAGTGCAATCTACAAAATTGTGGAATCCCTTTTTGCGGATGGTCCCACCGATGTGTCTAGTCATAAATGCACTGGAAAAGACTCGGTCTTTGATATTGGGTGCACATTTATAAATCAATCTAGGTTTGTTTGGTAATATAATGGCAAGAGTAGGGTCTCTCGGATAACAGGATTCCAATTGTTCCTAAAAATATTTTCTATCCGTTTATGGTAACCTAAATAGTTTACGATAAGAGCTGTGCCATGAGTAATATCTTCTGCTTTTTCCATAGTACCTTTATTTTACAGTAGATCATCTCTGGACATTGTGTTTACTTCCACACTGGCTTTATCTATCTCTTGCTTTTATTCTCTTTATTTATAAATTTGGCTTCTTAGTACTCAAACTTTGAGTATACAGTATGTGTCATTTTCAGAACAGTTTCTTTTCAGTGTAATAAATTGTCCTTTTGGAATGTCTGTTAATAGCCGATTCAAATGATTGCTACTTGGGTATGGTTATATAGGTATTTGAAACAGATGGTTTTGAAAAAAAAAAAAAAAAGGGTCTCCAACCACCCACCATCAACATAAATTTTAAGATCCAAAAAAAATCACACTAGATTTACTAAAAGGTAATTGTCCAGTTTATTAGATTTACTAATATGAGAAATGTGAGTGTTATGTTCAATATATTAGTATTTAGAAATGTACTCTACATAAATCGTTAAGAGAAGGCTCATTGCCATGCCAAATAAAAAGAACATCATCCAGGTATCTACACCGGCGGACCAGGCTTGCACCACAGTCATGCCCAATCCATACGATAGTATCTTCCCATCGTGCCATGAAGATTTTGGCATAACTAAGGTCAAACTTGGTCCCCATGGCGGTACCCACTTCCTAGTTATAACAAAAGTCATCAAAATGTAAAATAATTATTATATAGGATTAAATGTATACCTTCTAAAAGCAACTTTTATAGATTTCCTCCATATGTATATCCCTTAAAACTATTTCCATGGCTTCTATTCCATCTTGATGTTTTATAATTGTATACAGGGACATAATGTCCGCTGTTACTAGGAATAAGTTATCTTCCTATTCAACCACTTTTATTTTAATTAAGACATCTTTATTGTCCTTCAAGTGTGACTTATTAGTTATGACCAATGGGTGAAGATGGTGATCTATGAAATATGAATTATTTGAGTAGAATGAATTTGTGCCTGCAAGAATAGGGCGACCAGGGTTTTTTTTTCTATCTTTTGGGAGTAAATATATAACTGGGAAAGAACAATCCTCTTTAATTTTGAAATCTGATGACTCTTTACATTGTTACATATTTATTACTTAGTATATATAAGATTGCTCGTTGAAATCTGAATAGGGACATTTGAAAGTCTATGGAGGCCTATTCTAGAAAAACTGAAAGTCACTTTGTGGAATATGGTGATGCGCCAACAGTGTGGCAAGGGATTAAGCACACAGTATAACTGATTACAGAGGCTCTGACAACTGCCCTTATAAGATAAATAGCCCTTCTATAGTTCAAAAATGTTATGCTACTGTAGGTTTGATGAGGTGAACTTGACCCCTACAGGAAAAAAAATCAGTGATTCCCCCATCAAATAGGCTTTTGGAACTATCTGAGCAAAAAGTTAGACTCTGCCTACAGTAAACTAAAGTTAGGAAGGCAACGAGTTCAGGACAGAATAATAAAAGCAATCATAGGGGCTTAGTGAATAAACAAAATATATACTTCTGTGTATAATAGAATGAGTAATGGGGTGTGTAGGTGAAGTCCTTCATTGATTTTCCTTTGTTTAGTCTCGAGACTCCACTAGATAAAGTGGAATAAAACACATAATATTTTTTTGTAGTATTGTCACATTCAGGGAAATAATTAATAGGTGACTTTTTCCAAGGGTGTGTTCCTATTAGACCAATTTATCACACACAAATGAGTAGTCACTAGTATCAAAAGGTTTCTTTATCTTCCGCTCAGTGTGACAACCTCCACAATTAAAAGGATCAGTACCCCCCAATTCACTTTGGGCAGATTGTGGAAAACACATAATCTTTAATTTTTTTAGGGTTATATCAAATGTTTAAGTGTCACAAACCTCCACCACACCAGAATAACTGCAGAGTTCATACACCAACTCATGTGGAGTAGATTGTGATAACACACATAAAGGTAGAAAAAAAATCCATTGGTACTCCAATTTGGAGATGTGTATGACAAAAGAATACTCTATTATGTCAAATCTTCAGTTAAAATGCAGAGTTCCCAAGTGTTAACTAGGAAAAGGCTCTTATTGTAAGTCGAAACACTTGAACACTTTGGAACTCTGCATTTTTACTGGAGCTTTGACATAATTAATTTTTTTGAACACCAAACAGATACCTTGATAGGAATATACACGACGTAGACATTGTGAGTGTGATATGCCAGTCCTGTGTTTGCCTATTTGACCCTCAGAAAACATTAAATTTTATGTGCATTATGAAAACCTTCGCCAAATGAGTTGAGGTACATAGTTATCTGGTGTGGTGAAGGATTCTGACACCTAAAGAGGAGAACAAACCCTCAACAAGTATATATTGTGAACACCAGGCTGACACCAGCCTGGCTGACTATTGCAAGCTGACTATTGTTAATTTGTCAGATTTTAAAGTAGTAAGATTTTTAAGTAGGGCGAAAACAGTTACATAGATTAAAGCTTGGACTTATTCTGGACCAACTGTGATGTAACTCCTGTCTCTTTCTCATTACAGGTAACTCATATAATCTATTACACCAGTATTGAAGTAGCTGTTTGCATACTGCTATAATTTATATATAGGTAACTCATATCATCTGTGAAGATACAGGATTCTTCAATCACTCAGACACCGAGCAGATGAAACCAAAATATGGTTTATTTTTATCACAGCACACGAAAGTAGATGAAGACAGGAAAAAGAGGCAAATGGTAGCATAAAAACATCCGGGTAGCAAAGTCCTTGTAGCATCACAGTCCAAAGCACAAACTATCACTTAGCCCACACAGCAGTGATAGCATATAAGTCCACACGATACCTAGACAGAGCATAACCTCTTAGTCCAGGACAGTCCATCAATTCTCTGCTCCTGGCTAGTCTGCAAGTCATTTTAAAAACTTCTCAAATTCCCACGGTGATCGCATCATCTGTGGGGTTGCCCAAGTTCCTGATTGGTGGATTCAAGCATAAGGTACATCCCACCTTCAATCCACAGTTGTCCAACTGCTGCTCTCAACCCCTGCTGGGTCGGTTCCAGTAAGTCTGGAAGTGGCCAGGGATATGCAGAGCAAGATACAATACAACACAAGATTACGTTATGGGCTGATCACCCCCTGTGGTGCCGGGTTCCACTAAGTCTGGTATTGACACAAAGGAGCTGAAGCTACCTTCATAGTCGGATTACATTATGTCCTGATTACCCCCTGTGAACATTTCCTGTTGGTAGCAGGGGAATTGGATCACCCCCTGTGAAGATTGTCCCTCAGCTAACACCCTCCTGTGATAGCAGGAACAAAAGTATGGTAATGGGACATAACCTTTTGGTGAATTATTTCCTGGGTATTTCCTGGCAGACCATATTAGGGCAAGAGCGATCTGATCTGGAAATACACACAGATTTGGGGGATAGAAACATCTATGGAGAATAAGAGGGTACCGACGGACTAAAATAGTACATTAATTACTACACCTAATAAAATATAGTAATTACAGATTTACAGTGAGTATGATAACCTCACATTCCTTCCCCTACTATTGTAGTCCCGGTACCAAGCTGTTCTGGAACCAATAACAACCTGGAATAGCGGGATGCAGAGCAGAGAATCTGGGGTTTGGATTTACCACCTGAGTCCCACAGGGTGACATCATACCAAACCCATCTTGTAAAAGGCGGCTGGTTTGCAGAACCAGCAAGGGCATGATTACAGCCTAAGTCATACATTGGAACTAACAAGGGATGTAGCGATTCCTCTTCTTCGGATTCTGGGTACCCCCCCTCTGCAACATTGTAACCTACTAATACTTTTGCCTCGGGCACAATGGGGCAGGGACCACTTTCCACCTCCCCCTCTTGCCCAAGGAACAGGGGCCAAACAGCAGGCCAATATAGGGGCTCTGGCCCTGGCACTTCCACCACCCCGTCCTGTCCTTCCTCCCCCAAACCCAAACTAGGGGCATGGCAAATTTCAGTCCAGCATTTGGTCTCACTGTCCAGGGCTGAGGAGGGACCCTCCATCACAAACAATTCCGCTGGTGGCTGCAGGACAGGCTGTGTCAGCTCTGTCCCCTTAAAAGCCAGATGCTCACCTGCAGATACTTCTGCGCACACCTCCTTCTCCGCGATAGCCTCCTTCCCCAGCTGAGTATGCTGGGCAGCCCGAAACACGACATCATCTGCGACTGGTATGCTTGTGGCCTGGATGTTGTTGGATACTCCTCTAACCACGGTGATCTCCTCCTGGGCGCAGTCCTCATAGATCCCCTGGCAGCAGGTTAATAATTCTGCATCTCCCACCTCAGCAAAAGGGAAGCAGTAGTGCAGCTCCTCCCGGGGTGCCTGGCTCAGAGGCCTCACTTCCTTCACGTTGGGGATAACCTCCCCCTGCAGAGAACACTGAGCAGCTTCCTCCCTAGGATGGGGGAGAAGCAGTTGCAAACGGTGCCTTTCATCACGCCCCCTGCGACACTGATCTTGCCATGCTGGGGTATCCAGGAGCCCGCGATCAATCGCCTCTTCCTCTGCCACCACGAAGCACTCCTCCAGACACTGCAATTGTTCCCACACACTCAGCTGTGCACCGAAATGGAGGATCCATGCCCGATAATCAGCAAATGCATTTGTAGGATCTCCCTGATCGTGAAGGATCAGCTGAAGGATTTCCCCGCGAGTGCAGGATTGAACTGGTATACCCCGCAGCTGACATTCTGCTATCAGCTCCTCCATACTCATTTCTTCAAGGGCAGTTAGGGGCCCCCCTGACGACGACCCTTCTCTTGCAGTAACAATTAATTCTGTGGCAGACCCCTCGGTTGTCTGCCCAGATTGCAGTAGCCCCCTTCTAGACCTTTCCTCTGGTTCTATCTGGGGCATCAATTTATTCTGGACTTGTCCTTCAGCCTCAGAATATTGTCCTCTTTGTAGCATCTGGGTAACTGTAGCAATCACTTCCTCTGTAAATTCTACAAACTCTGGCTCTCCCAGCAGATTCCACGAGGTGGCCTCACCTTTACAGTGCAGGAATGCATCCCCCAGGTAACACAACTTGTCCTGTATGCTGGATACTCTCCACCCGCTGACCATCTGCTGAGCTTCTTGCCAGTACTCCCAGATATAATGCATCTTTCTGACAATAAATAACAGATCCGGCTTCCCAGCCTGCCGATACACTGAAGAACCTCCATCCCTGAGCTCCTCTGCTCCTTCCCTTGGAAACATTTTCCCTTTCACAGGACTGACACCTGCTCACTTGCTGAACATCACCTTATTGCATTTTCCGTTTCCTTACATATGGTCTGATCCTCTGTTCTCTGTGCTTTCTGTGCTCGATGGTTGGTGTCTGAATGATCCCACTGTCGCTGCCGCCAAATGTGAAGATACAGGATTCTTCAATCACTCAGACACCGAGCAGATGAAACCAAAATATGGTTTATTTTTATCACAGCACACGAAAGTAGATGAAGACAGGAAAAAGAGGCAAATGGTAGCATAAAAACATCCGGGTAGCAAAGTCCTTGTAGCATCACAGTCCAAAGCACAAACTATCACTTAGCCCACACAGCAGTGATAGCATATAGGTCCACACGATACCTAGACAGAGCATAACCTCTTAGTCCAGGACAGTCCATCAATTCTCTGCTCCTGGCTAGTCTGCAAGTCATTTTAAAAACTTCTCAAATTCCCACGGTGATCGCATCATCTGTGGGGTTGCCCAAGTTCCTGATTGGTGGATTCAAGCATAAGGTACATCCCACCTTCAATCCACAGTTGTCCAACTGCTGCTCTCAACCCCTGCTGGGTCGGTTCCAGTAAGTCTGGAAGTGGCCAGGGATATGCAGAGCAAGATACAATACAACACAAGATTACGTTATGGGCTGATCACCCCCTGTGGTGCCGGGTTCCACTAAGTCTGGTATTGACACAAAGGAGCTGAAGCTACCTTCATAGTCGGATTACATTATGTCCTGATTACCCGTTGTGAACATTTCCTGTTGGTAGCAGGGGAATTGGATCACCCCCTGTGAAGATTGTCCCTCAGCTAACACCCTCCTGTGATAGCAGGAACAAAAGTATGGTAATGGGACATAACCTTTTGGTGAATTATTTCCTGGGTATTTCCTGGCAGACCATATTAGGGCAAGAGTGATCTGATCTGGAAATACACACAGATTTGGGGGATAGAAACATCTATGGAGAATAAGAGGGTACCGACGGACTAAAATAGTACATTAATTACTACACCTAATAAAATATAGTAATTACAGATTTACAGTGAGTATGATAACCTCACATCATCTATTACACCAGTATTGAAGTAGCTGTTTGCATACTGCTATATTTTATATATAGGTAACTCATATCATCTATTACACCAGTATTGAAGTAGCTGTTTGCATACTGCTATATTTGATATCTAGGTAACTCATACCATCTATTACACCAGTATTGAAGTAGCTGTTTGCATACTGCTATATTTTATATATAGGTAACTCATACCATCTATTACACCAGTATTGAAGTAGCTGCTTGCCTACTGCTATATTCTATATCTAGGTAACTCATATCATCTATTACACCAGTATTGAAGTAGCTGTTTCCATACTGCTATATTTTATATATAGGTAATTGTGCAAATATTTTTATAAGATTAGAATGTAGTAGTGGCTGGGATGGTATGTAACCTCTTACCATTTGTTATCTTAGTTTTATTGCTAGTGGAAGAGGGGCTCTGGCTGGGTGGGGTCTTAATCAATTAACTTAGAAACAGCTTTTAGTATATATTGTGAACACCAGGCTGACACCAGCCTGGCTGACTATTGCAAGCTGACTATTGTTAATGTGTCAGATTTTAAAGTAGTAAGATTTTTAAGTAGGGCGAAAACAGTTACATAGATTAAAGCTTGGACTTATTCTGGACTTAATCTGGACAGAAACTGCCAACCAACTTAATAACATTTTCGTATCAAAGTGACTCAAAGACAGAAAACAGCAGCAACTCAGAAAACCAAGAGCAAATACAAATTCAAGTGTCTCACCCAGTGTGCACTAGCAGCTAGGGTATGCGTTCCCCTGGGGTGTTTCTCAGGCACCCCAAAGAAAGTCAATAGTGATACAAAAAGTTGGGATTGCCCACCACCAGCGCTAGATACAATATAACACTGTTACTTCCCTTTCTCCTATGTCCTTTTTTAGGGATCGGTATCACTCTCAGCTCCTTCCACTCAGTTGGACATGTAAGAAGAGCATATATTTCTCATAGTGCATACCGTTTAATAATCACATAGAAATCATAAACAATGGAAAAAGGACATGTACATCAGGGTACAAAAACAAATCACAATAGGGGTAAATGTCACACACATATAAAATCCAATGGTAAAGTGCCAAGTGCAATAATGGAAAGGTGCTTGAATCTAGTTACCAGATGTTGTGTGAACCGTAGAATATACAGTTCAAAATGCGCATGCATATAGTCCTAGTCGCCCAGGCACAACCTGGATCAAGATGCTGCTGCCGGTCCCACGATCCTGCACCAAAGTCCACCTCCAGGGCTTCCGACGCTTCCGGCGCGTTTTGGATCCTGTTCTGGATCCTTTTTCAAGGCATACATAGTGTGTGTGGAGAAGTCCATATATATAGTGTCCCGGTAATTGTCCACAGTGTGACGCAGCCGCCGGACATCCCTCTTCCGGATGCCGCGCGGCTCTCTCGCGTCATCACGTCAATCATGTGACGCGGCCTGAACCCAACTCACTTCCGGGTGCGCGCGTCATCACAGCACGCGTATTTATGGATCCATGGTTACCTGGTATTCTCGGCATATCTTTTACTCTGCTCCGGTCATGTGATTACTCACAACCCACATGATCGGCAGAGATTGCCGTTGCATGGAATCTTTGTAGTACTTCCGCCCATACATACTATTGGCACAGTAAAAAACCTTATAAAAAGAGGATAAAAAAACAGTAAATATCTAAAACACATTATAAAAAATACCAAGAAAACCAAGAGACTGCTTTGAGTGAGCTCACTTCATTCTCCCATCACACTACTCCTGGCTGCTTAATCTGCCTATTCAGCTGTGATATCACCATTTCTACATCTGCTAAAACTTTTTGAATATCAATCTTTATGCTTGTACTTGCACTGTCAGTTTTGAAAATGCCCAGCTGTACCTCTAATGACTTTACCTCTCTTGCTGTTCCATTGAGAGTAGGTGTCCCTGAATATTTTATTCTTGGCCCTCTTCTCTATCTCTACATGTCCTCTCTGGGTGAACTTATTTGTTCACTCGACTTCCACTATGCTGATAATACTAAAATCTTCCCCTCGTTTCCTGATCGCTCTCCTTTCATCTTAACTCATATGTCCAACTGTCTCTCTGCTGTCTACTCTTGGATGACCCAGCGCTCTTTTAGACTTAAAATATCAAACACTAAGCTGACCTCTTCCGACCCTCCTGCATAAAACCTGACCATCTCTCATCCTAACCTGTTTAAGCTCACTTCTACCCCTTCTGTGTCACCCCTGTCTGACTAACCCTCCCCTTTAGAATGTAAGCTCTCACGGGCAGGGCCCTCTCTCCTCATGTGCCTTTCTTAGAATATATAAACCACTGCCACCCTGATGATTGCTTCAGTGTCCTGTCCCCTGATGCAACTATCCATATTTACCATATACTTGTCCTAAACTGTCTTGTGATGTAATTTGTTATGTGTGTTTGCTAATAACTATGCTCTGTAAAGCGCTGCGGAATCTGTGTGCGCTATATAAGAAACTGTTAATAAATAAATAAATAAACAAATGAAAGATGGCTTTATGTGTATTTCCACGTGCTGTTCAAATTGAGTTGGGATATAAAACTTACTGCACTGTTTATGTTGGAGTTTGTCAAAGAGGAAAATAAAGAAATGTTTCGATACTTAGAACTACTCCTTTATGTGTGAGTGGGGAACACTCCCTTGGAAAAAGTCACCTATTAATTCTTTCCCTGAATGTGGCAATCATACACATTTTTTTAAGTTTTATTCCCCTATATTCAGTGGTCGAAGTGACAGTTAAGACCTTACCTTAGGACTGTAATCGGTG
This sequence comes from Crinia signifera, assembly GCF_055691185.1. NCBI lineage: Eukaryota > Metazoa > Chordata > Amphibia > Anura > Myobatrachidae > Crinia > Crinia signifera. The sequence goes on along the minus strand of NC_139223.1, from coordinate 166,593,243 downwards.
GAGAAGGAGACTTTGGTCCGTGGAAACGGCGATGCAGAGGAGGTTGTGGTCAGCAGCAGGGGTGCGGAAGATGGTGCGAGGTAGTGTGGAGGAGGCTGTGGTCGGGACTGAGAAAGTGAAAGCATTGTCATAGAGAGAGACACAGCAGGGAGAGTGACAGCAGGGACTGAGAGAAGCACAGAAGGGACCTAGAAAAGGACAGCAGGGACCTAGAGAGAGCCAGCAGGGACATAGGGGCAGGGAGATGAATGGCAGGGGCAGGCCCACTTTGACCACTGCCTTTATCTGAAGAGTCTGGACACTAAATAAAGGAATATCGACAAAAGACTTGGACGACATGTCTCATTCTACATCAAAGGAACATAATTTGATTTTGTTAATTCACTAAGCACCTATGATTGTTTTTAGTATTCTGTGCTCAGATTTCATTTTATATGGTGGGTATGGTGATAACCCTTTTTTTTATTTTATGAGATTTACACATTGGTTGCCTTTGCACAAATCTTTAGGAATTGACACTTTATTAGTGAGTTTTGCTTGTCTGTGTTGACCTGCTTGCGGGTATTTCTTACTAAGATATTTAATTTCTCACTTGTACCATTCCGCAATCTTTTAAAGTTTATGTCCCTAAATCTGCAGTAATTACTGGCTTATGCACAGACACACACACACACACACACACACACACACACACACACACACACACACACACACACACACACACACACACACACACAGAAACACACATACAAGTGTACTTAAATATTAAAAAAAATACCAATTCTGACAAACCAGTTGGTTTTTGATAGATTTGTGATTCATAGTTGATGGGTGGTTGGAAGTTTGATGAGTTTGAACATAGGCATACAATTGTTCACATGATCTGTCGTTATTAATTTATCAAGCTTGTGTTTTAGAAATAAATGTGTACAAGATTACATCTGCAGCTTTACAGGGTTAGCCTATCATACAATAGGTTAACCAGGCTGAATACTGTATGTCTTCATTGGAGAAACGGAGGTTGAAAGGTGATGTGAGTAGTATGTTCAGATACAGGATTGGGAATCATATGGAACTGGGAGATGATTGGTCACTAACAGGCCTATACTTAGGGCACGCGGCATGTACTGAGGCTCGAGGAAAATAAATTCCGCACTGAATTAAGAAGAGGATTCTTCACCATTACAGCAGTAACATTCTGGAACTCATTGCCAGTGGGGTGGTTACAGCAACTACTGTTAATGAATTTAAATAAAAACTGGGTGCATTTTGGCCACTTGGGAATACTATACTGTAGATATGACTTACTCAAGTCAGTAGTTACAAGTCAAATAGGTTAAACCCAATGGACTAATGTCTTTTTTCAACATTGATTACTATGTTACTATGTTTTATTTTATGGAGCAGTAATACTTTTAGCTAATTCTGTGATGTGCAGGGTCTTTTAAGCAGGAATAGGCTACACAATAAAACAATTCTTCCTGTTAGATGGTTAGTGTGTAGATAGTGCATGATATTGTTATTTTACCAATGAGCTGTAATGTAAAATAAAAAATGTTTTAAATCTACAATATAAGATGACTTATCGGAAAGAGTTAATATTAATTAATAAGATATGTAAAATCTTATCATACTGTAACTGGAAAGCGTCCCATTGAGTATACATTCGCTGTACACCTGGGTCACAGTAGTGGGCTTCTGTTATCATAATTGTAAGGAAAAAACAGAAGCTGGCGTCTGGTCCTGTGTGATCTCTGACAAATGTGTGTATAGGAAAACATCAGAATATTCCTGAATATGTGAATATGACTGAAATTGCCTGTACACCGTGTGCATAGAATGATGGTTATTTTCAAATATTAATCCAATTTACCCTAGTTTACCATTATAAAATAAATCTGTATAACCTGAAATGCTATTAGTACCTAGTAACATATAACAAGTTTTTAAAGCCAATAAAATGTGTATCATAATTTACCTCTTTAGATGGTAATCAGAATTTTAAGAGAAAATACTTACATTCAATTGGTTACAAATGGCCGGAATCTCCAGCACTGATTTTTAGTCTTTTAAAAGGGCCCTTTTATGATAAACCTGAGTGAACGCATCGTACCTTAGTGTATAGGTCTCAAAGGTTCAGATACAGTACGTAATTGTGCCACAAAGACAACAAAGCACCATTTGCCTATTTATTGCTGCACTTAGCACCCAGGGAATGGCCTAGCACCCCTGCTGATAGATTCTGTGAAGTTTTATAACAATTTTTTTAAAACCTAAAGAAAAGTTGCAACATGTACAGGTGGAGCCATGTTTGTCGTTAGGTCCAGCACGCCAGGGCTTCTAGACCAGGCACACCATTAACCCAGATGGGGATGCGCAAGCACCTCAAACGTGCCATTCTCGGCAAATGTCCCTCTGAGACAGAAAGCTACCGTATATCGGCCGAAAGGATAAACATGGTTCCATCTGTAAAGAGCAAAAGTGAATTGGTAAAAAAAAATACTCCATAAAAAACAATAATGTCCCATATTTGTTACTAATATAATATAATACAAAGTTATATGTTTTATAAGGCAGCGATGTTCCTTTACAGCAGCATTTTAACACCGGTAATGGCACCAAAACTCGCACTCTTCGTGACTGAAATCACATTCATTTTGCAGGTCAAAGATCATTATTTGAAAGACTGAAAGATAACAATACCACATGGTCTGGGTGTAACTGCAATGAGCAAAATTCATGAATAAATCCAAAGAGTTTGTTCCAAAATTTCCTGATTTGTCTACACTCCCAAAGACAGTTTCTAGGGACCAGATGGTTGTGCAGCGCAAAATGATTTATGAACTACCAGGGGGTGGCCGTCTTGTAGGTAGGAAGGCAATAGAACTTTCATAGTCCTTGGAAGGTATAATTTTCTCAGCTAGCCAACAGTTAGCTGGAGACATATCATTCATAAAGGCATGGTTTAAGTATCTTTTTTTGTTATAAATTGGTACTAGTAAACTATAATATTGTAGAGTAATTGATTAATGGAGGCTTGGAGATATATAGCTGGTGGGAGGTAATATATAAAATGGTGACCTTGCAAGTACTGTACATGGAGAAAATGTTGTCACGGTACTGTGGCAAGGAATCGCATACAGTACACTGGATATACTGTAGAACAACAGAAACAGCAAGATAAAGCAGCGCTTAAGGCAAAATCATGAAAGTGTATGCATCAATAGTTAAAACTAAAATTTAATATCACATAAAATTACATGAATTAAAAAGACAACAATAAAAATTGTCAAAGGAAATGACCTATTGGAGTGTTATAGTCACCGCTGTAACATTGATAAGACCTGCACTGATCTTTAGCTTACGTCCAGTGTAAGTTCAGAGGAAATGAAAAATGAAAAAGAAAGAAAATAGTCTGCGCTTCCACTAGGATGCTGCTGGGCACCCGGTAGTTCCACCGACTACAAGATATATGCTAGAAGAATAAACGGGAATGGGAACCCTGCGCTTCCTATTGGGGTAAACGGAATCGATGGAAGAAGATATTTTCCTTTCCGTAGTCTCCTTTTGAGATATAGGAATTCGAGCCACTGAGTATTTTTTTAAAAATGGAGGTAATCTTGATTCTTTTAAAATTGATTTTATTAAAGAATCTATAGAATTTATTTAAAAAAATATATTTTTTTCTGGTTTAATGGTCAATTTTATATGCAAGTACAGGGTACAGCTATGGGCACTCGTTTTGCCCCATCCTATGCTAATCTTTTTATGGGATGGTGGGAGGATAGTAATATCTGGCAAAACAACTCCCACATAGATGACATTCTTTTATGGATACGTTTTATTGATGATATCTTCTTTATATGGAAGGGAAGTGACATCAATTTAGATATTTTTTGTGATATTTTAAATTCAAATCCTTATAATATTAATCTTACTTTTAATAAAAGTAAAGAAGAGGTAAACTTTTTAGACCTATATATTTATGTTGAGGGTTCAGCTGTAAAAACTAGAAATTATAGTAAACCCACGGACAGTAACTCGTATATCAGCACGAAAAGCCACCACCACCCAAAATGGTTGGCAAACATCCCAAAAGGTCAAATACAGAGAGTAAGAAGGAACTGTTCAGAGAAAAATACCTTTAAGGAACAAGTGGGAGAAACAAAAAAGAAATTTGTCAGTAAAGGATATAACGAATCAAAAATTTATATACTGATTAATGAATTTGAAAACATCCCCCAAGAAGACTTGTTAAAATATAAAGCAAAAGATGAAGTTAAGAAACCCACCCTTCCTTTTATATCAACTTTTAATAATGATTTTAAAGCAGTGGAGAATATTTTTAGGTACTTATGTAGTAACTGGGCTGCCGATTTTGAAATCGGGTCCATCGCATCGCATCGCACCCGACCAAATCGCATGCGATGCGATGCGATGCGATGCGATGGACCCGATTTTTCCATAGGATTCAATGTTAAAATGGACCGAGTCCATTTTAACATGGAATTCAATGGGAAAAAGGGGTCCTTTTCATACCCCTACTATCCAAGTGGGCATGGAGTTGGATATAAACCTGTGGCGAGCGTAGCGAGCCACCGAGCCCGAAGCGTGGCGAGCGTAGCGAGCCCCGCGAGGGGACACAGAATACCGTCCCCTCGCGGGGCTCGCTTCGCTCGCCACGCTTCGGGCTCGGTGGCTCGCTACGCTCGCCACAGGTTTATATCCAACTCCATGCCCACTTGGATAGTAGGGGTATGAAAAGGACCCCTTTTTCCCATTGAATTTCATGTTAAAATGGACTCAGTCCATTTTAACATTGAATCCTATGGAAAAATCGGGTCATCGCATCGCATCGCATCGCATCGTATGCGATGCGATGCGATATCGCATCGCATCGCATCTGATTGTATGCCTTAACTTAAGGCATACAATCAAAAAATCGGCAGCCCAGATACTACATAAGTACCTATTTTTATAAAACATTGGTACCTTTTAAAAGAAGATCCGATTCTAAAGGATATTGTGCCTGAAAAAACATTATTTATATACAGGAGGGCACCGAACCTAAAAAATCGATTAGTTAAAAGTGCCATTACAGAGAAGAGATCTGATAGGATCAAAACGAAGGGTTTTCATCGCTGTATAGACTGCCTGGTATGTCGCTCACATAAAAAAACTCTGACCAAAGTAGAAAGCAGCGTTTCAAAATTTTAGATTTCATCACGTGCAATAGCACGAATTCTATATATATTTTTGAATGTACCTGTAACTTGCAATATGTGGGCCGCACTAGTAGAAAATTGAAAGAAAGATGGGGTGAACACCTCAGAAATATAAAAAAGGGATATGAAAATCATTCAGTATCCAAGCATTTTAAAGAAAAACACAATTGTTCAATAGAAGGAATTAAAAGTATAATGGGAATAAAAAAAGTGGAAGGAAACTGGAGAGTAAAAGGAAGCAAACATTTTTTAGCGAAAAGTGAAATGAAACATATACGAAATAGGTACCTTGGAACCAAACGGCTTAAACGCCGATTTTGAGATAAAGTGGTTCCTTTAAAAACCTTGGGGCAGATGTATTAAGCCTGGCGAAGAGATAAACTGGAGATAAAGTGGAGAAAAAGTGGAAGGAGATAACCCACCAGCCAATCAGCAGTGTTTGAAATATGACAGTTGGAAGCTGATTGGCTGATGCGTTAACTCCTTCCACTTTTTCTCCACTTTATCTCCAGTTTATCTCTTCGCCAGGCTTAATACATCTGCCCCCTTATGTTTTATTCACCCCACAAGAAGCTCTCTATAATCTATGCATGCACTCAGCACTTTAGTATAACTCTGCACAAATGGTGATTTTTTCCACTATGTTTTTAACAATATTTATATTCACATGTAAACTAGCACTTTACTAAGATCTGTAAATATGACACTCTGAAGATAAATATAGTTGGAAATGCAGAGGAAGCCGAAGGATGCGCCTATTGGGAATAATGTATATGGAACTCCCTGTCTTTGGAGTCATACAGAGACACGGAGGACCAGATGACGTATACATCCCGGAAATAAAGAGACGATGCGTTCCAGACGTCGATGCGCATGGAGCGCATTCGTCACTTCCGGTCCCGCCGTTGCTGGGTGACGGGAGTCAGCGGAGTTTAGAGGGAGCGTTTGCATCCATCTGGTGTCACCATCGGACACCTCTGCATGGTAAACTTATACCAAATATTTGTACAGCTCCGTTTGTATCCTAAAAGAATTCAATGTAATGGCCGTGCGTTCCACTGGGTTGGAACGCATGACCACTTCCGGCGGATGTTTAGCCCCGTGATAAGGCTTTCTTACGGTTTTGTCACGCTCCCCCGGACCGCGGGGGTCTCTTACCGGGTCCGGGGTCCAGCGTGGGGCGGTAGTCGAGTCCGGGGGCCCGGGCGGCAGCGTCTCAGCGGTGATCTGAGACAGCCGTCCGGGCAGTAATTCCCTGGCAGCAGCAGGGATCTCCGTGCGGCGTTCACCGCCGCGTGCACTTCCTGGTTGGCGGGCGCGCGTCCACTAGGGGCGCGCGCGCCGCGCCGTGCACAGTTTAAAGAGACAGGCAGGAAATTGGGCAGTAACCTGCAGGGATAAAAGGAAGTCCCTAGCAGGTGAACCCTGCCAGAGTATAGGTTCACACCTGCTCCAGCGTCCTTGTGCATTATATCCTGATCATTACTATCATACAGACCCCGGCTTGTTTCCCTGACCACTCTCTTGTCTTATCCCATTGTACCTGCATCCGTGTTACCCCGTGTATGACCTTGGCTAAACCTCCTCGACCATTCTCTCAGTCTCATCCCAGTGTCCTGCGAAAAGTGCTCCCAGTGTATGACCCGGCCCGGCTTTTGGATTCTCTATTGTCTTCTCCCTCGTGTACCTTCTGACCTTACTGTGAACGACCCGGCTAGACGACCACGCTTACCATATTCCCATAACCGCACCAACTCATACGGGAAACCTGACCAGAGGGCCGCGACCGACGTGTCGGGCGCCGCTGAAGCCCAAATCCCGCTTGGAGGGGTCACTGGCAGAAAACCCCCGGCACGGTTAGACTCCGCGCCTCTGTGTCAGGTCAAGCCAATTCCCGAGTTGGTGGGAATCGTACTATTTGTGACAGGTTTTTATTCTGTTTAGACAGGGAAATTCAGCAATTTATCAAACGTGTATTATGGAATTTATATATTGAATGTATAGGCTGGACTTTAGCCCCCTTTCTTTGAAAGATGTAATAGAGAGGAACCCCATAACCCAGGAAGTGCAAATGGGGTGGGAGGTCCTTACCTAGGTATATAAACAGGCACAGTGTGTTTGCCTCCACACACCCTGAGGAAGACTTCTTACAGTCGAAACGCGATGGTGTTTTTTAAGGCACCTGGGAACCTGTCTGGAAACCTATACACCGGGATCAGCTTTTGGAGAACCTATGCAGGGGTCCACCCGGGTTGTTATATCTGACCCCCCCATATGCTCCTAAACCGGCCTTTGGTGAAAGGCCAGACACGGAACCAGGCTTTGTTTTTTCTTATATTCTATATTGTGTGTTTTTATTAATAAATTGGTTGATTACGCTATGAGTGTTTCCCTTATATATCTCTGAGGAAACGAAAGAACAGGACCTAAAAAGGAAATCATTACCTTATTCTACTAAGTGACCCCAGACCTATGCTTGTTTTTTTGGCCTAAAGGAGAGGCCCACACATGGTACGAGTACCCTCACTTTCACGTTAATTAATGTCGTGTGCGCACTAAGGGCCTTATTTTGGTTCATTCTTTCTGACAAAATCCTTCTAAGATGGGCAAAACCATGTGCACTGCAGGTGGGGCAGGTGTTACTTGTGCAGAGAGAATTAGATTTGGGTGGGGTTTTACTTCAAAGTGAGATCTATATTGCAGTGTAAAAATAAAGCAGAACAAAATTACTCACCCAAATCTAATTCTCTCTGCACATGTTACATCTGCCCCCCATGCAGTGCACATGGTTTTGTCCATCTAAGAAGGATTTTGTCAGAAAGAATGAACCAAAATAAGGCCCTAAGTATCCAGGAAAATCTGCACCATTAGATTTTCTTCTTCTTTTTTTGAGGTGAACCATATTGAAGAATTCAAGCTAAAGAATAAGATTTATCCATTACAAAAGGAGACTACGGAAAGGAAAATATCTTCTTCCATCGATTCCGTTTACCCCAATAGGAAGCGCAGGGTTCCCATTCCCGTTTATTCTTCTAAGTTCAGAGGAAGTCCGTCCTAATGTTGTAAATAACCTGTGGATGCTTGGTTGTTGGCCCGTTGGCAGAATGATGGTATAGCCATCCCGGGAAAACCTTTGTTTGTATTGTGCAATCCAATAACAGGAGTGGGGGACGGTTCACGACCTTGGATGAAGAATTGTAAGACTGGATCAGATGAATCAGCAGGTGGTCAAAACAGCTTGCCAAATGAGGTTGGTATCTCTTCTCCAATAGGTGGCCCAAAGCACCAACGCGTTTCGCTGTGCTAACTCACAGCTTTCTCAAGGTGTGTTCTACTAGTGGAGGTACACGTTATTTATACCTAACTTCCTGTTAGGATAATTAGCATAAATTATTGATGCATACACATAATTACTTTAAAACACATTTCTTCTTGCTCGGAGATGACACTATATAATAAACCTTGTAGAGAGTAAATTACTCATTTAATAAATATATACACCACGTTTAATAATTCTGCTTATAATCTTTATTATATGTACTATTTCCGGGTCACCGGTTCCTATAATTTCCGGGTCCCCGGTATCAATTGAGTATCGTTACATTCACAGTATATCGGATGCCCCTTCTAAGTGGAAATGTAAGATAATCGCTTTCCCACAGTCGGGATGTCTAATGAGGCTTGTAAGATGTTTCCTAACCTTCACCGATCATCTAGGAGCAGTGTTTCAGTCTTTCCGACTGCTCTGTTATGAACCGGAAGTGACGTTACGATATATCTTGACCAATCGGCTTAGGTTTACTTTGTTCGTTACTATGGTAACGCGTTACTTGCGGCTAATGGGGGGTGGGTTTAGTTATTATGTCTCATATAGAAAAGGCGCTACAATATATTGCGCTATAGGAAACTTCATAGGTCCTTTCCTTTGACAATTTTTATTGTCTTTTTTATTCATGTCATTTTATGTGATATTACATTTTTGTTTTAACTATTGATGCATATACTTTCATGATTTTGCCTTAAGCACTGCTTTATCTTGCTGTTTCTGTTTTCCCATTTATCTGGGGGAATGACCACCCCCTTAAGCAGCTGCTCAATAAGGTGACAACCCATATATAGGCGCTCTACAATTAACTTCGGTTAATTATTGTGCAATACTGTAGAAGAAGTCTGGGTCTTTATTTTGTAGCAGGTAAATAGCATACCATGTTAACAGATGGAACTTCCATATTACTCTCATGTGGAATTCATGCTGTCCCAGCCACACTTCTTCCCTCTTATCTTCAACCACCCTGGTGCCTTGACCACCTCTACATGTGTCATCTGGCCTGGTACAAAGCCATCCACCACTTTCCAGAGGTCACCCACGTCATCCTCTATCTACTCCACTTGCCTCACCTTAGGGTTGCCTGGAGGATCAGGACCTACAAACCTCCTGGAAAGGGCATCTGCATTGAGGTGCTGTTTCTCCTGATGATGCCTCACCTCAGACTTAAATAGTTGTAATTAAATGATGGATTAAGTGCAGCGCTCTGCCCCTTGATTTTTGGCGTGTTAGGTAAATGAATAATGGGCAGGTGTGAGTGATCAAAATTGCTTTACTTTAAACAGTGCAAAAATTACAAGGATTTAAAGTACAAATAGTTGGGTACAATCAATTGGTATACATACATATATATATAGTGACATTGAAAGTATTTAAAATAGGTACATACCAAGTTGCACGTAATGTGTGCTTGGTTAAAGGGGAGGCCAATCTGGCCCCTCAATACCATCAAAGGGCACTTCTGCAACACAGGAAAGCGGGACGCCGCACCTGTGCCTACCAGTAACCTACAATCCCCCCCCCCGGGACTTCCATTCCGGACCCCACACTCAGTCATACCAACTGGGAACCCCCATCTGGAACCTCCTGCCCCCTTCTCTCACCTTTAACCAAGCACACATTACGTGCAACTTGGTGTGTACCTAAAAAATAATTCTTTAAGAACTCCACTGCCCATTTACTTGCTAAGCACTCCTGCTTTACAGTTCAGAACTTGTGCTCCCTGGGCAGTAATTTATGGCTAAAGTAGAGGATGGGCTTCTCCTCTCTATCTGCCCCTAATCCTGTCCCAGAGGCATCCGTCTGCAACACAATCATTTTTTAAAAATCAGGAGCTTACAAGACAAAGCTCTTCCTAAATGTTGCCAAGCAGTTTCCATTGGCCTAGACCACATTTTTTTTTGTCTGCTCTAGTGGCAAAATCCCATATGAACCTGCAGTAATATCCCACCAGACAGAGAAAGGTCCTAAGTTGTGACTTACATTTAGGTTTAGACAGTGCTATTTTTGTACGAAAATAGGTTCAGGAACTGTGGGCGGGTGCAGAAAGTGGGCGGTGATGTTGGAGGAGCTACAAAATGGGCGTCGCATCAATTGGTGCATTACATTTTTTATTAAAACAAACAATTCCTCCCAACAGTGCCAGTAGCATAACAATCCCCAGCAGAGCATGACCCCCACAGTGCAGATACACAAATGACACCCCACAGTGCAGATACACAAATGACCCCCCACAGTGCAGATACACAAATGACCCCCCACAGTGCAGATACACAAATGACCCCCCACAGTGCAGATACAAAAATGACCCCCCACAGTGCAGATACACAAATGACCCCCCACAGTGCAGATACACACATGACCCCCCACAGTGCAGATACACACATGACCCCCCACAGTGCAGATACACAAATGCCCCCCACAGTGCAGATACACACATGACCCCCACAGTGCAGATACACAGATGACCCCCCCACAGTGCAGATACACACATGACCCCCCACAGTGCAGTTACACACATGACCCCCACAGTGTAAATACACAAATGACCCCCCACAGTGCAGATACACAAATGACCCCCCACAGTGCAGATACACAAATGACCCCCCACAGTGCAGATACACACATGACCCCCACAGTGCAGATACACACATGACCCCCCACAGTGCAGATACACAAATGCCCCCCACAGTGCAGATACACACATGACCCCCACAGTGCAGATACACAGATGACCCCCCCCCCACAGTGCAGATACACACATGACCACCCACAGTGCATATACACACATGACCCCCACAGTGTAAATACACAAATGACCCCCCACAGTGCAGATACACAAATGACCCCCCACAGTGTAAATACACAAATGACCCCCACTTACAAATTCAATCAGCCTGCTCTGCCTCCGGCCTCCTGAGTCGTCCTGTGAGCCGTCGCCTCCCCTCTCAATACTAGCTCCTCAGCGCGGCGTCCTCTTCCCACCGGCGCCAACCCCAGTGAGGAGACTCAGGAGAACGCGCCGACGTGGTGCGCGTCACAGGGGTGAGCATCTTTGCGCACCCGCTCAAGGTTTTACTTATGGCGGTACGGGGTAATGATATACCGGTACGCCGTACCGCCGTGGGGGCAGCGGGGGCTGCGAGGGCTAGGCCAGGAGGTTCCGGAACGCCGTTCCAGGTGACCTCATTTTTCAGGTCAGCTTCAGGAACGGCGTTCCGGCACAAAAATAGCCCTGGGTTTAGACCAATTGAGGGCTGTTTTACCTTACTAGGCTGAAGATTAACTTGTCCTCTGCCTACAATGTACCCCAAATATTTTTCTTCCATCATTCCATTGGCACATTTATCAGGGTTAGTGGTAAACAGTGTACCCATAGAAGCTTCCACACGGCTGCTACCTTTTGTAGAAGTGATTTCCTTTCAGAGCTAAAAATAATGAGCTTGTCTAAATATCCAGTTGCATATTCCCTGTAAGGCCGCAGCAACTTATTCATAGCTCTCTGGAAGGTTGCTTGGTCACCATGTTTACCAAATGGCAGCATTTTGTACTGAAATACAACCCCTGGAGTAGAGAAGGATGTTTTTGACATACAGTAGCAACTTCTGTCAATATCCCTTTGTCAAATCAAGAGTAGTAATACTGACCCTTGGCTAAATATTCCACCAGCTCATCAACCTGGGACATAGGGCACAAATGAAAGCAAGAAACTGGTATTAAGACAAAGGGATTGTTCCACTCACTGGTTATTTCCTTTATGACCCCTAGGCATTCATGAACCCTTTATGAACCTGGGCACTCATGGATTACACAGGTTTTGTGGCTGGACAACGTCACACCTACACTTTCACAGGGTGTGGCTTTTTTGTCAATATTGACACCTGAAGTTTTTAAAGATACCTTGATGAGATTGCAGCATTGTTTATATATAAGCATACAAGTAACCTTTCAGACAGTTTCAAATGCCTTTTGGGTTGCTAAAATAAACCGTTATATGTGGAACCATAGCATTTTCTATGTAAGTATATGCAGGGCCGGACTGGGTCCAAAAAATCGGCCCTGGCATTTTTACCACATAGGCCCACCTGCTTGAGACCTCCATTCGTGATATTGTGTCATTGTGCGACAAGGGGTTAAAAGTGCCTTACAATGTTTAAAAACAGGAACAGTATGAATACAAAAGTAACTTTCAGTACATAACTAGAGATGTGCAGGCTCTGATTTTCTCTGATTTCAAAGCAGGATCTTATTGGCTATCAACTGTCAACAACTGTCATGTGATGTGGGATAGCCAATAACAAGATCCTGCTTTGAAATCAGAGTAAATCAGAGCCTGCACATCTCTATACTTAACAGTAAAAAAATTACAAGTTAAATCCCATTACACATTAGGATCTCTCATGCCCATTACATATAAGCCTACACACCACAATGCCCATTACATATAAGGCTACACACCGTAAAGCCCATTACAAAATATGACACAATCTGTTATGCCCATTACATATGGCATGCACTGTAATGCATGCCCATTACACATTGGCCTTATTCTAGTTAAATCTTAGAGGCAAATTCCTTCTTAGATGGACAAAACCATGTGCACTGCAGGGGGGCAGATGTACTAGGTGCCGATAGAATTAGATTTGGGTGAGTTATTTTGTTTCTGTGCAGGGTAAATACTGGCTGCTTTATTTTTACACTGCAATATAGATCTCACTTTGAAGTAAAACCCCACCCAAATCTAACTCTCTCTGCACAAGTTACATCTGCCCCACCTGCAGTGCACATGGTTTTGTCCATTTGAGAAGGAATTTGCCTCTAAGAGTGAACTAGAATAAGGCCCATTGGGGCAGATGTATTAAGCTTTAACAAGAGATAAATAAAAGGGTGATAAGGAGAGATAAACGTCCAGCCAATCACCTGCTAACTGCTATGTTACAGGCTGTGTTTGAAAAAAGTCAGTAAGGAGCTGATTGGCTGGGTGTTTATCTCTCTATCACCCTTGCATTTATCTCTTGTTAAGGCTTAATACATCTGCCCCAATGTGCCTTAGGAATGGTTTACTTAGATACATCTGCTTAAGGTAATTCCTGGTTCATGGAAATATGCTTAATACTGTACATTACATCACTCTCAAGAATGTAACTGTTTTTTCTTCATACTGTAAATTTTGCTAACCTACAGTAGCACTACAGAACTACAAGTTCCATCAGCAGGGTCTACTTTGACTGCAGTGTTTAACAATGTAAAAGATCCCTACCAGCAGAAAAAGAATTAAAAAATCATCCAGTCCCACATTCCTCCCACTATGTCCCCTCTCACTGACCCTCTCCCAGGCTCTAGATCTCAGGGAAGCCTCTGCTGCAGATACCGGAGGCTGCTCTCTCCCCACCAGCGCTCCTTGCACCAAACTATACTTAAGATTTTGCATGCCCAGCCTCTCATGCAGATAGGGAAGTAACCTATTCAAGTGACGTGGTCATACACTGTCCACTTAGCTCCCCCCATCCGTGCCACTCAGAGCGGAAGGGTCAGTCGTGAGCGCGTCATGCTGTAGATATGCAAATTAAGCGGCTGCTCAACACAGTGTGGTGGTGCTGACAGTTTAGAATAACGGATGGAGAAAATCGGCCCACAAGGCCATTGGCCCTTCTAGCATTTGCCAGAAGTGCCAGATAGCCAGTCCGGTATACGTGTAAGCAGAATTATTCTCTTGTATTTTGTACATTTATGACCCCAGCAGGAAAGTACACATCACAGCAGCTTGGATATACTTTCAGTATATTCCCCTAATTAAAGTCTTGCAGGTTTGCCTAAGGGCACAGAGAGAGACAGGAGTAAGCCAAGCCAGAGCCTGCTTTAGGGTTCCTGGGGGAAGAGGGCCAGGGGGCTGCTGACGGGGACAAATGTTCCCCTTTGCAAAGGTAAATTGATTTTTACAGTGTTTTTTGTTGTTGGAGGGGTGTGGCAATGCCTACATTGTTTGGCTACATCACCTCTGTGTCCAGGCCTTGTTGTGGATGCCTTGCTGACCCTGGGTTCTAATAGACAAACTTTGGTTTATTGCAGATTCTCAAACTCTGGCCTCAGGATCCCACACAATTCATGGTTTTCAGGTCCCCTCACAGAAAAATACATTAATTAATTAGCACTTCCTGTGAATGTTTACAAATTGGACAGCAAGTAATAAGCACACCTGTGCTCCTGCAAGGTGACCTGGAGAACTACAAAAAGAATTGTTCAGGTGCTGGACCCTAGTGATGGAGTTGGAATGGTAAAATCTACATACATACTTTTAAAGTTCCATTCCTAAAATTGTGACATGCATACCTGCTACCCTATTAAAGGTAATTACTATATGATCATAGATATTTAACTTAATATATGCTCCGAGGAGCCACTGTGTCCAGTCGGTGTATCCACCTTGTGTCCTTTCTCAGAAGCATTAGACCATGGTCCCCACCCCTCATCAGTGGGGGAGCATGATCTATGACCATACATCATTTTGGAAGAGATTTGGTGTCCCATTCCCAAACAATGTATGGCCATGGGTTTATCTGATGTACCATTAGTCTATGCTAGTCTGATAAACAATTATGTTGGTTCATACGTTCCAGTAAAGTTTTTATTGTATTTCAAATGTACATGAGCCAACAGAGGCAAATCAAATAAAAGACAACATGATCCAAGGTAATGGAAAGTTGGTGTTTAATTAGTATTTTCTTACCACTGTGTGGAAGAAAAAACTGCCAGTTGTTGCAGGGATAATTCTTTGAGGATAATTCTGTCCACCTTCAACCCATATGGGGCCGGTCTTTTAATGTTTCAGTGGTGGATATTATTAGCTTTTTTAATTTGCCTCCACTAGTAGACTTTATTCCTTCAATGTTACTACTACTTGTCCATCTTAGATGCGACTGCACTGTGTTCATTCTCTCTCTCTCTCTCTCTCTCTCTCTCTCTCTCTCTCTCTCTCTCTATATATATATATATATAGATAGACCGCACTCAGTGTCGATTTATAGCAATAGGGGGTGCTCCACCAGATGAAATGAACATCAGTAGATACAATAGAAGATATGGGCACTCACCAAGGTCAAAGGTTCAACTTGTAGTTTATTGTATGTAAGCGCACATCCCGTCTTTCGACGTAACGTTTCGGTCTTACAAAGACCATCATCAGGAATAAATCCAATAACATTCTAGGTAACATCAGGCAGGCAACATGGCATCCATCCTCTTATTGTATATATTTCTTTGCGTTGCAGTTCATTAAAGTTTTTGTTGTATGGTGATGGCGCACTTCGGTGATGTCATCGCTGTGAGACAGTGCGGGTGGCGCTGCGTCAGCGGCGCGGCAGAGATGGATTCACTTGGTGAGGGGGAGAGCACATAAATGGTGAGTTTGTTTTTTGTTCTTTTGCCTTGAGGAAAATAAGTAAATCTTATTGAATTGTATTACTGCCTGTGGCTGGGATTCCTTTACTTTGGACCTGAGTTCCACCGGACATTGTGCTTTTATATATATATATATATATATATATATATATATATATATATATATATATATATATATATATATGGATAGAAAAGGGTACCCCTATCTGCGCACACTACTAGAAATAGAGCAGCACCTCTGTAGGGTCCCCTGTTAGATAGGTGAAGGTTGGCACTTTTAAATACTTGGCCGATCATATTAGTCATCCTAAAGAAGCCGAATGGAACGCAAAGTGCGTTCCGGAGTCCGGAAAGGAGGGACCGCCGTTTGGAATGCATGGCGGTGTCATCATGCGTTCCATTAACGAACCCCCGAGTTTTAATCACTGCACTCCACTAGTAGAGCGGCGCCAGTTTACTCTATAGTATAGATGAATATAGCGCACATTAATTAAGGCAGCATGTGATAAATCATTATGCTGTATGTTACACATTCACATTACACTAATTATAGACAGGAAGTGAGGTAATATGGACGGCTCTATATATAGCCTTCAGCAGCCCTCTCACTCACTCCAGGTTTGGATCTCACCCAGTGCATATCACATTGCTAAGTACCTATCCATTACAATTCGGGCCACTAAATCACTTGTATATAGATGGATTGTTTAATGTAAATGTATTCCATTGTATCTACTTTTATATTGTCTTTTCGGAGTTACTCTGTTTACTTTTACACTTATAGTCATTTAGACCCATTTAGGTTTACCCCAATTCTGGACTTTTTCCCCTAATAAGGTCACCCTGTTTATATTTATTAAGTCCGATTGCTGGCTAAGATTAACTCTTAGTACATTTGAACGTATCCAGCCCCTATAAAGTGGACCCTATATTAGTGGTATGTATCATCACATTGCAATAACTCCTAGCATTCCATTATGGTCCATACTAGTAATTAGAACATTCTTAAATGAATCCTTTTTAGGTGTACAACAGTTCTCTCTTTGAATTTCAATAAACCCCAGTTTGGCAATATTTGTGAATAAGCAACATTTCCCAGTAAGAAGGGTATGCTATGTTTTATTATTTTGTCTTTTCTATTTTTCGCCTGCTTCCTTTTAACATGACCCCTATAATACATTGGGAGCACTATAGGTAGTTCATTCTCTCACCTCCTCATCATCAGTGGTTTACGTTTACAGAAAATACTGTGTAAAAAATAACCTTAGATTTGTGTGGATTTATGATTCATTGTGGCTTATTGTAATTTGCAGTGTTTATATTGCCCCTGTTGAAGTCACGTATGTGACGAAATGCGTTGGGCTGCATGCATCCATATGTTGATCTTGACATTCAATACCTGTGAATGATTGAATTGTATTGTACTATTGAACTTTTATCATTTGATCAATATTTTATTAAATTTGTATATTTTTAGGTAACTGTCT
Source organism: Crinia signifera (assembly GCF_055691185.1). Lineage (NCBI taxonomy): Eukaryota > Metazoa > Chordata > Amphibia > Anura > Myobatrachidae > Crinia > Crinia signifera. The sequence continues at coordinate 166,575,808 of NC_139223.1, read as the reverse complement.
CTGCACACACACACACATATATATATATATATATATATGCACTTCCCCCCCCCCCCCCCCCCCCCTCACACTCGGTGAAGAATCCAGACCGGCACTCAGCAAAGGTTTGAAGAAAGAGGATTTATTCCATAGTTTGCAGTAGATACATACAGCAGCTGCACCCGACAGCCGTTTCAACTGGACTCAGCCAGTTTTCCTCAGGGGTGAATGTACACAGCCACTCGTGCACTATTTAAATGCACGAATTGCACCAACATTATTCAAAACTTAACCAGCTGACAGCAGCCTCCTTCCGGCCATCTGACAGATAGCGGGTTTTCGGCGCGTCACAGGGAATCCCGGGGCGGGTCTGAGCGCATCACTTGGTCAAGCCTCTGGCTTTCCGATAGCACTACTGGGTACCGCTGGTGTGTAACAGTGCAAGCTGCACTGTATGGTAGCTAGAAGATGGCAACCTGCGGGGAGGTGAGAGGCAGAACATTCCATGCGTGCTGACACGAACAGCTATGCATGTTGCGGGTAACCATGGTGATCCTGTGGGGTGGAGTGGGTCAAAGAAGCCCTGGCGTGTCAGTGTCAGAGCAGGGATAGATGTCAGAGGACATTGTCGGAAGAAGGTTACTTGTCAACGTCCGGGACAATCAGTTGTCACAGTTAATAGGTCTATCAATATATCTCTGCACACGGCGGTGCCAGACATAACATGTTACACACAGCGGTGTCCATCCTATTCCTCTAAGGCAGTTTGGATAATAACATAAAGACCAATATTAACGTATGGACTACTGATGCATACGCTCGGCGTATTTAACTTTATCTTTTCCCCTCACAAACTTACATGACTTATGCTGTCCACTGATCTGGACGCTAAATGTTGCTCTTTTGGGTGCCATGCATGATGCTACACATACTTGGTGTCAGGTGATCTGGGGTTCCATTACCTTTCTAAATGGAGCGCCGCCGAGCGCTTGTATGTACCATCCACAGTATCAGACTATGTGTGTTATGACAGCTTGCCCTGAAGGGTACGATTGGCACCGCCGTGTGCTTAATGTATTTTATTTGGGGACACAGTTCCCCAACTAGAATGACGCCGCCGAGCGTATGCATCAGTAGTCCAGAAAAGTCCTTGAAAAGGTGTAACAGATCAAAGTCCAAATTGTCCCCACGTGTGCCTGCTCCTCTGGATCCAACCACGGATCAATAGTATGCTTGCAAAAAAGGAGAAATGAGAAGCGCACGAATGAGTATCTAAAAGTATTTACTTAAAATAAATGCACACGTACATATGGGTTAATGATAAACAGCTTGCCCAGCCACTTATCAGCAGTATTCAGCGTGATAGATGGATATCCAGACGCCGCTCAACACTGCCGCGGTCAGGGAGCAAATGGTTGGAGATAACAAGTTATCACAGGGAGGGGGGCGCAGAAAATGGGTTGCTCTGTCAAAGCTTCTGTGTACTTGGGACGGGTTGTCAGGCCCGTATAAATGGACGGTACTTGTTTCCTAGCACGGCGCCACCAATTTTGATTGTATGCATCGGGTCTGAAAATCGATTGCATCGCATGCCAACCAAATCGCATGCGATGCGATCGACGCAATCGACCCGATTTTTACCTTGGAATCAATGTAAAATGGTCCCTGAGACCCGATTTTACATTGATTTCAATGTAAAAAGCCCCAAAACCCCCATTTTAATACTAAACCCCCTCATGTTTCAAATGACCCCCCCCCATTGTTAAAGCCACCCCACTATTGACGCCAACCCGAAGCGTGGTGAGCGCAGCGAGCCCGCGAGGGGCGGCGGTACGCGTCCTCCGACCTTTTCATACACCTACTATCCACGTCGGCGTGGAGTTGATTTTATATAGTGTGGCGAGCGCAGCGAGCCACCGAGCCCGAAACTTGGTGAGCGCAGCAAGCCCCGCGAGTGGACGCGGATACCTTCACAGGTATCTGCGTCCCCTCGCAGGCTTCACAGGTATCCGCGTCCGCTCGACACGCTTCAGGCTCAGTGGCTCGCTGCACTCGCCACACTATAAAAAATCAACTCCACACCGACGTGGATAGTGGGAGTATGAAAAGGTCGGAGGACGCGTACCGCTGCGCTCGCCACGCTTCGGGTTGGTGTCAATAGTGGGGTGGCGTTAACAATGGGGGGGGGCATTAAACATCATTTTTAACCATATTCAATGTGAAATGGGCCATATTGGCCCATTTCACATTGTCACCTATGTAAAATCGGGTTATAATAGGCTGCGACCGGCGCGATCAACCCAATTTTCACTTAAATTTTTTTTTTACATTGTTCCCTATGGGAAAATCGGGTTGATTGCATCGGTCGCATGATGGACGCGATCATCGCGTTGATTGTATGCCTTAAGTGCCTTAAACGTAAGGCATACAATCAACGAGATGGGTGCCAAGCTAGGAAACAAGTACCAAATGGACAAAGCGAATAGAGGGTGTACACTGCGCTGGTTGGTATAGATTCCAATTTGATTAATTGGTGGGTGCCAATATTAATTGGGTTAAAACTATTTATTACACAATAAAAATGTATATATTCAATAAAAATTGGTAAACATATAAATAACAACAATGGGTAGCAGTAAGGTATTTTTAGTAAATGAAGTTTCTGGGAGGGAATAAATGTATATATAGTCAGTGCATACGGTACCGTATTTCTTTTATGGAGAAAATGGTGGGATCCGTTCCTATTGGGCCTTCTGGAATGTCCTTTTGATATACCCATTATGTGGGGGGTCATGTTCCCAGTGTGGATGGCGTTGTGTTTGTGGGGTAGCACTTGCTGGCCAGATAGTGATAAGTCCACTTTATTGGACTATGGACCAATCCTCCAAGACTTTAGGGAAGGACAAAAGTAAGGCTGGTTCGGTCTCAAAGGTAGTTCTCCAAGTGCTTGCAGCAAATTGTATGGGACTGTAGATTCCCTCTCCTCCACCAACACGTTTGGTCTGTAGAAAAGGCTTTTTCACCTTGACATCGCAGACATTAATCCTGGTCAGGTTTTTAGTGAAGTGGAGGCACCACCTTTCTAGTCTGCTGTGGTACCCCATGACTCAGCTCCAGGAGCCAGGGCTGCCAATTGTGGGGCCCGGGACAGACAAAATGGACAGGGCCCCCATAGGGGAAAGGGGAGGCATATTGATAGGCGGAGCTGTAGAAAATGTAGGTGGAGCTACAGTGGAAGTGGGAGATCAGATTCTCAAACATTTACCAAAAGGGGATATTATTGGATGATATTGCCCTCTACGTGCCCCAAATGCCCTAAGCATCTGTCACATGGCCCCAAAGCTGCATGTTCTCCACATTCCCAGTATGTAAATACATACATTGCATCATTACTATATGCCCCTATATGTAGCACTACATCGCTTTACCACATACCCTCCTACACAGAGGGTATTCCCTAGAGCGGGGAAGACACAGCAAGCCTCAGCGGCATCAGCGGCCCCCTGCGTGGCCACCCAGAAGGCAACTGCACCTGTCACCACAAATTCAGTCCCCGGCTCTGGCGCTGGAGTAGGCCACAACCAGGAGGGGGTTAGTGATAAGGTCCCCTGCACATCGCTCAGGTACCATGGCACCAGGTAACCCCAAAGGAACAGGGCAGGGGAGGCAGGAGGTTCTGGATGGGGAAGAAAGGGATATAGAGGGCACTTTAAGCAGGAGCTCCAGCTCAGCACATCTTACTTCTGTGTGTGCTAGGCAACGCTCCCATCATTGCAGAATCTTAAAGCACCAACAGATTTAGGTACTAAGACAATGGGATTATTCCACTTGCTGGTCAATTCCTCTTTGACCCCTAGGCATTTATGAACCCTCTATGAACCTGGGTGCTCATGGATTACACAGGTTCTGTGGCTGGACAACTTCACACCTACACTTCCACTGGAAATTGACAAAAGGTCCACACAAGCTAAAGGGTGACAAATCAAATGATCAATGTGGGATTTCTTTGTGTCAATATTGACTCCTGAGCATGTGGACCCCTAAATAGGGTAGCACATACTCTCCGGTGGCTTGCCAGCTGCCACGTGCACTCCACACACATTACAGTTCCCAATTAGAGTCCAGAGGATGTTGAAGTATGAAAAAAGTACATTATTTACAGTGTCTTATATAGTGCAGCAGATTCCGTTACAGTGTCTTATATAGCGCAGCAGATTCCGTTACAGTGTCTTATATAGCGCAGCAGATTCCGTTACAGTGTCTTATATAGCGCAGCAGATTCCGTTACAGTGTATTATATAGCGCAGCAGATTCCGTTACAGTGTCTTATATAGCGCAGCAGATTCCATTACAGTGTCTTATATAGCGCAGCAGATTCCGTTACAGTGTCTTATATAGCGCAGCAGATTCCGTTACAGTGTCTTATATAGCACAGCAGATTCCGTTACAGTGTCTTATATAGCGCAGCAGATTACGTTACAGCGTCTTATATAGCGCAGCAGATTCTGTTACAGCGTCTTATATAGTGCAGCAGATTCCGTTACAGCGTCTTATATAGCGCAGCAGATTCCGTTACAGTGTCTTATATAGCGCAGCAGATTCCGTTACAGTGTCTTATATAGCGCAGCTGATTCCGTTACAGTGTCTTATATAGCGCAGTAGATTCCGTTACAGTGTCTTATATAGCGCAGCAGATTCTGTTACAGTGTCTTATATAGCGCAGCAGATTCCATTTCAGTGTCTTATATAACGCAGCAGATTCCGTTACAGCGTCTTATATAGCGCAGCAGATTCCGTTACAGTGTCTTATATAGCGCAGCAGATTCCGTTACAGCGTCTTATATAGCGCAGCAGATTCCGTTACAGTGTCTTATATAGCGCAGCAGATTCCGTTACAGCATCTTATATAGCTCAGCAGATTCCGTTACAGTGTCTTATATAGCGCAGCAGATTCCGTTACAGTGTCTTATATAGCGCAGCAGATTCCGTTACAGTGTCTTATATAGCGCAGCAGATTCCGTTACAGTGTCTTATATAGCGCAGCAGATTCCGTTACAGTGTCTCATATAGCGCAGCAGATTCCGTTACAGCGTCTTATATAGTGCAGCAGATTCCGTTACAGTGTCTTATATAGCGCAGCAGATTCCGTTACAGTGTCTTATATAGCGCAGCAGATTCCGTTACAGTGTATTATATAGCGCAGCAGATTCCGTTACAGTGTCTTATATAGTGCAGCAGATTCCGTTACAGCGTCTTATATAGCGCAGCAGATTCCGTTACAGCGTCTTATATAGTGCAGCAGATTCCGTTACAGTGTCTTATATAGCGCAGCAGATTCCGTTACAGTGTCTTATATAGTGCAGCAGATTCCGTTACAGCGTCTTATATAGCGCAGCAGATTCCGTTACAGCGTCTTATATAGTGCAGCAGATTCCGTTACAGTGTCTTATATAGCGCAGCAGATTCCGTTACAGTGTCTTATATAGCGCAGCAGATTCCGTTGCGCTTTTCAATTGTGATTAAAAAAACAACTGGGTAACAACAGACAGACTTGGAGGTAGGAGGGCCCTGCTGCAAGCTTACAATCTATAAGGACAAAGGAGGGAAAAGCAAGGACAGGCACCAGTAATAGCATAGCAGTCCCACCAAGTTGCAAGTCCAGAAGAGAAGCTATATAATACATAAGTGCCTCAGAGGGGTATGCGTGTAGAACTTAAATATGATAGGCTTGCCTGAAGAGGTGAGTTTTCAGGGAACACTTGAGAGTCTTATTTTGCGTGGAAGGGCATTCCATAGGGTGGGAGCAGCCCGATGAAATAGTAATAATGTAATTGGAGCTAATGATCCATGCAGAAGAGGAACGCAGATCTTGTGCAGAGCGTAGTGGTTGAGATGGGAGATATTTTGTAATAATTAAAGAGATATATGCTGGTGCAGTATGGTTAATAGCTTTGTATGTGAGAAGTATTTTATATTGAATACGGTAAGATACAGGCAATCAATGGAGGGACTGGCAGAGCGGATCAGCAGGTGATGACCATCTTGCTAGAAAGATCAGCCTAGCAGCAGCATTTAGAATGGATTGCAGTGGTGAGAGTCTGTTCTTGGGAAGACCAGTTACAGTAGGAGTAATGAGTGCATGAATAAGATATTTAGTAGTGTATTGTGGGAGATAGGATCGTATTTTCAATATGCTTTGTATATGCATGTAACATGATTTGGAGACAGATTGAATGCAGGGAACAAAGGACAGTTCAAAGTCGAGGATGAACCCTAGGCAATGAGCTTGTGTGATAGGGTAGACCTTTTGGTGTTGATTGCTCTCCATGAATTGAAATTGCTCCCTCTCACTCTTATACCCCTGCTGCCCACAAGCCACCACATTTCTAGACTTATAAAAAAATGTAAAGTTTTTTTTCCATTTTTTTTAAAGATACCTTGAGGAGATTGCAGCACTTTCTTTTCATGTAAGCATACAGGTTAGCTTTCAGACAATTTTCAATATATTTTGGGTTACTAAAGGAAACCTTTATATGTGGAACCATAGCATTTTCTATGTAAGTATATGTGTAAGCAAACTTATTCTTTTGTATATTTATGATCCCAGCAGGAAAGTTGACACCACATCAGCTTGGATATATTTTCAGGTTATACTAAGGGCACAGAGAGGGACAGGGATAAGCCAAGATAGAGCCTGCTGTATGGGTCCTCGGGAAGGGGTCAAGGACAGCTGCTGAGGGGGACAAATTCCCCCTCCTTTGCAAAAGTGAATGTTTGGCTACATCACCTCGGTGTCCAGGCCTTGTGTATGTCTCGTTGACCCTGGGTTCTAATAGAGAAACTTTGGTTTATTGCACATATTCTCAAACTCTGGCCTCAGGACCGCACACAATGCATGGTTTGCAGGTCCCCTGACAGAATAACAGGTGAAATAATTAGCAATGCCTGCGAATGTTTAAAAATGTGCCAGTGAGTAATAAGTACACCTGTGCTCCTGCAAGGTGACCTGGAAAACTACAGGTGCTGTCCCTAGTGATTGAGTTGGAATGGTAAAGTCTACATTCATTTGAACTCTTTTAAAGTAACACCATGACATGCATACCTGTCACCCTATTAAAGGTAATTTCTATTTGAGATACATAGAGATTTAACTTAATTTATGCCCCGCATTTCCACCTTGTCCAGTCGGTATATCCACCTTGCTTCTTTTCTCAGAAGCATTAGACCACAGTCACCACCCCTAATTGGTGGGGGGAACATGATCTTTAACCATACATCTTACCGAAGAGATTTGGTGTCCTTTTTCACAGCCACAGATTTATCCGCTGTCCATGCTAGTCTGATAGACAAACGATGTTGGTTCATACGTTCACGAAACATTCTTATTGTTTTCAAATGTACATGAGCCAACATGGGCATATCAAGTAGTAGACAACATGGTCAAAGGTACAGGTGAGTCGGTGTTGAATAAATATTTTCTTACCATTGTGTTGATGACAGAAATAACTGCCAGTCATCATAGTTTGACATGTTAAGCAGACAAGACACCTGTAGCATCCATTACGTTGTGCTAACCAATTCAGTTTTGGTGTAATGGTAGGCTGCATGATAGGTCTTAATAAAGTGTTCTTTAATTTGGACCCCTTTTAATGCTCAATAGGGATCTATTCATCCCAGTTTTCTTGAAAGCTGAATCTGACACCACTATGGGCCAATGCCACTGAACAGTAGGATAATTCTGTCAAACTTTGACCCATGTGGGCCTGATCTTTCAATGTTTTTTGGGGTGGATATTTTAAGCTTTTTAATTTTTAAATTGTCTCCACTTGGTATTCCCTTTTGGAAACAGCTTTGATACCTCTTGTTTCACCACTTTAATCTAAAATATTTTTATATTTCAATGATGTATCTTTAGGTGTCTTGCATTAATGTTGTATAAACACATCAACCACATGAAATACACACAAATATATTTTATTTGTGCATGAAGCAAGGTTTCAAAACATGAAACAAAGTTTGTGTTCTATTTCGGATACTGAATTTAAATGGCAAGCAATCATTTTCTTGGACATATTTAGTGCCAGTTACATAGCATTTCCTCAGTAGTGCTGTTACAGATGGCCCCAGTAGTGCCAGTTACAGATGTCCCCAGTAGTGCCAGTTACAGATGTCCCCAGTAGTGCCAGTTACAGATGTCCCCAGTAGTGCTGTTACAGATGTCCCCAGTAGTGCCAGTTACATATCATATCCCCAGTAGTTGCAGTTACATAGCATTTCCTCAGTAGTGCTGTTACAGATGTCCCCAGTAGTGCCAGTTACAGATGTCCCCAGTAGTGCTGTTACAGATGTCCCCAGTAATACTTTTAGCTTAAAAAAAATCCACTTTCTGTAATATATGGTTTTTTGAATAATTTGGATAACGGATTTTTGGATAAGGGATACTCAACCTGTAGTAGTTTATGAGAATTAACAACATGAGGACTCTTGAAAGGTAAAGGTCTACCCACTTATACTTTATATTATCTAAATTAATTGTCATAATGCAAAAAGGAAATTAAAATGGTGTTGATATTAAGATCAGGATGCTAATTTATATTACAGTGGTGAAACACAAGGTAATCATTTATTATATACTAGGTGATTCATCGCGCCCTACGGGCGCTCTTCACACCGTCGTAAGGGGCTGCGCCCCCTTAATTTGTGAACGTTTGTATATGAGAAATATGGTTAGAAATGTATGAAAGATGCCCTGTATTGCAACTTAGGTGTCCGTGAATCGCGGGAGGGGGGGTCGCGGAGGGTGCCGCGAATTGCAGGAGGGAGGGTCGCGGGGGGTGCCGCGAATTGCAGGAGGGGGAGGGTTGTGGGGGGGTGGATGCTGCGAATCGCGGGAGGGGAGGGATTGCAGAGAATCGCGGGAGGGGGGTCGCGGGGTGGGTTGCCGCAAATCGCGGGAGGGGGGTTACGGGGGCGGGGGTTGCGGCGAATCATGGTAGGGGGGGTCGCGGGGGATGTGCCATGAATCACGGGAGGGGGGGGTCACGGGGTGGGGTGCCGAGAATAGCGGGGGGGTGTGTGTGTGCCGTGAATCGCGGGAGTGGGGGTTGCGGGGGGGGGTGGGGGGGTGTGACGCGAATCGCCACAAGAAAAAATCAACACAGAAAGGTCAACACATGTAAATGTTGACATAAGTGTGGCACTTCATTGGTGTCCATGTCGACACATGAGAATGAATATGAAAACATTCAAAAAATAAAAAAAAAAACTTCAAAAACTCATGTCAACCTTTTTCATTGTCGACCATAGCCATGTCAGTGTTTTCCATGTGCAATTTAATTCTGGAGCTGCCGCGAATCACGGGGGGTGCCGTGAATTGCGGGAGGGGGGGGTCGCGGGGTTGGGTGCCGCAAATCGCGGGAGGGCGGGGTTCACAGGGGTTCCGGTGGGGGGTTGCCGCAAATTGCGGGAGGTGGGGGGTCACGGGGGGTGCCGCGAATCGCGGGAGGGGGGTTTGCGGGGGGTGTGACGCGAATCGCCACAAGAAAAACTCAACACAGAAAGGTCAACACATGTAAATGTTGACATAACTGTGCCACTTCATTGGTGTCCATGTTGACACATGACAATGAATATGAAAACATTCAAAAAATGAAGTAAATCTTCAAAAACTCATGTCAACCTTTTTCATTGTCGACCATAGCCGTGCCAGTGTTTTGCATGTGCCATTTAATCCTGGGGCTGCCGCGAATCGCGGGAGAGCGGGGTTCATGGGGGTTCCGGTGGGGGGTTGCCGCGAATTGTGGGAGGGGGGGGGTCGCGGGGGGGTGCCGGGGTGCCGCGAATCGCCGGAAGGGGGGTTGCGGGGGGTGTGACGCGAATCGCCACAAGAAAAAAATCAACACAGAAAGGTCAACACATGTAAATGTTGACATAAGTGTGGCACTTCATTGGTGTCCATGTCGACACATGAGAATGAATATAAAAATATTCAAAAAATGACAAAAAAACTTCAAAAACTCATGTCAACCTTTTTCATTGTCGACCATAGCCATGTCAGTGTTTTCCATGTGCAATTTAATTCTGGAGCTGCCGTGAATCACGGGGGGGTGCCGCGAATTGCGGGAGGGGGGGTCGCGGGGGTGGGTGCCGCGAATCGCGGGAGGGTGGGGTTCACAGGGGTTCCGGTGGGGGGTTGCCGCAATTTGCGGGAGGTGGGGGGTCACGGGGGGTGCCGCGAATCGCGGGAGGGGGGGTTGCGGGGGGTGTGACGCGAATCGCCACAAGAAAAAATCAACACAGAAAGGTCAACACATATAAATGTTGACATAAGTGTGCCACTTCATTGGTGTCCATGTCGACACATGACAATGAATATGAAAAAATTAAAAAAATTAAAAATAAATCTTCAAAAACTCATGTCAACCTTTTTCATTGTCGACCATAGCCATGTCAGTGTTTTGCATGTGCCATTTAATCCTGGGGCTGCTGCGAATTGCGCGGGGGGGGGGTGCCGCGAATCGCGGGAGGGGGGGTCGCAGGGGGGGTGCCGCCAATCGTGCAAGGGGGGGTCGCGGGGGGGTCCTTTTTGGCGCGAATCGCGGGAGGGAGGTCGCGGGGGGGGGTGTTTTTTCCGCGAATCGGGGGGGGGGGTCAGGGGGGAGGGTTTACAGCGATTCGCGGGAGGGGGGGTCGCGGGGTGGTGGTTATGCCGCGAATTGCGGGAGGGGTTCTTTTTGCAGCGAATCGCGGGAGGGGGGGTCGCGGGGGTGTTTTTGCTGCAAATCGCGGTAGGGGGGGTCGCGGGGGAGCGGGTATTTTTGCCGCAAATCGCGGGAGGGGGGGGCTCGCGGGGGGGGGAGGTTTTGCCGCAAATCGCGGGAGGGGGGCGCTCACCTGGTGGCTGTGGAGTAGCAGTGCTGGGCAACATGGGAAGGCAGTGGGTGTCTGGCACTGTCTGTGGGCTCACTGGGCTGGTTCTCTGTCACATACCTCCCAACATGACCCTCTCCAGGAGGAACACAATGCTCTGTTTCTAGACTTCCCCTTAATGTATGATTGCCATCACCTGTTTTAAACAGGTTAATGTCTCAGAAAGGTGTTCAGCACAGATGAAGGCAATCACACATTAAGAGGAAAGTCCAGGAACAGAGCGTTATAGACACAGACACCCACTTTGAGTGACAGATGTAGCCAAATATATAGGAGATAAAAGAAGTACAGTGACATACATCTAAGATGGACGAATGGCAGTAATCATTGAAGGAATAAAGTACAGTATACTAGAGGAGACAAATTAAACATAAAAAATTAAGATTTATGGATTAAGAATTTATATTATGATTATTATTGTATTGTGTGTTTACTGTATGTATATGTGTTATGTTTAGGGTTAAGTCTCACATAGAGAGTAAGTGATGAGGTTTGTTTAATGATTGGCGAACAATGAACAAGAGGCTTGGTAGCAGATTTTCTATTTACTTTTGAAGAGACCACTGGAGTCTAAAATGACACTTGAAGCTAATGTCCCGTATATATTAAATATGGCCACCGTAGTCTAAAATTAGGCTTGATGGCAGGACTCATGTATATGTGTATATAAGATGGCCAGTGGAGTAGAAAACAAGGCTTGGAAGTGTGTGAGATAAAAATGGCTGCTGGGAGTTACCTGGAAATACACTAAATTCGAAATAGAGGCTTGGGATAGAAACTGAAGATGGTCGACCATAGAGGGTGATGAAAACGAAGCATGGAATGCTTGCAGACTAGTGCACATGCACGGATCAGGCACTGGATGCTGCTCTTTAAACTGGACACTTGGTAATGGAGGGCTTACCTGAGGAAGCCACTGACACTCAAGGAGAGAAAAAGAAATGCATTATTTGAGTCCCTGACAAGGGCTGCCACCCCCAAGAATTTTGAAAGAAATTCTGTGATTGTAAACTTTCCTGCACAAAAAGACTGAAGAACCACTAAGGTGGTGCCATTACATGTGAGTCAAACCGTTGCAGACCACACTTTAAAATAGCAAGTGGGGGTACAACTTAAATCAATTCATATAGGAGCATTAATAACTGGGTTTAAGCAGAAATACCACTGTGGCAACAGGGCCGAAACTAGGTCTTTCGGCGCCCGGGGCACGGCAGTCTTTCGGCGCCCGATGATGAACATTATCATCATCAGTTATCTGCAGCGCAAACACACGTGTCCTTACTAAGCGCAAGTGCCAGCGCCAAGCAATATATATAACGTGTGCTAGCCAAGATGGAAGAATATGGTAACGTACAGTTACTAACCTCCTTGCAGGGCTATGATATAAGCCTCATTGGGGACAGAGACACAGCTTGCATATGCCATAGCAGAGACATACTGTATGTCACACCAGCAGAGCCTCCCGTTACAGCCGGCTGCAGCAGAATGACTTACCTGGAATGATCCTAGGAAAGTCTGTTATCTCGCTCACAGAGTAAATAGGGGAGAGATCAGCACTTGTATAGTGTTTAGCTGGAGGGACTGGGGCTCTGCGAGGCAGATGCAGCTGATTTGTGAAGTCGGATGGCGGATACCAGCTTCCCTCTCTCTCTGCTTTATTTTTGGATGTAGCGGCGGACAACACCAGTCTGGAGACTGATGTAGGTTAACTGCGGCGCCTAGCGCTGCCGGGCGGTGGGCGGGAAGCAGATTTTGAAAAGACTTGCCGGACGCTGATTGGCTGAATTCAGCCAATCAGCGTGCTGTAAGTTTTTTCAAAATCTGCTTCCCGCCCACCGCCCGGCAGCGCTACTATGGAGTTCACCTACACCAGTCCCCGGGACCCCCGCTGCCCTTCCCCGGGTCCCCCGCTGCCCTTCCCCGGGTCCCCCCGCTGTCCATCTCCGGGACCCCCGCTGCCAAGACCACAGCGCCCCCCACATGCAGCGCCCGGGGCGCCTGACCCCCTAGCCCCCCCCTAGTTACGGCCCTGGTGGCAATCTAATAAGTATGGATATGGACTCCTCAAAAAATAATACAGATCGACGGAAGTGAGATTTTGTTCAGAGGATTTTTTAAATAAAGACCTCATGGAGGAGTAACACCCTCCATCTATCAACCAAATATACAGCCTCATACTGAGAGTGTGAATATAAATAGCCACGTGCCAAGCCTCATGCCCTTTAAATGACTAATTATCATTCATATTAAGGGGAAAATTGTTTTATTGTGTGTTTAGTATTTTACAGTATTGTATGTGTACAGTATTTTTTTTTTATTTATGGATAATTATCCGTTTTATTAAAAAAAACATTCTATTTATTGACAAAAAAGTTGTGTTTTTGTTCATCTCAGCAGCGCTCCATATTCTCATTAGCTTTGCTAGTGACATACAAATGGAGCCGGCCTCTCCCTTGCGATAGAATCGCCAGCCCCCGGCAGTGGCCGGCTCTCGCCAGGGGCACGCGCGCACGAGAAGTTGGCGCGCACCCTGTGGCTATGTAGCTTTCTCCTCCGCCTCCCCCGGTGCCCCTCGCCACCCCTCTGTCCCCCCTGTCCCTGCCCGTCTCCCTGAAGTGGAGACGGGCAGGGTCCCGCAGCGGAGACTTGCTGGCGATCCCTGGCCAAGGATCAGAGGCGCTCCATCTGTAGGAATTCCATTAAATCAACACTGATTAGGACAAACAAGCAGAGTTAAGGGGGGAATTTAATAGAATGAGAGATTCAAAAAGTGGTAAGAAATGTTTAATTTTACAGTGTAAATAATTGCTGCTTTAAAAAAACAGGAGATTTCTTACCAAATCTCTCACTTTCTGAATCTCTCATCCTATTAACCCTTTGCATTCCATTTTTTTTTTTTTTGCAATTCAAAAAGTCTGGTTTAAATGTTTAAATAAATTTTTTTTTTTTTTTTTTTATTTAAACATGGTCTACACTAAATGTTGAATGATGTTAATGTTCTTATTTTAAAGTGGCTCGCCATTGGATCTGCTACTGAGGGCTGTTGAGCCTGACTAGTCGTTGGATCTGAAAGGGTTTCAATTCCCCCAAGATGTTTTCAAGTCACTTTCAGGACTTTTTGGGTCACTTATTCTGGACAAACCGCTCACCAGAAGAAATCGGATATATCGAATATATTCAGCTTTGTACATCAGCAAAACTTTTTAAAAAATACGCAAAGTATCCCTGTGATATTGTTCCTAAAGAAGTGCACAATGACTTTTTAAATAGTCCAAACGATTTATTTTAATTTATTTTTTAATAATTTTATTTTTATTTTCATTATATGTATAAAAAAATTGTGTATAAATTCATATAGAGAACCGTGTTTGTGTAATCATTGGGACAGCCAGCGCTGGCACATATCTTCTCGTTATATACGTATATATATTTAGAGTTTGACAACCCAGTACCAGCTGCTGTTGATAGCGCACCACACACCATCCACTTTTTTCTATGTTTTCAAGTGAAGATGGTTCGCAAAATTAATTGCAGGATTCTTACTCAACACCTTCTATAAATGTTCCTTTGTTTTGTCACATATCTGTCTACATTATTTATCTTTTGTGTACATTTCTATTAGTAGAATAGGTTTGCTATTCTAAATTTAAGAAAAGCTGATTTTATATAATTATTCCTGAGTGTATAAATCAGTGGGTTCAGCATCGGAGTAACAATAACATAAAATATAGCAATTAATTTGTCTGTTCCTGCTACAGAGCTTGACCTAGGTTTCATGTAGGCGGCCATAACTGAGCTATAAAACATTGTCACAACCGTCATGTGAGACCCACAGGTGGAGAAAGCTTTCCGCTGCCCGACTGAAGATCCAATTTTTAAGATACTTAAAATTATTTTAACATAGGGTATTACAATAAATGTGACTGGTGCCAAAAGAACAATCACACCAAGAACATATATAATAAATTCCATAATCAAAATGTTTTCACAGCCTAGTGATAATATTTCTGGCATTTCACACAAAAAATGATTTATTTTATTATTACCACAAAGATCTAAACTGAATATTAGTGACACACAGGGTATAGAGTTAAGAAACCCAGACAGCCATGTAGCGATGGCTAGTTTGTCACAAACCCTCTTACTCATGATTGTGGTATAATGTAGTGGATGACATATAGCTACATAACGGTCATAAGCCATGATAACTAGCAGAATACACTCATTTGCCCCAAATGACAGAGCAAAATACATTTGTGCTGCGCACTCAGCAATTGAGATAGTTTTCTTTACTGACATCAGATCTCTTAACATTCTCGGTACAATGACAGATGTGTAGCAGAGATCCAAAAAAGAGAGGTTTCCCAGGAAGAAATACATAGGGGTGTGAAGGCTGACTTCATACAGGATCAGAATTATGATGGCGATGTTCCCAATGAATATGATCATATACACAAGTAGGAAGACAACAACAAAAATAACTTGTGTCCTGGGATCACTGGAAAGTCCAAGAAGAATAAATTCTATTTTCACGGTATCATTGTTCCCGTGCATTCTTTCAAACAAAATGGGGAAATAATGTATGTTATAGTTGTGTAAACTAAAAACGCTCTGAATATCTTCATGTTAAATCACAACAGATGAAATTTATGTAACTGACATAACACAATAGGTCCATTCAGAATAATGTTAGGATTACCATAAACTGTTCCATAAACAGTAAAGATATTTCCTTGAGCATATGTTCCATATGGCAGTTTCTTACCTTTAATGTTTGCAGAGAGTTTTTTGCAAACATGAGTTTGTGGGGCCCTCCCCAGGGGTATATTAAGAGAGGATGAGGCCTACTGGGTTGTGCAGTCCCGGTAAAGGCCCCACGCTAGCTATTGTACGTAATTTTATTTATTTATTAACAGTTCCACACGCTCTGAGACTTCCAGCGCGACTCAGACCTAAGAAGCCGGAAGTGACGCGCACAATGCGTGTCACTTGCGTGCCACAGCCCGGAAGTCGATACTAACTGAACGCTCCGGACCCCGGAAATGAGGGTATAACAGCAGCGATTTTATGTTTATACCGCCCCATGTCTCCCTCAAGCCCTAAGACAGGTATTTACACTTTATTTTGTTAATAGGTCTGCCTCCTATTAATTTTTAAACGCATAATCAAATGAATGACTATACTAAACGTGATTTTGTATGTAATTGGTTAATGAGTATGCTAAATTGGTTAAGTGAACTTCCTGTGGCTAGGTATAAAAACCTGGACTCTGCACATGGTGCTACACCTTTGAAAAAGCTGTCAGTTGGACGGCGAAACATGTCAGGGAGCACCTGCTGATTTTATTGGGCATCTATGGTCTGATCCCTCCCCATTACCCATTTGCAATACAGTCATTTGGAGACTGAATACTACAATCTTGCAATACCTGGGCCTCATTTGCCACACCACCAATTTGGGAACCACTACCTGCATAATTAGGATTACCAATTCCGCATCATCGTTGAGGACTCCCCACACTCCACCAGGGGCTATAACAACATCCTCCAGCGTGAAAACAACAATCCGGCAAGGTTTCATGGACTCCCACAATATCCTACAATTTGAGGCATAATCCCAGGATCACTTCAACCCCATTTTCGTCTCCCCACTCTGGGGTAAACGGGACTTCTGACCATAAGTATCAGACCTTTGTTTTACAATTTTTTATTTCCATATCAATTTACATTTCTACTTTTTAATGTGTTTTTGTATTCATTTACTTACTGTGCAATATGTTGTTTCAAAGAATATTATTATATACCAACTAAGTGCATAGCACAATTTAACATTTTATAAAGAATACATTTTTCATGTTCTAAATACATCGTTAACCAATTATTGCTCATAGCGCTCCACCCACCCCCTTTTTTTCCATTTGCAAATTATACCCGGGGACTGACACCCCCAGTAGGAGCAGCTTGCCAAACCATCCCTGAAGGCGCCCTTCAACTAGAGGCCACTTGGCCATTAGTTAAACCCCCCTTTCCTAAGTTTCTTATATAGAACACACACATATACAGCAGCACTTTACAGAGAATAATTAAACATTCACATCAGTACCTGCCCCAGTGTACTGCACGCACACCCCCTTCTGGTGGATAGTGTAAGGCGGCAATTGGTAATAGAATCGCCAGGAGCAGCTCTAATGAGATCTGCTCCATCTGCAGCTTATTGGGGGTTATTCTAGTTCATTCTTTCTGACAAAATCCTTCTTAGATGGACAAAACCATGTGCACTGCGGGTGGGGCAGATGTAACTTGTGCAGAGAGAATTAGATTTGGGTGGGGTTTTACGTCAAAGTGAGAGCTATATTGCAATGTAAAATCATGCAGTCAGTATTTTCCCTGCACAGAAACAAAATAATTCACCCAAATCTAATTCTCTCTGCACATGTTACATCTGCCCCCCTGCAGTGCACATGGTTTTGTCCATCTAAGAAGGATTTTGTCAGAAAGAATGAACTAGAATAAACCCCATTGTACCATTCTGTGATGTTATAAAGTTACTAAAGTTTCTGTCCCTAAATCTTCAGTAGTAACTGGTTTATTGTTAAGGCCCCCATACGCTAATCCGAATTCTCCTAAGTACAAGTCGGACCCAATTTCCACTGAGCTCCCCAGGAGAGCTCACTTAGATCTGACACTTGATATGCCATTTTTACATGCGATAAATTGCATGCAATTTATGGCATGAAAAGCATAATGGGAAACTGCGGTCACAAGAGATTAAAAATAAACAAAAAACGGTGAGCGGCAGGGTGGCAGCAGTGGGGCAGGCTTGGCTGTGTTGAGCCCCGGGTGGTGATCGTGCAGTGGTGGGTTCCAGGCAGTGTCAGGCGGGCAGTGTCTGCAAGAGCTGAGCGGAAGGGGCTGGGGGGGGGGGGGCAGGCAGCACAATTTAAAAAGAAAATTCAAAATACAGGCCGGACATTGATTGGCTGAGAGATCTCTCTCAGTCCCTGATTGGCCAGCCTATCTTTTCAATTTCTTTTTAAATTATGCTGCCACTTCCTGCCCGGCACCTGCCGCTCAGCGCTTCCACATACTGCCCACCAGACACTGCCCGGGACCCACCGCTGCACAGTCACCGGGCAGTGTCTGGTGACCCACCGCTGGCACAGTCACTCCTGGGTGCTCAGCAGTGCTCAGCCCTTGCTGCTGCTGCCTGGGACCCGCCGCTTCTACCCCACCCTCCAGGTGCACACACATATGGATGGGACCCAACAGCGGGTTCAATCTGTCGGATCCAACCCAATGCGCACAGGACCATGCTTCGGGTCGAAGGGAATGCGAAATACATCCAAATTGGGCCGATTTCTTGGCCGATCTGTCGGCATCGGGTGAAAGCGGCCCAAATTGAACTAGTGTATGGGGGCCTTAAGCTAGATAGTGTGTAGGTAGTGTATGCTATTTTTATAATTATTTTACCAATGAGCAATTTTTAAAATGTTTAAATCTACAATATAAAATGACTTAGAGAAAAGAGTTAATATTTATCTAGTAACATGTCTCAATACGATATGCAAAATCTCACCATTCTGTAACTAGTAAGCGTTCCCATTGAGTACACATTTACTGTACCCGTGACATCCAAAGGAGGGGACAGATATAGTAAACTGTGTGTACAAGAGATTTTTTGGATGTTCAAAATTGATAGTTTGCATCCAAAAGATCTGAATAATTCAACTGAACTGAATGTGGCACTATAGTCACAAAGAATATAATGTGGATTGTGACTCACGCGCGGAGAGTGTCTCACCCCTGCGAATACACTTTATACCAATCTGTATATTAATTCTATAAATGTGTTAGTTTTCTGGTAATAAATATTGGATAAAAAGCAAATGAAGAAAAATACATGTCAACAGTATATTCTTCTTTTTTAATTACAATAAATTATGGAGTAATACTGTGAATATGATATATATAAGATGAGAAATTATTTGAGGTAAAAAAGAAAAAAATAGTTAAGGACAAACCAGCTATGTTTTTATATATGTTTGAAAACAACAACCTGTCTTCTCTATCTTTTGTAATGCAATAAGTATAGTGATGTTCTTGATAAGTTTTAAACACAAATTCATTAGAACCAACAGAATATTGTCATGTAAGACAAAGAAATCAGTGCATCGGTTGCTATATATTATATTATGTTAAAGTATGTATGGGAATTAGAGATGTGCGGGCTCGGATTTTTAGATATCCGAGCCCCCACGGACGTCATCATTCCGAGCCTGATTCTGAGCAGCACTCGGAGATTCCCGCCTGACTCGGTCCGTCCGCGTGATTAGAACGTCATCTCCCGGCGTCGGATTTCGCGAGGCTTTATAAGCGGCTGCCGCGCCCGCCATCTTCACTCCAGTCAAGTAGTGGGTTGGGAGAGGGTGTGTTGGTGCTGCTGCTGGGGCTTAAACTTGAGCTTGACCTTGAGCTTTTGCAATCGCTGGTGCTGTCTCTCAGTGCTGCTGTGTAGTAGTCTAACTGTGTACTTGTAGTACTACTGTCTCCTCTGTGCGGTCTACCTCTGGTGTGCTGTGCTGCCTGAGTGCCTGTAATTAATTATTTTATTTGCTTGGGCTGTCTCCCTCAGTGCTGCTGTGTACTCTGTTCTCTGCTTAGGAGAACAGTCTAACTGTGTACTTGTAGTACTACTGTCTCCTCTGTGCGGTCTACCTCTGGTGTGCTGTGCTGTAATTAATTATTTTATTTGCTGGGGCTGTCTCCCTCAGTGCTGCTGTGTACTCTGTTCTCCTCTGCTAAGGAGAACAGTCTAACTGTGTACCTGCCTGTAGTACTACTGTCTCCTCTGTGCTGGGGCATACCTCTGGTGCTGTGCTGTGCCATTTATTATATATATTAATAATTAATTAATTATATTAAATAAATATATATAGTCCACTGGTGCTGCACTGCTGCCTGCACTGAATCTGCCAGTCTGGTGGTCTGTGGTCTGGGGCTCACAGCCTAATAAATAATAATGCCGTATATCTTATCTAGTTACCTGTGTGGTCTGGGGCTCACTGGCTAATAAATAATTAAATACTGCCTGCCTAATAAATAATTAAATACTGCCGTATATCTCTACCTTTGTGGTCTGGGTCTCACTGGCTAATAAATAATTAAATACTGCCTGCCTAATAAATAATTAAATACAGCCGTATATCTCTACCTTTGTGGTCTGGGGCTCACTGGCTATACTGCTGTATGTACCGTCTGGTCTGGGGCTCACTGGCTAATAAATAATTAAATACTGCCGTATATCTCTACCTTTGTGGTCTGGGGCTCACTGGCTATACTGCCGTATGTACTGTCTGGTCTGGGGCTCACTGGCTAATAAATAATTAAATACTGCCGTATATCTCTACCTTTGTGGTCTGGGGCTCACTAGCTATACTGCCGTATGTACCATCTGGTCTGGGGCTCACTGGCTAATAAATAATTAAATACTGCCGTATATCTCTACCTTTGTGGTCTGGGGCTCACTGGATAATAAATAATGAAATACTGCCTGCCTAATAAATAATTAAATACTGCCGTATATCTCTACCTTTGTGGTCTGGGGCTCACTGGCTATACTGCCGTATGTACCGTCTGGTCTGGGGCTCACTGGCTAATAAATAATTAAATACTGCCTGCCTAATAAATAATTAAATACTGCCGTATATCTCTACCTTTTTGGTCTGGGGCTCACTGGCTAATAAATAATTAAATACTGCCTGCCTAATAAATAATTAAATACTGCCGTATATCTCTACCTTTGTGGTCTGGGGCTCACTGGCTATACTGCCGTATGTACCATCTGGTCTGGGGCTCACTGGCTAATAAATAATTAAATACTGCCATATATCTCTACCTTTGTGGTCTGGGGCTCACTGGCTAATAAATTATTAAATACTGCCTGCCTAATAAATAATTAAATACTGCCGTATATCTCTACCTTTGTGGTCTGGGGCTCACTGGCTAATAAATAATTAAATACTGCCTGCCTAATAAATAATTAAATACTGCCGTATATCTCTACCTTTGTGGTCTGGGGCTCACTGGCTATACTGCCGTATGTACCGTCTGGTCTGGGGCTCACTGGCTAATAAATAATTAAATAGTGCCGTATATCTCTACCTTTGTGGTCTGGGGCTCACTGGCTATACTGCCATATGTACCGTCTGGTCTGGGGGGCTCACTGGCTAATAAATAATTAAATACTGCCTGCCTAATAAATAATTAAATACTGCCGTATATCTCTACCTTTGTGGTCTGGGGCTCACTGCCTATACTGCCGTATGTACCGTCTGGTCTGGGGCTCACTGGCTAATAAATAATTAAATACTGCCGTATATCTCTACCTTTGTGGTCTGGGGCTCACTGGCTATTAAATAATTAAATACTGCCTGCCTAATAAATAATTAAATACTGCCGTATATCTCTACCTTTGTGGTCTGGGGCTTACTGCCTAAACTTCCGTATGTACCGTCTGGTCTGGGGCTCACTGGCTAATAAATAATTAAATACTGCCGTATATCTCTACCTTTGTGGTCTGGGGCTCACTGGCTAATAAATAATTAAATACTGCCTGCCTAATAAATAATTAAATACTGCCGTATATCTCTACCTTTGTGGTCTGGGGCTCACTGCCTATACTGCCGTATGTACCGTCTGGTCTGGGGCTCACTGGCTAATAATTAAATACTGCCGTATATCTCTACCTTTGTGGTCTGGGGCTCACTGGCTATACTGCCGTATGTACAATCTGGTCTGGGGCTCACTGCCTAATAAATAAATACTGCCGTATATCTCTACCTTTGTGGTCTGGGGCTCACTGCCTAAAGCTGCCGTACCTGTCTGGTCTGGGGCTCTCTGCCTAATACTGCCGTACCTGTCTGGTCTGTGGCTCACTGCCTAATACTGCCGTATCTACCCTCTGGTCTGGGGCTCACTGCCTAATACTGCCGTACCTGTCTGGTGTGTGGCTCACTGCCTAATACTGCTGTATCTGTATAACTGCCTGCTGGTGCATACTCACTGACATATATAATTGGGTACTCTTTACCTAGCATGGCGCCCACGATCTTGATCGTGGGCATCGTGAGGTAAAAAATCGCGTCGGTCGCGTCGTATGCGGGCTAAAGATGCCCGGACGCGACGCGACCGACGCGATGTCCACGATTTCCCATTGAAAACCATGTTAAACATGGACATCGCGTCGGTCGCGTCGCGGCCGGCCATAAATGTGCACACGATTGCCATAGGAATCAATGTTAAAAGGCCCGATGGACACGATTTCATGTTAAATGGCTGAATGGACCCGATTTTACCATAGGAAACAATGTTAAATGGGCCTTAGAGCCCAAATACTTAGCCTGAACTCTGAAATGGCCCCCCCAATTGTTTACGCCACCCCACGATCAACGTCAACCCGAAGCGTGGCGAGCGCAGCGAGCCCGCGAGGGGCGGCGGTACGCGTCCTCCGACCTTTTCATACCCCCACTATCCACGTCGGCGTGGAGTTGAGAATAGAATAGTGTGGCGAGCGCAGCGAGCCACCGAGCCCGAAGCGTGGCGAGCGCAGCGGATACCTGTGAAGCCCGCGAGGGGACGCGTATAGCTGTGAAGGTATCCGCGTCCCCTCGCGGGGCTCGCTGCGCTCGCCACGCTTCGGGCTCGGTGGCTCGCTGCGCTCGCCACACTATTCTATTCTCAACTCCACGCCGACGTGGATAGTGGGGGTATGAAAAGGTCGGAGGACGCGTACCGCCGCCCCTCGCGGGCTCGCTGCGCTCGCCACGCTTCGGGTTGACGTTGATCGTGGGGTGGCGGTAACAATTGGGGGGGCCATTTCCCAGTCAAGGTTGCCTATTTGGCCTCTGTGGCCCATTTAACATTGTTTCCTATGGCCACATCGGGTCCATTGAGGCATTTAACAGTAAAATCGCGTCGGTCGGGCCATTTAACATTGATTGCTATGGGAAATCGGGTGCATCGCGTCGCGGGCATCGCGGGTACATTTATGGCCGGCCGCGATGCGACCGACGCGATTTCCATGTTTAACATGGGTTTCAATGGGAAATCGCGGGCATCGCGTCGGTCGCGTCGCGGCCAGACATAAATGTACCCGCGATGCCCGCGATGGGCGCCGTGATAGGTAAAGAGTACCTATAATTGCACTCCAGTGGCGCTGTTCTGTGACATAACTCCACAATAATAATGGAGATCCAAAATATGGAGGTTAACAAACAAAGGAAAGATGAAGATGCACTTCCTTATAGTTCTGAAGCTGCTGCCACTAGTCATGACATAGACGATGAAATGCCAACAACGTCGTCTGCCACGGCCGATGCCCAGTGTGAAAGCAGAGGGCATGTACAATCAAAACCAAACTTCCGTAAAAGGAATAAAAATATGAAATGTAAATCGTTGGAAGAGAAACTTAAACTTGGCAATATGCCATTTACGACACGGAGTGGCAAGGAAAGGCTAAGGCCATGGCCCAACTTCATGACTAGTGGTGCAGCTTCAGATGACGAGGAAAGTCCTCCTCCTCCTCTCTCCCCGCCCAATAGGAAATTAAAGAGAGTTAGGCTGACACCGACTCAAAAAAGTCTGAAAAAATTTCAGAAAAAAAACAGAAAAAAATTCAGAAAATAAATCTGGAAAAAACTCATCCTTCTAAAGACATATCCCAAATCCCCACGGAGAGTCGGAGGGTGGCGGTGGTTGTGATGCCGGACCTTCCTATCACTGTACATGAAGAGGTGGCTCCTTCCACCATTTGCAGTACGCCCTCTGCATATGCTGGAAGGATCACCCACAGTCTAGTTCCAGATTTTATTAGTGAAGGTGATGTTGTACACCAGGAGGAGGATATTGATGTAGCTGGCACTGAGGAGGAAGTTGTCGAGGAGGATGGAGACTTGGTTTGCTTAAATGACGCACCAGGGGGGAATGAGGCACCTGTGGGGGAAAAAGTTGTTGTCCATGGGATGAAAAAGCCCATCGTCATGCCTGGACAAAGAACCAATAAATCCACCTCTGCGGTCTGGAATTTTTTTTATCCGCATCCGGACAACAAAAGTATTGCCATTTGTAGCTTATGTAAAACTCCAATAAGCAGGGGTAAGGACCTTGCCCACCTAGGGACAACCTCTCTTCAACGTCACCTAAAGATGCGTCATGGTTCAGTGTTTAGTCCAGAAAGTGCGGCTAGAAGTCCAGCGACACCTAAATCACTTGGTCCTCCTTTTGGAGCCAAATGCCTGAAAAACACACCACCAACTCCCTCCTCGACAAATTCCTCCTCGATCCGGATAGGGGGGAGTCCTGCAGTCCATCTCACCTGCATGAATGACTCCATAGATTCCTCCGGAGGATCCTGCAGCACTACGCCTACTACTACTACTGCCGCTGCTGCTGCTCCTGGAAGTCAGTCATCATCCCAGAGGGGAAGTCAGTCATCATCCCAGAGGGGAAGTCGTAAGACCGCTACGTCTTTCACTAAGCAATTGACCGTCCAACAGTCATTTTCCATGAGGATGAAATACGACAGCAGTCATCCTATGGCAAAGCGGATAACTGCGGCCTTGACAGCTATGTTGGTGTTAGACGTGCGTCCGGTGTCCGCCATCAATGGAGTGGGATTTAAACGGTTGATGCAGGTATTGTGTCCCCGGTACCAAATCCCGTCTAGATTCCACTTCACTAGGCAGGCGATACCCGCGATGTACAGGGAGGTCAGAAAAAGTGTCCTCAGTGTCCTGAAAAATGCGGCTGTACCCACTGTACACTTAACTACAGACATGTGGACAAGTGGATCAGGGCAAACTAAGGACTATATGACTGTGACAGCCCACTGGGTAGATGCATCGCCTTCCGCAGCAGCAGCAGCAGCATCTCCTGCATGCCAGCTCCTTCTTAGGCAGGCTACACTGTGTATCACCGGTTTCAAGAAGAGGCACAACGCCGACAACCTCTTAGAGAAACTGAGGGAAATCATCTCCCTGTGGCTTACCCCCCTTAGACTCTCCTGGGGATTTGTGGTGTCGGACAACGCCAGTAACATTGTGCGGGCATTAAACATGGGCAATTTCCAGCACGTGCCATGTTTTGCCCACACAATAAATTTGGTGGTGCAGCATTTCATAAAAAATGACAGGAGTGTGCAGGAGATGCTTGCGGTGGCACGCAAAATTTGCGGACACTTTCGACATTCTGCCACAGCCTGCCGAAGGCTGGAGCGGGAGCAAAAACTCTGCAACCTGCCCTGCTATCAGCTGAAACAAGAGGTGGTGACGCGCTGGAACTCCACCCTCTATATGCTGCAGAGGATGGAGGAGCAGCAAAAGGCCATTCAAGCCTACACAGCCACCTACGACATAGGCAGAGGAGCGGGGCTGCACCTGACTCAAGCGCAGTGGAGGCTGATTTCCGTGTTGTGCAAGGTTCTCCAGCCATTTGAAGTAGCCACACGTGAAGTCAGTTCTGACACTGCCTGCATTAGTCAGGTGATTCCCCTGATCAGGCTGTTACAAAAGCAGCTGGAGAAAGTGAAGGAGGAGCTAAATCGGAGTGATTCCGCAAAGCATGTCGCTATTGTGGATGAAGCCCTCCATACGCTTTGCCAGGATACGAGGGTGGTCAGTCTGTTAAAGTCAGAGGAATACATTTTGGCCACAGTGCTCGATCCTCGGTTTAAAGCGTATGTTGTGTCTCTGTTTCGGGCAGACACAAGTCTACAAAGGTGCAAAGACCTGCTGGTCAGGAAATTGTCATCTGAAGGGGACCGTGACACGGCCCCAGCTCCTCCTTCATTTTCTCCCACACCTGTGCCTGTGAGGAAACAGCTGCGATTTCCCACACAACCCACTGGCGGGGATGCAGGGCAGGCAGGAGGGAGTTTGGACATCTGGTCCGGACTCAAGGACCTGCCAACAATTGCTGACATGTCTACGGTCGGTGCATTGGATGCTGTCAACATTGAAAAAATGGTGGATGATTACTTTGGTGACAGCATCCAAGTAGACATGTCAGACAGTCCTTACCTGTACTGGCAGGAAAAAAAGGCAGTTTGGAAACCCCTGTACAAACTTGCTCTACTTTACCTGAGTTGTCCCCCCTCCAGTGTGTACTCCGAAAGAGTATTCAGTGCAGCGGGGAACCTGGTCAGTGAGCGGCGAAGGAGGTTGCTCCCGAAAAATGTTGAGAAAATGATGTTTATAAAAATGAATTATCACTTATTCAATGAAGACCAGGAATTGCCTCCAGAGATTACAACTGGACATGCAATTGTGGAGTCCAGCGGGGACGAATTGATAATCTCTGAGAATGAGGAAGTACACACTGAGGGGGGCGAAGAATCAGAGGAGGAGGAGGAGGATGATGATGATGAGTGACGATGACATCTTGTTGCTGTAGAGCCAGTTTATACAGGGAGATATTATGAATTGGTTTATTTTTTGTGGGGGCCCAAACAAACCAATCATTTCAGCCACAGTTTTTTAGGCCCTGTCGCTGAAATGTTTGGTTTGTTAAAGTGTGCATGTCCTATTTTCGCAACATAAGGGTGGGTGGGAGGGCCCAAGGACAATTCCATCTTGCATCACCATTCATTATTCCTACTGCTGAGAGTCATTCATATGTGGGACTTGTCTTTTCAATGCATACAACTGTTTGCATTCCACTTGATTGCTGCACCTTCATGGGTGAGAATGTGATCTCCCTGACCTGGGGGAGTCAGGCCTGGGGCAGAAAGGCTCAATTACATTTTTTTTTTGGGCGGCTAAACTTTTTTTTACCTGTCTGGTCTGGTGCTTACTGCTGAGAGTCATTTTAATGAGGAACTTGTCTTGAAATGCATACAACTCTTTGCATTCCACTGATTGCTGCACCTTCATGGGTGAGAATGTGATCTCCCTGACCTGGGGGAGTCAGGGCTGGGGCAGGAAGGCTCAATTACACTTCTTTTTTTGGGCTGCTAAAATTTTTTGAGGGCGGCTGCAATTACACTTCTTTTTGGGTGGCTGCAATTAAACTTCTTTGAGGGCGGCTGCAATTAAAATTCTTTGGGGGCGCCTGCAATTACACTTCTTTTTAGGCGACTGCAATTACACTTCTTTGGGGGCGGCTACAATTACACTTCTTTGGGGGCGGCTGCAATTACACTTCTTTGGGGGCGGCTGCAATTACACTTCTTTGGGGGCGGCTAAACTTCTTTGGGGGCGGCTAAACTTTTTTGAGGGCGCATAACTTTTTTGAGGGCGGCTGCAATTACACTTCTTTTTGGGCGGCTGCAATTACACTTCTTTTTGGGCGGCTGCAATTACACTTCTTTGGGGGTGGCTGCAATTACACTTCTTTGGGGGCACAGGGGCACTCCAGGGGCACAGGGGGTATCCTGTAGTGGGCTGCCACACATTTTTTTAAATATGGCTATCCACAGATTGTTCAGCCTGCCATTTGAGATTGGGATCTTTTATTACAGAGACCAACTGCACATCAGGGTCAGGATCAGCCAGGTTGTTAAACGGGGTTTCGACCATGAATCAATCACATCATAAAATTAATTAATAATCAATCAATCATAATCAGAATCAAGCCAGATAGGGGTCTTGTTAAATATTAAACTGACCAAAACAGATACACATACAACTAGTACTGCCTCATCTACCTGTCTGGTCTGGTGCCCACTGCTAAGAGGCAATTGAACTTCTTTGGGGGCGGCTGCAATTACACTTCTTTTTGGGCGGCTGCAATTACACTTCTTTTTGGGCGGCTGCAATTACACTTCTTTTTGGGCGGCTGCAATTACACTTCTTTTTGGGCGGCTGCAATTACACTTCTTTGGGGGCGGCTGCAATTACACTTCTTTGGGGGCAGCTAAACTTTTTTGAGGGCTGCTAAACTTTTTTGAGGGCGGCTGCAATTACACTTCTTTTTGGGCGGCTGCAATTACACTTCTTTGGGGGCGGCTGCAATTACACTTCTTTGGGGGCGGCTGCAATTACACTTCTTTGGGGGCGGCTAAACTTTTTTGAGGGCGGCTGCAATTACACTTCTTTTTGGGCGGCTGCAATTACACTTCTTTTTGAGCGGCTGCAATTACACTTCTATTTGGGCAGCTGCAATTACACTTCTTTGGGGGCGGCTGCAATTACACTTCTTTGGGGGCACAGGGGCACTCCAGGGGCACAGGGGGTATCCTGTAGTGGGCTGCCACACATTTTTTTAAATATGGCTATCCACAGATTGTTCAGCCTGCCATTTGAGATTGGGATCTTTTATCACAGAGACCAACTGCACATCAGGGTCAGGATCAGCCAGATTGTTAAACGGGGTTTCGACCATGAATCAATCACATCATAAAATTAATTAATAATCAATCAATCAATCATAACCAGAATCAAGCCAGATAGGGGTCTTGTTAAATATTAAACTGACCAAAACAGATACACACTCAACTAGTACTGCCTCATCTACCTGTCAGTTCTGGTGCCCACTGCTGAGAGGCAATTAAACTTCTTTGGGGGTGGCTGCAATTACACTTCTTTGGGGGCGGCTGCAATTACACTTCTTTTTGGGCGGCTAAACTTTTCTTTACCTGTCTGGTCTGGTGCCCACTGCTGAGAGTCATTCGTATGAGGGACTTGTCTTTTAAATGCATACAACTGTTTGCATTCCACTTGATTGCTGCACCAATCGCCCACTGCTGGTTGCAGCTCTCACCCTGCATTAATTTTGGAGTCTGCCACTGCAGTCTTTTTTTTTGGAGCCTTGAAACTTTTAGGGATGCTGTACTAGCCGACACCTTAAGGTGGACTCTGGTCTGTCTTGTATCCAGCACAGTGGTCTTGTGTGCAAGAGATTGTTCTCTGTCCTCTTTTGGATTTGTGTCACTATCACCATCTTCATGGGTGAGAATGTGATCTCCCTGACCTGGGGGAGTCAGGGCTGGGGCAGGAAGGCTGCAATTACACTTCTTTTTGGGCGGCTAAACTTTTTTGTGGGCGGCTGCAATTACACTTCTTTTTGTACGGCTGCAATTAAACTTCTTTGGGGGCGGCTAAACTTTTTTGAGGGCGGCTGCAATTAAACTTCTTTGGGGACGGCTGCAATTACACTTCTTTTTGGGCGGCTGCAATTAAACTTCTTTGGGGGCGGCTAAACTTTTTTGAGGGAGGCTGCAATGAAAATTCTTCTTGTGCGGCTGCAATTAAACTTCTTTGGGGGCGGCTAAACTTTTTTAAAGGCGGCTGCAATTACACTTCTTTTTGGGCGGCTGCAATTAAACTTCTTTGGGGGCGGCTGCAATTAAACTTCTTTGGGGGCGGCTAAACTTTTTTGAGGGAGGCTGCAATGAAAATTATTTTTGTGTGGCTGCAATTAAACTTCTTTGGGGGCGGCTAAACTTTTTTGAGGGCGGCTGCAATTAAACTTCTTTGGGGACGGCTGCAATTACACTTCTTTTTGGGCGGCTGCAATTAAACTTCTTTGGGGGCGGCTGCAATTAAACTTCTTTGGGGGCGGCTAAACTTTTTTGAGGGAGGCTGCAATGAAAATTCTTTTTGTGCGGCTGCAATTAAACTTCTTTGGGGGCGGCTAAACTTTTTTGAGGGAGGCTGCAATGAAAATTATTTTTGTGCGGCTGCAATTAAACTTCTTTGGGGGCGGCTTAACTTTTTTGAGGGCGGCTGCAATTAAACTTCTTTGGGGACGGCTGCAATTACACTTCTTTTTGGGCGGCTGCAATTAAACTTCTTTGGAGGCTGCTAAACTTTTTTGTGGGCGGCTGCAATTACACTTCTTTGTGGGCGGCTGCAATTACACTTCTTTTTGGGCAGCTGCAATTAAACTTCTTTGGGGGTGGCTGCAATTACACTTCTTTGGGGGTGGCTGCAATGAAACTTCTTTTTGGGCGGCTAAACTTTTTTGTGGGCGGCTGCAATTAAACTTCTTTGTGGGCGGCTGCAATTATACTTCTTTTTGGCCAGCTGCAATTAAACTTCTTTGGGGGTGCCTGCAATTACACTTCTTTTTGGGCGGCTGCAATTACACTTCTTTTTGGGCGGCTAAATTTTTTTTTACCTGTCTGGTCTGGTGCCCACTGCTGAGAGTCATTTGTATGAGGGACTTGTCTTTGAAATGCATATAACTCTTTGCATTCCACTGATTGCTGCACCAATCGCCCACTGCTCCTCGGCTGTACTGTGTAAACAGTGCACAATCAAGCCAGATAGGGGTCTTGGTGCTTGTTTTGAGGTTGTAGCAGGGGAGTGCAGCTATGAGTCGTAACACTTTGAGAGAAGATCAGTACTTCTCTACCGGCAAAGGACATCCTCCTCGACAGAGCGCGCAGCTTCACGAGGGACGCATGTGAAGCAGTGAGCAAAGGGAACACCCACCTAGCGAGCCAGATCACCTGAATCCACCCTAGCGATCAATAGAGTTACAGAAGTCGCAGCCAGATAGAACTCTTCCAGCTGCCACCTAGTCATTGATTAGCCCCCTCCACTCCACCCATTA
The DNA here is from genome assembly GCF_055691185.1 of Crinia signifera. NCBI lineage: Eukaryota > Metazoa > Chordata > Amphibia > Anura > Myobatrachidae > Crinia > Crinia signifera. The sequence continues at coordinate 166,545,350 of NC_139223.1, read as the reverse complement.
GGCAATGATTGACGAGACGAATGGTAATAATAAATAATAAATGAATAATATTACTAATCACCAAATTAAAAATCAGATGAAATTAATTATAAATTATCATAATCACAATCAAGACAGATAGGGGTCTTATGAAATATTAAACTGACCAAAACAGAAACACACTCTGCACCATCGAGCAGGTGATCACTGACATGCCAGGTGCAACGGTCTTTAGCACCCTGAATGCCAAGTGTGGGTTTTGGCAGATCCCTCTGGACAGAGCCTCTTCCATGCTTACTGCCTTCATGACCCCTATTGGGTGCTATGTCTTCCTATGCATGCCCTATGGCATCACCACGGGCAGCAAAGTTTTCCAGCGCTGCATGGAGCAACAGTTCGCTGGCTCTCCCTTTGACATCATTGCTGTCAGCATCCTCCTTATCTGCACAGCTGGGTCCATCAGTTACTGCCACTGCTGCAACCAATGCTAGTGATGGTTACGCATGCCCTATGGCATCTCCACGGGCAGCGAAGTTTTCCAGCGCTGCATGGAGCAACAGTTTGCTGGCTCTCCCTTTGACATCATCGCTGTCAGCATCCTCCTTATCTGCACAGCCGGGTCCATCAGTTACTGCCACTGCTGCAACCAATGCTAGTGATGGTTACGCATGCCCTATGGCATCACCACGGGCAGCAAAGTTTTCCAGCGCTGCATGGAGCAATAGTTCGCTGGCTCTCCCTTTGACATCATCGCTGTCAGCATCCTCCTTATCTGCACAGCCGGGTCCATCAGTTACTGCCACTGCTGCAACCAATGCTAGTGATGGTTACGCATGCCCTATGGCATCACCACGGGCAGTGAAGTTTTCCAGCGCTGCATGGAGCAACAGTTCGCTGGCTCTCCCTTTGACATCATCGCTGTCAGCATCCTCCTTATCTGCACAGCCGGGTCCATCAGTTACTGCCACTGCTGCAACCAATGCTAGTGATGGTTTACATTACATTACATCTTCCATCTGCCACCTTAAAATTGATTAGCCCACTCCCCTACACCCATTAGGCAATGATTTAAGAGACGACTGGTAATAATAAATGAATAATAATCACAAAATTAAACAATCAGATTACATTATCACACAATCAAGCCAGGTAGGGGTCTTGTTGGATGTTAAAGTGATCAAAACAGTTACACACTTGCAGACAAACTCTGTGCTGCACAAAATGCCCACCGCTCCTTGGCTGCACATGGTAAACAGTGCATGATCAAGCCAGATAGGTATCTTTTATGGGCCTATTTTTTTTAAACTGCCATCATGTCTGCCGCTGCAGTGCCACTCTTACATAAGCCACGTGTTTGTGCCGCACACTTTTGTGGCTTAGCATAGTTATCCAGCTACCTCAGTGCAAACTTTGGCAATAAAAACAATATTGTGAGGTGTGAGGTGTTCAGAATACACTGGAAATGAGTGTAAATGTATGTTATTGAGGTCAATATAGCGTAGGAGCAAAAAAAAACCACCAAATTCTGCGATTTTAGCTGTTTTTATGCTTTTTTAACAAAAAAATCAGAACCCAAAACCCCAAAAAATCCAAACACAAAACACTTAGGAGGTGTTTTGCCAAAACCCATTAGAACCCAAAACCTCAAGGTAATCAGAACCCAAAACCCAAAACCCGAAAAGTGGCCGGTGCACATCTCTAATGGGAATGATATAGGGACTAAAGAACATAAGGAAACATTTCCTTTGTTTCGTAAGCAGATGGTTGCCATGGTGATATATATAAATGAATCTAAGGCAGGCCTCCAACTAGTAGCAGCTCTCCGATCTTCCCAGAACGCAAGGTGGAATGCATAGACTTCCGCCCAGATGACGAAGGAGGGGCACCTGAAGTCCACAGTCACTGTGATTTCTGGGTAAGCAGCGTCAGAGGAGATGTGAGAAAAGAGGTATCGGAAAAAGCGCAAGGCAATCGGATTAAATTCTGAGAGCCAGCGCTGCAAGCTCAACCCAGGTATTGAATTTTTTTTTTTTTTTAAATATAGAAAATATAGAAAAAAAACTGTATGGTTCTTAATATAGCGGTCACATTGCACAAACAAAAGGGTCATGTGATCGGAACTCAAACTCTTTTATGATTGTGATTAGAAATTTGTTATGTCTGCCTTCTATTTTTATTCATTTTTTTATTTTATAAAATGAAAGTGGTTTTAGCAATGTATGGTGATTATATATGCACGATAAATGTAATAAACAATGAAATTTATATTAAGAAAATGAGAACAGTTGGTGCAATCAGGGGCCATATTGGCACCAAGGTATAAATACAGAGAGCCGACAAAGGAGAGGTTACCTTTGAAAAAGCTGGGAGCCACCCAGCAAAACGCGTCAGGTTATAGCACCCCCATTCCTTCTTTCATTGTGGATTACAAAACTTTCCCAAAGGACCCTGAACCAGGACCCAAGACTGGACATTGTTATCAACTGGGGCATCCAAAGTCGACTTGAGGACAGCACGCCAACTACACGGGGATCACTTCAATTGCAGCTAGCAGCAGTGTTAGCCATCCCTGATACGTGAGTGGCACTAACTGTCCCCTCCAAAAAAAGTATAGTCCATTGGAGTCCAATAGGAACAGGATCCATACACAAAAGGATCAGTGGGGTGCCTTTCCAAAAAAAAAAACATCTTTATTCAAAGTGTAGTTTATCCATGAAGGCTCGCACCATATACATGTTGATTTTATGATTATGATTTGCATTTATTAATTATATTTTATGGTAATTTTAATATGATAGTTATCAACTAATTGTTTAAAGAAATATATTGTGTTATTTTTTTCCTCAAAAAGCAGCAGTTACGAATTTTTCTCTTCTTTTGTCAATTATCTGTCTACATTACTTACCTTTTGGGTACATTTCTATTAGCAGAATAGGTTTGCTATTCTAAATTTAAGACAAGCTGATTTTATATCATTATTCCTGAGTGTATAAATCAGTGGATTAAGCATTGGAGTAACAATAACATAAAATATAGCAATTAATTTGTCTGTTCCTGGAAGAGAGCTTGACCCGGGTTTCATGTAGGCAGCCATAGCTGAGCCAAAAAATATTGTCACGACCGTCACGTGAGACCCACAGGTGGAGAAAGCTTTCCGCCGCCCGGCTGAAGATCCAATTTTTAAGATACTTAAAATGATTTTAACATAAGATATTACAATAAATGTCACTGGTGTCAAGAGAACAATCACACCAAAAACAAATATAATAAATTCCATAATCAAAATGTTTTTACAGCCCAGTGATAATATTTCTGGAATTTCACACATAAAATGATTTATTTCATTATTACCACAAAGATCTAAACTGAATATTAGTGACACACAGGGTATAGCGTTAATAAATCCACACAGCCATGCTGCAATGGCTAGTTTGTCACAAGCCGCCTTACTCATGATTGTGGTATAATGTAGTGGATGACATATAGCTACATAACGGTCATAAGCCATGATAACTAGCAGAAAACACTCATTTTGCCCTAATGACAGAGCAAAATACATTTGTGTTGCGCACTCAACAATTGAGATAGTTTTCTTTACTGACATCAAATCTCTTAACATTCTCGGCACAATAACAGTTGTGTAGCAGAGATCCAAAAAAGAGAGGTTGCCCAGGAAGAAATACATAGGGGTGTGAAGGCTGACATCATACAGGATCAGAATTATGATGGAGATGTTCCCAATTAATATGATCATATACAGAAGTAGGAAAACGACAAAAAAAATAATTTGTGAACTGGGATCACTGGAAAGTCCAAGAAGAATAAATTCTATTTTCACGGTATTATTGTTCCCGTGCATTCTTTCAAACAAAATGGGGAAAATAATGTACAGTATGTTATCTAGTTGTTATCGTTAAGAGAGGGTGGGGCCTGTGGTAAAGGCCCCACGCTAGCTATTGTTCATTATTTATTTATTTATCCACAGTTTCTTATATAGCGCACACATATTCCGCATTCACATCAGTCCCTGCCCCAGTGGAGCTTACAATCTATATTCCCTACCACATGTACGCGCACACACAGACATTCCACGGTTAATTTGTTGGGAGCCAATTAACCTACCAGTATATTTTTAGAATGTGGGAGGAAACCGGAGTACCCGGAGGAAACCCACGCAAGTACGGGGAGAATACACAAACTCCGCACAGTTAGAGCCATGGTGGGAATGGAACCCACGACCTCAGCGCTGTGAGGCAGTAATGCTAATCATTACACCATCTGTACATATCGTGTGTGTGTCATTTATTCCTTATTGCATATTCTTGAAAGCGGTGGGAAATATCCTTGGTACGACATGAATAACCAGTATTCACGTAATAATGTAGATCTCTCAGCGTCTATGGCTTGCTGCATCTTACATTTGGCACAGAGAATGTTACTAGGGACAAGGTAATACAAATATTTCCTAATTAGAAGCCATGGGTGAATAGCCATGTCAGTTCACTGTCACTATCTAGGGATAGGGAATTCAGAGCATTGAAGATTGCTCATTCAAAGCTGTGGAGGCCTATTCTAGAAAATCTGAAAGTCACTTTAGGGAATCTAGCACGGGATTAGGCATACAGTATAACTGATTACAGAAATAGAACTCCACCCTATGTGTGTTATCATAATCTACTCCATGTGATTTGGGGTACATAGCTATCTGTTGTGGTGGAAGTTTCTGTCACCTTAATAGGAGAAATAACCCTATATACAGTATATACCTGTATGTGTATGTCCACAATCTGTCCAAAGTGAGTTGGGGTATGAAACGTACTGCTACCATTTATGGTGGAGTTGATCGCAGTAAGAGGAGAATAAAGAAACATTTTGAGGCTTGGATTACTCATGTATGCGTGAATTGTGTACACTACCTTATTAATCTAATAGGAAAACTCCCTTGGAAAAAGTAACCTATTAATTTTTTTCCAAGAATGTGACAATACCACACATTGGGGGAAATTTACTAAGATGGGAATTAGACTTCACATTCTGATTGGTTGCCCACAGCAACATCACATGTGAAGTCTTATTCCCATCTTAGTAAATTTCCCTCATTGTTTTTAACGGGTTTTATTCCCCTATAGCTGGTAGAGTCTAGATCTACAGTAAACAAAGGAATATCGACGAAAGACTTGACCTACACGTCTCATCACTCATTCTACAAAGAAACGTAGAGTATTTGTTTTTGTTTATTTACTAAGCACCTATGATTGCTATTAGTGCTCTGTGTTATGCACTCTGCTAGACTCTGGATGATACGACAGCTGACAGTAGGGAAAAAGGTCAGACGTGAGCCCGCAGCTGGGACCGCTGTTTAGGACGGCCACAGCGAAACCTACACTGACTCTGTTGAGTCCCCCGGGCAGATGGAATACCCCTGCAAGTGCTAGGCTTCACCTGTAGCCACCGCGTTCGACAGAGCCAGTTAGGCCAGCTCTGACCCCGATGCAGCCAGGTGTTATGTACAGACAAGGGGTGAGCAATCGCCAGGGGGTATCTCAAAAGGACCATCTAACTAAAAGGGCCTAGCTGGGAATAGACCCCTGACTACCGGCACCGGGCCGAGAACGGGGAGTTGCGACCCAGTCGCAGACACAAAGAGGATACAATGGGGAATCACGGAACGGGGACACACAAAGGCCAATGATTCCCCAAAGCTGGGAGCAGTGGGAAAGGGGTACACCCCTGCCTAAAGGAAGCTAGGGCCACAGACAAAAACAAAACAGGATGAAACGAGTGACAGGAAGACACAAGAGAAATGATGACAAGCCCACGGAGGGGAACAGCCACGGCGGGCAAACGAGCAGACCTGGTAGAAAAACCGGACTCCAACGGAGCACTTACGTGACCCACAGGTAGATGACAGGAGAGGTTCAGACACAGGCTCAGGTCCGGGACAGGTAGGCTGACAAGGGCAAAAGGGACTGCAGGAGCACAGGAGGAGACACTGGAGAGTCCTGGAGGAGTCCAGAAAGGCAGACACTGGAGCTGTAAAGGCTCCGGGGACCGGGTGACAGAGCTAATGCTTTAATAAGCAAAGTACTATAACCGGCGTCTGTCCCCAGCAGACGCCGGCTTCTTATTCCCCACAGGCGCCTGCCTGCGTGACGTCAGGCACGCGCATGGTTGACGCTGGGCGGAAGTTTGGGGACGTTGCCTAGCAATGTCCCGACAACCGGCCTCAGAGAGAGGCTTGGGACGTTGCCGGGCAACGTCCCCAGCCTTGTCGCTCTGCTGCACATCCGCCGACTGTCCGGGTGCTGGGGATCCCGGACGGCGGCGTGCGACAGTACCCCCCCCTTGAGGAGGGATTAACAATCCCTTACCACCAGGTTTAAATGGGAATTGTCGAAAGAACACCCTTTTAAGATTGGGTGAATGCAGGTCTCTATCCGGAACCCAGGACCTTTCCTCCGGACCAAAGCCCCTCCAATGTACCAGGAACTGTAGGGAACCTCTCACGAGCCTGGAGTCAAGTATCCTTTCTTCGCGGAATTCCTGTTGTCCCTGCACCATGACCGGCGCAGAACCCGCACCGAACTTGCGGGGAAATCTCCGCGAAAACACCACAGGTTTGAGAAGGGAAGCATGGAAGGTATTAGCAACTTTGAGGGACTTGGGTAGAGAAAGTCGAAATGCTACCGGATTAACCCTCTTTACAATCTGAAATGGACCAATGAACCGGGGTCCCATCCTTGCCGAAGGTTGATGAAGTTTAATATTGCGGGTAGACAGCCAGACCCAGTCACCCACCTTAAACCGACAAGGAAGTCTAGACTTGTCTGCGAATACCTTCTCCCTGAAAGATGCTTCCTTAAGGGCTCTATGGATACTCCTCCAAATGACTCTAAGTCGAGAAACAGAAGAGGAAGTAGACCTGGGAGCATCAGGTCCCAAGGAGTTGGCCCGAGGATGGAATCCATACACCGCAAAAAAGGGTGACGTCTTGGAGGCCGAATGATGCGCGTTGTTATAAGCAAATTCGGCTATGGCTAAGAAACTAGCCCAGTCATCCTGTAACTTGGACACAAAGCATCTTAAGTACTGTTTGAGAGACTGGTTCAGTCGCTCAGTCTGCCCATTAGACTGCGGATAAAAGGCCGAAGTAAGACTGGTCTTAATTTTTAAGGCGGAACAGAACAGTCTCCAGAATTGGGCCACAAATTGCGGACCGTGGTCAGAAACTATATCTGTAGGCAACCCATGCAACCTAAAAATGTGTTTTAAAAACAAGGGAACCAGCTCTTTGGCCGAGGGTAACTGCCTCAGGGCCACAAAGTGCGCCATCTTAGAGAATCTATCAATGACTACCCAGATCACCTGACACTGGGATGAGGTAGGCAACCCGACGATGAACTCCATGGCCAAGTGTGACCAAGGTCTACCCGGAATGGACAAGGGCATTAATTCTCCTAATGGTCGAGACCGAGGGACTTTATGCCGGGCACAGACCGGACAGGACAACACAAACTCTTTTGAATCTTTAGACATTCCTGGCCACCAAACTACCCGAGAAAGAAGAGCCAGTGTCTTAACAACTCCAGGATGACCTGCAATCTTGGAGTCGTGGCACTCGGAAAGAACTCTGCGTCTTAAAGACGGAAGAACAAACAACTTGTTCTCAGGGGTTTGTACCGGGGCTTGCCCTTGAGCTTGGTGGAGGAGGCCTTCCAAAGTTTGATTAAATCCTGCGTGAATGCATGATGCTGACAGGATAGGTCCCTTGCTAAACCTATTATCGTGTTGGGGAAGGAAACACAGAGAAAGGGCATCCGCTCTGATGTTCTTCGACCCAGGCCTATACGAAATAACATAAAAGCGCATAAAAAAAAGTGCCCAACGAGCTTGCCGGGCGTTGAGTCTTTTAGCAGACTCAATGTACTGCAGATTCTTGTGATCTGTCAGGACGAGAATCTGATGAGCTGCCCCCTCGAGCCAATGTCGCCACTCATCAAAGGCCCATTTGATGGCGAGTAATTCTCTATTACCAACGTCATAATTGGTCATAATTGGTCTCTGCCTGAGAAAACTTTCTGGACATGTAGGCACAGGGGTGAAGTTTCAATGAGATAGAATCCCTCTGGGATAGTACTGCCCTGCTCCTACCTCGGAAGCATCTACCTCTACTATGAATGGAAGGTCTGGATTAGGATGTTTAAGAACCGGGGCTGAAATGAAGGCTTGCTTCAAGGTCCTGAAGGACTGCTCAACTTGAGGGGACCAGGCAGAGGGATCGGCCCCTTTCTTGGTTAAAGCCACCAATGGCGCCCTGATAGAAGAGAAAGAATGGATAAAGCGCCTATAATAATTGGCGAATCCAAGGAATCTCTGGATCACCTTTAAATTGGTCGGACGGACCCAGTCCACAATGGCTTGGAGTTTCTTAGGGTCCATTTGAAACCCTTGAGAGGAAATTATGTACCCTAAAAAGGATACTTGACGAACTTCGAATTCGCATTTCTCCAGTTTAGCGAACAATTGATTCTCTCTCAACTTCTGTAACACTTGACGAACCTGGAATCTATGCGAATCTAGATCCCGGGAGAAAATCAAAATGTCGTCCAAATAAACGACCACAAAATGGCCTAAAAATTCACGAAGTACATCGTTAATTAGGTCCTGAAAGACGGCTGGGGCATTGGAGAGGCCGAATGGCATAACCAGATACTCATAGTGCCCTGTTTGAGTACTGAAGGCCGTCTTCCACTCATCCCCCTCCTTAATTCTTATAAGATTGTAAGCTCCCCGGAGATCAATTTTAGTAAAAATGGTTGCAGACCGCAATTGATCAAAAAGGACTGTAATTAAGGGGAGAGGATAAGTGTTCTTCACCGTGATTTTGTTTAGGGCACGGAAGTCTATACAGGGCCTTAAGGAACCATCTTTTTTAGCAACAAAAAGAATCCGTCGCTGAGAGGGGATTTGGACGGCCGGATGAATCCTTTAGCAAGACTCTTCTGTATATAATCGTCCATAGCTTTTGTCTCCGGGACGGACAAAGCGTATAACCTACCCTTGGGCAAGGGCGCGTTCGGAACTAACTGAATGGCACAGTCATATGGACGATGTGGAGGCAGACTGTCTGCCTTGCTCGTTGAGAATACATCAGCGAAGTCCTGATACGAAGAGGGAATTCCGGCAAGGGAAACGGAGGCTAAAAAGACTGAGGTATTGAGACAATGTTCATCACAAAACATATTCCAATGGGTAATCTCCCCTAAATTCCAATCAATAGTAGGGTTGTGCTTCTTCAACCAAGGATACCCTAACACAAAGGGGACAGCTGGACAAGATGTTAAGAAAAAAGAAATCTCTTCCTCATGAAGTAATCCGATGGTCAATCGCACAAGAGGAGTTTGAAAAGATATGGCCCCATTGGAAAGGATACTCCCGTCTAAACCCCGTAAGGCACAGGTCTTCAACCTGTGGCCCTCCAGATGTTGTGGAACTACATGTCCCAGCATGCCCTGACAGTTTTGACATGCTCTTATAGGAAAGAATGTGGCAATGCATGTTGGAACATGTAGTTTTACAACATCTGGAGGGCCACAGGTTGAAGACCCATGCCGTAAGGTAACAGGCCTGGGAAGCGTAAGACGGGGAATGCTCAACCTCCGAGCCTCGGAGATGTCAAGAAAGTTTCCGGCCGCGCCGCTGTCAATAAATGCCGTACCGGAAAACTTGTTACCCATAATAAATACTCCCCGGAACTAGTAAAGAGTCTTGAGAGGAAAAAACCTGTAGGCCTAAGTGAACCCTCTCCTCGTTCACTTGGCCTGGGCTTTTACTGGCCTGTTGGGACAATTCCGAAGAATGTGTCCTTTACTCCCACAATACAAACATAAACAGGAGCTAAGCCGGCGGGCTCTTTCTTCCGGCGTAATGCGGGCCGCTCCAATTTGCATAGGTTCTTCACACTCCTCAGGAACTACAGGGACGTATGGAAGAGACCGAATTTGAAAACCTCGCTCGGATCTCCGCTCACGGAGACGACAGTCAATTTTGATGGCCAATTCCATTAGTTTATCTAGGGAATTGGGTGCGGGGTATTGAATAAGGCTGTCCTTGATGTCATCGGACAAGCCACAACGGAACTGACTCCGTAATGCAGGGTCGTTCCATCCGCAGTCGTTTGACCAGCGACGGAACTCCGTACATTAGGCCTCTGCCGGGTCCTTCCCCTGTTTGAGGGCCCGGAGATGGGTCTCTGCAGAGGCCTCCCTGTCCGGATCGTCATACAGCAACCCTAAGGAGCTAAAAAAGCTGTTGACCGAGGACAAAGCCGGACTATCGGAAGGTAACCCGAAAGCCTATGCTTGAGGATCCCCCTGTAATAAAGATATAACCAGACCAACACGCTGGGATTCGGAACCAGAAGACCGAGGTCGCAACCGAAAGTATAATTTACAACTTTCCCGAAAATTAAAGAAAGCTTTTCGATCCCCTGAGAACCGATCAGGCAAATTCATCTTAGGCTCTGAAACCCCTGGCTCTGGAGGACGCATCCTCTGCTCTTGGGAGGCTACCTTCAATGACAACTCTCGTACCATTTGCGTTAAGCCCTGGACCTGATCCGAGAACGTCTGGGCAGAGGGATTCATGACAACTGGAGAATTCACACAAAAAAGAAGGCAGTGTACACCCTACACCACCTATTATGTTTTGGGCCGGTTATAATGTTATGCACTCGGCTAGACTCTGGATGATACGACAGCTGACAGTAGGGAAAAAGGTCAGGCATGAGCCCGCAGCTGGGACCGCTGTTTAGGACGGCCACAGCGAAACCTACACTGACTCTGTTGAGTCCCCCGGGCAGATGGAATACCCCTGCAAGTGCTAGGCTTCGCCTGTAGCCGCCGCGTTCGACAGAGCCAGTTAGGCCGGCTCTGACCCCGATGCAGCCAGGTGTTATGTACAGACAAGGGGTGAGCAATCGCCAGGGGGTATCTCAAAAGGACCGTCTAACTAAAAGGGCCTAGCTGGGAATAGACCCCTGACTACCGGCACCGGGCCAAGAACGGGGAGTTGCGACCCAGTCGCAGACACAAAGAGGATACAATGGGGAATCACGGAACGGTGACACACAAAGGCCAATGATTCCCCAAAGCTGGGAGCAGTGGGAAAGGGGTACACCCCTGCCTAAAGGAAGCTAGGGCCACAGACAAAAACAAAACAGGATGAAACGAGTGACAGGAAGACACAAGAGAAATGATGACAAGCCCACGGAGGGGAACAGCCACGGCGGGCAAACGAGCAGACCTGGTAGAAAAACCGGACTCCAACGGAGCACTTACGTGACCCACAGGTAGATGACAGGAGAGGGTCAGACACAGGCTCAGGTCCGGGACAGGTAGGCTGACAAGTCCAGGAAGGCAGACACTGGAGCTGTAAAGGCTCCGGGGACCGGGTGACAGAGCTAATGCTTTAATAAGCAAAGTACTATAACCGGCGTCTGTCCCCAGCAGACACCGGCTTCTTATTCCCCACAGGCGCCTGCCTGCGTGACGTCAGGCGCGCGCATGGTTGACGCTGGGCGGAAGTTTGGGGACGTTGCCTAGCAACGTCCCGACGCCCGGCCTCAGAGAGAGACGGCGGCGTGCCACACTCTGTCCTCAATTTTTCACTTTGTACGGTGGGTATAGTGATACTTCTTTTTTTAATTGTAGGAGCTACACATTGGTTGCCTTTGTGCAAATCTTTTGGAATTAAGAATTTATTTTTTAAATGAATGTTCGGAAGGCCCCGGTACAGATTGTATTCCGGCAGAGTTTTGCATGCCTGTGTTGACGAGCTAGTACCAGATGTAACACCTTATATCCAGCACTGCGAATCGCCAGATTCCCGTAGCTGGCTCTTGCTGTTGGAGATGAGCTGCATCTGACGGGGACGTGCGAGCATCTCATGCGCATGCGCGTCCCCTTCACTCGTGGGGGAAGGGGGGGGGAGCGGAAACCCTGACCGTCTCTGTTTCATGGAACCATAACAAAAGGAACCATAACTGATTTAATGAGTCATTTGCAGTCTCACTGTACCGGCCGTGTTTACTTACACGTGCATGGCTTAATCTATGAGACAAGCATATGCTACTGGCAGGATCAACCAGGTAGCTCTCGGGTCCCTCGCTTCAGGGAGAAAGACAGGGTTGGGGGTGCAGGCAGTGATGGAGGAGCAGCGGGGAGGTGGCGGGGGTGGGCTCTGTCAGAATGGGGCACGCAAGTGTCTCGTGCACGCGCACCCCTTTCTGGCGGATGGCGTAAGGCGGCAATTGGTAATAGAATCGCCAGGAGCAGCTCTAATGAGATCTGCTCCATCTGCAGCTTATTGTACCATTCTGTGATGTTATAAAGTTACTAAAGTTCCTGTCCCTAAATCTTCAGTAGTAACTGGCTTACTGTTAAGGCCCCCATATGCTAATCCGAATTGTCCTAAGTACAAGTCGGACCCAATTTCCACTGAGCTCCCCAGGAGAGCTCACTTACATTTGGCACTTGATATGCCATTTTTACATGTGATAATTTGCATGCAATTTATCACATGAAAAGCATCCCGGGAAACTACGGGCACAAGAGATTAAAAATAAACAAAAACCGGTGAGCGGCAGCGTGGCAGCAGTGTGGCAGGCTTTGCTGTGTTGAGCCCCGGGTGGTGATCGTGCAGTGGCGGGTCCCAGGCAGTGTCAGGCGGTCAGTGTGTGCAAGAGCTGAGCGGCAGGGGCTGGGGGGAACAGGCGTCAGTATAATTAAAAAAAAATCAAAATACAGGCCAGACATTGATTGGCTGAGAGTTCTCTCCCTGATTGGCCAGCCTATCTTTTCAATTTCTTTTTGAATTATGCTGCCACTTCCTGCCCTGAACTTGCCGCTCAGCACTTCCACACACTGCCCACCATACACTGCCTGGAACCCACCGCTGCATAGTCACTGCCCACCCCTGGGTGCTCATCACAGCTCAGCACTTGCTGCTGCCGCCTGGGACCCGCCGCTGTTCCCCCACCCCCTGGGCGCTCAACGCAGCCCGACACTCGCTGCTGTCTGGGACCCGCCACTTTTACCCCACCCTCCTCTTGCTCAGCGCAGCCCGGCACCTACCGCCCGTACCTGCACATAGGTGTGTGCACACACATATGGATGGGACCCAACAGCGGGTTTAATCTGTCAGATCCAACCCAAGGCGCACGGGACCGTGCATCGGGTCGGAGGGATGTCAAATACATCCAATTTGGGCCGATTTCTTGGCCGATCTGTCGGCATCGGGTGAAATCGGCCCAAATTGAACTAGTGTATGGGGGCCTTAAGCTAGATAGTGTTTAGGCAGTGTATGCTATTTTTATAATTATTTTACCAATGAGCTATAATCGTAGCAACCGTCAATTTTTAAAATGTTTAAATCTACAATATAAAATGACTTAGAGAAAAGAGTTAATATTCATCTAGTAACATGTCTCAATACGATATGCAACATCTCACCATTCTGTAACTAGTAAGCGTTCCCATTGAGTACACATGTACTGTACACCTGGGTCACAGTAGTGGGTTTCTGTCATCACAATTGTAAGGAAAAATACAGAATCTGGTTGTTCCTGCGGGATCTCTGACAAATGTGTGTATATGAAAACATCAGAATATTCCCTGAGATGTGATCATGAAATTGCCTTTACATCATACAGTATGTGCATAGAATGATAGTTATTTTCAAAAATTAATCAAACTTACCCTCATTTACTATAATGAACATTTTGAAGCCAATAAAATGTTTTTTTTTCCCTAATTTACCTATTCAGATCACAATCAGATTTTTTCCCTAAATATTGATAGTAAGAAAAAAATAACATACCTTGATCACAAATGGACTGAATCTCCAGAACTGATTTTTCTCCCTTCAAAAGGGCCCTTAATATATCAGACATGATATACCTGAGTGAACGCATTATGCCTTAGTGTATAGGTCTCAAAGGGTCAGATACAGGACCTAATTGCACCACAAAGACAACAGAGCACCACTTACTTATTTTTAGCTGCACTAAGCACCTAGAGAATGGCCTAGCACCCTTCATGATAGATTCTGTGAAGTTTTCTAACTCTACTTATTTTGCAAACTAAAGAAAAGTTGCAACATATAAAAGTTTAAAATAAATTGGTTAAAAATAAAAGTAGAAAAGGAACTTTGTTACGAGCCGGCTCTGGCGGGTCTGTGTTACTGCAGCTTGATTTCTGGTTGTGCAGTCTCACCTGTCACATAATTAGGCCATTAGCACTCTGCCTGTGTGTTTAGCTGTCCAGCTGCAATGATTAGGAGGCATGTCCTTCTGGCTGTTTTCATTGGGAGCCTGTCCTAAACTCTGTGCTGGTTATGTATACTGCTAGTTTCTTGTGCTATTGCTGGTCATACCTGATTACTCTTCTACTCTCTGAATGATCTGTTTTTTGCATGTACCTGTTATTGTGCATATCCTGTGCACTCCTGCCTGTATGTACCTGCTCTGATAGATCTCCTGTTTTGTCTCTGTGAATGCACCTGTTTCCCGTATATGTGCATCTGTGTGTATGTCCCTTTGTATGTGCCTGTGTCCTGAATGTCCCTGCTCTGATAGAGCTTCTGTTTGTGCCCCTTTGGATGCACCTGTGTCCCAAATGCATATGCTCTTATAGAGCTTCTGTGTGTGACCCCTTCAATTTACCTACAGTATGCCCTGTATGTACCTATTCTTGGTGAGCTTCAGTGTACAGTATATCTATGTGTATATTCTGGTTTCGCTTAGTGACCTATCCACTTGCAGATCCTGTCATTTTGCCTGTCCATAACTGGCGCCACTTGGTGGTCCAGTCCTGTTTTCTGTCTGCCTGTATTGTATTTATACGCTACCAGAAACTGCACTGCTTAATCCTCAACAATTGTGGTTAAGTACCCAGACTTACACCAATTTCATACTTGCCTTGCCAAGCATCCTGTAGCAACCTTGTCCCTTTGTAATTCCGGGTGGCAACCCAGTACCTGGTGGACCTACTGTAATCCACTTGGAAAAATTGGCTGTTATAGGTGAAGTCCTAGCAAGCAGGAGGTGTAAGTACGTCTGGGCAAGTGCAATAGTGCCACCTAGCACCAGGGGCGGATCCAGGATAAAATGACAGGGGGGGCACCATGATAAAAGAGGGTTTGGGTGGGGGAGGGGGATTCATAAAATGCCACACAGATTAAGCCAAAATTCACATAATGCCAAACGAATTGAGCCAGAATTCACATAATGCCACACAGATTAAGCCAAAATTCACAATACGCTTCATAAACAGGGACATTGTCCACCGAAGGCACGCATTAAACATTTACACCATAATGTCCATTACACGTTAAGTTACACGCCATTATGTCCATTATTTATTATGCCAAACACCATAATGCCTATTAAAAATTATGCTACATAATGCCTATTAAAAATTATGCTACATAATTACCGAGGGGAGTGGCCTGGAAGCCGAGCTGAACAGACGTGGGGAACGATTGCTCCTCTCCTCCAGGGCTACCCTTCAGAGTTTTAAGCCCACCACCATCACTGAAACTCCCCCCATCACCTTACCCCACTGGCGACGGGGAGCTGCAGAGCCGGGGGACACTCTGGGAGTCCCTGCAGGTTGCGGCCCTGTCAACAGCGCAAAGCCGGGGCCTCGATTTCGGCACCCTCCCGCCACCCGCTCCAAGGGAGAGCCAACACCGCCGAACGCCTCTGGGACCTGACGGAGATCTCAGCCGGAGACTAAAGACTCCTGCCGAGTGCCCGGACTCCACCAGCCTCCCCGACCTTCCGCCCGAGACTGCTGTGAGCCCCGCCGGGAGCCTCCGCAAGACAGACGCATCCCTCCTGTGACGGGAGCGGCCATCTTGTCCAGGAGCTCCCTCACTGCCGGAGCACCCTCTCTCCACCTGCAGTCTGCCGACTGACCTCCTTTCTGGGACCCCGGGCACAAAAGTAAGTGGGGATCAACCCCATACCCCCTTACCCTCCTAACTCTTGCCCACGCACTCTCCCTCCTCTGTGGGAGGTGATCTCTGGACCAGGGGAAGCAACTACATCCTGCTCCTGCCGCCCCCACTAGCACAGCATCTCCAATATTCCCCCAAAGACACCCCCAGCTGACATCTACCAAGTCCCATCACGGACTTAGGCCGAGGGGGTTGTTAAAGTGTGGGAGTCCAGACTAAATCATCTCCCCCACACGGAGACTGGGCTAACTAAGCCACCCTTGTGACACCTTGAGAAACGCAGGGCGATCCCCTGCAAATAAGTATAATTCAGGCCAGAGACCCCAGAGGAAGTCACCACCCCGTCCCCTCCAAAGGACAACTGCAACCCTCCGTTCTCATTTGTCAATCTCATAACCCCCTCCCTACTTAATTTTGCCAGTCCGCTCCCAATCACCGGAGTTACACAGATCCCTAACCTTCTTGCAGTGCAATCTACCCAAACCAGGAATAACAATATACCTACCTGCCTCCCGATACGAGCTCTGCTGGTCAGGCTCTTTCTCTTGTCATAGGGCTACGCACTCAAGGGCAACCAGATCTGTGACTGCATAACAGGCCCCCCGCCAGTCTACCCCCCCCTCCCCTCTACGAGATAGAGGCTACCTCATCACCTTCCAGCTTACACTCGCCCCGCTACGAAAAAACTTCACAACCTAGGTGCGGCTTAAACTGAAGCACAGTCCCATCATCCGCTCCATTACCTCAACCAACTTCTTCACTCAGACACCTAAACAACAACTCACAATGTCGACTTAAACCCCACCCTCCACTTCCCCTGGGTGCTTTTGATTGCCCCTTTCCGGACCCTGGAAACACCGGCCGCTGAACCCCTTCACTTAAAGCCCTTCGACCCTCACAACCCGCAAGCAGACCTCGCTGAATAACTATTTAATCACATATACCTCCCGAGGTTCTCTTCACATGCGGAGATCGGCTGCTAAAACACCTAAAAAAGGAGGCTCAGACATTTCTCATCACTTCACCAGAGCTAATAAATTGAACCAACAGGAGGACCCCTCCTCTCTAAAACCATGGATAAAAAAGGTCCACCATCTCCATCCCCGTCCACCAAGGAAGACATCCTGGCCCTTCGATCCCTCATCACTGATCTCAAAGACTCGCTAGAAATCAAACTAGATAAAGCGGTCGCCTTCATTAAATTAGACATATCCTCTCTAGCTGCTAGAACCTCCAAACTAGAGTCCCGTCAAGATGGCCTTCAAAAGTCAATGAATGACATGGGCAGAGACTTAGACCATATCATCTCTGAACTAAACGACCTCCGCACCAAAAACGAAGATCTTGAAAACAGGGAGCGCAGAAACAATATCCGCATACGAAACATTCCCGAATCCATCTCCCAAGATGCTCTGGAACCCTACCTTCACAATCTCTTCTCCTTCCTCGCCCTGGATATTGGTACTCGGAAACTACCTCTGGAAAGAGCACACCGTGCGCTTCGACCAAAACCCCAAGACAGTGACCCACCCCGTGACGTAGTAATCCGGTTCCTAAGCTTTAAGGACAAGGAACTTATCCTTTCAGCTACCAGAGGGAAAAAGTCAGTCATATTTGATACCTCCAAACTGCAATTCTATCAAGACCTCGCTCCACTCACTCTTGCGAAAAGAAGAGACTTCCGAGACCTCACAGTGGCCCTTCGTGAGAAGGGCATTCGTTACCGATGGGGATTTCCCTTTAAACTCATTGTAGACTTAAATGGTAAGACGGTTCTCATCAGAGACATGCAAGAATGTAAAGACTTACTTTCTCACCTGGAAGAGTCCACTCCTAGCCCAGACGGAGTCCCCCCTTTACGCTAAAGATTGACTTTCCCATATGATTCAGCTTTGGTCTGTCCCTTCGATCTTTAGCAGCATTTAAATCTACCCCCATATGGACTTCCGGGTACGGCATGCTGGAGTGAGCAGCAACTCCACACAGCTCCGTTACCCACCCAGCTATACCGTGATATAACCCTGTCTGCACCCAGGAAAAGCCGATCCCGCTCCCCCCGTCGCCTACCTGAGGCTATGGACGAGCAAATTGAGCAGCAGCCGGCATCTAAACACCCGCCGTCAGCCCAACAACAGAGGCAGGAGAAACGCCGCATCCAACAAAACATGGCGCCGGACGGAGACGCGACCCCGGGAACGCCAGCGGCGAAAAAACCCATAACAGAAACAACAGCTAACAGCTCTCCGGGCACCCACGACGCCTCTATTTCACAAGGTATGGCTGCTATAAATCAGGGAGAATTGATAGCGCTTATCCAGGCTTCATTAGCGCCATTACTGCAGAAAGCTGTCTGCGATATATCAGAACAAATAGACAGGCTGTCTGACAGGATGACTGAGGCAGAGGCCCAGATCAGTAATAACATGGACGATATACAGGCTTTACAGAAGTCTGTTAAAAGCCTTAAACTGGAGAACAAGCACCTCTCAGACAGAATTGAAAATGTTGAAAACAGAACTAGGAGAAATAATATTAGAATAACTGGAATACCTGAAACAATTAAAGATGCACAATTGGAACATTTCTTCCGCAATATCATCGTAAAAACACTACAACCTGACCCCCCATGCACAGATATAGTGGTGGAAAGAATACACAGGTTGGGAGCTAGTAAACCACAAGCTGAATCTAGACCCAGAGTTGTTATTCTAAAGATATTGAACTATCTACATAAACAAGCTATTTGGGCTGCATCAAGAAAAATCAACCCAATCAAATGGGAAGGACATACTATCAGGATTTTCCAAGATTTTTCTATTGAAGTATCAAAGGCCAGGAGATCCTTCTCACCAATATGCTCAGCCATGATACTAGCAAAATGCAAATTCTCTATGCTCTTTCCTGCTCGCCTCAGGATCCTTACTGACACAGGTCCCCACGATTTTCTGGAACCTAAAGCAGCAGAGAACTTTCTTCTTCAGCATCGCCTGATTCCAAATGGGAGAAAAGAATCTCAGGACACTGCAAACGCTCCTAAAGCTAAAGTGGGCTGACATAAATCGCTCCGAGCTCAGGATAAGATATGTTTCTCCTTCTCCTTATAGCTATTAAAAGCTATTTAGAGGTAGATAAGTGGCTCCATAAGTTAAAGGGGCACATGATTTTTGCAGCAGCAAATAAGTTTTGGTTTGAATAGTTGCAGACAGATAACCTGGACACTCATACATTTGAAGCTGGGCGGGTGACAAGGCCTTGCCGTTATAGTGAATTAGATCTTCACTAAGTAGATAGAAGTTTTCTCTATAGATAAGTAAAGTTGTGACAACGGAAGTCCATACTTAATTTAAGTTACATAATATTTAGCTGTACGTTTTTTGATTTTAGTTTATGTATATAAGTAAGATGCCTGTCTTTGTCTCCCTTTGTATGTGTTACTTTTTCCCTTTCGTGCTGTTCCTCCCCCTCTTATCCTGGAATGCTATTACTATGACTCTTATGCAAATTGAATGTCGGTAAAAATTGCATCTCTTAATATTAGAGGCATACACACACCAGCCAAGAGACGTAAGTTGCTGACATACCTCAATAAACAAAATGTGGACATTATATGTCTACAAGAGACTCATCTCTTAATTGAGGAGGTTAGAAAATTACAGATACTTGGCTGGTTGGTAGTGGGTTCATCTTCACTAAACTCAAAATCATGTGGAGTAGCCACTCTGGCTAAACGATCTTTAGGTGCTCAGGTTAATTCCACAATAGTTGATATAAAAGGAAGATATATAATATCCGAAATTGAATTAAATGGTAGAGTATATAATTTATGTAACTTATACGCACCAACGCAGTATAAGAAATCCTTTTTTGTAGAGTTGTTAGCCAAGCTCCACACTTTGGATCCATCCTCACTTATACTCTGCGGAGACTTTAATTTAATCTCATCTCATTTGCTGGATAGGTCACCCCCCTCGAAACATCCTTCCCCACTCCCGAAAATAGGTGTCCCCTATGTAGTTAAAACGCTTAATCTGGTGGATGTCTGGCGCTCCTTAAACCCTATTAATACCGACTACACATGCCTCTCCTTGACCCACAATACGTGGTCAAGGATTGATTATGTGTTAGTTGCTGAAGCGCTCTTCCCCTATACTAAGTCTATCAACATACAACCCCCAATCCTATCGGATCATGGACTTATAACTGTAGTAATAGATCTACCTAACACAACACCTCCTTCACGTGGCTGGACTTTCCCCTCACATTTAGCGCAAACACAAGAATTACGAAACAAACTGTTCTCCACATGGCAAGAATACTGTAAGAATAATCCCAATGACACACACTCTAACCCAATGACATTCTGGCAAGCGGCTAAAGCCGTCTTACGAGGAGAAATAATTGCTCATGTCTCTAGACTTAAAAAAAACCAGAAACATAATTATCTTGAACTACAAAAAAATTTAACAGAATCATATCAGGCTTTTAAAACTAAATCATCTCAAGAAAATAGAACAAAATATCAGTCAGCTAAACTGCATTTCGAGGAATACCTCAAAATACAAGGGGACAAATATCTCTTTAACGTTAGTTCAAAATTTTTTAAATTTGGCAACAAAGTGGGATCCATGCTCACTAATCTCTTAAAGGGATCTAGAAAGAAAACAGTAGTACACCCATTAATCAAAGATGATGGCACTAAAACTGACTCAGATGAACAAATTGCAGAAGAAATGAGAAAATACTATATGAAACTTTACACACCTCCCTCAACACCTTCTGCAAATAGTAATCAACCACAACCTCTTGATACACATCAAACCTCTCAGACAAACCCTCCCTCATTTTGGGATTTACTCCCTCTCCCACAAATAACAGAAAAATCACGCAACGCACTGATTGCTCCGATCGGTGCTGAGGAAGTGTCGTGGGCCATTGGGAAACTTAAACCCGTTAGGGCTCCTGGCCCTGACGGGTATTCTAATGAATTCTATAAACTTATGGAACCACATATTGTTCAGTCCTTGACTGCCTGTTTTAATTATATTATGGATCATGAAGCGCTCCCTCAGTACTTTTCGGATGCAATAGTGCGGGTTATTCCTAAAGCAGGAAGAGACCTTAGCAATGCTGGTTCATATCGTCCAATCTCTCTGCTAAATACGGATTATAAATTATTCACAAAAATATTAGCAGAGAGATTGAGACTGATATTACCGACAATAATCCACAGGGACCAGACTGGCTTTATAACAGGCCGCCATTCTCTTACTAATGTGCGAAGGGTCCTAGCTGCAATACAGCATTCTAATACATCCCATAGTTCTACAGATACACCTAACATGATACTCACAATTGATGCCGAGAAGGCGTTCGATTTAGTATTGTGGCCCCATCTAATCAACACCCTTAACCAATTCGGATTCCCCTCTAAATTTATAACCACAATTCGCACAATTTACTCCTCTCCTAGATCCTCAATAGCCTGTAATGGACTTCTATCTAACTATTTTCAGCTTGGTAGGGGAACCCGCCAAGGATGCCCCCTATCCCCACTGCTTTTTGCCATAGTAGTAGAACCAATGGCAATAGCAATTAGATCTTCCCCACTAATTCATGGTATAAAAATAAACACGGAAGAACTCAAAATAGCTCTTTTTGCTGATGATACCCTGATATTCCTCTCGAAACCCTCTCAATCAATACCAGCTCTTCTAAATCTTATTCACTCTTTCGGAGAAATATCAGGATATAAAGTTAATATCTCGAAATCTGAAATACTACTTCTAGCAGGAGCGAACCCCTCCACCCTACAAAATCTTAACGTCCCATTCGCTTTTACTCAATCCAGTTTTAAATATTTAGGGATTCAAATCTCCGCTGACCTGACTAAGATATATTCGTTAAATTTCTCTCAAACCATAAATACCATAGCGACCAAATTAACAGCATGGAAGGATCTCCCTGTCTCTCTATTGGGGCGACTGGCGATAATAAACTCAATAATATTCCCAAAAATATTCTACAAAATGCAGATGCTTCCAATAGCACTTACACGCACTGATATAGCACGCTTAGAATCCATGTTTCAAAAATTCATATGGCAGGGCAAAAGGCCTAGAATTGCTAAGTCAAAATTACAAACGCCACGTTCTGAGGGAGGTTTTGGGTTACCTGATTTAACTACATATAATCATGCTATCTTTTACAGATACGTTTCCGATTGGGTTTTAAATAAAACCTCCTATACTGATCCCATCTTTGAAAGAGCTGTATTCCACCCATATTCCCCGGGAGCTTTGATTCAAACTAAACTCTCAGCAATTCCCATATCTATCAGAAATAGCATACTGTTCAGGGACACCCACGCTGCATGGATGCTGATAAATAAGAACTCCAAGCGAAATCCTTTTACCTCACAATATATACACCTATGGGGAAACCCAACCTTTACTCCCTCTATTTCTAATCCGATGTTCAAAACGTGGAGAAACGGGGGGCTTGACCTATCCAGCAAAGTCTTTGATCCTGGCGGCAACATACATACATTCTTATTTCTATCCCAAAAGTATGATCTACCACAATCACACTTCTTTCTATATCTACAAATGAGACACTTTCTTTTAACGATTAAAGCACCACATCCACCCTCAACTATACCTACAATTATCTCCCAAGTCACTTCACTAGATCTACTCTTTAATTATCTAGAGATTAAGCAATATAAAATTAAACACCTATACCAGTTCCTTAGGAAACAGAAATGTTTAGATAATGCGCAATGGCAGCTTCTTCTAGATAAATGGATACAGGATATACCCCAGATAACAAATCTAGAAGATATAATAGGGTTACATATGCTCTCTTTGAAAACACTTAAGTCTGTGTATCTGCAAGAAGTGTATCTCCGTACTGTCCATAGGGCTTATATTACACCACACAGACGCAAATATATGGTCCCTGAAGAAACAGGCAAATGCCTTAAATGCAACCATGTAACAGCGGATTATGCACATTGTATGTGGTTATGTCCCAAGGTTAGAAGATACTGGTGGAAAGTTTTAAATTTTTTATTTGAAATATTTCATGTCAGATTCTCTATGGAGCCTATGGCATTAATGGGACTATCCTTTCGACTGTGGCCCATGGACAGCATCAAAGGACCAAATCTAGCATTGCTGATCACTATATTAGCAATCGCTAAAAAATGCATCCTAACCCATTGGACACAGAAAACTGCTCCACAGCTCGGGGATCTACGGCAAAAGCTCATGCAGATACTGTATTATGACAGAAAATATGCCAAAACAGATTCCACAAATGGGACTCAGAAATTTCTTCAAAAATGGACTCCTATGATTGAAACATTGGATGCACCTACCAGGTCTCATATCCTGTCGCTGTTTATTTCCACATAGGAGTATAGAAGATGGTCTTTATTTTAATATACGTTATTGGAAACGAAAGGAGAGGTCTGGTACTAGGTTTATGCATATGCTTATTCAACCGATAATACTCATACAACAAATAGCTTTAATATCTTTACTTCCCCAGTTGGGCAGAACTCAGACTAGATGCGCTTCATTGACTCTGGTCTGGAGGAAGTTAAAGCGAGAATCATTGTATGTTTTATTATTGGTTTAATTATTGGTTTAATGTCTTGGATTCATTTAAAAATTAATAATTCATACGGAAACAGTATATAGATGGTTTATACTTTATTAGAAAATGAAAGAAAGTGAAAGATACATAGGTTAATTACTCATAAAGAAAAGATGTCCCCCTTTAACATGTCTAGCTATATAACTCAGATATTTAGCCATAACAGAAGCCGACAAGAAAATCGACATTACTATGCTTCTAATAATAACTACGGAAGAATGTAAAGCAAAAAGAAAAAAATAAGCATTCCATGATCCCTTCCCCCCCCCCCCATTCCTTCCTTTTGTCCTCTCCTTTCTTCCCTTGTATGTTATATGTTATATGTCTTCTGTCTTTTATTTGTCTTTTATTTAGATTTTAATACATTATATGCCTTGATTGATTAAAATAGATTTATGCTGGTATACATATCTCTGGAAGGGACTGTCAGCAAGATATGATTTGATGGTTGATATGTTTGATCTATGTGTAGCATTATTGTCAACAGCAATTATATATATAAATATGATGATTTGTGATATTGTTTGGTACACAGAAATGTCA
Organism: Crinia signifera; assembly: GCF_055691185.1. NCBI lineage: Eukaryota > Metazoa > Chordata > Amphibia > Anura > Myobatrachidae > Crinia > Crinia signifera. Next base: position 166,521,149 of record NC_139223.1, on the reverse strand, counting down.
AAAAATGTGTTAAGATCTTATATTTGTTTATGTGAAATATAACCCAATAAAAAGCATTTAACAAAAAAAAATCTACCCCCATATACCCGCTTTATAAATGGAACAACGCAACTTGTTGTTGTTTTCGGTTCAGTCCAGTATTTAGACTCCCTGTTATCCTACTAAATGTTTAAGATAACTTTGTTTTGTTTAACTCTGTGAGGGACCTTCGGGGCGGCTGATGTGAGCTGGGGTGGGGTCCCGATGCCCATGAGCATTGGAACCCCCGATACCACCCTATTTAACCTCATAGCCAACTTTGGCGGAGATGGGTGTCGCGGCCTGCCCCTGCTCCCTGCCCCCCGCCTTGGGCCTCTCCCACCTCCCAATGTTATATCTGTTAAATGTTTCAACTTCTGATGTTTCACAATGTCTCTTACCCCTATGCACCCAGGGGCAGTGACCCCCTACTTAAACATCCTCCTAATTCCTCCCCCATACACTGCTCCCTTCCCTTCCACCTCTCCCTGAGGTGACACCCCTCACAAGGCTTATCACCTCCCTGGACACCTCTGTTCCAACATCTGGATACCTCCTCTCCTTGTTGATGACTCGTATTCAGCCCTACCTTCCCCTAATGTATCTGACCTCGTCCCACAACAACTAATCTATTCCCGAACACCCTGCACAATCCCGCTCCCGGCACTTGCGGACCCTCCCCTTCATTCTTTTACCCTTCCCCTCTTTCCCTAAACGCCTTTCTCAACTACTTCTATTCTCTCCATTCGTCCTCCTGCTCCCCCCTAAACAAAAATGCCACTAACCATTACCTCCATGAACGTAAGGGGCTTAAACACCCCTCAAAAATGATCTCTCCTATTCCGCACCATTCAATCCTTGAAAGCAGATGTAATCATAATTCAAGAATCACACTTTAGAGAGCCAGGTCATACCAACCTCCGCTCCAGACACTTCTCCACTGTGTTATATTCCTCCAGCACAGCCAAACACAACGGTGTTGCCATCCTAATCCACAACAGACTGCCCTTCTCGCTGCACTCTGTGTTTAAGGACACAGACGGTAGATATATCATTGTGACCGGCCGGCTGGGTCCCACGGAAGTTAACTTCGCCAACGTTTACGCCCCCAACACTGGCCAACAACGCTTCTTTAAAAAAATCTTTAACACCCTACATAAAAAGAAAATAGGCCACCTTTTTTTAGGCGGAGGCTTCAATTGCGTTCTAGACCCAAACCTAGACAAATCCTCCCCCCAACCCTCCAATCGTCCGGACCCCCTAGCACGCGCATTGGCAAACCACGTTAAAGAGACAAATCTCATTGATACCTGGCGCGCTGTAAACTCCTATGCCAGAGACTTCACTTTCTTTTCCCTGCCTCACCACTCACATTCACGAATAGATTATATCTTTTATTGCCCCATAGCCTCAACCCACTTGATTGACTCCTCCATTGTCCCCAACTCCTGGTCAGACCACGCCTTCCTCACCTCATCCTTTAACCTGCTTGACACACCGGCATCCAAACCTTCCTGGCGCCTTAATGAGACCCTTCTGAAAATCCCAAACTTTCAAAACAAGATAAACGAGGCCTTACATGAATATTTCACTCTTAATGCCTCAGATCAGGGCTGCACACCACTAGTCTGGGAAGCACAAAAATCAGTAATCCGTGGCCACATTATTAGTTATGCTTCTCATAGAAATAAAGAACAGAAACAAAAACTTCAATCCCTTCTAGAACAAATCTCCCAACTGGACGCCCGTCATAAACGATCCCCGACCGATGACAATTACAGGCAACTTACTAAGGCAAAATCCTCTCTTAACGCAATCCTCTCAGAAAAAATAGACAAGTCTCTCTGGACTAATCAGCGCTTCTACGAAAAAAGCAACAAAGCGGACGCCCTACTAGCCAATCAACTAAAAGCCTGTAAAGCTCGATCGGCCATCCCATCTCTTAAAAACCCATCGAACACTACATGCTACCACCCCACCGACATCAATACTATCTTCAAGGAATTCTACAAACAACTATATAACTCCCCCACTCCTGCTTCTTCCTCTCCCACATCCTCACCATCCGACTATCTATCCTCCTGTTCTCTCCCCGAGATCGACCCTAACACCTCCGCCACTCTATGCCGCCCTATATCCCCAGACGAGATGACGACTGCTCTCAAATCCCAAAACCCTTCCAAAGCACCAGGCCCCGATGGATTCACCTTTTCATATTACAAAACTTTCCAGCAGACCCTTATCCCTCACCTCTCCTCTACATTCAATCGTATCCTAAATGGGGAATATTTCCACCCATGACACAAGAAGAAAAGAATGTCCTTTTGTGAGGTGCACCTAATTAAATGAATCTAAAATATAACTTTTATTTATTACATTTATAAAAGGCTGCGATACTTTAAAACCATATAACAGACAGGGGTGGGTAAACACACATAAAAATGGGGTGGCTGGCAGGTGCCTGCTGATAAAGCTGGAATGTACAGATTTGATTATATCAGCAAAAGATGGCAGTGTATAGGGCCAATATATGACCAATTTATATCTGGTACTTGGTATAGCTTGGCTAGTAGCCCTAATATGTCACCAGATATTTGCTCAATAATACCACAGTTGCTGTGTTTATGCTAATCACAGGCAATATTTGTAACACTAAACTGTAGCTCTCCTAAATGTCTGAAAATATCACAGACAGACCTGTACACGCAAAATTCGTGTGTGGTCGGAGGGTAGTGGGGGTATTGCTGTATCAGATAGCGCCCAATCAGCAGCAATGCCCCTGTATACTAGAGTCCCAATGAGGGGTACCACTAGTGTGAGCACAAGTAGACTATGAGCCCTAACAAGGGCTATTAAGTCTAAACACTGCTAAACATCAATCAAAATGCATTGGTAAAGAAAATAATAAATCTATCAGCAAGACACTGCTGCCTGCACACCGCTAGCCGGCGCGCTTCGCAGTTAAGCTTCCTCAGGGCCAACCTGCCTAAGAGACTGTAAAGGTTTAAATACCATATGTCTGATTAAGTGACCAATCAGAGCACTCATTCATTTGGCGCCAAAAACGGCCCAGGTGGGACATGTGGACCAATCCAGTATCAGTATTGTGGCATGCCTCTGGAGAGGCTGGGGTGTCTGACATCGTCAGGCACAATCATCAAAAAGCAACCAATTAAAGTCCTCCCTGGGTGGGTGTGCGGTCTCTGCAACGGATGTATCCATCCGTTGCCATGGTTACCCGCCGGGTGAAGGGGGAAGCTCCTAGATAGGAGCCCGCGTGTGTCCGTCGCGCTCAGTCATCCGGCTCACATAGCCAGTGTGTACGTCCGTTGCCACGGCAACCTGCCGGGCAGACGGAGGCGCACTTCTGTTGCTGAGACGCGATGACGTTCACGCGTCACCAGTGTCTCTGCGCTGTTATGATGCGCATTGTGTTGCCATGGAAACCCGTTCTCCTGCACGTCAGATCCCATACATTGCTGGCTGGGTGTCCTCCTGATGCTTTGACACCATCCTAGCCGGTATGGCCATGTTACATGGCGTGACAAATTCCTAAGTAGCTGAGGGGGGGTATCAGTTCCGTACGAAGTAACGTATATAACACCAATAGCGTTTTGGTGCTGAAATAAAGCGTGTAATGTTAGTGAGGTCCGGGACAAGCCGCTTTACATTGAATATGAGAAATGGGAAAATATATAATGGTCTATCAGCTAGTAAGAGAAGTGGTGAATGTATGGGTGAAATGGCCCATATGACATCTGCCACTCCAATAGAATGAAATAAAGAGAAAGAATGTGTACGTGCCCCTATTCAAAGCTGTCGACATGTGAAGTGTGGACTGTCAGTATCGCAATTTAAAGATGTGATGCCATTGGGCAAGCTTTATGTGAGCCTGGTCATGGCATTAGGGAAATATCCACTGCAAAAATAAATAAGTGAACAGTTGAAAAACACTCTAAAACATAAACAAGGAGTGAAACAAGGTGAAAAAAAGGGGGGTTCTACAGTGGAGATAAGGTGGAATGAATTAATAATGGACATGAGGGTCAGAATGTGCCCATCCGTGTCAGGACATTAAGTAAGGGAAACATAAATCCTACAATGAGGATATAGCAATTTGTGAATACTGAAGTATGAAGGGTCTTTAGAGAGTGTCCCCTATTTGGGGTGTGGGGAATGCAGTGAAAAAATGGGTGAAGTACATGAAGGTTAAAAAGAAGGGAACCCTGGATAATATTGAAAATATTGAGTGAGGAAAAATTGGGTAAGTATGAAAAATTGGGTAAGTATGCTAATGTTAGGTTGAAGAGGTGATAATAAATGGAGCTGAGTATACAGTAGTAAAATCTCGTAATGAGGCGGATAGTCCTCCTAAAGTTGTTTAAACCTGTTTCGTTTATATACACATTGAATGGTTGTGTACTTCATAATGATGGGCCAACAGCCTCTGGATTTGTCTGGATCCATGGTCATGATGGTCTGGGTTATATCTGGCTAATGTGTACCAGACTTGAAAGATCCCCTTCAGTAGTAAATTTGGGTCAACTGAAGCCTGAATATCAGAGAAAATTGTTTAATCATAACATGGTGCTACTATGTAAACTAGTGAGGTGTCATATAACTATTGTCCTTCAGTTGGCATTCTTGGAGGGTGTATATCAATTGTCATACAGTTGACATTCTTAGAGGACATTGGTTCACATATGGTGGGCACATTGTTAGCCCTGATGGCATGCTATTACATGCATGTGCCCGATATAAAGGTCGAACATCTCTGTTGATATTATTAGGATCGGAGTGTGACTGTATCAAAAAGAGGTAAGTAACCTATTACCCCTAGTAATCCGCTGATGCGTGTGTGTGTCTTATAGAAAAGTCACACATCTCTTGTGATGTTGATTGAATCAGGAGGAAGACTTTTGACAGGGAGGGGTATTGGTGTTTATAAGAATGCGGAATAACTATTTTCCTCATTGAGACCTCTGGGTACCATTGTATTCATCATGAAAATCATCTTAGTTTCGCGTTTCAGCAGTTCGGTGTCCAGGTCTCCTCTCCTGATACCAAGGTCAACTTGCAGCATGCCATAGGCCCGTAGACCTGTCGGTTGGCCTCCGTGGTATTTGTAGAAATGCCTGGCAATGGGGGTGAGAACCTTCATTGCCCGTCTGTCCCTTTCTGCATTTCTAATGCTTGCAAGATGTTCGAGGATCCTCTTCTTTAATGGTCTAATGGTTTTGCCGATGTACTGTTTATGACATGGACACTCCAGGTTGTATACCACGCCTGCCGTATTACAATTGATGTACTGTTTGATTTGACTGGTGTGTCCATATCTGTCTGTGTAGTCATGTTTTGTGATCATCGTTGAACAGGCTTTACATGACCCACATTTGAATGAGCCTACCCTCTGGTGTATGGGTTTCTTGATCTTTTCCATATGGCTCTGAACCAGAATATCCTGGAGGTTTCGGCTTCTCCGCCAGCTGAGTTGAACTCTGTCATCTAGAATGCCTGCTAGATCCGGATCAGTTTTGAGAATGTGTATATGTCTATTGAGGATGTTTTGCACCTGTCGCCATTCCTGGCAGAATGTGCCGATAAAACGTACTGCGTTATTGGCTGGATCGGTGTCGGTAGATGATTTGGGAACAAGAAGCTGTTCTCTCTTGTAATCCCTTGTATCCTTAAAGGCCTTTTTCACACTTCTCTTACTGTAGCCTCTGTCTGTTAGTCTGGTACTGAGTTCGCCGGCTCTTTTTTTGTAGGTCTCAGCCTTAGAGCAATTCCTTTTCGTTCTTAGGAATTCTCCCTTGGGGAGTCCCTTGATTACTGGCGGAAAGTGAGAGCTGGTGCTGTGTAGTAGGGAATTGGTTGATGTTTCTTTGCGGAAAAGATCTGTTACAAGTGAGCCATCGTCTTCAACAGTGATGCGTAGGTCTAAATAGTTGACCCCTTGTTTGCTCATCTCATACGTCAGATTTAAATTGAGATGATTATTGTTAAGGATACTGATGAATTCCACAAACAGATCTCTTTCTCCCTCCCACAGAATCAGAAGGTCATCTATATATCTGACCCATAATAATACGTGATCAGTATAGAGGTCATTACTTTCGCTGAAAACAACTTCCCTCTCCCACCACCCCAGGTACAGGTTCGCATACGTGGGGGCACAAGTGCTCCCCATCGCAGTCCCCCGTACCTGGAGGTAGAATTGTTCGTTGCAGACGAAGTAGTTCTTAGTCAGGACAAATCTGAGTAGTTTGATCAGGAGGTCCTGAAAGTCATTATCCTTCCCCATCCTTAAAAAGTATTTAACGGCTGCGAGGCCGTGAAGATGGTGTATGCTCGTATATAAACTCTCAACGTCGCATGTAATTATCCACGTATCTTTGGAAATAACGACATCTTGGAGTTTGTTGAGCACCTCCATAGTGTCACGTACGTACGAAGGCAGTGTTAGTACGTGTTCTCTGAGATGAGCATCCACAAACTGGCTCGCTCTCTCGGTCAAACTGCCAATGCCGGACACTATGGGACGGCCAGGTGGTGTGCTTGCATTTTTGTGTATTTTGGGGAGGAGGTAGAGGGTAGGGATTCTAACCTCTTTGACTTGGAGGAAATCAGCCTGTGTTTTAGTGATGGTACCCATATGTGCTGCTTCCTTGATCATGTTAGAATAAAGGGACAGAAAATCATGTGTAGGATTGAAGGTGAGTCTCTTGTAACACGTTGTGTCACCGAGTTGTTTGTTTAGCTCTGCAATGTAGAGGGTGCGTGACCACAAAACTATATTGCCCCCCTTATCGGATGGTTTCACAATTGTGTCATCCCAACATTTGATTTCATTGAGAGCTCTCCTCTCTTCAGGACGCATGTTATTATCAAAGTGATAAATATGTTTATCATTTTCCAGTTGGTCCAGATCTTTACTCACTAGATCTATATAGGTTTTGACCACTGGACAAGTATGAAATTGCGGGCAGAATTTGGACTTTTTCTTCAATTGGGGCGGGTTTGGACGTGTTGAAAGAGTTCCCTCCAGATCTTCTATATCACCTTGTCCCTCCATTTGTAACTCCTCGAGGATACGGATCATATTCACATCCTCGCTGTTTGGGGCGACAGGATCATCCTCGCTATTAGGGAGTGGGGACATGGGGTTAGACTGGGAACTAAGCAGGTGTGGGCTAGTAATGTCTAGCGCCTGAGTTCTAGTGCAATAGAATTTTTTCAACAACAGTTTGCGTCCGTACAGATTAAGATCCTTTTCTGTGTCAAATCTATTAAAAGAGCTAGTTGGCGAAAAAGACAACCCTTTCTGTAACACTTTGGTTTGTATATCTGTAAGGGTATGTGATGAAAGATTAATGATCTTGAGGGAATCAGGTTCTGATGTTACTTCCTGTATCTCTGAAATTCCCTGTGGTCCTCGCGCCACTCTCTCATTGGTCTTTTTCTTCTTCTTCCCCCTCCTTGTCCTGGGGTGTCCCAGCCTAGACGGTCTCTGGTGTCTCTGGGACTCACCCCTAAAAAATTCCTCTGTGTAGTTCTAGAGGTCAGTTCGGATGACTCGCTCTCTGACGAATCCACTATGGAGGTGCTGTAATTGAGGGGATTATGTGAGGGGGCTCTTTTGTTTTGTGTGGTATTCCACCTATAGACCTTGTTGGTCCTAAAATCCTCAATGTCCCTTTGTAGTTTATTCTTTTTTCTACTGATGGTTTCTTTTTCCATGCCCTCAATCTCAACTTTAAATTTATGGTAAGTGTGTTGAAATTTCTCTAGCCCTTCAAAGTCCTTAAGTTTCGCACTTAGTCTAGCAATTTCAGTAGCATGTCTGTCCAACATTATTTTGTCATGTCTGACCAATATCTCAATCAATTGGAGGGAGCAGTGTGTTAATGCTTTTTCCCAGTCAAGTTTAAGGGTCTCATCCGCTAGCTCAAAAGAGGGGAAGACACGTGGTCTCAAACCCCGAGGTGTTATTTTTTGTTTCAGGTAGCTCTCTGATGTCATTTTGTTCCAGAAATTTTTGGATTGTTTAATAAGTACAGATTTCAACTGGAACAAGTCATTAAGCCAGTCCTCCTTCGAGGTGTTAATGTGGGAGATGTCTGTTGTTAACAACGATTCCATACATTTCTGTAAGTTTGTCTGCCTATTGGATAGTTCTTGGCTCAGACTAAACACAGGCACGTTCTCTCTGCTATTTTCTGCATTAGACATCGTGCTGTGGAAAAATAGATTGTGTGGGATTCAATCAGGTGTATTATGCCGACACAGTCCCTAGGTCAGGTTGTATGTGACAATAATAGAGTTACAATAAATATTGAGATAACACGTGTTCATCTATCCGTGCTGATCGCCCAGAAAGTGAGTTAGGGAGGCTCACTATACAAATGTGATCAGGAAGGGAGGGGGTTTGGGGTGATCGCACAGGACTGAAAAATAAGGAGGACCCCTCTATACAGATAATCAAGGTTTGAATAGGAGTAGGGGTGTGCTACCTCAGGACAAGGTAATTGGACTAATGACACAAGAAGAAAAGAATGTCCTTTTGTGAGGTGCACCTAATGAAATGAATCTAAAATATAACTTTTATTTATTACATTTATAAAAGGCTGCGATACTTTAAAACCATATAACAGACAGGGGTGGGTAAACACACATAAAAATGGGGTGGCTGGCAGGTGCCTGCTGATAAAGCTGGAATGTACAGATTTGATTATATCAGCAAAAGATGGCAGTGTATAGGGCCAATATATGACCAATTTATATCTGGTACTTGGTATAGCTTGGCTAGTAGCCCTAATATGTCACCAGATATTTGCTCAATAATACCACAGTTGCTGTGTTTATGCTAATCACAGGCAATATTTGTAACACTAAACTGTAGCTCTCCTAAATGTCTGAAAATATCACAGACAGACCTGTACACGCAAAATTCGTGTGTGGTCGGAGGGTAGTGGGGGTATTGCTGTATCAGATAGCGCCCAATCAGCAGCAATGCCCCTGTATACTAGAGTCCCAATGAGGGGTACCACTAGTGTGAGCACAAGTAGACTATGAGCCCTAACAAGGGCTATTAAGTCTAAACACTGCTAAACATCAATCAAAATGCATTGGTAAAGAAAATAATAAATCTATCAGCAAGACACTGCTGCCTGCACACCGCTAGCCGGCGCGCTTCGCAGTTAAGCTTCCTCAGGGCCAACCTGCCTAAGAGACTGTAAAGGTTTAAATACCATATGTCTGATTAAGTGACCAATCAGAGCACTCATTCATTTGGCGCCAAAAACGGCCCAGGTGGGACATGTGGACCAATCCAGTATCAGTATTGTGGCATGCCTCTGGAGAGGCTGGGGTGTCTGACATCGTCAGGCACAATCATCAAAAAGCAACCAATTAAAGTCCTCCCTGGGTGGGTGTGCGGTCTCTGCAACGGATGTATCCATCCGTTGCCATGGTTACCCGCCGGGTGAAGGGGGAAGCTCCTAGATAGGAGCCCGCGTGTGTCCGTCGCGCTCAGTCATCCGGCTCACATAGCCAGTGTGTACATCCGTTGCCACGGCAACCTGCCGGGCAGACGGAGGCGCACTTCTGTTGCTGAGACGCGATGACGTTCACGCGTCACCAGTGTCTCTGCGCTGTTATGATGCGCATTGTGTTGCCATGGAAACCCGTTCTCCTGCACGTCAGATCCCATACATTGCTGGCTGGGTGTCCTCCTGATGCTTTGACACCATCCTAGCCGGTATGGCCATGTTACATGGCGTGACAAATTCCTAAGTAGCTGAGGGGGGGTATCAGTTCCGTACGAAGTAACGTATATAACACCAATAGCGTTTTGGTGCTGAAATAAAGCGTGTAATGTTAGTGAGGTCCGGGACAAGCCGCTTTACATTGAATATGAGAAATGGGAAAATATATAATGGTCTATCAGCTAGTAAGAGAAGTGGTGAATGTATGGGTGAAATGGCCCATATGACATCTGCCACTCCAATAGAATGAAATAAAGAGAAAGAATGTGTACGTGCCCCTATTCAAAGCTGTCGACATGTGAAGTGTGGACTGTCAGTATCGCAATTTAAAGATGTGATGCCATTGGGCAAGCTTTATGTGAGCCTGGTCATGGCATTAGGGAAATATCCACTGCAAAAATAAATAAGTGAACAGTTGAAAAACACTCTAAAACATAAACAAGGAGTGAAACAAGGTGAAAAAAAGGGGGGTTCTACAGTGGAGATAAGGTGGAATGAATTAATAATGGACATGAGGGTCAGAATGTGCCCATCCGTGTCAGGACATTAAGTAAGGGAAACATAAATCCTACAATGAGGATATAGCAATTTGTGAATACTGAAGTATGAAGGGTCTTTAGAGAGTGTCCCCTATTTGGGGTGTGGGGAATGCAGTGAAAAAATGGGTGAAGTACATGAAGGTTAAAAAGAAGGGAACCCTGGATAATATTGAAAATATTGAGTGAGGAAAAATTGGGTAAGTATGAAAAATTGGGTAAGTATGCTAATGTTAGGTTGAAGAGGTGATAATAAATGGAGCTGAGTATACAGTAGTAAAATCTCGTAATGAGGCGGATAGTCCTCCTAAAGTTGTTTAAACCTGTTTCGTTTATATACACATTGAATGGTTGTGTACTTCATAATGATGGGCCAACAGCCTCTGGATTTGTCTGGATCCATGGTCATGATGGTCTGGGTTATATCTGGCTAATGTGTACCAGACTTGAAAGATCCCCTTCAGTAGTAAATTTGGGTCAACTGAAGCCTGAATATCAGAGAAAATTGTTTAATCATAACATGGTGCTACTATGTAAACTAGTGAGGTGTCATATAACTATTGTCCTTCAGTTGGCATTCTTGGAGGGTGTATATCAATTGTCATACAGTTGACATTCTTAGAGGACATTGGTTCACATATGGTGGGCACATTGTTAGCCCTGATGGCATGCTATTACATGCATGTGCCCGATATAAAGGTCGAACATCTCTGTTGATATTATTAGGATCGGAGTGTGACTGTATCAAAAAGAGGTAAGTAACCTATTACCCCTAGTAATCCGCTGATGCGTGTGTGTGTCTTATAGAAAAGTCACACATCTCTTGTGATGTTGATAGGGGCACGTACACATTCTTTCTCTTTATTTCATTCTATTGGAGTGGCAGATGTCATATGGGCCATTTCACCCATACATTCACCACTTCTCTTACTAGCTGATAGACCATTATATATTTTCCCATTTCTCATATTCAATGTAAAGCGGCTTGTCCCGGACCTCACTAACATTACACGCTTTATTTCAGCACCAAAACGCTATTGGTGTTATATACGTTACTTCGTACGGAACTGATACCCCCCCTCAGCTACTTAGGAATTTGTCACGCCATGTAACATGGCCATACCGGCTAGGAAGGTGTCAAACGTCATCGCGTCTCAGCAACAGAAGTGCGCCTCCGTCTGCCCGGCAGGTTGCCGTGGCAACGGACGTACACACTGGCTATGTGAGCCGGATGACTGAGCGCGACGGACACACGCGGGCTCCTATCTAGGAGCTTCCCCCTTCACCCGGCGGGTAACCATGGCAACGGATGGATACATCCGTTGCAGAGACCGCACACCCACCCAGGGAGGACTTTAATTGGTTGCTTTTTGATGATTGTGCCTGACGATGTCAGACACCCCAGCCTCTCCAGAGGCATGCCACAATACTGATACTGGATTGGTCCACATGTCCCACCTGGGCCGTTTTTGGCGCCAAATGAATGAGTGCTCTGATTGGTCACTTAATCAGACATATGGTATTTAAACCTTTACAGTCTCTTAGGCAGGTTGGCCCTGAGGAAGCTTAACTGCGAAGCGCGCCGGCTAGCGGTGTGCAGGCAGCAGTGTCTTGCTGATAGATTTATTATTTTCTTTACCAATGCATTTTGATTGATGTTTAGCAGTGTTTAGACTTAATAGCCCTTGTTAGGGCTCATAGTCTACTTGTGCTCACACTAGTGGTACCCCTCATTGGGACTCTAGTATACAGGGGCATTGCTGCTGATTGGGCGCTATCTGATACAGCAATACCCCCACTACCCTCCGACCACACACGAATTTTGCGTGTACAGGTCTGTCTGTGATATTTTCAGACATTTAGGAGAGCTACAGTTTAGTGTTACAAATATTGCCTGTGATTAGCATAAACACAGCAACTGTGGTATTATTGAGCAAATATCTGGTGACATATTAGGGCTACTAGCCAAGCTATACCAAGTACCAGATATAAATTGGTCATATATTGGCCCTATACACTGCCATCTTTTGCTGATATAATCAAATCTGTACATTCCAGCTTTATCAGCAGGCACCTGCCAGCCACCCCATTTTTATGTGTGTTTACCCACCCCTGTCTGTTATATGGTTTTAAAGTATCGCAGCCTTTTATAAATGTAATAAATAAAAGTTATATTTTAGATTCATTTCATTAGGTGCACCTCACAAAAGGACATTCTTTTCTTCTTGTGTCATTAGTCCAATTACCTTGTCCTGAGGTAGCACACCCCTACTCCTATTCAAACCTTGATTATCTGTATAGAGGGGTCCTCCTTATTTTTCAGTCCTGTGCGATCACCCCAAACCCCCTCCCTTCCTGATCACATTTGTATAGTGAGCCTCCCTAACTCACTTTCTGGGCGATCAGCACGGATAGATGAACACGTGTTATCTCAATATTTATTGTAACTCTATTATTGTCACATACAACCTGACCTAGGGACTGTGTCGGCATAATACACCTGATTGAATCCCACACAATCTATTTTTCCACAGCACGATGTCTAATGCAGAAAATAGCAGAGAGAACGTGCCTGTGTTTAGTCTGAGCCAAGAACTATCCAATAGGCAGACAAACTTACAGAAATGTATGGAATCGTTGTTAACAACAGACATCTCCCACATTAACACCTCGAAGGAGGACTGGCTTAATGACTTGTTCCAGTTGAAATCTGTACTTATTAAACAATCCAAAAATTTCTGGAACAAAATGACATCAGAGAGCTACCTGAAACAAAAAATAACACCTCGGGGTTTGAGACCACGTGTCTTCCCCTCTTTTGAGCTAGCGGATGAGACCCTTAAACTTGACTGGGAAAAAGCATTAACACACTGCTCCCTCCAATTGATTGAGATATTGGTCAGACATGACAAAATAATGTTGGACAGACATGCTACTGAAATTGCTAGACTAAGTGCGAAACTTAAGGACTTTGAAGGGCTAGAGAAATTTCAACACACTTACCATAAATTTAAAGTTGAGATTGAGGGCATGGAAAAAGAAACCATCAGTAGAAAAAAGAATAAACTACAAAGGGACATTGAGGATTTTAGGACCAACAAGGTCTATAGGTGGAATACCACACAAAACAAAAGAGCCCCCTCACATAATCCCCTCAATTACAGCACCTCCGACGTGGATTCGTCAGAGAGCGAGTCATCCGAACTGACCTCTAGAACTACACAGAGGAATTTTTTAGGGGTGAGTCCCAGAGACACCAGAGACCGTCTAGGCTGGGACACCCCAGGACAAGGAGGGGGAAGAAGAAGAAAAAGACCAATGAGAGAGTGGCGCGAGGACCACAGGGAATTTCAGAGATACAGGAAGTAACATCAGAACCTGATTCCCTCAAGATCATTAATCTTTCATCACATACCCTTACAGATATACAAACCAAAGTGTTACAGAAAGGGTTGTCTTTTTCGCCAACTAGCTCTTTTAATAGATTTGACACAGAAAAGGATCTTAATCTGTACGGACGCAAACTGTTGTTGAAAAAATTCTATTGCACTAGAACTCAGGCGCTAGACATTACTAGCCCACACCTGCTTAGTTCCCAGTCTAACCCCATGTCCCCACTCCCTAATAGCGAGGATGATCCTGTCGCCCCAAACAGCGAGGATGTGAATATGATCCGTATCCTCGAGGAGTTACAAATGGAGGGACAAGGTGATATAGAAGATCTGGAGGGAACTCTTTCAACACGTCCAAACCCGCCCCAATTGAAGAAAAAGTCCAAATTCTGCCCGCAATTTCATACTTGTCCAGTGGTCAAAACCTATATAGATCTAGTGAGTAAAGATCTGGACCAACTGGAAAATGATAAACATATTTATCACTTTGATAATAACATGCGTCCTGAAGAGAGGAGAGCTCTCAATGAAATCAAATGTTGGGATGACACAATTGTGAAACCATCCGATAAGGGGGGCAATATAGTTTTGTGGTCACGCACCCTCTACATTGCAGAGCTAAACAAACAACTCGGTGACACAACGTGTTACAAGAGACTCACCTTCAATCCTACACATGATTTTCTGTCCCTTTATTCTAACATGATCAAGGAAGCAGCACATATGGGTACCATCACTAAAACACAGGCTGATTTCCTCCAAGTCAAAGAGGTTAGAATCCCTACCCTCTACCTCCTCCCCAAAATACACAAAAATGCAAGCACACCACCTGGCCGTCCCATAGTGTCCGGCATTGGCAGTTTGACCGAGAGAGCGAGCCAGTTTGTGGATGCTCATCTCAGAGAACACGTACTAACACTGCCTTCGTACGTACGTGACACTATGGAGGTGCTCAACAAACTCCAAGATGTCGTTATTTCCAAAGATACGTGGATAATTACATGCGACGTTGAGAGTTTATATACGAGCATACACCATCTTCACGGCCTCGCAGCCGTTAAATACTTTTTAAGGATGGGGAAGGATAATGACTTTCAGGACCTCCTGATCAAACTACTCAGATTTGTCCTGACTAAGAACTACTTCGTCTGCAACGAACAATTCTACCTCCAGGTACGGGGGACTGCGATGGGGAGCACTTGTGCCCCCACGTATGCGAACCTGTACCTGGGGTGGTGGGAGAGGGAAGTTGTTTTCAGCGAAAGTAATGACCTCTATACTGATCACGTATTATTATGGGTCAGATATATAGATGACCTTCTGATTCTGTGGGAGGGAGAAAAAGATCTGTTTGTGGAATTCATCAGTATCCTTAACAATAATCATCTCAATTTAAATCTGACGTATGAGATGAGCAAACAAGGGGTCAACTATTTAGACCTACGCATCACTGTTGAAGACGATGGCTCACTTGTAACAGATCTTTTCCGCAAAGAAACATCAACCAATTCCCTACTACACAGCACCAGCTCTCACTTTCCGCCAGTAATCAAGGGACTCCCCAAGGGAGAATTCCTAAGAACGAAAAGGAATTGCTCTAAGGCTGAGACCTACAAAAAAAGAGCCGGCGAACTCAGTACCAGACTAACAGACAGAGGCTACAGTAAGAGAAGTGTGAAAAAGGCCTTTAAGGATACAAGGGATTACAAGAGAGAACAGCTTCTTGTTCCCAAATCATCTACCGACACCGATCCAGCCAATAACGCAGTACGTTTTATCGGCACATTCTGCCAGGAATGGCGACAGGTGCAAAACATCCTCAATAGACATATACACATTCTCAAAACTGATCCGGATCTAGCAGGCATTCTAGATGACAGAGTTCAACTCAGCTGGCGGAGAAGCCGAAACCTCCAGGATATTCTGGTTCAGAGCCATATGGAAAAGATCAAGAAACCCATACACCAGAGGGTAGGCTCATTCAAATGTGGGTCATGTAAAGCCTGTTCAACGATGATCACAAAACATGACTACACAGACAGATATGGACACACCAGTCAAATCAAACAGTACATCAATTGTAATACGGCAGGCGTGGTATACAACCTGGAGTGTCCATGTCATAAACAGTACATCGGCAAAACCATTAGACCATTAAAGAAGAGGATCCTCGAACATCTTGCAAGCATTAGAAATGCAGAAAGGGACAGACGGGCAATGAAGGTTCTCACCCCCATTGCCAGGCATTTCTACAAATACCACGGAGGCCAACCGACAGGTCTACGGGCCTATGGCATGCTGCAAGTTGACCTTGGTATCAGGAGAGGAGACCTGGACACCGAACTGCTGAAACGCGAAACTAAGATGATTTTCATGATGAATACAATGGTACCCAGAGGTCTCAATGAGGAAAATAGTTATTCCGCATTCTTATAAACACCAATACCCCTCCCTGTCAAAAGTCTTCCTCCTGATTCAATCAACATCACAAGAGATGTGTGACTTTTCTATAAGACACACACACGCATCAGCGGATTACTAGGGGTAATAGGTTACTTACCTCTTTTTGATACAGTCACACTCCGATCCTAATAATATCAACAGAGATGTTCGACCTTTATATCGGGCACATGCATGTAATAGCATGCCATCAGGGCTAACAATGTGCCCACCATATGTGAACCAATGTCCTCTAAGAATGTCAACTGTATGACAATTGATATACACCCTCCAAGAATGCCAACTGAAGGACAATAGTTATATGACACCTCACTAGTTTACATAGTAGCACCATGTTATGATTAAACAATTTTCTCTGATATTCAGGCTTCAGTTGACCCAAATTTACTACTGAAGGGGATCTTTCAAGTCTGGTACACATTAGCCAGATATAACCCAGACCATCATGACCATGGATCCAGACAAATCCAGAGGCTGTTGGCCCATCATTATGAAGTACACAACCATTCAATGTGTATATAAACGAAACAGGTTTAAACAACTTTAGGAGGACTATCCGCCTCATTACGAGATTTTACTACTGTATACTCAGCTCCATTTATTATCACCTCTTCAACCTAACATTAGCATACTTACCCAATTTTTCATACTTACCCAATTTTTCCTCACTCAATATTTTCAATATTATCCAGGGTTCCCTTCTTTTTAACCTTCATGTACTTCACCCATTTTTTCACTGCATTCCCCACACCCCAAATAGGGGACACTCTCTAAAGACCCTTCATACTTCAGTATTCACAAATTGCTATATCCTCATTGTAGGATTTATGTTTCCCTTACTTAATGTCCTGACACGGATGGGCACATTCTGACCCTCATGTCCATTATTAATTCATTCCACCTTATCTCCACTGTAGAACCCCCCTTTTTTTCACCTTGTTTCACTCCTTGTTTATGTTTTAGAGTGTTTTTCAACTGTTCACTTATTTATTTTTGCAGTGGATATTTCCCTAATGCCATGACCAGGCTCACATAAAGCTTGCCCAATGGCATCACATCTTTAAATTGCGATACTGACAGTCCACACTTCACATGTCGACAGCTTTGAATAGGGGCACGTACACATTCTTTCTCTTTATTTCATTCTATTGGAGTGGCAGATGTCATATGGGCCATTTCACCCATACATTCACCACTTCTCTTACTAGCTGATAGACCATTATATATTTTCCCATTTCTCATATTCAATGTAAAGCGGCTTGTCCCGGACCTCACTAACATTACACGCTTTATTTCAGCACCAAAACGCTATTGGTGTTATATACGTTACTTCGTACGGAACTGATACCCCCCCTCAGCTACTTAGGAATTTGTCACGCCATGTAACATGGCCATACCGGCTAGGATGGTGTCAAAGCATCAGGAGGACACCCAGCCAGCAATGTATGGGATCTGACGTGCAGGAGAACGGGTTTCCATGGCAACACAATGCGCATCATAACAGCGCAGAGACACTGGTGACGCGTGAACGTCATCGCGTCTCAGCAACAGAAGTGCGCCTCCGTCTGCCCGGCAGGTTGCCGTGGCAACGGACGTACACACTGGCTATGTGAGCCGGATGACTGAGCGCGACGGACACACGCGGGCTCCTATCTAGGAGCTTCCCCCTTCACCCGGCGGGTAACCATGGCAACGGATGGATACATCCGTTGCAGAGACCGCACACCCACCCAGGGAGGACTTTAATTGGTTGCTTTTTGATGATTGTGCCTGACGATGTCAGACACCCCAGCCTCTCCAGAGGCATGCCACAATACTGATACTGGATTGGTCCACATGTCCCACCTGGGCCGTTTTTGGCGCCAAATGAATGAGTGCTCTGATTGGTCACTTAATCAGACATATGGTATTTAAACCTTTACAGTCTCTTAGGCAGGTTGGCCCTGAGGAAGCTTAACTGCGAAGCGCGCCGGCTAGCGGTGTGCAGGCAGCAGTGTCTTGCTGATAGATTTATTATTTTCTTTACCAATGCATTTTGATTGATGTTTAGCAGTGTTTAGACTTAATAGCCCTTGTTAGGGCTCATAGTCTACTTGTGCTCACACTAGTGGTACCCCTCATTGGGACTCTAGTATACAGGGGCATTGCTGCTGATTGGGCGCTATCTGATACAGCAATACCCCCACTACCCTCCGACCACACACGAATTTTGCGTGTACAGGTCTGTCTGTGATATTTTCAGACATTTAGGAGAGCTACAGTTTAGTGTTACAAATATTGCCTGTGATTAGCATAAACACAGCAACTGTGGTATTATTGAGCAAATATCTGGTGACATATTAGGGCTACTAGCCAAGCTATACCAAGTACCAGATATAAATTGGTCATATATTGGCCCTATACACTGCCATCTTTTGCTGATATAATCAAATCTGTACATTCCAGCTTTATCAGCAGGCACCTGCCAGCCACCCCATTTTTATGTGTGTTTACCCACCCCTGTCTGTTATATGGTTTTAAAGTATCGCAGCCTTTTATAAATGTAATAAATAAAAGTTATATTTTAGATTCATTTCATTAGGTGCACCTCACAAAAGGACATTCTTTTCTTCTTGTGTCATTAGTCCAATTACCTTGTCCTGAGGTAGCACACCCCTACTCCTATTCAAACCTTGATTATCTGTATAGAGGGGTCCTCCTTATTTTTCAGTCCTGTGCGATCACCCCAAACCCCCTCCCTTCCTGAATATTTCCACCCAGATACTACCAGAGCTGTGATAACAGTCATACCAAAACTTGGCAAAGATCCCCAGCTAGTCTCAAACTACCGGCCAATCTCTCTCCTAAATACAGATCTGAAACTTTTTGCAAAAATACTCGCAAATAGGCTCAACCCCCTACTCCCCTCCCTCATCCATCCCGATCAAGTAGGCTTTGTCCCAACGAGGCAAGCCCTGGAAAACACCAGAAGAACCATAAACCTAATCCACCATGCTAACTCTCTAAAGCTCCCCTCCTTATTATTAGCCCTAGATGCAGAAAAGGCCTTCGACCGGGTCTCCTGGTCCTTTCTCGCTCACACCTTTCGAAGGTTTGGCATTCAGGGACAATTTCTTCAGGCTATTCAAGCCCTGTACTACAACCCCTCCACATCAGTCTCTGCGGGAGGTATAACCTCTGACTCATTTAGCATTTCAAATGGGACCAGACAGGGCTGCCCATTATCCCCTCTTATCTTCGCTTTAATCATAGAACCCCTGGCCAGCCGGATTAGGTCCAACCCCGATATCTCTGGAATCTCGGTCGGTAACTCAGACTACAAAATCTCCCTCTTCGCAGATGACGTCCTCCTCACTCTAACTAACCCCTTAATATCCCTCCCCAACCTTTTCCAAGAACTCTCCTTGTACGGTCACTTCTCAGGGTACAAAATAAATCACGACAAATCTGAAGCGCTCCCCCTTCACATCCCTAAACCCTCTCTTGATCTCCTCCAGTCTAATTTCACCTTTTGATGGCGCAGAGACTCCATCAAATACTTGGGCATACACCTGACTAAAACTTATGCTAACCTCTATAAATCCAATTACCCCCCCCCCTCTTTCTTGCTATCTCGCAGGACCTTGACAGGTGGAGTAAACACTTCATATCCTGGACAGGACGTATAAACGTCATCAAAATGTCTGTTCTCCCAAAGCTTCTCTATCTCTTTCAGACTCTCCCCATTGCTGTCCCCAAAAGTACTCTTGCCTCCCTCCAATCCACCTATTGTAAATTTGTTTGGAACAACAAGAAACCCCGTATACGCCGAGACATCCTTGCTAAGAATCCATCCTCAGGCGATTTGGGCCTCCCCCTTCTCTCCAAATACTACCACGCGTCCAGACTTAGTCAACTAGTCGCTTGGCACTCCCCCCGCAATGTGAAAAGATGGGTCGACATAGAATCCGACCTCGCAAAGACACTCTCTATCTCCTATCTACCCTGGATCCCGCATCGATCCAGACCTGCCTCAGCTTTAGCTATACCCACAATCTCCCTCACTCT
Source organism: Crinia signifera (assembly GCF_055691185.1). NCBI lineage: Eukaryota > Metazoa > Chordata > Amphibia > Anura > Myobatrachidae > Crinia > Crinia signifera. Next base: position 166,500,929 of record NC_139223.1, on the reverse strand, counting down.
CTCTGTCTGGGACTCACTCACCACCAAGCTCTCACTTCATACCCCTCCCCCCTGACTCCCCTCTGGCGAAACCCATCTTTTCCCCCCGGTCAATCTCTACACATGGCTTCCACATGGTCCTCAGCAGGTATTACACGCTTACAACACATCCACGACAAAAATGCGTTGCTATCCTTTGCCGATCTCCAGGAAAAACACCACTTCCCACACTCCCTCTTTTACCAATTCCTCCAAATCCGGAGCTTTGTTAACTCCTCCCTCTCTAGGACGGGCCCTCTCAGAAACCCTACCTCCATAGAAAGTCTCTGTTCCCAAAGACCTATGGATAAGGGCATCATTTCAAACCTTTACCACTTCGTTCTCACGCCAGATGGCCCACCTTTAGAAACACATGAAATTGCCTGGGAAACAGACCTAGAGACTTCCCTAGGAGAAGACTCTTGGAAAGTGATCCGCATGGCTATCTCTAAATGCTCTATCAGTGTAGCTATATGTATGTATAGGAAACCGCATACAAAATTTACACCCGATGGTACCTAGTCCCAACACGCCATCATGCTATATACCCGTCTGTTCCCAACTCATGCTGGCGACAATGTGGATGTGAAGGAACCTTCTTCCACATTTGGTGGACCTGCCCACGCATTAGGCCCTTCTGGAGCATGGTACAATCGGTTATAAACTCACCCATCCCAACTTGCCCCCTACTCACACCTACCTCAATGCTTCTGTGTGCCCCGGTCGGCCGGTTAACCTCCTTTTCCAATAAGTTGATCCTACACATCACCTGCGCTGCCAAGCTCCAGATCGCTAAGGCCTGGAAAAACCCTAATCCCCCATCCTACTAAGAGCTACTAAACAGAATCTGGTTTGTCTCTAAAATGGAGTACATAACCAGTCTCCAAAATAACACAGTGGAGAGGTTCCATAAAGTATTGGAGCCCTGGTACGCCCTAAAAAACCTCCCCCTCCCGGGACTGGTTTGATCTCAATTGCATCCAGACCATCTCCTAACAGACCGAACTACTCCCCCCACCCCCTGATCTTTGCAACCTTCCTGTAACTTTACTCTGATCTTACCCACCTGCTCCCCCTAACAACACTTTATCTAATCACAAACCTCAACATCTCCCCCATTTGCCCCCTCTGCATATTCTTCACCCCCCACCCTCTTTTCTTTTTTTTTCTTACACTCCCCCCTTCCTCTCCCAACACCTCCACTCATCTACCCAAATCCCGCTCCATCATCCCCGCCCCTACTCATTACCTCCCCCCCCTCTACTAGTTCATTCAAGTACAACTTCTCTCAGGGAACATTACAATCAGCGGTCCTGTTGCATAACCCTCTACTATTCAAGCCCTCCCTCGTTAACCATTGTACTTGAACTTGTTATGTTTTCCTACCTTCAATAAAAATATTTGGGTACTTCTTTACTTTCACGGCGCCACTCTAGATAGGACAGATAGGATACTAGATAGGATACGATTTGTATGCGATTTGACATAAGATATCGCATAAGATATAGGATAGGACAGATAGGATACTAGATAGGATACGATTTGTATGCGATTTGACATAAGATATCGCATAAGATATAGGATAAGATTTACTATCCATTTCATTAATCCACTATCCACTAGGGCGTGGAGTTGATTTTATATAGCGTGGCGAGCGCAGCGAGCCACCGAGCCCGAAGCGTGGCGAGCGGACACGGATGTTGTTTGAAAGCAAGTCCCCAATATCGCATGCCATTTGCATGCAATTCCATAAAATACATTCCGTGTCCGCTCGCCACGCTTCGGGCTCGGTGGCTCGCTGCGCTCGCCACGCTATATAAAATCAACTCCACGCCCTAGTGGATAGTGGGGTAATGAAATGGATAGTAAATCTTATCCTATATCTTATGCGATATCTTATGTCAAATCGCATACAAATCGTATCCTATCTAGTATCCTATCTGTCCTATCTGTCCTATCTGTCCTATCTAGTGGCGCCGTGAAAGTAAAGAAGTACCAATATTTGAACAATAAAAATTATGCTACATAAGTGCTGCTTATCTACATGCTCATTGCCATTGCTCATTGCCAAGGGTTCCATTCTCATTGCCAGAGGTTGCATGCTCATTGCCATGTGGGATTACATGCTCATTGCCAAGGGGGGATACATGCTCGTGGTAAATGGGGGACAGCCGCCACCAGAGCCTGGCTGTATTCAGAGCACTGCAGGTCCCGGCTATTTGAAATAATACTACTTTCACACCAGAAAAGGCATTCCCGGGTTGGCCCCTTTTACACCAGCCTAGTCCCTGCATTTTCTGGTGTGAGTTGGAGAGAAAACCACCCCTCCCCCCTTTAACCAGTTATCTCATTTAACCGGCTATATCTTTGGAACCAACTGACCCATTTACATGAGACAAGTATCATATTGAAGAACTTTTGAGTGTGCATTGAATGATTTTGGTTTTGTGAAACTGGAACATTTTGTTCCAGAGTAATCTGCCCTAAAGAACATGAACAGCCATGAAATTACATTAAAAAAAAAAATTGGTTTACCCGCAATATCTCTGGTACTGATTGACCGATATGGACCAGCCTGGTATCATATTGAAGGCCCAGTGATTTGGAATTGAATGAAATCAACCACAAGCTTCTGTGATGCCAGGGGGAGAACTGGCAGCCATCTGAACTGGGTGGAGGTCGGAATTAAAGGGTCCCATATTATCCTAAGGGGAAAACGTTACAGCTTTGCCAGGCAATATCTCCGGTTCCCAGGGGGCTAGAGATACGGGGCTGAGCTCGTTGGAAAGCCCTGGTCCTCATCTACAAAATTACAAGAGGCACATGCCCGGATGCCCCCCCTGTATCTGCCCATGCCTAGTACCATTTGGTGGCAATCCTAACCATCATGCATCAAAACAAAATCTTTCAAATAAAAAGATCTCAGAGATATATTTAAAAGTATAGAAGATGTGTTTTTAAGTGCTAGAGCAATTGGTGGTCTAGTAAATTGCTTATCAGCTGATACGATAGCGGCGGTACACCAGTTTACAAAAGAAGAAGACATTTCTACGTGGCACTCAATAACACATACACAGTATAATTCAAAAAATATATTTATTACACAAAAACACATACGTATAAAAACATAAAATAACACAAAAACCTCCTGAGTGTTAAATGAGTGTTAAATGAGACAATAGCATAAAAATGACATAATTAAGTTAAAACTCAAACAATAGTCCACACTCAATAGCTGCTTATGTGAAAAGCTTAACGAGGGTAAATCTCCTCATGTGCTCCAAATTGATTGAGAAGACTGTAATTTATAGGAAAACCCTATAATTCATATGAGGTCATTTGTTTAAATAAACGGTAGTTGCAGTCGTGCTATTTTTATCCAAGCACTCAAGCAAAACTTAATGGTGGTCAGCACATACCCAAGGCAATTACCGCCTCGTTCCACAGGCTCCAGATTCCAGACTTCCAGTGTCCCGATAGTAGTGTGCAATAACTCCCTGTGCCGCTCCGCATGATTGTGGTTCATGGATCGGCTTTCTGGCTTTGTAGGAGAGATACAGCCCATGTGGTCAGTTCCATGTTTTTCAAAGGCTGCATTGTGCCATTGCAGTGGCTTTTTAAGGCCAGCAATGGCACCCAAACTTGCACCCTATATGGGATGACTTCAGCCCAACTTAGCACAAAGTTGGTAGAATACCTATGGAGCAGCAAGGTCATTTGTGTGACTTTTTGGCAGCCACAAATATTTGTTTTGACCCTATAGTCTCAAAAATACAGTTACACAATTAAAATTTGAAGTTATTTCATCTTAACCTACTGAAGAGAAGGAGAAGACTGGTTGGCCCAATGAATCATGATTATTTTTTGGGCTAGAGTGAGCATAGCGATAACTAATCCCGTTCTTTTTTTGCATGGTCTGAGATCTTGAATTGAAGGAATGGAACATAACCATGCCATACGGTGTAACTACAATGAGCACAATTCATTAATAAATCCATTCAGTTTCTTCCAAAATGTCCTGATTTTTCTACATCCCCCCCAAAGACATTGACAAAAAAAATTACATTATAGGCAAGCAGGATTTTCAGAGAGGACCAGATCTTGTGCGGTGTGAGATGAAAGTTTGGTGAACTACCGGATTGTGACCTTCTTGCAGATAGGAAGACAGTAGGAGTTCCGTAGGGGCGTGAAAGTATTTGAAAAAGTCTTCATGTGAGGCTAATGGAGGTAAATCATTTTCTAAGCTAGCCAACAATGGTCATGGTTTAAGTATCATTTTTAATGAATTGTTACTGGTAAACTGTAAGTAATTGGTAAAGGCTGGTGGATAAACAGCTGGTGGGAGGTAATAGATAAAATGGTGATGGTGCAAGTACACAAAGAAATGCTGTAAAGGTACTTTATATTAAATTTGTGCTGTATGCCAGAAATTTGTAGAATTGTACCTCTGGGTTCAAATACTTTTCAGATGATCCTGAGACCTTCATCTCAGAGCGAAATTTGTATTTTATAGGGGTGTGCACTGGGCCAATTTTCAGAGTTTGGTTTAGGATCTGGATCTCCTTCTTGTTTTGAATCTGCATTGGTTTTGCTAAAACTACCCTTTTGGGTTTAGGTTTTAGTTTGGAGGTGTTCTTGTTCCTACAGTATTACTGACCTCAATAACATTCATTTACACTCATTTCCAGTATAATCGGAACACCTCACAGCTCACAATATTGTTTTTAGGTCAAAAGGTTGCACCGAGGTAGCTGCATGGCTAAGCTAAGTCTCAGAAGTGGGTGGCAAAAACACCTGGCTCATGTAGTGGCATTGCAGTTCAGAGAGGATGGCAGTTTTATATAGACTTAGCAATAACACTTGACTGATAAAATAGAATTAGCAGCACCCTTTACTGATACAGCACACAAGGAAGCACCCCTGGAATTCTACATCAGATTGGCCACCCCTGGACTGATATGGCAGACTGGTCACCGATGCCGTAATATATATATATATATATATATATATATATATATATATATATATATATATATATAGATATATATAGATATATATATATCTATATATATATATATATATATATATATATATATATATATATATATACAGGATCCAGGGGAGCCTTGGATAGGTTAAGCCAGGAAATGAGGCGGCACTCAGTCGACTTGTGCAAAAAAGACTTTTTTCTGGATTACAGATCAATGCATAGCGTTATCCGTAACGTTTCGAGACTACTTGAGTCTCATCCTCAAGACGTGCGCTCGAAAGGTGCAAAGTGCATGTGGTATGGAAAGAATACCGAGCCCGTGGGCTCTCTTACCTTAAATATGCTGCGTGTGTTTAGGAGATCACGCTCCCCGTTGTCAGGACTGGACTGTCAGCTTCCGGGTGTGCTGCTCCGCCTCCATGACGCGGCCGTTGCCAAGGCACCCTTGGACGCTGAGTGTCTGAGTACACCGGCGTCTGGGGAAGGCTTTCTCTTAGGACCAGCCGAACTGCTGGAAAATAAGTGCAAAAATGTGTAAATCAAAAAAACAATTAAAAACAAGTGAGTTGCAGCATGTAAAGTACATTGGCTACAATAGATATATATGCGGAACCATATGAATCAACTTGAAGATGGTATATGAGCGGGTCTGTAATCAACGCTCTGTTACTAGGGGCAGGCATCTAGCGTCCTCTGCACTTTTCCGTTCACATCACAATTTCAATGACAACATACATCAAAAGATAATGTGCAACAATACATGCTATTATTTATGTGTGATCTCAATTATCGGGCAGAATATCATTATTATGCTGCTTTATGCAGTTTTTTTTACATGACTAGGTAGCTGTTTAAACTAAGACGGTCTTGGGCAGTGATTTTAGCTGGGTTGACAGATTTAGACATATTTAAATAAATGAGTTCCAGGCAATTTTTTCATTTAATCCTGTTGGTGCTAGTGCGTTGAGTCGGAATATCCATGCCGACTCACGCTGTGTCAACAGTTTCTGTCGGTCACCTCCCCCAGGGAGTGGAGGGATATGGTCTATGATCATGCTTTTCAAGCTTTCCAATTTGTGGCCACACTGCTTAAAATGCTTGGCCACTGGTTGCTCTATTTTTTCACCGCTGATCAAAGCTTTTATGGCTGAGCGGTGTAGCGCCATGCGCTCCCTAAATGTCCTAATTGTTTGCCCCACATAATATTTGCCACAAGGGCATATAATATATATATATATATATATATATATATATATATATATTTGCTTTTAATATATATTTTTTAAAAAGCAGCACCCTAGATGTTTCAGGAGCCCTTCGTGTTCCCCTGCAGCAGCCCCTTTTCACTGCAGCCCCTTGTCACTGCAGCCCCATGACACTGCAGTTTCTTGTCACAGCAGGCCCTTGTCATGCAGGCCCTTGTCACGCAGCCCCTTGTCATTGCAGCCCCATGACACTGCAGTTTCTTGTCACAGCAGGCCCTTGTCATGCAGGCCCTTGTCACGCAGCCCCTTGTCATTGCAGCCCCATGACACTGCAGTTTCTTGTCACAGCAGGCCCTTGTCACGCAGCCCCTTGTCACGCAGCCCCTTGTCATTGCAGCCCCATGACACTGCAGTTTCTTGTCACAGCAGGCCCTTGTCATGCAGGCCCTTGTCACGCAGCCCCTTGTCATTGCAGCCCCATGACATTGCAGTTTCTTGTCACAGCAGGCTCTTGTCACACAGCCCCTTGTCACGGAGCCCCTTGTCACGCAGCCCCTTGTCATTGCAGCCCCATGACACTGCAGTTTCTTGTCACAGCAGGCCCTTGTCACGCATCCCCTTGTCCCTTGTGAGCCCCCGCAGCAACAGATGTTTGTACTGTCTAAAATGGCAATGGCACCGATCATCGGGACTTGTATATAGAATCGAAATCTAGCTGGAATCTGCAGGGTGATGATGATCCGCCTCGATTTAGATCCAGAAAATGGCATGGAGGATTGAGTCGCCTGCAAGCCAGATTAAGATCGGGTAATTTGGGTGGTTTTGGATCTCTAGTAGATATATCTTCTAGCGTAACGGAATCTGCTGCGCTATATAAGAAACTGTAAATAAATAAATAATGCCCCTTTCAGACCGCACTAAAAAAACGATATTTTGCCGATTTTTTACCGTTTTAAAATGGTAATATGTGCGGTCTGAAAGGGGCAGAGTGATTTTACCGTTTCCAAAAAAACGGTTTTTGGAAACGGTAAAAAAGCAGGGTCCTACCCGTTTCAGACCCGTTTTTTTTGGTGTCACAACGGGTCTGAAACGGGATTCCTCTCCCCCCACCCACCTCTGGGCAGCGCAGCGCAGGGCATAATCGCACTGGGGGTCACTGCAGAGTATGTTAAATCAGTGGCGGGGTCCCTGCAGCGTATGGGAAGTAGTAGCTGCAGGGACCCCGCCACTGATCAAACACTGCAGGGACCCCCTGCCCCCAGTGCAACTATTCCCTGCCCTGCGCTGCGCTGCCGTGCCCAGGTAGGATCCGGGTTGTGTGGCTGGCTGCTGCTCCCCGTGTCCCTACCTCCAGGCTCCAGCGTCTGGATAGCCGGCTCCTGCACCCAGCAGCCCGCTCCGTTGATCACGCAGCGCTCCCCCTCAGGTCACGCTCCCCTGTGCTCTGTGGCCGGGTCCGGGGGGGGCGGGGGAAGGGAGATCTATCTCACGGGGACGATCACGGGGGGATCACGGCTCTATCTACGAGTCCCCTGGGCCAGCAGGACATCAACCCCAGCATGCAGCCCAGCAGGGAGGACAGCGGCCGCCGGAACTCTGCAGCACCAGGGCAGGGGTCCCAAGCTGGTGCACCCGGCATACGGGAACCACCACAGCGAGGCATGGAGGACCACCACCTCCGCTCACCTGCCCAGCATGGCATTCACCAACGGCCAGGGGCTCATCCTCTAAGCGCAGCCCTGCTTCACGGTAAATTAATGGAATGATCAACCCGGGTACCGGTGGAGGGGGCTGCCCGGGGGTCCTCCCGACAAACTGATTCATGGGGGGGCACAGTGAAGCCCTCACTAATGTTAAGATGTCCCTGGGGAGGGGAAGCTGCCCAGACTGTACCGCTTTCCCTATTGCTTTCACACCGCAAACCTGCTTTAGACCAGGTATTTAGATGCGGTGTGAAAGGGGTTAAACTTGCTCTGACCCGTTTTAAAAACCATTTTAAATACCTGGTCTAAGCAGGTTTTGCGGTGTGAAAGCAGCATCAATAGTGTGTATCTAGTATTAGAGAGAGGTTCTCAATAATTTCATGGCTCCAACTAGTTTCAACCTTAGTTTTCATTTCTTAATATTCCACATTCTGTGATTATTACAAATTGTGCATTTGTTGTACAGGGTACTTTTTCTTTCATGTGTAAATGTTTTCTTGTTAATAATTGTACAATGTACAATGTACTGCATAGGGTTATCGCAAGAAAGGAGTTTCAGTGATCTTGCATTGCAAAATGAAATCTCAGCTGACAGCTTTCCATTGCACAGCGGCACTAGATGGGCCAGGAGCTATTGTGATGCACAGTCACTTGCCAGGCTGAGACATGTTGGTGGCACAGAGGTTAGCATTGCTGCCTCCCACAGTACCACTTGTAGGATAAAATGAGTTTGTACTGTGTAAGCTCCCCTAGGGCAGGGGCTGCTGTGAATGACAAATAATTCACTGCACAGTCCTGCTTAGTAAGTTGGAATGAATAAAGTTTGGTACTTGTGTAATAGCACGGCGCCCATTACGTAGTTAACGTAGCATCCCTGTCAGAATCAGCGTAGTGTTCACCCAGGCAGCGTAGTTAGCGCAGTCAGTCAGAAGTAGCATAGTGTTCCCGTGGCTGCTTACCGTAGTTTGCGTAGTCAGTGTCCCTGTCAGATTCAGGGTAGTGTTCCCGCGGGCAGCGTATAGTCAGTGGCCCTGTCAGATTTAGCGTAGTGTTCCCACGGCCAGCATAGTCAGTCAGCGTTACGCAGTTACTGTATGATATGGCAGATGTGAATGTGTTCCTGAAACACCCCCACTATCTACGCCAGCCCAAAGCGTGGCAAGCGTGTCCCCCTTACCTGTTCATACCCCCACTTTCCACGTCGGCGTGGAGTTGATTTTGTAAAGTGTGGTGAGCGCAGTGAGCCACCAAGCCCGAAGCACAGCTACCCCGCGAGGGAACGCGGATTACTTCACATGTATTCCGCTGCGCTCGCCACGCTTCGGGCTCAGTGGCTCGCTGCGCTACCCATACTTTATAAAATCAATTCAGATAGTGGGTTGTATGAACAGGTCAGGGGGACGCGTTACGTGTGCGCTCGCCATGCTTCATGATTGTGGGGGTTTGAAAAGGAGGCATTTGCCAGTATGTAACATGGAGCACTGGCAAATGCCTCCTTTATTGTGCACGAGATGTACGTGCTACCTAAGCCCCTGACCCCGTCTCCCTGAAGCGGACACGGGCAGGGTTGTCGTACCCTGACGCAATAATTACTGACACGCAGGAGCATCTGAGATGCTCCTGCGTCTCAGTCAGATGGAGCGCCTCTCCGCCGGTTCCCGCAAGATCCCCTCTCCACCGGTGTCCGCCAGTGCAGGGGATCTGGTGGTTACCGGCGCTGTATGAGAGGTGCTCACTAGGGTTGCCAGGGACGCCGGGGACAGATCTGGGCTGCCGAGTCACTACGCTAACTACGCTAGGCAGCCGTTGGGCTGTCACTATGCTAACTACACTAGGCAGACGTTGGGCTGCCGCAGAGTCACTATGCTAACTACGCTAGGCAGCCATTGGGCTACGCCGTGGTAGCCGGGCGCCGTGCTATTACACAAGTACCTAAAGTTTAATAAAAGACCATTCGGGGCAGTTGTGTTCTATTAATGACCTCCTAGTATTGTTGACTGTTTATGCACAGTATATCGCTTGTTAGCCTAAGAAATTATTTTAATCTCTATTCACAAAGATGTAAACATTATGTTACAGTAGCTGTTAGGTAGATTAACCATTAGGGGTGTGCACCTTTTCATGTATCGCAAAACATGTTTTGGGTCTGTATCTCGGGCAGTGTTTTGGATCTGGATCTGTTCCCAAACACCACCATTTTCGTGTTTTGTGTTTGTGTTTTGGTTCTGTATTTTTTAGCCAAAAAACATTCAAATCGCAGAATTTTTTTGATCCTACTCAATTATTAAATCAATTCTGAACACCTCATACTTCACAATATTGTTTTTAGGAGAAAAGTTTGCACCAAAGTAACTGGATGACTATGCTAAGCCACACAGGAGTTAAACTTAGTGGGGGGGGGGGGGGGAATGGGGTAGAACTGAGTTCCACCACCTCTTAAGGTGAGATGGAACTAGTTCTGCTCTGCTTTGGCCCTGGCACAGTAATTTTAGCAGAAAAGCATTATACTTGCATTTGCATGAGGGTACCGAAAACCCTGTCTCTGCCTAATGGGGGGAGGGGGGATAATAAGGTGGCAGATGGAAAAGGGTTCCCCCACCTCTCTAGGACCACTTTTACCCCTAGGTTGGAGATGTCTACCTGTTAATTATGGAAACCAAGAGCTTCCTTCCTAATCGTACGTGTTAGTTTAAGACCCAATAAGACCTCAATCTAGCTTGATCGTGTTTACGTCCAGCTGAGGAGCAGTGGGCAATTCATACAGCACTGAGTTGTTCTGCGAATGTGTATCTGTTTTGGTCAGTTTAACACCCAATAAGACCACTATCTGGCTTGATCATGTTTATGACCAGCCGAGGAGCAGTGTGTGATTTGTGCAGCATAACCCCCCCTCCATATTTCCCCTTTAGTATATGGGGTGTGCCAGTGAATCTGCATATGAGGGATCGATTTGTAAGTTGGACAGAGGTAGCTGGATGACTACAGTATGCTAAGCCACACAAGTGTGCAGCACAAACATATGGCCCATCTAGGAGTGGCACTGCAGACAGGATGGCATTTTCAAAAAGTAGGCCTCAAAAAGCACATAATAGCAAAA